>NC_091762.1:119131892-119767103 GCF_029378745.1 Bos indicus | reverse complement strand
GTGAGCCCCCACGGTCCTTGTTGGGGCCTGGCGGCGGGACCTCCCTCTGGACGGCTTGCTTGGGGCTGAACTGCAAATCACAGCTCTGACATCCATGCGGGACGGCTGGGGGCATTGGCCCCCCTGCCCGCCTCGTTTCCCTGTATGTGCGGCCAGGAGGCTGGAACCCTGTTTTGTGTGACGCTGTCCGGGGTGGACGGCACTGGCCGTGCCAGGTTTGGTCTGTGGAAGGCCTGCAGCTCTGGCCACCTTTGGCGTGTCTTCTGTCTGAGAGGACCCTCCTGCGGGCTCGGTGAGAGGGGAGGTGGGCCTGCAGGCCTTGCCAGGTGGGGCCCAACGTCCGTGGGAGGAACAGATGCTCCTGACCTGGCAGGGCCTACGCCTGCCCCCTCTTTCCCTGAGCCTGAGCAAGCCTCCTCTCATGTGTTCAGAGTGGGCACAGGGCCTGGGCCCCCAGTGGCTGCAGAGGGTCCCGGTGGCAGTGTGTCAGGAGCTGCTTCTCAGGGCTCTTGCTCTGGGCCGCCCCCTCTCCCCCTCTCCTGCTGCCTTCCCCCTGTGGGGCCACGGCCAGTGGAAGCGTGGGGGCTGCCTTGGCCAGAGGCCTCCAGACAGACTTTCTCCCATGGGGACGACTTCTGGGGTCCCTTCCAGCCCTGAGGGTCTGCGGGTGGGGACGTGGTGACTTGGGAGTTGAAGATGACTCAGGAGTCGTCAGGTTTATAATCCAGCTGTCTGTGATGGCATGACTCGACTGTTTTAAAGCTTGGTGATTCATCAGTCTTGAAATGTGTTGGTAGACATTAAGGCTTTTTTATTCACAGTGTTCAGATACGATTGAAACATGAATGTTCTGATTGAAATGCCAAGATTATGTTTATCTGTGATTTCAAGTTATCTGACTGTTCTAGGATAACAGAGCTGCAAAGAAATCTTAGTTTAATTGTTAGAAGCCCTATGTGAATGCTTACCACGTGTGTGCACGTTTTTATATCTGGTGTGTGTGTGTGTTCAGTCACTTCAGTCATGTCCAACTCTTGCGACCCCATGGACTGTAGCCCCGCCAGGCTCCTCTGTCTATGGGATTCTCAGGCAAGAACACTGGGGTGGATTGCCATTTCCTCCTCCAGGGTTTATATCTGTTGTGGAAGATGAGGAGCCAAGGGTTTTAGTGAAAGAGACGAGACACAGTAGGAGAGAAGTTTGTTAAAATCCTGACTGTCAGGCTTGAGTTGTGTCAGGACGAATTCATCTTTTTTTCTTCTCAAACACGTGTGTTTCCCAGCTTACGGCCCGGAAAAGGCAGGAATCGGA
Source organism: Bos indicus (assembly GCF_029378745.1). NCBI lineage: Eukaryota > Metazoa > Chordata > Mammalia > Artiodactyla > Bovidae > Bos > Bos indicus. The sequence continues at coordinate 119,765,792 of NC_091762.1, read as the reverse complement.
GGCAGCTGACGGCCTGAGCACACGTGCCCACGCGTGGGTCTGGACAGCACCGTGTGGACGGGCGCTCCCAGGGATTTTTGGTGAAGTGGCCGCATCCAGGTCTGGAGCAGGGAAAGCGTTCGCCCTGTTGTTTTAATAGCAGGTTCCTTGAGAAATGATTCACTCGCCACGTAGCTCACCCAGACAGCGTGCAGCTCAGGGGCTTTTACGTGTGCACACCCAGTGGTGCAGCGTTCGCCACCATCCAGTCCCTGAGCACCTCCATCACCCCGGAAGGAGCCCCCGCGACTGGGGCGGTCCCTCCCCGCCGCCCCTCCCGGCCCGGCCACCACCCCTCCGCTGTCCGTCTCTGCACGCGTGCTGTCCTGGACGTTTTGTGTTGACCTGGCCTTTGGGGCTGCCCGCTTCCCCTGAGTTTCCAAAGACCTTCCAAGAGCTCCTCCATTGCCAGTCCCTTCAGGACTGGGGTCTCCTTCCTGCCCCCTTGTCTCCAGGCTGGAGTGGTCCCCCACAGCCCTTGGGGGGCTACCCGGGGTCATCGCACTCCTGTGCCTCCCCCTGGGATGGCCACAGACCCCTGTGGTGGTGCCCTGTTGGTGGGCGACCCCCTCGGGCGCCCCGAGGCCCCCCAACCCCAGTCCTCTTCACCCCCGTTGCCACCTGCTTCTCCAGGCCTGCTGCGGCCCGAGGGCTGGGGGAGGGCTGACAGGTTTCCTCTGGGCTGGCCTGGCGCCGTGAGCCTTCCCAGCCAGGCAGTGTTCACAGGCCGGCCCAGCCCTGCTCCTACAGCAGGACATGCTGTGTGTGTTGGAGCCGGGCCATCGCGGAACCCACGTGGGGCCTGGCCGGGCTGTGCAGCTGAGGGCCTGCCCCCGAGGGAGCCCAGGACCGGTGTGGAGGGGCCTGGGGGCGGGGCTGAGGCTGGCGGTGGGTGTGAGACAGGCTGTGGGGTCCTGTGGGAACCCCCATTTCCTATCCTTAAGTGAGCACCCAGTGTCTCCTTCCACCTCTGGGCCGGCTGTGAGGGGCGTGTTCGCAGCTGATGTACTGAGAATTGGTTCACTCGGTGTTCCCCTAGAACAATGCCCGCCCCAGTCCTCACGTGGCTCCCTCCCCTGTGGGCCCTGGGAGCGCCCCTGGGTGGGCCTGACCCTGGGCCTGCTGCAAGCTGTGTCCTGAGCCCTGAGGACAGGGCGTCCCCGCCAGACCTGCTCCCGCACCCATTGAGGGCCCCATGCTGGGGCCAGAGCACAGGGAGCAGCGGCCTCCCAGGCCCAGGAGACCCCAAGGCCCACCCGGGACCGCCCGGCAGGCAGCCTGCGGGGGCACAGTGGGGGTGGGGGAGGCCGCCACACGCAGGTGCTGGCCGTGTCCAGTGGGGCCCTGCACGCTGCTCCTCACAGGGGCGGCCTGCAAGGACCTCACGGCTGGCCGGCCCGACCCGGGAGCTGGGCCTGCACTTCAGCCCCTTGCTCAATCCCCTGGAGACCCGGGTGAGTGTCGCGCTCTCACGGCAGGCCCAGGGTGCCAGACGGGCTCCACCCTCAGGGACCCACGGCCAGCCGAGAGACCAGGACGGCAAAGAGAAGGGAAGGGACGGTGAGACAGCACGTCCAGGGTAGCCTGCCAGGGCCGAGTGTCCCGGCTGGGACGCAGAGGCTCCTCCTGGGGCGGTGGGTGCTCCTGGCGGCCTTCAGGGCTCCTTGATGACTCCCTCTGATGAGTCCCCGTACCTGGTGTCCCGCCACTGACCCTGCAGCCCCACGTCCTGGGTGGCAGTGAGCATGCGCTTTCTGGAGGCGGGGCTGGGCAGCACCGGGGCTTGAGTCTGAGCTGAGAGACAGGGAGGAAGCCAGGCGCAGCCAGGGGGCCTCCCTTTCCTGATGCGGGCAGGCGCTGGCTGTGAGGAGGGCCGTGCGGTGACTGGCAGGCTGCTGGTGGCCTCCGGCTGCCTGGCCGGTGGCAGGGGTGAGAGGCGTGAAGGACGTGGCCCCCAGGGCAGCCTGGCCACGCTGTGCCCGTCTATGCCCCCACCCGCGCCTCCATCCCCTTGGCCAGCCGCTCTGCTTCGGCTCAGGTGCCCTCGGGCCCCCGCTCACCCCATTTGGGGCTGGCCCCTGGGCCCGTCCAGCATCGGGTCTCCTAGAATTGGCTGTGGGCTGCACGGAGGACGCTCTGATCTTGAGCAGTGATTCCCCCCTCAGGTTCATCAGAGCGTGGAGCCGAAAGACAGCTTCACCCTTGGACGGCAAGGTTTGCGTTGCAGAGCTGACCTCCTGGCAGGGAGCGACTGAGTGGCGAAGCAAGAACGGCACGTGAGAAGCCTCCCAAGCCCTTCCTCTCCCTTGTCTCGGAGGACTGGTGAAGACACGCCTGAGTGCAGCACGCAGACTCGCAGCTCCTGGGCCGGCGGGCTGCTCCGGCGGGCCTGGAGCTGCCGTCTCTGCTGGCTGCTGGTTTGTGGGCTCAGCAGTTGCCGTCTTTGCTGTGGACTGCAGCGGCGTCTGGGGCGAGCAAATTATCCCTGAACTTCAGATGCTGCACATACGTTTTCATGGGCAGGGTATTTTAGTGAGCTTTTCCCTGAAGAATAACATGTATGCAGACAAGGTCACAGATTATCAACTTGCAGCCTGACGCATTTGAGAAGCGAGCACACCCACGGAACCACGCCCAGACGAAGGCACCGAACAGACTCCCACCAGCCCTCGGAGCCCCTCCCTTATCCTCCCCCGCCAAAGGCTACCACTCTCTGACTTCCGTCACCATCAGTGGGTTTTGTCTGGGTTTGTGTTTTACCTAAACGAATTCATACGGTGCCAGCTCTTTCGTGTGTGGTTCTTTTGCTCCAATTGTATTTGTGAAGTTCCTCCAGGTTACGACAGGCAGAGGTCTATCCTTTCTTCACTGCTGTCCCCCTGGATGACTATAGAATTGTTTGAAAGTATTTCTCTGCAGTGTTGTCAGCGGACGATTATGTTGAGAGTTCAGGGCCGTGATGAATGCCCTTGCCGTGCCTCGGTGCCAGTGTCCTTTTGTGAACATATGCGAGCATTTCTGGGAAAGGAATCACAGGGACGCAGCATTTCCAACTTTGGAAAATACCATCTACCGGCTTTCTAAACTACAGTACCAATTCACACTTCAGGGAAAGCATATGAGCACTCCCCTTGCTCAGCATTCATGAGAACCTTTTCGTCTGAGCCATTCTGGCGATCATCGGGGTTTAAATTTGCATTTCCATGATGACTAAGGATATGGAGCACTTTTCTCCACGTGTTTATTTGCTGTTCTCTGAGTGCCTTTTTGAGTCTTTTGCCCGTTTAAAAAATGAGCTGTCTCTGCACATAGATGTTTATAGCAGCTTTATTCATAATTGCCAAGACTGGAAGCAACCAAGACGTCCTTCAGTGCTGGATAAATGAACCATGACACATCCAGACAGTGGAATATTACTCAGCACTAAAAAGAAATGAGCCTTCAAGCTGTGAAAAGACACGGAGGAGGCCTGAATGCATGTGCCTGAGTGAGAGGAGAAGCCAGTTTGGAAAGGCTCCCTGTGGGCTTTTTCCATCTCGATGGCATTCTGAAAAGGCACAACTGTGGAGAGAGTAGGAAGAGCCGTGGTTGTCAGGGGCCAGGGCTGGGAGGCGGGACTGGGTGGCGCTCGGGATTTTGGGGTGAGCTGACGTGGTGCGAGGCTGTCATGGTGGAGAGCCTGTGCTCTGGCCTTTGAGGAGGGCTGAGCACCCCGGGAGAGGTGGCAAGGAGGTGGCCTTGTGCCCTGCACTCTGGTGCCTGGCGTGGTAATTGAGACACTGCAATCGTGAGGCATGAGGCCGTCTGCACTCCTGTGAGCAGAGTGGGCTGGACCGTGTGTGTCCAGGACCCCTGCCCCGGATGCAGAGAGGACTCCATTCGCCTGCTGTGTGAGTGGCTGGTTGAGCTCTCGGTTGCCCAGCATCACCCCTCTGCACCTGAAACTGGCCCCCTACCTCTCCTGGCTTCGCTGTCCCCCCCGGGTTGGCTGCAAGCTGGGTCAGCTTCCTGGAGCTGGGGCGGGGGGCAGCCGAGGACCTGGCATCCAGAGGGTGCTTCCCCAAAGCATGTTCGCTTCTGAGCCCTGGCTGTACCCTGTGGACAAGTCACACAGCCAGCCAGCCATGTCTTCTCACTCTTGCGCAGAAGCCAGGCCACATGGGAGTTGCAGCTCCAAGGCCCTCCAGAGGGCACACCGCTCGCCAGCCGCTCGCGGGTAAAAATCTGGCCCCCTTGTCTATGTGATGCTCTCCCTCCTCAAGGCCCACCCCTGCAGGCGACCCCTCCCCGCTGCACCAGGCTCAGCTCTGTCCGGCATCACCTCCGCTTGGCGGTGTCCTGGGGGGCAGCACCACGCCCTCCCACTTGGCACCAGACCTCAAACGTCTGAGCAGCACTGATTGAGTGAAAAGGGAAGGAAGTGTCCCCAGATCCTGAAGAAGACAAGGCACCGGATGGAAGAAGGCGTTAGTAGCATATAGAACGGAGGAGGCTTTGGGTCCAGAATATGTAAAGAGCGCTCTCCAAGCAATCACAAAACAGCAGGCGACAGGCCAGAAAAGCAGGCAGAGCCCTGGCCGGCAGTTCAGAGAGAGGACGCCAAACGGCCATGAGCCTCACAGAAACGTGCCTGGTCTCATAGCAAACAGGGAGGTGTGTGTGAGCCACGGTGAACCCAGACGCAGTGGCGGGTGGGCAAAGAGGCCCCACAGACGAGGCCGGCGGTGGGAGGAGGGGAGCCTGCAGACGCTGAGTGCAAACTTGGGGGAGCCGCTCTGGGAGGCGCTCTAACAGCGTGGAGTCCGCCCCCACCCCCGTGCACCCCCGAGCCATGGAGGCGTAGGTAGTGGCACCAGGACACGCGGCATTAGTGGTCATGCTGGCCTTGCTCCGGAGCGCCGGGGACTGGGAAGCACCAGATGGCCGTTAGGGTGGAATCAGAAACGCGGGGCCCAGGCGTCGCTGCACGGAGGAGACGGGCTGTGTCCACAGCCGCGGCCCAGGTGCCCAGGAGGCAGGCGCGGGCCCCTCCGTCTGCCCCCCTGTCCTGGGCTGGGGGGTGCTCTGAGGCTTCTCCGGGCTCACGAACAGTGGGGAAACCGAGTCTTCCTTCCAAGGCAGCGAGAGCACAGGATTCCCAAGGTCCAGGAAAGCGAGCTCAGCCCAGCAGCATCACCCCTGCGGTCGTTCACGTTTGGTTTGCAAATATCATTTTACATTTAAATGAGTTTGAATAGTACAATAAACCTGATTTAAGTAAGCCTGGGAAGCAGTAGGAATTGCGTCTCCCTTTAAAGTGACAGAGGCTTCCTCTCAGGGGCAGGGCTGAAAATCGACAAGGATATGCCTAGAAAGCTGGGGCTCTCAGGGGTCTTGGGGTCCCTGGGGGGAGATACAGTCATAGCCTGAGGCCACCGAGCCAGGCCTGGGGCTGGACGCTCCTGACCCTGACAGCCACCACCAGACCCTCCTCACTGCCCACCGTCTAGGAGCCCAGGACCTCCTCCCCTGGGGCTCCGACTCCCCACTCTAGGCCTGCCAGGGCCCGTGCAGGGCCTGTGAGTGTCCGAGGGCAGGTGTGCCGCGTGAATGCCCATGTCATGGCCGAGAGGCCCACGGTGGGCTTCCCCAGGGCCCGCCTGTGACAACCAGGTGGCTGCGTCATCCCTCAGGAATGCAGCCGGGCCTCGGTGTCCAGACCCCACTGCCCAGCGGGCATCAGGAGCCCCGGGGCCGGGCCTCATCTCCTCCTCCTCCTCTGGGCCTGGTCCTGGGCGGGGGCACATGGCTGCTCCGCACAGATGGCCAAGCCCGGGCTTGCTGGGCTGTGTGTGTGTCTTCCACGTCTTGTTTCTGGGGCCTGGTCACCTCTGGATGCCGGCTGAAGCTTCACGGTCAGCCAGGAGCCTCAGGCCCAGAGGAGGTCCTGACCATGAGGAGGACAGGGCAGGGCAGGGCAGGCTGGGCCAGCGGGCCCCCAGCATCCAGGGTGCAGCGGGGCCTCCGAGTGGCGGCCCCAAGCCTGCTCCAGGGGCCGCAGCGTCTGCAGCCAGAGGCCTGGCCTTGGTCTGATCAGAGCCGGTGTGGGAGCAGGGCTATGGTGTGTGACTCCGGCCTGGAGCCAGCCCTAGAGGCTTCCTGGAGCAGGCTTCCCAGACCGGGTTATGGCCCGTTCGATTCTAGTTCCCAGGACCCTGGGCCCAGCCCCCTGGTCAAGAGAGCAAGGGTCCTTCCACGAGGAAGCCTCAGAGTCCGGTGCCCTGGGGTTTGTGAGCTGGGGCCAGCACTGGGGACTCTACAGCCCTCCCCCCTTCCCCCAGCCCCACCACCTGAACCCCCCTCTTCCTGATTCTCTCATCTCCCGCCCCCGCTGCTCTCCCCAGGGGCAGGAGTTCTGCTTGGGACCTGTGCCACCTCAGGCCTCAGGGTGGATGAGCCCAGGACTTCAAAGGCCTGAAGAGGGCCCACCCACTGCCTGGGTGTGGAGCACAGAGCCCCCCTGTCTCCTGCCCCAGGCCCTCCCTGCCCCTCTGCACACAGCAGTCTGCAGGAAATCATCGGGGTTACCAGCCAGGGGACCCCTCAGTTCCAGTCCCTGTCCTCACCCGGTCCTGGGAGCCTGGCCTGCCCAGGACCCTGGGGCTGCCCCTAGGTCAGTGTCCCTGGTGGCAAGAAGCAGAGAAGACACTTTTATTCCTGCAGTGGGGTCTGCTGTACCATGTTCCAGAAGGTTCTGTGGCCAGCACTCGGTGAAAGCCCAGAGAGGTATGGACAGCCTCAGCAGGAAACCAGCACAGACTGGCAGAGGCCAGCCCCAGAGGTCCAGGCCAGCAGGGCCCTTGGCAGCCCTGGGGGACCCCGGCCAGCTCCCTGGTCAGACAGGACTCCAGGCTCACGTCACCTGCTCCGTCCCAGAAAGCTCTGCGTCTGTCTCTGGGCTCAGCCCTCCTGCTCTACCCAGGCCAGGCCCTCAGCACGCATGCCTGCTTTGTCTTAGAGGCGCGTCCTGGCCATGACAGACCCTCGGCAACTGCCCCAGAAGGTTTACCATTAAAAAAAACGGTGCAAAAAATCCCCTACGTGCTCTGGGCCCTGCCTTGCCCGCTCCTCAGCGGTGTCCATGCAGACCCATCTGCTGTCCAGCAGGAGGTGGCCGCAGGGCCTTTGCACCACCACCCTGCTGTCGGGGCGCCGTCCCCGGCACATGTTCACCCTGTCGCCTCCTGCTTTCTGCCGGAGCAGCACTTCCTCCAGGGCCCTCCCTGGTCTGAGTCAGCCCCACAGGCACCAGAGGCCCTTCCTGGGACCTGGAGCAGGGCTGGTCTCTGCGTGGCCGCTGCCCCTGCTGTGAGGGCCGACGCTGAGGGCCGTGTTCCGGCTCCAGCCCTGCAGGTGCGGCCGCAGACAGCTGGCCCTTCCCGGGATGCCTGTGGCGTGAAGTCAGCTGCTTGGTCTCTGCTGACGGCCGCGCCCCGGCTATTCTGGGAGCTCGAGCTCAGACCCTGGCCTCGCTGCTCCCACCCCCCAAACTCCAGGGAGTCTGGTCGAGGGAGGGGACGCTCCCTCCTCTGTCACATCCCCAGAGCCCCTGCGGGACACAGCTGGTCCGGCTGGGGTCAGGGTGAGCTGCGCTGGGCCCCTGGTGGGGGTGGGGCTGCCACGAGCCATGTCCCTGGCCAGCTGCGGCTCAGGGCCTCCGGAGCCTGTCCCCGCTGGTGGAGACGACCCCGGGGGCTTCTGCAGAGGCCTCAGTCTGTCCCGAGGGGAGCGGCCAGGTCAGCAAGGCTCGCAGCTCGGAAAAGGCGGCTGTGTCCCCTTCACTCTGCTGAGAGGAGCTGTGTCCTCTCCAGCCCTGTGTCCAGGCCCTCACCAGCACAGGCGCGAGGAGCCTTGGCTCACTGCCCTGGCCTTGCAGCCAGAGACAATGCCCAAAGCCGGGTGGCTCAGCCTACACAGTGGCTGGGCCCCGGTCCAGGGCCAGGGGGGAGCCGGCGGGCCCAGGCCCTGGGGGTGGGGCCCTGGAGAGGAGCCCAGGACACTGGGGATGAGCCCTGGAGCCTGCCCTCCGCCCCCTGCCCCATGCCCACAGGTGTCCTGGGCATAGCTGGCTGCCCTGGGTTCCCACTGAGGAAGCCGCCCCCAGGCACAGCTGGGGGAGGGCTCTGGGAGTTGATGGAGGGGTCCCTGGGGAAGCAGTGGGGGTCCTCTGGGGGTCTTCTGCTAGATGAGTACCCAGCACCCGCAGGAGGGGGCCCTAGAGCCCGAGAGCAGAGAGGAGCTGGTGGGGGGAGCCCAGGGACAGCCTGTGGTTCAGGGCCTGTGGTGTCATTTGGAGTCTGCGGGGTCCGCTGTCGGCCCCCAGGGGCCAGACTCAGGGCTGAGAGCCAGAGGGTCCCCTCTACCCCCTACCCCGTGTCTTTGGAGCCCCCGTCCTGCCTGCTAGATGGCGTGGGCAGGGGCCAGAGCTCTGGGGTCTTGCTGGTGACTCGGCCTCCAGGTGACTTTAACGCTTTATTTTCAGCTCTCCACAGTCTCTATCACTTCCTGTCCTCTGGCCACTCTGAGCTGGGTCCCTGCGGCTTGAAGCACGCTTGTGTGGCGTGTGTGTGTGTATATGCCTGTGCACGCCTGGGTGTGCATGTGTGCGAATGTGTGTGGGGCTTGGGGAGGGTTTCTGGCCCTGTGACGCCCCTCCTCCTCCCCTTCTCAGGGCCCCTGGGGTCGGGCCATGCTGGGCAAGCGGGCAGCTGTGGCCCCCTGTTCTCCCCAGACCCCCTGCCAATTAGGACGCCTTGGTAGGAGCAGAGTCACCACCTCCCTTTCCTTCCTTCCCAGGCCTGCCCTCTGCCCTGGGAGTCCGGTCCGCCCAGTCCGCCTCCTGCAGCCCCTGGGGGCTCTGTGGGCCACCCAGGGAAGAGACGGCTGACCCCCAGGGCTCTGCCCTGCACTCCTGGCTGGTCTGGTGGGCAGAAGCTACCGGTAGGAGGTCCAGCGTCCATGAGGGACGCCTAGGGCCCCCAGCACCCTGTGGCCTTGGGGAAGCCCAGGGAGGAAGCAGCTTCACCCCCCAGACAGGAGGAGCATCTTTCACGCAGACCCGCGTCCCCTCAGGCCGAGGTCTCCCCCGGGCCTTCCCCACCGAGGACCGGACCTGTCTGAGTTTGCTCTTCTCTGCAGGCCCAGGGGAGGCCAGAGGGGGCTGTCAGCCACGTGGGGTACGGTTTTTGGAGATGCTTGTTTTCAGCTGCGGGAGGTCCGAGTTCGGGCAGAAGGGCCTGGAGATCCTCCAAGGGCCGTGGCAGCCAGGAGGGCCGTGTCTGCCCAGCGGGACGTGCCGGGGCATGGGGGTGGGGGGAGCCTGGCTGACCTGGCAGCGGCTGACCTCCCTGTGGGGCTGGGGTGCAGGATCCAGAGTGTGTCCGGCTCAGGGTGGGGAGGGCTCCGGGTTCGGGCAGCCGCGAGAGGGGCTGCAGGAGCTCAGAGCGGGGCAGGCTGGTCCGAGGTCTGGGCTGCCAGCAGTGGTCAGTGCCTGTGGGCATGTCCGCAGGCCTGGGGTCAGCGCTGCTGGCTCTTGCAAAGGGTGGTGTGTCTTGGAGGAGAGGGTCCCAGTGCCTGTGGGGGTCCTGGTTGGGGAATAAGCCCTTAGGAGCCTCAGATGGAGCCGGTTTCCAGCAGCACTCAGTGCTCAGGGAAGGAGGGCAGGGGCTGGGGTGAGAGGAGCTGCTGGCAGGGCCTTTTCTCCAAACCCTGGGGGGGCCCGAGCTACCCCGGTCCTCACACCCTCCATGGCTCGGCCGGGCAGGGGAGCCGGGTGACGGCCGCCCTGGAGCCACGCGTGTCTTGGGCCATCCAAGCCGCAGGGTGGAGGGGAGAACAGAGCAGGAGCCAGGGCACAGCGAGAAAGTCTCCTTTGTGCTCCGGCCAAGCCGAGCCCGCAGACGCGAAATAGCGAAGCCAGGCTGTGGGCTGCACCCAGGTCCTGCAGGCGCGGCCCAGACGCTGCGGCTCAGGGGGCCGCCTACCCGGCTCCCCAAAAGCTCCCAGCCCCCCAGACATCTGTGTGTGGTCGGGAAAGTGAGGAGGGGGCTGCCCGCCTGCCCCAGGGTGTCCTGACAGCCGTGTGGAGGCGTAGGGTAGAGGGGGAATATGGCAGGGCACCGAGGTTCCCTCGAGGCGGGGACCCCCGACCAGGCACACAGGCAGAACCCGGGGGACCCCAGCTGCCGCCCCTCTGCCCCGTCCCTGCATGACAGAGGCCACCAGCAGGAGGGCCGGGCCCCTCTCTCCCTGATTCCCAGGAGGCAGGAGGCCCAAGCCGGCGGCCTTGGGGACCTTAGTGGGCAGGGGTGCAAAGGGGGCCTGGTGTTCTTGCTGGTTCTGACAGAGGGGTGGCAGAGCCCTCAGCGCGGCCCACCAGGGCCCCCGGCAGCACGGCCGCCCCCGGCTCTGGCTCCACGGCCCAGGACTTGCACTCAGCCCCGCGGGCGAGCCGCGTCTGCTCTGGTTACCGCCTGACGAGACCCGGAGCCTTGGGAGCGGCTCCAGCCATCCTGTTCCGACCGCAGGCCGGCTCGCCGGGGAGCCTGGCTTTGCTGTGAGCTGGTGGGAGGGGACTGCGGGGTGGCAGGGCTGGCGCAGGGCAGCTCGGGAGGGGAGGTCAACCTGTAGCCCGTGTCCCCAGAGGCACGCCCCTGCAGCCTGGCCCCAGTGAGCCAGGAGCACGGGAGGCGGGGCACGTGCTCTTGGGGTGCTGGGCAGTTTGGGGGTTCAGAGCTGGGCTGTGGCTGGACACGCACGTCCCATTGAGGTGATCAGCAAAGCCTCTGGAAGCTCTCCCTGCCCACCAGCTGGGCAAACCTGCCAGAGTCACTCAGCCTCTCTGAGCCCACTTCCCCCTTGAAAACAGGGGTGTCCCTGCCTCCGGGGACGGGGCAGTGTCTCTGTGATCTGTCCCTCTGCGGCTGGTGTCAGCCAGGCCGGGAGGACAGAGGGACCTCACCAGGTTGGGGGAGAGGGCTCAGAGTCGGGTCTGGTGGAGGTGGCAGGTGGCAGGTGCGAGGCCATCCGGAGAGCACTGAGCATGTGGCTGGGGTGCAGGGAGGGAGGGTGGACCGAGACGCAGCACCCAGCTACTCACGGGGCTGTGGCCGTGGAGGCCGCCAGCTCCCTGCCCACCACCGCGCTGGGTGCCGGCCAGAGCTCTTAAGCTGGACACGCGGGTGTGGACTGGGTGGGGCTGCCCTGCAGATTCCTGCCGAGTGATCACCATCTCTTCTCTTTTTTATAAAAGCCATCTTTTTATTTTGTACTGGAGTACAGCCGACCACCAACGTCGTGGCAGGGGCACTGCAGAGCAGCTCAGCCACACGTGGACACGCGTCTGTTCTCCCCCAGACTCGCCCTGGTCCAGGCCACCCCTGCTGTACGGGAGGCACTGTCTCTCTTCGGAAAGCAGAGGGGCCAGGCAGGGAGATCTTCCATGATGAGGGTTCACGGTGGACTTGGGGTCCGGGAACCCAATGAGCTCGGTGCTGGCAAGGACACCCTGTGTGCCAGCCGGGCTGGGGACTGGCAGGACGTGGGGTGCTCCAGCCAGCCTCTGAAAAGAGACCTTTTGAAATCTAAGGGCCACAGAGTAAAAGAAAATCAATTTCCAATTACACTGAAGCCCCAAGCTCACACAGACAGACTAGCTCGGGGAGTGGCCTCACAGGAGAGATGGAGGCAGCTTCTCCCGGGCTCAGCCCTGCGTCCCACCCCAGGGACCGTGGTCGCGGCCCTCCCCTCCTGTCCACCAGACGTTGGGGCTGGACGACAGCTGGTCGCTGCGGTCCCGTTCTCCGTGCTTCATTTAGCGTGTGATGGACGTCCAGCCTTGGTGGCGGGGAGGACCTCGGAGTGGCTCGTGGCCTCTGCTGCCCTCAAAGCCAGCCCCTGTGGTGGGCAGTCAGGCTCAGCAGGGCCTCGCTACTGGCAGGGACAGCAGCGTGATTTCCGGGTACATCTGAGCTCCAAATGGGCTTGGCTTTGGGGAAAACACCGTTTTGTCGGCCTCGGAAATCAGCCACATTTGCTGGGCAGCCAGTGCTCGAGGCCCTTCAAGTCGTCTCTGCCCGGCCAGCCTCCCATGCGGCCAAGAGCCTTGCAGCTCCTCTCTCCTCCGAGGAGCCCCTTGCTGGGGGCTGAGTTGCGCCCGAGTCCCAGGCAGGTGCGGGCCCCTCGGTCATGTCTCCCTATCTGACCCGGCACCACCTACTCCTCATGCAGCCACGCGCCAGTGTTGTTTAAATGAGCCCCGGTGCTCAGTCTGTCGTCTCTGGGCACTGCTGGGGCACCTGCCACCTGCCGCATTCTGCAGAAGCGCATTCGGCCCCGGGCCAGCTGCAGACGGGCCTCAGGAAGCGCGAGGGAGTGAATGAGCAAATAAATGAATGGAGGGGTGAGGGAACCCAGGGAAGACCCCCAGGCCCCCGCCTCAAACACACACGTTGGAGGAAGCAGCCTGTTTTCTTCAGTGGCCGCTCTGCAGACATAGGTGATCCCACCGCCATAGCTGGGGGGCCTGGGTGTACCAGGAGGGACCCCGGGTGAATGGGCACGAGACAGGGGCCTCGAAGGGGCCCCCCAGGCTGCCCCTGAGGAGGGGGCAGTGTAATGCTCATTTTCCAGAAGCGTCCACGAGACACACAAGTGTCTGGGGCTCAGGCAGCCTTTCAATGACAAAGCCCACCCTCCCACATGCACACCCGGAGCAGGGCACCCCCGGGACAGTGGGAGGGGCCTGTAAGGTCACAGCCTGCCCCCCCCCCGCCACACACACTTCCTAGCAGCTCCTCCAGGGGGTCTTCACGCACTTGCTAGTTGGCATCTAAAAATCATGAGTTATTTCACCTGCGATTCCTTGAGTGTGGTTGGAAGCCCCTGCAGACAGCCTGCTCCCCAGGACGGATGCCAGGACCACCTTCCAGGCTGCCCTTGGAGGGGCGCATCCAGCGGCAGATCCTGGGCTCTCCTTGGGGACCCTGGGGTGTCGGGGTCCCCAGGGCGCCCCCAGCTGCAAGGACAGCCTGAGGGAATGGGGCTGCACAGTTCTGGCAGGGCTTCACCCTGAGATCCCCCAGCTGGCGCTGTGCTACCCAGGGACCTGCGTGCCCCTCAGGCTCACGTCCTTGTCTGTCGGGAGGGAGCCTGGCTGAGGCTCCTGCCCCGAGGGGAGAGCACAGCCCTTGAGGACAGTGTCAGGATAGCCGGCTGGGACACACAAGTATGCTGGCGGAGCTGGGCAGGTGGGCTTTTGTCCCCATGACTTCCCAGACCTCTCTGACCCTTTAGGGGGCCAGGCAGGGTGGCATCGCTCTCTTAGGCAATTAACCCAGAGCCACAGGCCTGAGCCGGAGCCCTAGCCCCTGCGGGAGGATGGACAGATGGGACCCCACCCTAACCCCGTCGGATCCTGGGGAGATGTTCTCCAGACCCGCCTGACTCCTGAGTTCTCCTTATTCGTGGGGGCCCTGGATGTCCTCCAGTGAGGCCCCACTGCTGGGTAGCTGAAGAGACTTGGTTCTGGTCCCCCGGGGCAGCGTTTCAGCTCTTGCTGATGGCACAGAAGGGCCCCATGGGCCGGGGAAGCAGGTGTACACTCAGCCCTCATCTCCCCCACCAGAAAAGGGGGTGTGGGGTGAGCAGTCTCTGAAGGCCTCACTGCTGCATAGGAAAGCTGGTTCTTTGAAGATGGTCCAGCGAGAGGAGCCTGACTCCCGTGGAGCCACCTGACTGGTCCAGCCTCTGTGATCCGGCTTCTGGGGGAGGGGCAGGACCCAAAGATGCTCTCCTGTCTCTGCCCTCCCTCCAGCCGACTTCCCCGCACAGGGCCCGGAGGCTCAACAGATGCTTGGGGTTGAGTTTTTGGATGCAAGTCTCTGAATTCACAGAGACTTCACTTTGCCGACAAAGGTTCGGAGAGTCAGAGCTATTATTTTTCCAGTAGTCATGTATGGATGTGAGAGTTGGGGCTATAAAGAAAGCTGACAGCCGAAGAATTGATGCTTTTGAGAGTCCTTCGGACTGCAAGGAGATTAAACCAGTCAATCCTAAAGGAAATCAGTCCTGAATATTGATTGGAAGGACCGATGCTGAAGCTGAAGCTCCAATACTTTGGCCATCTAATGTGAAGAGCTGACTCATTGGAAAAGATCCTGATGCTGGGAAAAACTGAAGGCAGGATGGATTGAAGACAGAGGATGAGATGGTTGGATGGCATCACCGACTCTATGGACATGAGGTTGAGTAAACTCTGGGAGTTGGTGATGGACAGAGAGGCCTGGCGTGCTGCAGTCCATGGGGTCATAAAGAGTTGGACACGACTGAGGAGAGCTAGAGGGTCACCCCCAAACTCCTTTGCCTAATAATATGGCTTTGTCTCCCTGGGAGTGAGGACGCTGACACTTAGCTTTGTCCTTGAGTTTATGTGGCTGTTGGGAGGGTCTTGTTCTCCTGACTCCAGTTCCCCGCTCTTGGATGATGGTGATGACGGCTCAGGGTCACTTCTGGACCCGTGTGGGGGTTAATTTCTGGCCAGGAGTCCAGACTTGAGTGATTTGGAGTATGATCTGGCCAAGGCCTCTGCCAAAATTGCCAAGGACGCCCTCCAGGCTGCTAAAGAAGTTTTAATTTTTTTTTTTAATTTAATTTAATTTTATTTTTTAACTTTACAATATTGTATTGGTTTTGCCATATATCAAAATGAATCCGCCACAGGTATACATGTGTTCCCCATCCTGAACCCTCCTCCCACCTCCCTCTCCATACCATCCCTCTCGGTCGTCCCAGTGCACCATCCCCAAGCATCCAGTATCGTGCATCGAACCTGGACTGGCGACTCGTTTCATATATGATATTATACATGTTTCAATGCCATTCTCCCAAATCATCCCACCCTCTCCCTTTCCCACAGAGTCCAGAAGACTGTTCTATATATCACTGTCTCTTTTGCTGTCTCATACACAGGGTTATTGTTACCATCTTTCTAAATTCCATATATATGCGTTAGTATACTGTATTGGTGTTTTTCTTTCTGGCTTACTTCACTCTGTATAATAGGCTCCAGTTTCATCCACCTCATTAGAACTGATTCAAATGTATTCTTTTTAATGGCTGAGTAATACTCCATTGTGTATATGTACCACAGCTTTCTTATCCATTCATCTGATGATGGACATCTAGGTTGCTTCCATGTCCTGGCTATTATAAACAGTGCTGCGATGAACACTGGGGAACACGTGTCTCTTTCCCTTCTGGTTTCCTCAGTGTGTATGCCCAGCAGTGGGATTGCTGGATCATAAGGCAGTTCTATTTTCAGTTTTTTAAGGAATCTCCACACTATTCTCCATAGTGGCTGTACTAGTTTGCATTCCCACCAACAGTGTAAGAGGGTTTCCTTTTCTCCACACCCTCTCCAGCATTTATTGCTTGTAGACTTTTGGATCACAGCCATTCTGACTGGTGTGAAATGGTACCTCATAGTGGTTTTGATTTTTAATAGGAAGAACTTCTTTCCATCTTACAAAAGCAACATTTGCTTGTTTTAAACAAAGCAGAGGATACAGAGACACGTGAGCTGATGCTGCCCTGATCTTGGCACCTCCCAGTCCTGTTGCCGTGGCCCCTGGCACATTGCCCTCCTGGCCTTCCTGTGCTGCCTACATCCAGATGAACACACATGAAAGCGTGATCGGATTGCGTGCGCCGTTTCCCCAGCGTGGTGCCCGGGGGCCCTTCCGTGCCACGGTGCCCACAGCACTGCCCTGTTGGTGCCCGAGTGGCATCTGCCGCTGGCCACCCGCTGCCGGGCCTGTTTCTGATAGCTGCGCACCAGGAACTGGAGACGGAGGACACTCTTAGACACGATCTCTGCCCAATTCTCGGGTGGTTTGCTTACAAGAAATTCCTAAAACTGGAATTTATGGGGCAAAGGGAATTCAACCTACAAAGACCTTTAACATTTTCTGCCAAGCCCCGCCCCCTGCTCCCCCAGAGCAGGATCAAACCTCAGGCCCCATGTGCAGGGTCCCTGGACCCCCCGCCCCCACCAAGGCCGTGGCCATCCTTGCCGTCCCATTTTCCCGCTGGCAGGACTGAGAGGACGTTTCGTGTGGCTTTGATTCAATTTGTAGAAGTCCTAGCAAGGGAAACATCCTTCTGGAAGTTTCTGACGTCCCTCACTGCCTCTGTCGCAGCAGTTTCCCTTCAGGCCCCTCCGCCTGGACGCCCCCGGCCTGCCCACTGTGGCCTCCTCAGCTCTGCCCAGGCTCGCGGCCGCACCCGTCTCTGTGGGCCTCTGGCTTCAGGGCCCGTGTGCACTCCTGGGGGCCTGCAGTCCACCTGCGTTCCTCCCCCTTTTCTTCAGCGTTTCTGGGACGCTGTTTTCAAGGACACATTGGGGTCACCCGCAAGCTCCCCACCTCACATTTGGTTGCTGGTTTGAAATTCTAGGTTAGTTTACTTTCTTTCAGACCTCTGAAAACACTGGTTTGCAGAGTTTCGCCGGGCCTGGATCATCTGATAGCAGCTGTCTCAGAGGTTAACAGATTTGCTGTGACCGTCTAGAGTTTTATCTTTCTCTCTGATGCCCCCGATCTCCTGGTGATGTGCATGTGTGCCTGTTTACCCTTCCAGCCCGAGGCCGTTCCTCTTCCCGCGCGATGAAGGCATTCTCCTTCTCTGACTCTTGAAACGCGCTCCCCTTTGCGTCCCTGCCCCGCCTCTGGCTCTGGCCCAGCTCTCCACCCTGACCCCTGTGTGTCTCGTTCCTGTCTCTGAGCCTTCCCCGCTCCGGTTTCCACTCTACTCTGGCCTTTCCTGGTGTCTTTGCTGCCTATCTCGACCTGGCCTCCCGTCTCAGGAGTGTGTTCCCTGAGTTCCTGGCCGAGGCCTCCCTCCGGTCAGATTCCTGCTCCGGGTGCCCCGGGGCCCTCCCGGCTCGTGGATGGTGTTCCCGAAGCCGCCTGCTGGTTCTGGTTGCCCGGCGAGGGGGTGCTCCCTTGTTGCATCATTTCCCTGGTGCGTTTATATTCCCGGGGGTGGGCTGGGGTGGAGCCCTGTGGGGGCGGGGACGGGGGTGTGGAGGGAGGTGAGAGGGGCTGAGCTGCTGGCTGCTCCCTGGCCCCTCGCCCACCTGGGTGCCCTGTGCCCTGGACTCAGGCTGTGGCTCTGCCTTCGTCTCCCTCAGCTGCGAGGGCTCCCCACTCCTGGGATGTGGGCCCCCGCTCCTGCTCAGCCCCTCCCGCCCTTGGACACAGGACTTCCGCTCAGGTTGCAGTGTTCACACCGGGGAGGGTGCTGGTGCCTCCCCAGAATCTGCCCATCCGGCTCCTATGGCCCGCACCTCAGGTCACAGTCAGAGCCGCACGCCCCTGCCGCTGCCGGCGGGCTGAGGCCCCGGAGGTGGACGGCAGGGGATGGGGCGTCTGCAGCCGAAGGGCTGCCCAGAGGCACTGGCTAGGGCTGGAGGACCAGCCTGCGGCGGCCACTTCTGGGCACTCAGCCTGCCGGCACCTGTGACCGCCTCCAAAAGCCACCTCACCTCCAGGGAGGGGAGCCTCAGGAGGGGTCTGCAGGGCTCACACGCAGTCCTGGCGATTCGGGGCATCTCTCCTCAGTCCTCAGCGCTAGCTGGGCTGCCCTCTCCCTCTGAGGCCTTGCAGAGCCTCTCCCCTTTGACCTCTGAGTCAGCGTGGAAAGTTCCGTTTGTATCTAACCCAAGGTTCCCCCAAGTGTGGCCTGGGTCATGGGGTTGGGTGCTGAGTCACAGGTTGGCCTCAGATCAGGACTCCAGCAGTCCTGGTGGATTCACACCGTGCCCCAATTCCCAAATGTCTCGGGAGAGAGGCTCTGACTAGCCACAGAGCTCAGGGATGGGAAGGTTCCCACAGGACCACGCGGAGATCCCAGTGACCTCTGACCTGTGCCGAGGCCTTGCGGGACCCCTGGGAGGAAGGAAGGTGGGGGTGCTCTGGACTTGCTCTCAGGGGACCCCAGTTTTCCTGGAGCAAGGGATCGCTCACAGCACCAAGCAGGCCACAGCGGAGGCTGATCGCGGCCCGGGGCTGTGCGTGAGGACCCGTGTGGAGGAGGAGGTGTCTGGGAGGGCTGGGCCTCTGGGCAGTGCTGACCTGGACTGGGGGCAGCAGCATCGTGGCCCCACACGTGACGGGGGTCTGGGCTTAGGCAGAGGGCTGTGCTGTTGATCTGGGCTTGAGAAAGTCAGGGTCTGTGCCTAAGGCTCCAGCAAGGCCGCCAGGGCCCAGGGCTGGGAGGCCGGGGGAGGAGGGGGAGGAAGGAGAGGATGGGGAGGGGAGGGGGGTGGGGAGCCTCCTTTCCATCCCCTGGGGTCCCCCCGCTTCATTCAGAGAGTCTGCCAGGCGGCTCTAACCTGGGCAGCCTTATGCCCGTGCTGGCTGAGGCTGGCCACCGAAGGCCTAGCCCACTGCCCCTCCGGCCCCTGGATAGTGGTTACACTTGCCGGGCATAAGGCAGGGACGGTGCTGGCTTCGCCACTGACGGCTCACAGCCGCCAGGGAGCTTTGCATCCTTGGAGAGTGGGCGACACCTGGGGAAACTGAGCTTGGGGACCACCAGGGACCCCCCAAAGCCTCCCAGCTAGTATCCCACCAAGTGGGCGGCCCGAGGTCAGAGCTGGGCTCCGCGCCTCCCACCCCCTCTCAGAGTGTGCTTGGTTATCCCGTGCTCACCAGGTCAGCGGGATGCAGAGAGCAGGCACTGCCTACAGGGGACGCTGGCAGCCCCGTCTGTCCCAGGGATGCTCCGCCAGGGCACCTGGACCCTGTCCCGTCTGTGGCTGGTCCTTGCAGCACCACCGTCTGTGCTGAGGCCTCTGGGACGCCCCCCAGGAGGCCGGTACACCCGGACCGAGAGCCGGAGACCATCCGCGTACAGCCTTACACGGGGCACAGCAAACCCCGGGGCCTCTCTGACCCTCGGTCTCTTCTTCCTCTTCTGGACTCTGGGAGGCTCCTGTACGTGTGTGTGAGCCCGGGGCTCAGGACCCTGGTGGCCCTGCTCTGGGATCTGCTATCAAGTTAGCTGGAACTTGTAACCGTGGGCCCTGACTCATGTGGAGAACCACGTGGTTTCAGAGGTGATGCTTAGAGACGTGGTGCGGGTCCTGTGATCAACGCGAGGAGTACACACCTTCCTGTCTTAGAGCAGAAGGAGCAGTCACAAATTATCCAAGCCGTCGTAAAACAAGGGCATGAATTGGGCTGAGAAGACAAACGTTAACCACTCTCTGGGTGCTTTCTGAGTCTTGTCAGGAAGGGGAGTCTGGCTTCAAGTCACACTGAATTAAGATGCTGAGCTTGCGGCGACCTGGTTACACGCTTGCACCAGCCACTTGCAACACGAAGCCGGATGACGGCGCTCAGATGGAGAAGGCTGCCTGCCGGCAAGAGGCCAGGACCGGGCCGTGTGCGTCACCCAAACATGGCCAGAGTCTCCAGCCCACCAACCCTGTGCTTCCTCTGCCTGTTCTGTGTGGGTGTCCCACCTTTGCATGCCTCCCTTGACGGTAGGCTCACTACTTCACAAAGAATGCGCCTATGTAGGAGCCTCCCATAGTCGCTCCTCAGGGCTACTGGCGAGCCCAGCAGAGTCATCTGGACGCCAGCTGCCAGCAGGCTTCCCATGCTCTTCTTAAGGGTGCACCAGCGGGGTGGGGGAAGGTGGAAGCCTTGGGAAATGAAAAAAGCCTATTCTAAAGAGCCGGGAGCTTCTGATTACTAATCCCCAAAGCAGGCCTTTTACTGGTGGTAGGGTATTTAGAATTTGGCCCTTGGGAAGCACGCCTTGACCGCAGGCAGGGGAGCAACACCGCTTGAGTCTCATTCCAGTGTGAATCCTCTCTGCTCTGTTCATCCTGCACCTCCAGAGCTCCTGCTCAGCACCTAAGCCTCACTCGCCCACTGGGCATGGCCCCCCACCTGTCTCTGGCCTCCCAGTCCGGGGCACAGCCATCCGCGTGCGCTCAGCCACATAGGAGCAGCCACGTCATGGGGAGAGACACACAGCCAGAGGAGCAGATTTCAGCAGAGAGACAGCAGCTGACACGAAACAGACGCGGTTTGTCTTCATCAAGGGCTTTGCAGAAAGAAACCCAAGCCGGATCGGATTCTAACAAGATGCAAACAGTTTGCACACGACCATCGGTGGGAGGCGCTTGACATGACAACAGCAGCTCTCGAGGCCGGCTCGGGGGAGCCCGCCTGCAGATGGCCTGGGGGAGCCCGTGTGCAGATGGCTTGGGGGAGCCCGTGTGCATGGATGATCCCCCAGAGCCGGCCCTGTGCTGCTGAAGTTCATTTTTTCCAGAGTGGCGCATGGACTGAAACGATCTCAATTGTAAGCTACTATTAACATGCCACAGTCCCCACATGCCTTTTTTTTTTTTTTTTTTCCACAAAAGTAATTCAGCACAGATGTGGCCGTACCAGGGGCAGGAAGCTTGCACGCTCGGAGGCTCAGCGGATGCGGAAGCTCCCAGTGCTGCCTAGTTCTGGTTACCGTGTGCTCACGTGAAATGCAGCCGAGAGACACTGCGGCTCCACCACCCCAGAGTGTTCAAGGCCCTCAGGGCTCCGGTTTTCCTTCGGCGCTGTCCCCGTCAGGTGACCTGCAGGGTGCTCCTCACGCAGAGGTTTCCCGTGGCTGCTGTGACAGGTGGTCACAAGTGCAGTGACCTGAACAACGCAAGTGTGTCACCTTACAGTCAGAAGTCCTCAAAGCAAGGTGTCTTCAGTGCTGCCTTCCTCCTGCAGGCGCCGAGGGAGAAGCCGCTCCTTTGCCTTTTCCGGCTTCTGGAGGCGCCTGTGTTCCTTGGCTTGTGGCCGCGTCCGTCGTCTTCAAAGCCCCTGGCAGGGCTTTGTCATCTCCCCTTCTCACCCCGGCTTCCGTTTCTGACTCAGACCCCCCACTTCCCACTTTCCCTTGGAAAGATCCTGGAGAAAACACTGGGCCCACCCTCATAATCCAGATCTCCTGATCCTTCCCTTAGATCACATCTGCCAAGGCTTTTGATGCGGACGGTCACACAGTCACGGGTTCTGGGGACTGGCGTGCACACCTTGGTGGGAGGCATTATTCTGCCAGTTGTTATAGGAAGGGGCAGTGCGCTCACTGGACTCTCTGCAGCTTTGGGGCTGGTGTGTGCACTTAGGTGCTGTGAGACTCCCTGATCACACAACGCGTCCATTCGGCCATTAAGCCACCGTGGATGCAGAGCCCTCGGTGGAGTGTCCTAGACCCTGGGTGTTACTCAGAGAGCACACAGTCTGCTCTCTGTGACCTGCGTGAGCCGGCCCACTGAGATCCCTTCAAGGATGACGTTCTGCCAAAGCCAGAGATGAGAATGCAACATTCAGAAATGAGGGAGCCATGGAAGTGTTTCAGTACAAAGAACAACCACACACCGTGATGCAGGAAATGGGTGGAAAAAAAAGCACCAAGTCAGGTGGAAAACAAAATGACAGAAGCGAGGCCCTGTTTATCAGTAATCGCTTTACACGTAAATGGTAAACTCTCCAATCAAAACAGAGACCGGCAGAATGCACAGAAAGTCACGATTTGACTATATGCTGTCTACGCGAGAGTCACTTGAGGCCTAAGGACACAAATATTAATAGAATGGAAAAGGATGGGGAAAGGTGTCCTGTGCAAGCAGCAACCGAAAGAGGGCAGGGGTCGCTGTGCCAGAGTCAGTCCCTAAACCCTAAACCACAAACACTGCAAGAGACAAAGAAGGACATTGCTGCTGCTGCTAAGTCGCTTCAGTCTGTCCGACTCTGTGCGACCCCATAGACGGCAGCCCACCAGGCTCCCCCGTCCCTGGGATTCTCCAGGCAAGAACACTGGAGTGGGTTGCCATTTCCTTCTCCAATGCATGAAAGTGAAAAGTGAAACGGAAGTTGCTCAGTTGTGTCTGACTCTTTGCGACGCCATGGACTGCAGCCTATCAGGCTCCTCCACCCATGGGATTTTCCAGGCAAGAGCACTGGAGTGGGGTGCCATTGCCTTCTCCGAAGAAGGACATTATACGTTAATAAAAGCTCAATAAGGAAGGAAGATTCAACAATTATCAACACTTATGCTCCTGACTGACTATAAAACGTCAGATGCAAAAACTATCAGACCTGAAGGAAGAAATAGACAGTTATACAATAGCAGCTGGAGACTTCACTATCTCACTCTCAATAACGGATAGAACAGCTGGACAGAAGATTCGTAAGGAAATAGAGGACTTAACAATAAACTAACCAGTTCCAACAGACATATACAGAACACTCCACCCAACAACAGTATACGCGTTCTTCTCAAGTGCTCATGGGACGTTTTCCAGGATAAACCATCTGTCAGGCCACAAATTAAGAATCAATAGGTTTTAAAAGATAGACATTATACAAACCATCGTCTCTGACCACGATAGGATGAAGTTAGAAATCAATAACAGAAGGTCAACTGGAACATCCACAAATTGTGGGAATTAAACAACACACAGTTAAACAACCAGGAGATCAAAAACAGAAAATCACAAGTGAAATGAGAAAATACTCAAAGATGAGAGAAAATGAAAGCTTGGCATGCAAAAACTTACAGGATGCAGCGAGCGCTGTGCTAAAGGGGAAATTTATAGCCATAAATGCTTGCATTAAAAGACAGATCTCAGCGTCACCAATCATCAGACAAATGCAAATCAAACATAATGAGCTATCACCTCACACTTAAAACGGTTATCACAAGGAAGAGAGGAGGTAAGTGCTGGCAAGGATGTAGAGAAAAGGGAATCCTTACACATTGTTGGTGGGAACACAGATGGGTGTAGCCACTATGGAAAATGGTGTGGAGGTTCCCCCATATTAAAAACAGGGCTACCATGTGATGCAGCAGTTCCACTTCTGCTATATATCCAAAGGAAACAGTTGCTACACTGACGGTATCTGTGCCCCCACGTTTATTGCAGCATTAGTTGCAATAGCCAAGACATGGGAGCAACCTACGTGTCTGTCCAGTGGATGAGTGGATAAAAATGTGTACATAGTGAATATTATGTAGCCATAAGAGAAGGAGACACTGTCATATGCAAGGATATGGATGGAGTTTGACGAGTTATGCTAACTGAAATGCATCAGACGGAGAGAGATGAGTACTGTCTGACCTCATTTATGCATGGAATCTAAAACATCTGGACTCCTAGACACAAGGAGCAGGCTGGTGGTTGCACAGGTCTAAGGTGGGAGCTGGAGAACGCGATGAGAGTGTCCACAAAGCACACACTTCCAGGTACAGGATAAATGAGCTCTGGACGTGTCGGGCGCTGCACAGGGATTGTACTTAACACTGCCACAGTGTATGCTCGAAAGTCACCAAGACTGCAGAAGGGCTTCCCTGGAGCTTGATGGTCAAGAATCCACCTGCAGTGTGGGAGCCCTGGGTTCAGTCCCTGGGTTGGGAAGATCCCCTGGAGAAGGAAATGGCAACCCACTCCAGTGTTCTTGCCAGGAGAATCCCATGGACAGAGGAGCCTGGCGGGCTGCAGTCCATGGGGTGGCAAAGAGTCGGACATGACTGAGCAACTGAACTGAACTGAAGGGACTTAAACAATCCCTGTTTTCAAAACTTACTATAAAGCTACAGTGATCAAAATAGTGCAACATTAGCACAAAGACAACTTATAGACCAATGCAGCAGGACAGAGAGCCCAGAAACTAGCCATCATGTTGTTGTTCAGTCCCTGAAACTGAAAGTGTTAATGGCTCAGTCGTGTCAGGCTCTTTGCAACCCCATGAACTGTAGCCCCTCAGGCTCCTCTATCCATGGGATTCTCCAGGCAAGAATACTAGAGAGGGTTGCCAGTCCTTTCTCCAGGGGATCTTCCCGACCCAGGGATCAAACCCGGGTATCTTGCATTGCAGGCATGCTCTTTAGCATCCAAGCCAGCAGGGAAGCCCCATTCAGTCACTAAGTAATGTCCAACTCTTTGCGACCCCATGGACTGCAGCACACCAGGCTTCCCTGTCCTTCCCTTTCTCCCAGAGTTTGTTCAAACTCATGTTCATTGAGTCGGTGATGCCATCCAACCATCTCATCCTCTGTCATCCCCTTCTCTTCCTGCCCTCAATTTTTCCCAGCATCAGGGTCTTTTCCAATGAGTTGGCTCTTCACATAAGGTAGCCAAAGTATTGGAGCTTCAGCTTCAGCATCAGTCCTTCCAGTGATTATTCAGGGTTGATTTCCTTTGGGATGGACTGGTTGGATCTCCTTGCAGTCCAAGGGACTCTCAAGAGTCTTCTCCAGCACCACAGTTCAAAAGCATCAATTCTTTGTCCCTCAGTCATATTTATGGTCCAACTTTTACATCCGTATACACGGTCAAATACATTTTGATAAGAATGTCAAGGCCATTTAATGGGGAATAGATGACGTTTTCAACAGATGATGTGAGGAATATTGAATATTCACAAAAGAATGACACTGGACTCTTGCCTAACACTGTACACAAAAAGTAACTCAAAATGGGTCAGAGACCTAAATGTAAGACCTAAAACTATAAAAACCCTGTGAAGAAATCGTAGTGCAGAAGCTTGATGACACAGGATTTGGTGATGAGACGTGACATGAAGAGCAAGGGCAATAAACCAAAAAAATATTAATAGACAAGTTGGATTTCATGAAAGTTTTAAAACATTGTGCAGCAAAATATAATATCAACAGAGCAAAAAGGTAACCCACAGAATGGGAGAAAACATTTGCAAATCCTATATGTGATAAAGGGTTAATATGTAGAACCCCTAAAACTCAACAACAGCAACAAAACAAACAACCCAATCTAAAAAGTGGACCAAGGAATTCAACAGTCATTTCTCCAAAGAAGATACACAAGTGGCCAGTAAGCACACGAGAGGATGCTCAGCCTCAGTGACCACTGGGGGTTCAAGTGGAAACTGCAGTTAGACACCACCTCATACCCGCTCAGATGGCCTCTGCCACTAAGACAGGGTGGGGAGAAGGTGGAGCACGTGTGCGCTGTTGGTGGGGGCATGAAACGGTGCGTCTGGTATGAAAATGGCATGGTGGGTCCTCAAAAAATTAAAAATAGAATTAACATATGATGCAGCCATTCCGCTTCTGGGAAAGGGCCAAAAGAATTGAAAGCAGGGACTCAAAGAGATGTTTGTACACCCATGGTCATAATAGCATTATTCACAATAGCTAAAACATGGAAGCCACCCAAGTGTCCACTGACAGGTGGACGCAGAAGCAAAACGTGGTCTAAACACAGCGGAGCGTTATTCAGCCTTGGGAGTGAGGAAACAGGCTTCCGCACGGCGGACCTGAGCGAACTCAGCCATCCCAGAGACCAGTGCGGTCTGACCCCATACATGAGGCGCCGAGACCAAACCATAAAGGGAGGGCGGGAGGGTGGCTGCTGGGGGCTGCTGGGCAGGGAGTTCTTATTTAACGGGCACGAAGCTTCAGTTTTACAAGATGAAAGAGCTCTGGAGATGACGGTGGTGACGGCTGTACGAGTGTGACTGCACTGATGCTACAGAAAGTGAGAGCCGTTCAGTCGTGTCCGACTCTCTGTGGCCCAATGGACTTAGTCCATGGACTTCTCCAGCCAGAACACTGTAGTGGGTAGCCGTTCCCTTCTCCAGGGGATCTTCCCAACCCAGGGATCGAACCCAGGTCTCCCGCATTGCAGGCGGATTCTTTACCAGCTGAGCCACCAGGGAAGCCCTGATAAGCCACAGAATTGTGCACTTAAAAAGTGGAAGTGTTACCTGCTCAGTTGTATCTGACGCTTTGCAGCTCCATGGAACCCACCAGGCTCCTCTGTCCATGGAATTCTCTAGGCAAGAATAATGGAGTGGGTTGCCATTCCCTTCTCCAGGGGATCTTCCGGACCCAGGGATCAAACCCCAGTCCCTCACATCAGGGGCAGATTCTTTACTGTCTGAGCCTCCAGGGAGGCCCTAAAAGGACTAAGATGCTGAATTGCATCATATGTATTTTACCACAATAAAAAAAAGTAGGAAAGAAAATTTGGTGGCTTAAAACAACCCTGGGTTATTATTTCATGTGGTTCTGTGGATTTGTGCGGTTCGGTGTCCGCATGGGGTCTTCTCTTGCGGTTGTGTTCCCAGTGGCAGGAGCTGGAGGCGGCTGCAGGCTCAGCCGGGCCCATACGTCCAAGATTATCAACTGCTCGCCTGGCGCCTTGTCTGGATCGGAAGGCTGGGCTCCCCGGAGTCTACTGACGAAGCACGCACGCAGGGCCCCCCCACCTTTCCGGGTGGGTGGGCTGCAAGAGTCCCGGTGGAAGCTGTAAGCCTGCACGTCCCAGGACGTCTCTCCTGGCGCCTGCTCTCAGGCACGCAGGTCATGAGGGCGGCTCCGATTCCACCCGACAGCCTCAGAGAAGGCGTGGTTCCCTGGAATCCTCTCCGCCCCCCAGCCCACATCAGGGTCCAGCCGATGCCCTGCCCTGCAGCGCTCACACAGGTCGGGTGGGGTCCCACCTCCAGCTCTGGACGTGTGCTGGGCACAGGCTTCACCCCGTTACAGTGACTAGGGGAACGGACAGTTCCTCCCGCCCTGATAAGTGGTTGAGGTTAGAAAGTGGAGGGCGTGGCCTGCTTGTGTTTATGCCCGGACAGGTGACACGCTCTTCCTCTTGCCTCAGGCCAGGGCAGCCCAGGAAACAGATTGAGAGCCACAGGAGTGACTGACAGCTTTCTAGTCATCACATTAAAATATGGAAAAAGGAACGGACGAAAATAATCTTAATGTTTTATTTAAATTGTGGTGTTGGAGAAGACTCTTGAGAGTCCCTTGGACTGCATGGAGATCCAACCAGTCCATCCTCAAGGAAATCTATCTTGAATATTCATTGGAAGGACTGATGCTGAAGCTGAAACTCCAATACTTTGGCCACCTGATGTGAAGAACTGACTCCTTGGAAAAGACCCTGATGCTGGGAAATATTGAAGGCAGGAGGAGAAGGGGACTACAGAGGATGAGATGGTTGGATGGCATCATTGACTCAAAGGACATGAGTTTGTGTGAACTCCGCGAGTTGGTGATGGACAGGGAGGCCTGGCGTGCTGCGGTTTATGGGGTTGCAAAGAGTTGGGCATGACTGAGCGACTGAATTAAACCCTAAAAATTATTATTTCAAAAGACAATTTGAAAATTGTGACTAAGATACTTTGCATCTTTTTACTACATCTTCAAAATCAGGCGTGGACTTTATTTCCCCCACATCTCAAGTTCAGTTGACAAGCCTCATTGCAGCAACCAGTGGGGCCAGCGGCTGCTGTGGTGGACGGTGCCGCTTCCAGGGCAAGGGGGAAAGCTGAGGCTGACCTCACGGCCCCAGAAACATTACCACGAGCAGAACAGAAAGGCTGGCAGAGGACCCGAGCACAGCCCTGTGCGACCCTGACCTGAAGGCCACTCTGAGTCTGGACTTTGCAGCAACACAAGTCAGTCCCTTCCTCGTTGCTTCAGCCCACTGGAGCTGTGTTTTCACTGCCACACCCAGAGGCCCAGCTGTCAACCAGGCTCACTGGCTGAGAGGGTCACCCCTTTGATGGGGTTCTGCTGGCTTTTGGGGGCCTCAGGCGAATTTAGGGGGCCCCACTTCTTTCAGAGGAAAGAAAGACTACAAGTACAGATCAGGTGAGGGGCTTTGTGAGAGCTCTCTGCAAACGAGGCCCTGAGGCTGGAGCTGTGATACCCACGCACAGCACTCTGGTCTCTGGCCCTGGGTCTCCAGGCAGACCCGGGAGATGCTCAAGTCGCTCTGCCAGGATTTCTCCTCAACCCTCACCCTCGCCCACGCCCTAACCCTAGAAGCTCTTTATGGCTGGCCTCTCAGTATCATCGGCGCACGGGGGGGTGATGTGAGGGGGGACAGAGTCGGTCCAGGAGGAAGGGAGAGTGCGAAGCCACACCCCAGGATGGGAGGCCCAGCTTCCGCTGGACTGGACACTTCAGTTCAGTTCAGTCTCTCAGTAATGTCCGACTCTTTGTGACCCCATGGACTGTAGCATGCCAGGCCTCCGTGTCCATCACCAACTCCGGGAGTCCACTCAAATCCATGTCCACTGAGTCGGTGATGCCATCCAGCCATCTCATCCTCTGTCGTCCCCTTCTCCTCCTGCCTTCAATGTTTCCCAGCATCAGGGTCTTTTCCGATGAGTCATCTCTTCGCATCAGGTGGCCAGAGTACTGGAGCTTCAGCTTCAGCATCAGTCCTTCCAATGAATATTCAAGACTGATCTCCTTTAGGATGGACTGGTTGGATCTCCTTGCAGTCTGAGGGACTCTCAACACCACAGTTCAAAGGCATCAGTTCTTCAGTGCTCAGCATTCTTTATGGTCCAACTCTCACATCAGGGTCACTTCAGGGCCCCCTGAAACCTGTAGCCTCTGGCCGCCTGGGTTTTGGGTAGAAGGTGGCTTCTGGCCTCCCTGGCCCTCTCCTGAGGTGGGGAGCCCCCAGAAGACTTGCTGCCACCCCCATCTCCTCCATCCCCACCAGACTGGCGTCCTCACTGGCGGGCCGGGGCTTGTTGGCCCAAACCCTAACCTGGCTAGGAGTCTTCAGCCTCTTTTCTGGCTGGAGGAGGGGCTTACCCACCGGGGGTGCTGACCCTCTGCGTGCCCCTTGCATCCGTGGGGCTGGCTTGCAGGCAAAGGTGACCAGCAGCCTCCTCTGGCTACACAGAGCCCTCCTTGTGGTGCCCAGGGCGCCCCCCGCTTGCCTCCCGGTTCGCTCATCCCCCCAGGCCCGCCCCCAGCCTCCCGGGACCCTGACCTCCTGGGCCCGGGAGGAGAACGGCCACCACTGTGGCGCTGGGCACTGCTCCCAGGTCTCCAAGCCCCGCACGCCTGGGGGCCAGCAGCAAAGCCAAGCCCTGACGAGTGTTTGCAGAGCGAGGGTCCAGGGGGGCGCTGGCGTCAGAGCACCTCCAGCCTGGGCAGCCGGGCCGCGGGGCTCCTGTCACCCAGCCTCCTGGTGGCGCTGGAAGGTGGGTCTGGGGAGGCGGGCGGCCTGGAAGGGGTGGAAATAGGAGCTGCCAGGGAGGCGGAGGGGCTGTGTCTGCCCCCCATCACTGTCCTCTCCCGCCTCCTGGGACACCCAAGCTGGACTCGCGTCCAGTTCTCAGTAGGAACCGGGACAGGGACCCGGCTCCCGAGGGGGCACCACCAGCCTGGCTCCTGGAGATGCCCGTGCTGGAGGGGTGTTGGGGAGGTGAAGTTTAAAACTGGGGCTCAGAGTCGTTGTAATAATTGGACATTTGAGCCATGACTGGAGGGGGGGTGGTTGTGGGGTGGGGGGTGGGCCCTGGCCGTGGTGGGGGCTCCTACTGTGTCCTGCTCTGTGTCCCTGTCACACGGGCAGTGATGGCTCAGGGGCCCAGTGTGGATCTCAGGGCTCATGGCCCCTGGAGGGGTGCAGTGTCAGGACTGAGGGCCTGCCCCCTTCCTGGGATGGAGCAAAGGGTTTTCAGGGAGTTGGAAGCCAGGGCACAGAGGACAGGCCTCCCTGGACCCACCCGCCTCTCTCCAGCCAGGCTCCTGTTCTGGTGCCCGCTGGGCTCACCTTCTCTCTGGTGAAGGGTGGGGACCCCTTGCCTTGGTGGGCATCCGGACACGTCCTGCCCAAAATGCCCAGTGCTTGGACCCTGAGAGGGGCTGGGCGCTGACCTGGGGTGGGGACCCTCCCCCCCTACCCGTCCCGCCAGGCAGGCAGCTCCCTCCTCCTGGGGCTGGCATGCCAAGGGCTTCTCACTCACCCTCACAAACCAGACCCCACAGTGGGTGGGAGGGGTGGCAGCCGGGGGCCTCCCAGGCCAGGTCCCTGGTCCCAGGTCCCCACCTGCATGTCGCTGGGAGGCCTGGGGTGGAGACAGCTGCAGACACTGGCCCAGTGTGGCCCTGGGGCTGGCCTCACCCTGTGGGAATGTCTCCTGCCTCCTGGGGTCAGAGAGCCCTGAAAGGTCACATTCGCCTTGGAGTGTGGAAAGCGTGTTGGGAGGAGGCTGCAGCCACAGGGCCGCCCCTTGTCCCCTCCCTGTTCACACAGAGTCCCATTCATCCTGTGCACCCGCCCCGGGAGGGCCATCTGACCACACCAGCCAGCCTCGCTCCCGGGGGCAGCGACCACAAGGTCCCTTTAAGAAGACACGTCTGGGCAGGTGCTGCCGGGGACCAGCGTGTGACCCTACCCGGCACCGCAGAGGCCCCGCCTCTGGAATCTGCAGCTGCGTGGGCCACAGGGAAGAAGCCCTGTGGGGATGGCCCGCGCCCAGCCCCTCACCGCGTCTGACGGCCCTGCCCAGAAGCAGTACTGACCACCCCTGGGAAGGCCGAGTGTCTGAGCCCTGCTCAGGCCCCTGGCAGGGGCTGGCACTTGGTTCAAGGGAGGTGGCACCTGGACAGCACCCCCCATCCAAGACTGGGGCTCCCAGGCCAGGAGCTGGAGGTGTTGAGGCCAGGCACTGCCTTGCCAGACTCAGTGTCTGAGACCACGGTCAGCACTGAATGTGACAGCTTCTGGTGAACAGAGTCAGATTTGTGATCTCCGAAGGAGAGAACTTCACTTTGGGACCAGAGACACGGCTCCAGGCCCTCAGAGCTTCCAGGAGTTTCATTATAGTGAAAAAGGTCAGAGAAAGCTTCTGACCTCTGCTCTTACCAAGGCCTTATGCACTTTCTCAGTTGGTTACTAACAATAGAAAGGTCTTAGCAGACCCACTCCCACACATCTTAAGATAACAGGATTAGTCAGAAGCTTCCTGTTAAGAAGGAGAAACAGGTCCTCATTAGTACAGAGCTTAAGGAAGAACATAAGAGAAAGTGAAGTCGCTCAGTCGGTCCGACTCTTTGCGACCCCGTGGACTGCAGCCCACCAGGCTCCTCCGTCCATAGATGGAGAATCCCATAGGATTCTCCAGGCAAGAATACTGGAGTGGGTTGCCATTGCTTTCTCCAAGGAAGAACATACCCTTGAGCAAGAGGAGTTGTTTTGTTGTGTAATCATTAGCTCTGGGCTTAAAGAGAAAACATGTGACTAAGATGAAAGAATGTAGAAAAAAATTTTGTCCCTGTCTCCTCCTTGAGGACCCTGGACTCCTTATCAACCTGTCTAAGAATTAACTGTCTTAAATGGATGCTGGTGTTTGCTGTGTGGGCCCGGGTCCCAGCATGTCAGGGGAGGGAAGGGGGGCCAAGACGGCCTGAGAAATGAGGCAGAGGCGAGCCCTGGTCTGGAGAGCAGCCCCCACCCCCACCCCCACCCCGAGTCTGGGTGGCCCTGGCTGGAGCTGGGCTTGCCTGTGATGGGAAGACCTTTGAGCTTCTCCCAGGCATCATCTGAAGCTTCCTTTTTATCAACCAATAAACCTCCTCATCTGACTTTAGAATCAGCTCTCGGGCCAGAACAGCCCTGATCCGGCAGCACCCACGTGTGTTAGACTAGAGGGGGTCCTGCACACCCTTCCTCCTGTGACCTCCACCCTCACACCCCCCCACTGTAGCCCCTGAAGGACCTCCAGGCCACCTGCAGGGAGGGGCCTTGAGCCTCCACTGGACGGGGACCCCCATGGGGACCAGCCGACTGCATCACGAGCCCATGTGAAGGCCAGGTGGTTTCAGGTCTCCTCAGCAGGCTGAGTCCTGGCTCAGGGGGCTCCCCAGGAGCAGAAAGGCGCCTCCAGAGGGAGCTTGAGCCTGGGCCAGCCTGGCTTTTCCAGCCCCCAGGGCTGCGAGAGGGCGAACTCTTAGGGAAGGCCCCCCCTGTGCTGCTGTGTGCTGGCTGCCCTGCACGCTCGGCCTGCTCCCCGGGGCCCTGACAGGAAGCACAAAGTTGGTTGTGGGAGCCAGGACTGGAGGGACGTGACCACACACCAGTCTCTGCCTCTGCCTCCAAGTGGCTCCTTCCCTCCAGGTACTGGAGCCCTGAATTTCCTCTTTCTTCTCAGGTAACGACACCCCTGCTTCGAGTGTTGCTGTTGTTCAGTTGCCAAGTCGTGTCTGACTCTCTGCAGCCCCATGGACCGCAGCATGCCAGGTGTCCAGCTCCCGGAGTCCACCCAAACTCATGTCCATTGAGTCGGTGATGCCATCCAATCATCTCATCCTCTGCCGTCCCCTTCTCCTCCTGCCTTCAATCTTTCCCAGCATGAGGGTCTTTTCAAATGAGTCAGTTCTTCGCATCAGGTGGTAAAATTATTGGAGCTTCAGCTTCAGCATCCGTCCTTCCAATGAACACCCAGGACTGATCTCTTTTAGGATGGACTGGTTTGATCCCCTTTCAGTCCAAGGGGCTCTCAGAAGCCTTCCCCAGCACCAAGTCTGGAAGCATCAAGTCTGCAGTGACCTGCCTTCTTACGGTCCCTCTCTTTTCGGTGCTTGGATTCAGGTCCCACCTAATCCCGGATGATCTTGGCTCAGGAGCCTTATGTTAACAATGTCTGTACGGTCACACTCCCCGTTTCTAGTGCCGAGGACCCACAGTTCAACTGACTTCAATCACCACCCACTCAAGCAGAAGGCAAGGCCCGAGCAGCCTGCCCCCCGGGCAGTGTATCCCCAGGTGTAAACTGAGTGGGGTTGGGGGCTGGGGACCCCCTCTGACCCCTCTGCTGTAAGCCCCTCCCACCCCCATCCTGCAGATGGGGATGTAGCCGGAGCTTAGAGACGGTGCCGGGTGTCCATGGCAGGTCTGGAGGACACGGGGCATCAGGGAGCTCCTGTCCCACACGGGGAGAGACCACGGGAAGTGGGGGTGGCCTGAGCAGGCGGCCACCGGGAGGCAGGAGGCGGGAGCAGGCCTGGAAACCTCAGGAAACCAGCACCACATTCGGGACTGAGGAAACAACAGGAGAAAGTGTGTAGCTATCTACACCCTGTAATCTCGGTGACTCGGACACGGTGCACGAGGCACCTCACCCCCGAGGGCGTGATCCCTGCCCTTCAGCACTGGTCCAGGTGTGGGCGGGCTGCAGCCGCATGGGCGGGGTTCTTCCACCTCAGGGCCTCTCAGTCAGCCCTCCTCACACCCACAATCAGTCTGCTTGTTCTAAAATAACCAGGGTGGCCCTAAAAGCTCTCCCCGGGGTGACCCCAAGCCTCCATGGGGTCAGCAGAGTCCTCGGTGTGTCCAGAGCCGCAGGTGAGACGCCCGGGATCACGTTCACCTCTTACGCACCACCTGTAAGATGCTCCAGGTTAAGCGTGGCAGCCTTAGCAACGTCACGGAATCTCAGGGATTCGGACAGCACGCTGGCCTGTCTCATGGGCAGCCCCGGGACGCTGCGGCTCCCTGGGGACAGGGGCAGCTGGTCCCATTCTGCTCCTGCGTCCTGGGCGCTGCCTCTGCCTGCGTGGTCTGAGGCTGCTCATGCCCGCCCTGTACACCCTGGGTTGGCTCCGGCTGGATGGCCCTGGTGGGCAGGGCCCTGCTCTCAGAGGGCATGCTCTGGACCATCCACGTGCACTTCTGCTCACACCCTCGGGACAGAACAGAGTCACACGTCCACCCCAGCAGTGGTAGGGGCGCCGGGAAAGCCAGTGTTTCTTCTGGGCAGCCACGTGCCCATGATGGATGCTGCTCACTGGGGTGAGGCGAGGAGGAACGTGTCGGTCACAGCCAGTGGTCTCAGCCACACTCGGGCTGCCCTTCCCCAGTCAGAGGAGGCAACGTGAAGACTGAGGAAGTGACCGTCTTACTGTCCGTTTGTCTTCAAGACAGACTCTCATGTGGAAGGACTGCACATCCCGGGCTGTCCCCTCTGAGGCTGCTGCGGTGTCTTTGGCCAACAAACATGAGCAGGAGGAGCGTGGTCACTTCTGAGGTGTCCAAGGGCCAGCGAGACCCCTGCCCTCTGCTCTGCCATGACCGGCCGTGTTTCCCATGGAGGCAGCTTCCCGGGCGGTTGCCAAGGAGGGTGACGCAGAGCAGCCTCTCCACCGGCCCCGGTGGGCCTTGATGTGAAGGACAGGGGCTCTTGGCTGAGCAAGCCGCTGGGGTCTGGGTGTTGGGGGCTGCCCAGATCTAACCCAGCCTCTCAACGCTGGTGTGAGTAGTCCACTGTGTGAGATACTTCTGTGAGTGTGTGTGTGTGTGTGTAGACTTGACGGCATACACTGTAGGCTGTTCAGAATTGTGCTTTTTTCCAGTTAACTGAGTTCAGAACCTTTCCCGTGTTGCCCAAGTTCTTGAACCATTTTTAGTGGCCTGAGGACACTCGAGCGCCCAGATAGGCCCTGTGTTGTCCAACCTGCCCTGCTTATGGATGCAAAGATCGCAATAGAGTCTGTGTTGTTTTGCACAATGACGTGGAGATTATCTTTGTATATATGTACTTGAATTTCTTGTTATTTGTTTAACTTAATTTCTGGAAACAGAATTTCTGGGACAAGGTATGTAAACAACTTGAGTTTCTTTCTACACATTTGCCAGCTAGCTTTCTAGAAATACTGTGTTGATTCTGCCTTTAGGTGGCAAATATTAGTTGATCTTTCACCCCAAGCTCACCAACACCACCGTTGCTCAAAGTCTTGGCAATGTTGAGAGACAAAACGTGCTCTTTTGTTTGTATTCCATTGATTAGCATTGATTTTAAATGGATTTTAGAACTGCCTCTCATGTTTCTTTTATTGTTTTCTCTCTTGTTTGCCCATGTTTTCTATTAAAGTCCTAGAGTTGCAAAAAGCATCTGCTTCGCTCTGACATCAGAATGTTCACACGGTTAAGATGTGTTGACGGGCACTTTGAAGCAGGCTCTGGCTTACAAGTGCCCTCGCCTTGCTCCCACGAGGACGGCTTTTCACTCTGAACGCCTGGCTTTTGTCTGTCTGCCGATGACGTCTGCACTCTGGTATGCTGCGTCTGGAAACGAGGCGCTCACCCTGTGTGATGCCCACACGCTGCTGCCTTTCGGCCGGGCCCCGCTGTCTTCCCGTGCCGCTGCTGGCGGAGAATCTGGGGGCTCAGGTTTCTTCTTTGGCTGCACTGCGAGGCTTGCGGGAATCCTAGTTTCCCAACCAGGGATTGAACCCCGGGTCCCAGCAGTGAAGGCGCCGAGTCCCAACCGCTGGGCCAGCAGTGAAGTCCCAGCTGCGCTCAGTTCTTCCACTCCAGTCCCCACAGGTTACATTCACTGCTATCCCCGTGTACGCCCTACAACACGGATGAAGCCTAAAAACACTATGCGAACTGAAAAAAAGATATATATAAAGGCTACATATTGTATGTATATTTCCATTTTATTGGAAATGTCCAGAATAGGACAATTTTTAGAAACAGAAATTAGATTAGTGGTAAAGAGTCTGCCTGCAATGCAGGAGACCCCAGTTTGATTCCTGGGTCGGGGATCCCTTGGAGAGGGGATAGGCTACCCACTCCAGTGTTCTTCGGCTTCCCTGGTGGCTCAGCTGGTATATGAACATGGTTGCATGAACATACTAATAGCCACTGAATAGTACATGTTGAAACAGGATTTTATAAAATGTAAATTGTATATCAATACCAATTAAACAAGCCCACATCTTTGTGTGATTTCCTTTTAAAAAAGGATCTGAGAACAGTCTCTGAGAACTCGTGTACACGTCTTTATTCTCCATTCAAGTCTACTGCTTGATTGATTGCGCTATATAAAGGCAACCTCCCAGACTCTCCCTGGTTAGTGTTTTCCTGGTAAATGCCTCTTGGATTTTAATAACAATTGGTAGAAAGTATGTATCTCTCAATACAAAGTTGGTGTTTGATTATATAGGGGAAAATCTGCATTACTAGCCTCAAAATGCAATACAATATTTTAAGCAAAACTATGCCTTCAATTACCCTCCATGCAGGTAATTGTCAAATGCAGGTGACTGTCAAACAGCTGGGTGTCAAATGTCAGCAAAGGGGTGCAAGGCTTGGGTGTCGCCGCCTCGCGGATGCTTCCCCGTTTTCCTGGCAATTGTGCCTCAGAGCCAGGCTGTTTCCCAGCAGGATGTGGCGCTAACATTTCCTTCACAAACAGAACTTGTCACCACACAGGGTCTCTTGCTTTTCATTCGATGCTGAGTGGGGATTTAGGGTTGGTGTGTAATACATATAATTGCCTCTTTTAAAATAGTGGAAACCTGTGCCAAGTGGCATTCCCAGGTGAAACAGCTGACCTTCAGGACCGCTTGTCGATGCTGCCTGTGAGACGTCTGTCCTGTGGTGGGTTCAGAAAGACCTTCCTCAGCCCGAGGCAGGGGTTACTCCGGAGTCTTCCCAAATCAGGATGTGGATGAGCTCTTTGCTGCAGGCTGATCTTTGTTCTTGTTAAGTGACCTACTGCCTGTGAGAGTTTCCAGAAGTTTCCTTCCCTTGCTGTTGTGGATGTTCACCTGTTACTCTGGGACCCGTGGACAGTGATGCTCAACCTCCCAGGGTTGCCATGACGATGGGCAAGGTGCCGTGCCTGCGGGGCTGCCTGTCCATGCCGCCTGGCCCCTCACTGTCTTTTGAGGTGGGCCCCGCTGTCCCCTGGTCCTGGTCTGGCAGAACTGCCCCCAGGTTGAGTCCAGAGGAAAGAGCTAGTGGAGGCTGTGAAGCCGGAAGGACAGCGGGGCTTTCCCTCTGTATTCATCTCTCATGTTCTCTTCTGCAGGTGAAGGGGGCAGGTGACTAGAGCAACACAGGAAGAAGACACAGAGCCCGCCAGGGCCTGGCAGGACCACTTGCAGAGGTTTAGGGAGCCCGGTTTAGCTGGGTGGATCCTCCCACCTCCCCAGGGTGGACCAAGTCCCTGAGAACAATACTGCTCCAACAGCCACTCCCGGAAAACTGGCATCTCAGGTACCAGCGCTGGGCCAAGCCTGGGTTTCCAGCTCCTGGGTCCATCAGCCACAGACCAGGGGTTTGTCCTGTCTGCTTACTCTCACCACAGAACCAGACAACTAATTAGCAGAGCCATGACGTCACGAGCAGAGGCTTCCCAGGACAGGAAGGGCCAAGTGATTTGGGTGGAACCAAGAAACCCATTGAGCGGATTCAGGATGCAAGGAGGCTGTGAAGAGTGGCCTTGGGAAGGCTCCGGGCAGCCTGGGGGGGCTCCTGCAGGGACCCCAGCTGGGGTGGCCTGTCTCTGGAGGGAAGCTCTAGACTGCAACAGGACACATTTCTGATGTGGTCAGCCACCCACCTTGTGGCCATTTGCTGTGGCGACCCCGGGAGATGAGTCCTCCCAGAGTCAGCATCAGCTCTGTTCTGAAGACAGGGAAGGTGTTAGAAAAACAGCAAGAAAATGTTAAAATGAGGAAAGTCATCATTTTCCTTAAAATTGCTACTTTGATAGCAACTCTGCTGCAGAGCTTTGCAGACAGTGGGGGGTGATTATTACCTGCCTCGCCCCCTCCTCCCCGTGGGGACGCCCCTCTAACAATTGCAGGGACAGGTGGGCTTGCTGGAGGGTTTTTTGATTTTCTTTGATAAAGAGCACAAGATCTTTTCAAATAATAAAAGAAGAAAAAGCCAATCCCTGTTACTTTCAAATGAAAAAAGCAAAATTTAACACTGCCTACCCGCTTGATTTTCTCTGCTTTTACTGTCAGGCTGATGAAAGTTCCACGACAGGGGGACTGAGTGGTCTTTCCCGTCACTCAAACTCTCAGCTAATTATTCTGTTGAATATCTGCCCTCTCCCTGCCCCTTTCCCACCTGCATTCACGTTACTAGATTTTCAAGTGTTTCATTTATACCCGACCTGTCGCTTTCATTTCATGAACTAGACACAGAAATGTCGTATCCTTAAGATCAACATCAGAGAATGAAGATGCCTCAGTGTCGCAGAGTCCTCCAGGGACGTGGATTCTCTCCTGCGAGGGGCCTCCGCCCTCCGGCCGCCCCAGTACACAGCCCCACCCTGCTCCTGCCATGGTGTCTGCGGGGGGGCTCCACGGTGCCGAACCACAGACCTGAGGGGGCTTTCCTTCCACACCAGCTTTCACTGAAACGCTCTGAAAGTGAGCAGAGATTTCTGCGGGGATGTCAGGTGACTTCAGAGGCGTGGACACAGGCCACGTTCAAAGAGGCTGCTGTGGCTGCTGCTGTTGGAATAGGGGAGGGGGATCATGGGTGGGGGGATCACTGCCCGACTCCACAGGGTGAGGGGGTGCTGGGAGGCCTTGTGGGAGTTGATCAATCCCCACTTGTGTGCACAGACAGACACGGTGCCACCCTGGTGCACGCTGGCCTTGCAGAAATCCTTTTCACCTTTCTGATTCTGTCTCCTCTTGGCTCAGGTGGCCTGTCTCCCAGGCACATCAGGTCCCCACCAGTCTGGGTCCAGCCCGGGTGTGGAAAGAGTGTGGAAGACAGTGGGGGTGTGTAGGGACCTGCACAGTCCATGGATGTGAGCCCCACAGCACCCCACTT
Organism: Bos indicus; assembly: GCF_029378745.1. NCBI lineage: Eukaryota > Metazoa > Chordata > Mammalia > Artiodactyla > Bovidae > Bos > Bos indicus. Next base: position 119,727,259 of record NC_091762.1, on the reverse strand, counting down.
GCCCCTCTGCTGCCTCACCCAGGGTTTGGGTTACCCCTCGTGGGTCTACTCTTCGCACGTGGCCTGAGCTCTGTCTGACCGTGTCACCTGCTGGCTCCCGCAGCCCTGGGCCCGGGGGTGGGAGGCTGGGCATGGGTAGAATTCGTCCTTGCTGCCCTGGGCAGTGGGTGCCCCGCCAGTCTCCCCGTTGGCATTCACACCGAACCTGCTGAGATCTCGTGTCCAAGAAGGTCCCTCCACTCCTTCCTTTGTGAAGAGGTCCGTCTGGTTTAAAAATTCACTCCATCATTTCAGCTCGTCTCTGGACCCAGAGGAGCTAACTGACGCTGGGCTGTCTCTGATGGGAAGTCAGGAAAACCCACCCCGCACGCAGGCTCCCCACCCGGCTGGGGTGGGAGGCAAATTGAGGACCTGGGCTCACTCCTGTTCCCGGTGATCACACGGCAGGCTCACGGTCTCCTGTCAAAAGGGCAAGGCTGCGATCCGGCCCTGCTGGTCTGAGGCCCTGCCGGCCGTTCTCCTAGGTCAAGGGCGTGCCATTTTCAGAGGCAGCCTGACTTAAAAAAGAAGCACCCCCGCATTCCCAGCCCTGCTGCACTGTGAGCAGAGGTCCTCTGGATTGGCAGGACCTCAGGAGCGCGTGGCGTCCTGGGCGGCACGGGGCACCCGGCTCGTCACCCTCGCTGGCTGCAGGCAGGGGTCTGGGCTGGTGCCGGGCCTTTTTTCTGCCCTGGGTCTCCCAGGCCTTGGAACAGGTGCCTGTTGTCTGCTGGGTGTGAGGGATCACGTGGACGCGGGGCCCCAGGGCAGTGAGTTACCGCAGTGTCGGGGAAGGCTCCTCGCAGCTGCTTTCCCGACACCTACTTTTAGCAGATTTCAAAGAAGCAAGAAGCACTGGTGTCTTCATGCCCCCTCCACGCGGTGTTGGGAGTGGGCACACACCTCCAGCTGGCCATCTCTGGCTGGGCTGGGTGAGAACGCCCCCCGCCCAGCACCTCCTTCCCGCTCCCCCCCACCCCACGTCCCATGAAGCAGGCACACACCTCCTCCTGGTGGGAATCTGAACAGAGCACCCCTCCCTCGCCTCGCCGTCCTCCCCAGGGCCCTTACCCCTTGGCTGTCCTTCCCGGCGGGCTCCCACGCGGCGTGTCTGTGCCTGTACAGATGGGGTGTGTGTGTGTGTTGATGGATGAGGCTTTAGTTCTCATGAACAGTCACCTCTAAGTGCTCACCCGCAACTTGCTTTTCTCGCTCAGCTGTTGCTGGGAGTCTTCCCGTCTCACACTTCCTTGTCAGTGGGCATTTGTGCTGCGGCCGTTTTTCACAATCAGTGACATGCTTCCTTCAGTGTGTGGGAGAGTCCCTCCCTGGAGAGATGCTTAGTTGTGGGATTTCTGGGACACCCCCACAGACTTCACCCCCTCCCCACTTCCTACGTGAGCCCTGACTGCAAACACCAAATCTGCCAACTGAAGGGCAACGTGAAGACCTGAGTAGGGACTGGGGCCACAGTCCTGTCTGATGCCAGCATGGGGTTCCCCCACGACCAGGGGCTCTGATGGTGCACCCCAGGGTCGGGCAGTGGCTGAGATAGAGAATGGTCACTGGGGCTCAGAGACAGCCTGTCCCACGGAAAGGGCTCCACTGAGGGGAACTTTGTAGGGTCTTCTCCTGTGTTAAGGGACTACACCCCGGAGACAGTGCTTCCAATAGGGAGCAGCCCAGCCCCCAGAAGCCCACCCCCAGGTGCCGGACTCTTCTTAGTTGGAGACCTGTGAAGGAGGACCTCGACGATGAGCTTCAGGGACCGGGGGTGGGGGCAGGGTGGGCTCTGCAAAGAGGGGTCTGGCCAGACTGGGTGACAGCAGCTGGGGAGCAGGGGAGAATGGTCACTTTCCCAAGATCCAGATAGCCCAGAGGGAATGAAAACTCCTGTGGGGAAGTAATTGTCTTTGCATGTTGACACGGTTTTCTTGAGCCCAAGAAACGGGTTTTTCCACCTCCCAAGGTGACCTGGCAGCTCCGTGGTGCCCACTCCCTAATTCCTTCTGTGCCTCAGTTTCTGCGGGGCCCCCTCCTGTCTCCCCTCTCCAGACCTTCCCCGTGACTCCTGCCATGGACTCTTCCCTCCCTTCCCCCTGGGCCAGTCTTTGACTTGGTGGGTGAACGGCCCCAAGCCCATCCCTGCGCTCTCCTCATCAATGGCCCCTGCCCTTTCCTGGATACTGGAAGGAGGCAGAGAGAATGGGCTCCCCAAGACACAGCCCCAGCATGGAGCGGCCAAGGGAGGATGCCACCCAGGGCCACAGTAGAGAGAGTCCTCCCAGGCAGAGACAGGGAGTCTTCCCAGGTAGAGTGAGTCCTCCCAGGTAGAGAGAGACTCCTCCCAAGTAGACAGAGTCCTCCCAGGTAGAGACAGTGAGTCCTCCCAGGTAGAGTGAGTCCTCCCAGGTACAGCAAGTTCTCCCAGGTAGAGTGAGTTCTCCTAGGTAGAGCCAGTCCTCCCAGGTAGAGAGAGAGTCCTCCCAGATAGAGTGAGTGCTCCCAGGTAAAGTGAGTCATCCTAGGTAGACAGAGTCCTCCTGGGTGGAGAGAGAGTCCTCCCAGATAGAGTGAGTCCTCCCAGGTACAGAGAGAGAGAGTCTTCTTAGAGAGAGTCCTTCCAGACAGAGAGAGTCCTCCTAGGTAGAGCGAGTCCTAGATAGAGTGAGTCCTCCCAGGTAGAGTGAATCATCCTAGGTAGACAGAGTCCTCCTGGGTGGAGAGAGAGTCCTCCCAGATAGAGTGAGTCCTCCCAGGTAGAGATAGCGAGTCTTCCCAGGTAGAGCGAGTCCTCCCGGATAGAGCGAGTCCTCCCAGGTAGAGATAGCAAGTCCTTCCAAGTAGACAGAGTCCTCCTGGGTGGCGTGAGTCCTCCCCGGGGAGTGCTCTGCCCACGGTGAACCGGCTCAGGGCCTTCTGAGGGATGCAGGGGGGCACTCGGTCCGTGTGATGGGGACGTGTCCAGAGCTGCCTAAAACACGCAGACAGCAGCTCCTCTGTGTTCTGGGCCCAGCAGAGGCAGCTGAACATTCCTGAAGCCTGACCACAGCATCCGGCTGCCCCTCCCCGGGGCCATTGCTAACAGCTGGGCCCCACCCCCAGCCAGGAGGGCACAGGCCAGTGTGGGTTGGGCTGCCAGAAATAGCGCAAGGAGATGCGGACAGCCGAGAGGCTGAGGAACGTTTTCGACAGCCTCGTCTCCTTCAGTGCGTCTTCAGGGACACTCACCGAGTGCGGGGCTGTGGGGTACTGGAGACCCGTCTGTCTGCTTCAGCAAGCACTCGTCTGATGCTTGTTCCGTGTGTGGCTGTGCTCTGGGCACGGGGCGAGGCGAGGACCAGCCTGCTCTCCTGGTTCTTGGGCTCATGATCTGGTCAGGGAGGAGGACGAGGGCGAGGCCGGGCCGCGCAGAGTCCAGGAAGGCCCTTGACTCCAGGGCCAGTCCTGTCCTTGAGTGAACCAGCAGAGGACGCCTCCATAAACTCTGGCCGTCTAATTGGCTGCTAAATCGCCTGTTTATTTCTTAATTTCAGTTACTGAACATTTCCGTTCTAGAAACAATTTAGCTCCATCTGATTCTTTTAAAATGCATTCCAGCCTCTCATCATCTATTTTCTTGAACGTATCAGTTATTTAAAATTTCACCTATCTGACAAATATAATATCCAGGCCATCTGAATTTCTCTTTGTAATGTTTGTATTTTTCTGTTGGTTGCTGTTCAAATGATCTTGTCTTCTGATATCCCTGGTGATTGTTAATTAGATGCCAGATACTGTGGTTTTTTTTTTTTTAAGAAGTGGATTTATTTAGAGAGAAACACACTCCACAGACTGAGTGTGGGCCATCTCAGAAGACGAGAGAGGCCCTGCATTTTTTAAATTATTGAGTTTAATTGAAGTTCTGGCTGGTTTTAACTTTGTGCAGACGGGACTTACTTTTGCTTAGGCAGGTACCTGGGTTTCTTCTGGTGAAGTATCCTGATGCTGTGTGGACTGTGGGTTGCAGTCGACTTCTGTCTTTGAGAGGCCTGGTCTGTTTCCTTCTGGGCACTGGGGCTTCTAGACGGTCCTCCGGGAGCCTGTGCAGGGTCCTCTGTCTGCCCCCTGAAGCTCCTCACAGGGACACGGAGCAGCTCAGTCTCTCCAGTCCCGCTCCAGCACTGGGACCTCTGCCTGGGTTCCCAGACTCCAGAGGTGCTGAAGTTGGGACCGTGTTTCTGAATCTGCCTTTTCTCTAGAATCTCTTCTCCTTGCTGAGTTAGCATGTCTCCCAGTGCCTCCAGACAACTGATCTTCTGCTTATTATCTAGACTTTCTAAGCTGTTTTCAGCAGAGTGGTTAGTCGAAGAAATAGCGCAGCCACCTGAAAGTGGAAAAGCAGCCTCACTTTAGTGAGTGGCCAGCGTCAGCACCGCCTCCTTCCTGGACGGCGCTTTATGGCGTTGCTGCGGTTTTCCAGGGACGCTGTTGCTGCCCCCAAGCCGTAAAAATGTCCTCCCCTGTTCCTTCCCAAAGCACCTTGAGCTTTTTCTTTTGTGTTTAATTATCTACACTTGCTTTTCAGTGTGGCTCTGGTGGGGAACTGGGAGGGTTCAGAAGCATGAAGACTGAGGACAGGAGCCATGTCACTGCCTTCAGCTGTCGCGAGGCCCCGATGTTTCTTGGCCTTTTGTTTTAAAAATACTAATTCACGTCTACAGTCCTCCCTGGATCGAGGCGTTTTTCCTTCCTGGCCTTTTGATGGACCATATAGAGCGCTTGTCATTCTTGCCACTCACCTGTCTGGCTGGAAGGTGTCCGGCCCAGGACCTGGCTGCTTTTGTTAAATCCTGGGACAAGGGATGGGGAGGAGCCCAGGGTGCTGTGAGCACTGGTCCGAAATGGGGCTGCTGTAGGCAGGGCCGGACCAAGCAGGTGGGTTCTCAGAACACAGAGTCTGTTCCAACCCAGCCCAGGCTCTGGGGCATGTCAGCTGCTGCAACGGGGGGTGACCCCCAGGCCCAGGGAGGGGACAGGGGCTGAAAGACAGCCAGGTGTGGGCCTGAGCCGAGCACCCAGAGGGAGTCCCCGTGTTCAAACGGGGCCTGTGGGCTTGGATAGGGCCCCCCCTGCACCCTTCCTTCTCCCCGAGGACCAGGTGGGCCCCACAGTCCCAGACAGCAGCCAGGACAGGCTGAGGACGGCGGCGCTGAGGGGCAGCGTCGGAAGCTGGCAGTTCTGCGGGGGCCGGCCTCCTCGAGGCATGTTGGGGGCCCCACGTCGTCTCCACTTTCCGGCCAAGAGCGCCAACAGCCAGTCCAGCCTCCCCGCCTCCTGCGTGAGAGCCGCTGTGACTGTGACGGCTGGAGTTCCCATGGCGTGGACTCCTGGCCCAGCTCACATGGTGTGAACGGGGGTGACACACAGGTGGGGGGCAGGCAGTGGCCAACATTGCCAGTTTGTTCTTGCTGCTGGCCTGGAGAGCGTGGCCCAAACCTGCAGCCAGAACCAGGCCTCCAGGAACCCACCCCTGCCCTCACGGGCCACAGCGGGCTGGACTGGGTCAAAGGAGCAGATGGCTACCCTTTGAGAGCTGAGTTAAGTCTGCTTCACAGGCCTGCCCGGCTGAGAGTTCTCTGACCCAGAGCCCAGAGCCACGGTTCCAAACACCACCCGCAGCCAGAACCAGGCCTCCAGGAACCCACCCCCCTCCCTCCCCCCACCCCCCACAAAGGCCCTGGAGACTTGGGGCATGAGAAGGAGCAGCGGTGAGGAGGCCCTGCTCTGGTCCTGGGGAGACCAAGGGGCGTGTGGGGTGGGGAGGGGCCCGGGAAGGCATGCAAGGGACAGAGGCCCCATCCTGATGCTGCGTAGATCCAGCGACTGGACACAAAGGAGGCAGCTGCTCCTCACCGCGGGTGGACCAGCATCCTCATTCACATCCACGCAGAGCCTCAGGATGGAAGCCTATTTGGAAATCGGGTCTTGGCAGAGGTAATCACATTTTAGGGTGAGGTTGTGCTGGCTTGGGGGGCAGTACAGGACCTGGTGTCTTCATAAGCAGAGAAGCAGAGACAGACACACACGGTGGAGAAGCCACGTGAGGATGGAGCAGAGCTGGAGTGGGGGAGTCTATCCGCCAAGGAACCTCACAGACTGCCTGCAGCCTCCGGAACCAGGAGAGAGGCCCAGGACAATGCTCTTGGGCGGCCGCAGAAGGAGCCGATCCTGCCGACGCCGGGATCTCAGACTGCCGGCTTCTGAACGTGAGAGAGTGAGTTCTGTTGGTTCCCCCAATCACGGTAGTTTGTTACGGCCACTCTCGGAAACAGTTACAGCCCCCACTGACCCTCACTGCCCCGTCTGCACCGGGAAGAGGGTCAGGACTGCCTGCAGGTCACCTGAGCTCCTGAGGTCAGCGAGGGGAGCGGGGACTTGGGCTTCTCGGGGATCGGTGAGGGCAGAATGCCGGGACAAGTTCAGAGACCCCAAGGAGACGCTCGGCCTCTGTGTGCTGAAGGGCGGCCTGGGCTGACCACCCGCTGGACGGCCGGCTCGCAGATGAGAGTACCCCTGAGCTCCAGAGATGTCCTGGATGAGGTCTCCCTCGTAAGGCCCAGAGACAAGGGAACACTGCTTTGAAACGCCGGGGTCCCGTCTCTTGCGCAGTGAAAGGCCGGGAGAGAAGGGGGCGTGTGAAGCTGCACCCTGTGGTTCCGGGACCCCAAGGCCTTCCTGAGGTGGTCGGGGCCGGGCCCTCCCTGAGGGTGTGAGACAGCAGCAGCCCGAAGCAAGCAGACTAACGCTGCCCGAACTGAAGGCTGCGGGGAAACGCCGAAGCGCTGTGCCTACTACCCCACTCCACTGTTCTACTCCAGGGAGGAGAACTCGGTTCTCTATTTCTCTTCTGTATTTTCTAAATTTTCTATAATGATGACGTGTCTCTTTGAAAATGAAAAAAAAAAATTCTTTGTAAAGGGTCTTGGCCTATGGGAACGAACACTGACTCGCAGGTCACAATACCCACAATTACAGGAACGGGACAATGGCCTGGCAGCCCTCCCGTATGGGGGATGACTTCCTGTCCGTTGCCAGACATGACTGAGCAGCCTGTGGGCAGGATGCAATTATGTGCTGGTTTGGAAACCAGTGATTCATGGTTTTAGATCAGCAGTTCTCAAAAATGTTCTCAGCTGATCTCCAGATCACCTCAGCATGTGTTTGGGCTCTATCTACCGTATTTATCCCACTAGAAATTAGAGTAGAAAAAAAATTAAAATCTTTACTTGTCAATTCATTAAAAATTAACCAGAACAAATCTACTACATGTCACCACAAATAATACTCTTGATGAAAAAGTGTCTATATTCCCCAAAACAAAGCAAGGGAGAAACTAGGCTTAAATTTTTTTTTTTTTTTTTCCAGATCTCTTTAGCCTATGACTTTAATAGAAGATGGTTGGATTTTCCAGCTTCTGCATTCAATCTCTTGCTGTATATTACCTGGGTTAAAGTATGTGAAGAAAAGCTGCCCTCACATAGATATGGAATTGGAAAAGAGAGGAGCATTTTATTAGCATTTTTCAGGCTTCCCAGGTGGCCCTAGTGGTAAAGAACCCGCTGTCAATGATGGAGACATAAGACATATGGGTTCGATCCCTGGGTTGGGAAGATCCCCTGGAGAAGGAAATGGCAACTCAGTCCAGTACTCTTGCCTGGAAAATCCCATGGACAGAGGAGCCTGGCGGGCTACAGTCCACGGGGTCACAGTCAGACATGACTGAAGCAACTTGCACTATAGATATTGTCCTTTGATACTGGTCTAACTTGACAAGCAGGAGCTTCTTGAAATTAGCTGTGACCTGGATTCTGACGGCCCTTGGAGCATCTCACCTCTTGTTGTTGCTCAGTTGCTCAGTCGTGTCTGACTCTTTGCTACCCCACAGACTGCAGCATGCCAGGCCTCCCTGTCCTTCGCTGTCTCCCAGAGTTTGCTCAAACTCATGTCCATTGAATCAGTGCTGCCATCCAAGCATCTGATCCTCTGTTGTCCCCTTCTCCCATCTTCAATCTTTCCCAACATCAGGGTTTTTTCCAATGAAAATACCCAGGGCTTTCCAAAGAAAAGGCTGCATCAGGTGGCCCAAGTATTGGAGCTTCAGCTTCAGCATCAGTCCTTCCAATGAATATTCAGGGTTGGTTTCCTTTAGGATGGATTGGTTTGGTCTCCAGAGTCCAAGGGACTCTCAAGAGTCTTCTCCAACACCATACTTTGTAAACATCAATTCTTTGGGGCTCAGCCTTCTTTATGGTCCAACTCTTACATCCATACATGACTACTGGAAAAACCATAGCTCTGACTAGACAGACCTTTTGTGGCAAAGTAAAGTCTCTGCTTTTTAACATGCTGTCTAGGTTGATCATAGCTTTACTTCCAAGAAGCAAGCACCTTAATTTCATGGCTCTAATCACCATCTGAAGTGATTTTGGAACCCAAGAAAATAAAGTCTGTCACTGTTTCCATTGTTTCCCCATCTATTTGCCATGCAGTGATGGGACCAGATGCCATGATCTTAGTTTTTTGAATGTTGAGTTTTAAGCCAGCTTATTCACTCTTCTCTTTCACCTTTATCAAGAGGCTCTTTAATTCTTCTTTGCTTCCTGCCATTAGGTTGGTGTCATCTGCATATCTGAGATTATTTATGTTTCTCCCAGCAGTCTTGATTCCAGCTTGTGCTTCATCCATCTGAGCATTTCGCACGATGTACTCTGCATATAAGGTAAATAAGCAGGGTGACAGTATACAGCCTTGACGCACTGCTTCCCAATTTGGAACCAGTCTTGTTCCATGTCAGGTTCTAACTGTTGCTTCTTGACCTGCATACAGCTTTCTCAGGAGGCAGGTGAGGTGGCCTGGTATTCTCATGTCTTTCAGAATTTTCCACTGTTGGTTGTGATCCACACTAAGGCTTTAGTGTAGTTAGTGAAGCAGAAGCAGATGTTCTTCTGGAATTCCCCAGCCCTGCCCCATTCTAACAGCATGGGAAGTCAGGGCAGTGAGCTGGTCTGTGGGATGCTGCATTCTGACGGTGCAAGGGCAGTGGGGGCAGCTGGTCATTTTCAGGAGCCCTCGGCTATTGCGTTGACTACCTAATGAGATAGGACAGCCTAGGGAAGAAAGGGCAAAATGTGCTAGGGGTTGAGTATTCTCAGCTGCAAGTGGACAGTGTCACAGGTGAAATTCTTGCTCCTTGCTTGGAGAGAAAGCTCCTAACCTGGCCTCAGAGCCCTGATAACTGGCAGGCCATCAGCATTGCTGAGTGAGCAGTGGTCTCTGGAGACTCAAGGGTGACTGATGGTGGTCAGGGTGGCAGGTGAGGTGGGAGGGCATAGTGCCCAGGGTGTCTGTGCCGAGGAGGGGGACACCCCTCCCTGGGGGCGGGGGAGAGAGAGGAGCCCGAGAGGCAGGCAGCCTTCCTCCAAGCCTGCTCCCATCCCGGCTGGAGTCCTGGTCACCTGAGCACAGGGAGTCCCGGGGTCTTGTTCCCCCGCCCCGCCTGGGGACCACATCCGTCTGTCGAAAAGAGGGATGAACAAACAGGTAAGTGACTCTTGAATAAGTTAGGAGCTTGGCGGCCGGAGGGCTGGCCGGAGCAGGCTGCCCAGGTCCGGGGCCGGGGCTCCTTGAACCCGTCAGAAGGGGCCTCCTGGGAGTCGCGAGCCATCTCCTGGTGGACTCCGCCCACCTCCTTGACCAGAAGAAGGCAGTACATGGACATGGCAGAAGGTAAGAAAGGAGGGAGGGAGGCGTTAAAACCAGGAAGCATGCAAGCACACCCGGCTCGGACCCCTCTCAGTCCCGACCTCCGACCTCCGACCTGCGACCTCCCTGGAGGCCGTGCCTGTCTGTAGCCCCTCGGAGCACGAGGTGGTTTGCAGCGAGCACACTCGCGTGTTGATCTATTGATACGTATGAACATGTAGAGCTTTTTGATCTTCGGGGCCTCCCTACGCCTGTTCTGCCTCTGGGCAGGTTTCCCAGCAGCACGTACTGCTCTAAACCCTTGGAGGACAATTCCAGCATGGAGTTTTTGTGACAAAAACACGGAGATAATGAGAGAGAATGCTGCATCCTTGGGCTGCGTCTTTCAGCCTTCTTCTCCTAAGAGGTTTCGGCAGCTGCGTTTCCAGGTCAAAGGGCAGAGGCCCCGCGGCCCTGGGTAGTGGCCACATCGTTGGACGTGCCTCCCTGAGGCTGTGTTCACAGGCGCTCCTTGGCATCGGGGTGCCCAGCGACTGGTCCGCTTTGCCTGGAGCTCCGATGTGCGTCGTCACCCTGACGGGGTCTCTGTGGTTCTGGGTAAAGCTGAGGGGTTTTCCATGTTCACTGCTGGGCTGAATTTCAGTTCCCATTTTTGTTTTCTAGACTGAGACAGCCTCCCTCCAGGGCAGGACAATTTAATTAAGCTAATTGGAGTGCCTGAAGACATAGCTTTCTGGGATCCAGAGCTGAGGGGCGTGTTCATGCGAGGCCCCCTGCCCCAGCCCCACTGTACTCCTGAAATTTCCCGAGTGAGGCTCAGCCATCGATCCGCTCGTGCGGAGTGAAGGTCCTTGGGGTCACAGGCCAGCCTACGGGCCCTGACCCTGTGGCAGACGCCCTCCTGGGTCCCTGGTGGGCCATGCTGCAGACGGCCCTCAAGCCCCCAGGGCCCTGCCTTCCTGCAGGTTTCCGTGAGTTCTTGCAGCTCCTCGTGGCCCTCTGCACGGGTGGGATGTGCCGGGCAGCCTGACCTGGTGCCCGCCACTGGGTCAGCCAGACCCCCGCTCTCGTGGCAGCTGCTTTATTCCACGTGGACAGAAACAACCCAAGAGAATCCAGAGTGCTGTGCCTCCTGCGATGAGGGCTGTCATGACAGGAGCTTGAGTCACTGGATGGCTACTGCCAGGCAGTGGCTGCCTGCCTCCCGGGCTCCTCTCGTGCCCCCATCCCCAGGGAGGGGTGTCCACCTCCTGTGTGAACTCCTTGAAAGATGGCAGAGGAGGTGATGCCAGCTTCATCCTGCGGAGGAGGAAACAGAGGCCAAGATGGAGGAGGAGGCCTCTGGACTGCAAATGGGGCTTCGAAACGGGGCTCTGGCACAGAGGGTGCTGTCACAGCCTGGCAGGGAGGGGTGCTGGGATGTGCCCCACCGCAGACTGGGTTCTGGCAAGAGGGGGCTTTCCCCGTGGGCCAAAGCCCCTCTCCTTGGAATCACCAGAGGCGGCTCCTCAGGGTCGGGGGTGCGTTTGGGACAGGAGCGGGGGGACACGCATCCAGCCCCTTCCTCACTGTGAGCCCCGGGCTCTGTCCTCTGCATTGGGCACTCGTGGACGCTTCTAGAAGGCAAGTGGTGTCTTTTTCACTGATCTGGGAGGGAGCGGCTGCCCCAGCAGTGAGACCCTGGCCAGGGCTCTTAAGGGGCATGGCCCACCCAAGCCCTCCCTGTCCCCCTGGCAGGGCAGGGCAGCCCTGAGCAAACCTTTTCAAACAGTGGGAAATAGAGGATCCCTGAAGGATGGTAGCCCGGCCCCTTCTCATGAATATGCATCAGCGAGGTGGCTCGCTGGGTCTGGCCAGCCCCCCCCCAGTTCTCACCAGCTCCCCCCACCAGAAATGGCACTTATCTCTGCTGGTGAATAGGGTGCTATTGTGGGCAGGGCTTCAGAATTTTAATGACTTGCAAAATATAGTTAATTATGTAGAAAGACATCTTCTGCACTTTTTCATGTAAATGAGACAAATTAATTGGTGCTCAGTAGCTGTGAGAAGGCGCCGTCCCAGGAGGGGCGGAGGGGGTCCTTCGCGGCTCTGAAGTAGGTGCCCACCAGAGAGCAAGGTGAAAAGCAGAAACAGAGCTGGGTAATTTCTGATCCGTCCAATTAATCCGAGTGCCGGCCGCTCAGGCTGTAACCCAAACCGTGAGAAAGCGCCGCCTGAAGGTTCTCGCCGCCGCCACCGCCACTGAGAAGCCAGGGAACCTGGGGCCCGTCCCCCTCCCTCACCCCACTGGTCCTCAGCCAAGTTCCTGAAAATGGTCCTGAGGGGCGGGTGGGAACTGTTGGGGGGGCAATGTCCATACTGGCTCCTGGTCAGTCAAAACATTTGAGCAAAAAATCTGCCACTTCAAAGGACTGGAATCAACCTTTCTCCAAGGAAGGCATACAAATGGCCAGGGGCGGACAGATGCTTGACATCATTAGTCACGAGGGGGACTAATCAAAGCCACGGCGGGCTGAGAGGCTGCCTCACACCCACTGGGACTACTACCATCACAAAGCCCAGTGATAACAAGTGTTGGAAGAGATAAGGAGACACTGCCAGACTCCCACGTGGCCAGCGGGGTGCTAAGATGGTGCAGCCAGTGCTGAGAAGAGTTGGGCAGTTTCTTAAGAGGTGAAAGATAGAATCCCCATAGGATCCAGCCATTCTGCTGTGGGCACGGACACCCGAGAGGACTCAAAGCAGGATCTCGAAGAGACGTCTGCACAGCCCTGTTCAGAGCAGCCTTCTTCACAATGGCCAACAGGCGGAAGCAAGGCTGGTGTCCACTGAGAGACAGAAGAGCAGAGAAGATGTGGTCCGTCCACACGGTGGACCGGTACTCAGACATCACAGGTGAGGAAGTTCTGCCGGCTCCAGCCAGGATGAACTCCGAGGACGTTATGCTAAGTGAGATAAGCCACACACAGAAGGGCAAGTACCACACGATTCCATCTACATGAGGCTGGGACGGTCAAGTTCATCACGGCAGAAGGTAGACTAGAAGGTACCAGGGCCTGGAGCAGGGGTGTCCCTGTCTAACGGTTTCTGCTGAGTGTGCATTATTTGCGTGCAGATAATGACCACTAGGCCACTCAGGGATGACCTAAACCAAATCCCTTACGATTAATCAGTGGAGGTGACAAATAGATTCAAGGGATTAGATCTGATAGACAGAGTGCCTGAAGAGCTGTAGACAGGGGTTCATAACACTGTACAGGAGGCAGTGACCAAAACCATCCCCAAGAAAAAGAAATGCAAGAAGGCAACGTGGTTGTCTGAGAAGGCCTAATAAATAGATGAGAAAAGAAGAAAAGCAAAAAGCAAGGAAGAAAGGGAAAGATATACCCAAATGAATGCAGAGTTCCAGAGAACAGCAAGGAGAGATAAGAAAGCTTTCCTCAGTGATCAATGCAAACAAATAGAGGAAAACAATAGAATGGGAAAGACTAGAGATCTCTTCAAGAAAATTGGAAATACCAAGGGAACATTTCATGCAAGGATGGGCATGACAAAGGACAGAAATGGTAATGACCTAACAGAAGCAGAGGACATTAAGAAGAGGTGGCAAGAATGCACAGAAAAACTGTACAAAAAAGGGCTTTATGACTTGGATAACCATCATGGTGTAGTCACCCATCTAGAGCCAGACATCCTGGACTGTGAAGTCAAGTGGGCCTTAGGAAGCGTTACTACAAACAAAGCTAGTGGAGATGATAGAATTCCAGCTGAGCTGTTTCAAATCCTAAAGGATGATGCTGCTAAAGTGCTGCACTCGATATAGGACTGGAAAAGGTCAGTTTTCACTGCAATCGCAAAGAAGGGCAATGCTAAAGAATGTTCAAACTACTGGACAATGCACTCATTTCACATGCTAACAAGGTAATGCTCAAAATCCTTCAAGATGGGCTTCACCAGTACTTGAATCAGGAACTTCCAGATGTACAAACTGGGTTTAGAAAAGGCAGAGGAACCAGAGATCAAATTGACAACATCTATTAGATCATGGAGAATGCAAAGGAATTCCAGAGAAACATCTACTTCTGCTTCATTGACTATGCTAAAGCCTTTCATTTTACACAACAAACAGTTGAAAATTCTGAAGGAGATGAAATTACCAGATCATCTTATTTGTCTTTTGAGAAATCTGTATGCAGGTCAAGAAGCAGCAGTTAGAACCGGACATGGAACAACAGACTGGTTCCAAATTGGGAAAGGAGTATGTCAAGGCTGTACACTGTCACCCTGCTTATTTAACTTATATGCAGAGCACATCATGAGAAACGCTGGGCTGGATGACTTACAAGCTGGAATCAAGACTTCTGGGAGAAATATCAGTAACCTCAGATATGCAGATGACACCACTCTAATGGCAGAAAACCAGGAGGAACTAAAGAGCCTCTTGTTGAAAGTGAAAGAGGAGGGTGAAAAAGCTGGCTTAAAACTCAACATTCAAAAAACTAAGATCATGACATCCAGTCCCAACACATCATGGCAAGAAGATGGGGAAAAAGTGGAAGCAGTGACAGATTTTCTCTTCTTGGGTTCCAAAATCACTGCAGATGGTGACTGCAGCCATGAAATTAAAAAATGCTTGCTTCTTGGAGGATAAGCTATGAGAAACCTAGATAGCATATTAAAAAGCAGAGATATCACCTGGCCAACAAAGGTCTGTCTAGTCAAAGCTACAACTTTTCCATTAATCATGTATGGATGTGAGAGTTGGACCATAAAGAAGGTTGAACCCCAAAGAATTGATGTTTTTGAACTGTGATGCTGGAGAAGACTCTTGAGAGTCCCTTGGACTGCAAGGAGATCCAACCAGTCCATCCTAAAGGAAATCAGTCCTGAATATTGATTGGAAGGACTGATGCTGAAGCTCCAATACTTTGTCTACCTGATTCGAGAAGCCAACTCATTGGAAAAGACCCTGATGCTGGGGAAGACTGAGGGCAGGAAGAATAAGGGATGACAGAGGATGAGATAGTTGAATGGCATCATCGACTCAATGGACATGAACTTGGGCAAACTCCAGGAGATAGTGAAGGACAGAGAAGCCTGGCGTGCTGCAATCCATGGGATTGTAAAGAGACACAAGTTAGTGACTCAACAACAAGATGTGGTGTTTGCTAAACATTGCGAATGTATTTGGTGCCACTGAACTGCACACTTAGGAATGCAATCATTTTTAAAAAAATCTTCCCTAGTCAGTGTTTGCTGAGACTCCCCTTGTCCAGGCCCATGCCTGGCTGTGCAGGTGGGAGGTTAGGAGGAGGAAGTGAAGACCCCTCGGCCTTCCCGGCTGAGCTCACCGTGGACCTCTGGCCTGGGCAGCCGGGAGCAGGGCTGCTGCCCAGCGCACCCTTGCCCTCGGCCCCTCCTCCTCGCTGCTTCCAGAAGCCAGCAAGGGTCACTTTACCGCCTCCGCAGCTCCCAGTTAAACCAGATCTGTCCCACTTGGCTCATCTTTCTGAAGCCCCCGAGGCTTGCTCAGCCTGGGTAGAGGTGCTGTGGCCCCCAGAGGCCCTTGCTCCCTGGGAAGCGCCGTGGGAGAGCCGGCCGACAAAGGGCCTATCTCCAGAGAGAAACCGGACCCGGCCGGGCCAGCAGCCCGCAGCAGCACTTCCTTATCAGGCCTGGCAGCCCAGTGAGCTCCACTTAGGAGGAAACCTGACCTGCCCACGGCTGTCGGTGTCCCCCAGGCTTTGAAAGTGAGAGTGCGTGACAGGACAGCCTCTCAAAGCCTGGCGGGCACTGTGACTCCCTAGTCTTTCCAGAAAGTTCCTGAAGACCCTGGAGAGGGTCGTTGGGGGCGATAGGGGTGGGGCTGGGGGCCTGGGGATCTGCGCTGGTCCTTGGAGATGCTGTTTCCTGGCTGGGTCCTTGGAGACGCTGCTGCCTGGCCAGGGCGCAGGGAACCTGCTGCAGTCTCTGGTTTCCAACCAGAGCCTCGGAGACAGGGCGGGCTCCCGAGCAGCGGGCCTTGTTGCCACCCACACTCACAGACCAGAGTCCTGGACAGAAGCCGCAGACAGCCCTGTGGTGGCCCCATGGAAGAATGCAAAAGCAGCCTCATGTCCCAAAGTTGCTGCTGTGCACCTGCCTTGTGTGTGGAACACGCTCCCAGCCAAGGCCCTCACAGCCAGACACAGGGCCCTCCCTGAGGGCATGGTGGCTCCTTCCCCAGGACTCGCCTCCATGCCTGGGTCCCAGAATAGACCGCCGGACCTCACGGCCAGATCTGCTCAGGACAGCCTGGCTCCAGGTCCAGAGCTCAGGTCACTGGAGAGCAGAGCTGACCAGGCCCATGTGGGCACAACCCCATGGGTCAGCAGTACCCGTGACTCAGTTTATTTAGGAGGAGCCATGCCCCGGGTGTGGCCCCTGCCTTCCTGGGCAGCTAGATGCTGAGATGCGGTTGGAAGGGGTCCCCCACAGCTGGCCCTGGGCCCTGTAGCCCTTGAGACCACAGCTGTCCCCAGCATGGCCTGCCAGGAAGGCTAGGAGCACAGGCTGTGGGACAGGGTGTCCTCACCTGGGCCCCGGGCACACACCACAGCCCTGCAGAGCCGGCCATCCAGAGCCCTGCAGGCTGAGGCCAGCCAGCTGAGGTGCCCTCCCAGACCGTGGCTGCTCTGCCGTGGTGAGAGGTTTACGGGTCTAGACAGGGATTAGCCGTAATTGCACTGATTCCTTTTGTGTGATGCTCCTGGCGTGAAATCAGGCAGTGCAGAAGTCAGAAACAGATCCAAAGGAGGGACGTTTACGTGGATGGAAGATACTGGAAAGAAGTGTGGTTTCTGGAAGCCCTTGGGGTCGTGGGAACCCAGCGAAACGTAAGCGTGCTTGGTTAGGACGGCGGAGGCCCACCTTCAACTGAGAGGCTGTGGGGGCCCCTGGAGCTTTCTCTTCCATTAATCGTGGCCACGAGTCCAAGGGGCTTTGAATTTTGACCCACTCCAGTGTTCTTGCCTGGAGAATCCCAGGGACAGGGGAGCCTGGTGGGCTGCTGTCTATGGGGTCGCAGAGTCGGACACGACTGAAGAGACTTAGCAGCAGCAGCAGCAGAAAATATCACTCTCCACTAAGAGTTAGATTACTCCTGTTAGAAACAGTTCTCACCATAATGATTACCTTCTGTGCTAATCAAACAACAACAACCCAAGGTAGTTTTTTTTTAAAGGGTTTTGCAAGAGGACTTGCCACAGACCTGCAGCTCCAGCCCCGGGCCCCCAGCCCCAGCGCTGACCCGCCTCGTCCTGGACCCCCCATCCCACCCCACCCCACGTGGAGGTCCCCCGCGGACTCTCTGGTCCTGGACACTGAGGTGAAGCCTTATGTCTCCCTGGGCAGTCCCTGTCTACATGAGACTGGGGGTTCTTTTTGAGGCCTGGCTGGGTCCATTCATCTTGGGGTCCTCAATAGGCCAGCCCCTGGAGGCACCCAGAAAATGAGACAAGGGAGAGAGAGAGAGTGTGAGCCCTCAGACTGGCTGGGGACTGGGCCTGGCCGGTGCTGGGTGCCCATGGCCTCTGGGAGGAAAGGCCCCCTGGGACCCAGACCCGATTCTTCGTCCACAAATGATGACCAAGAGCTGGGGCGGGACGAAGGCTGCAGGGTGGAGCTGGCCTGCCCCTGTGGTCACTGAGAGGGTGGGGGGGCGTGGAAACATGGAAATATGTCCTGGGGGGCATGTAGTCCTCCCCTGACTTTCTTTAAGTAAAAAGGCTTTTAATGAGCAGTCACTCTGATGGAGAATTCTGCTGTTGCTGCAAATGTTCAGTGGCAGGTTTTTACTCCGAGGGACAGTAAAACCTCAGCTCAGAGCCACCTCCTTCTGTCGGGAGACCCTGTGAGTGGGGGCCCCTGGGGTGCGGCCGCTGTTCCTGGTCCCGGCAAGGGGCTGCTGTGGGCATGATGACAACCGGCTGAAGTCACGGCTCAGGAAAGGGCAGCGAGAGGTGGAGGGCGCGCGTGCAGGGTCAGCGGGACTGAAAGGGGGCGCTCCCCCTTCTGAGCTGGAAGGTGTTTCATGTCCTAGAACAGTGACCAGCCACCAGGGCAGGTCGGGGCAGGAGCCTTCGGCCTGGAGTTGTCCCCCCAGGCCGAATGGGGACACCTCTGAGGCTTCAAGGTGTGTGATCAGAAGGCAGGGGGGCCTGGAGTCTGCCTTGGGGAGGGCGGCAAGGACCCTGCAGCCTAGGCGGAGACCCACTGTCTGGCAAGACTCCCAGTGCCAGGCCAGTGGGCTCGGAGCCACCCGCACAGAGGGACCCCGCTCGCTGCAAACAGGATCCACATGGACAGGGACAGAAGGACGAAACCCACGATGGCCCCTGGCCCCCCGGGCTCACTCTCTCCCCGCAGGCAGCGTCTTTCCCCGAGGGCTTCCTTACGCCGGCGCCTCTACGCCCGCTGAAGGACGTGGGCACACAAGCAAGGTCTCAGTTCACATCGATGGTCATACTACACACCTGCGTGTGTGGGGGCCGTCTTCACGTAGGGACGTCTTAGAGGTCTGGCCCTCACCTGTGCCGTCGGCTGTCTACACGTTGGTCAGCCCCGTGGCTGGCCAGGATGGCGGCTCCAGCTGCGTCGTCCACACTGTCGGGGGGCCCTGGGAGAGTCACCTCCTGCAGGTGTCCCCGGGCCCTGGCCTTCCTCCCCGTCAAGCTCCCCCCACAGCCCCCCGCATCTGGGTTCCTCACTCTTTCTTTGAGGATTTTTCTAACTGACAGGAGGGTGTCCGTGTCTCCTGGACGCTGACCTTCTGTTTAATCCTCACAGATATTTCCGCCTGCTCTGCCACCCACCTCTTCACCCGAAATAGCCACCTGTGGATATTTCTCAGCCCTGAAGTTGTTAATATTCAAGAGGCTGAAGCTGGTCAGAGTCTCTGGGCCCCTCGGCACGTGGCATGGGTCACCCGCACCCGGGGTCACGGGCATTTTCTGAGAGGTCGACCGTGCCCGCGGCGTGCGTCCTGGGCTTGGCCCCGAGCATCCCTGTCCTCCCCTCTCCTTCTGGTTGTAGAGCCTGTGCGCCCTTATGGCTTCTCTGCTGGCTCCCTGTGAGCTCTGACCCAGCCTCTGGACAGACTCAGGAGCCCCCAGGTGCAACCCTGCAGAGGGAAGGGTAGCCTGCAGCCCACGGCATTCACTGATTGACTCGTTGATTCATTCATTCATGGGGTCACCCTGCAGTCCAAGTCACACCACATGGCGAAGAGCTATCGCAGCCACAGTTCTTACTCCAGGTCCTTGTACCATGAAACCAGGCGTCTCCCACTCCAGCCCTGGGCCTGGCACACAGTCTGCGTGTGGAGGATCAAGTGCCCACCCCCGGGCAGTCTCTGAGCACTTGAGGGCCCTGGGTTTGTTGTCTGACTTGGGAGGAGCCAGTGATGAAGCACGGTCACCTTGGGTTGGGGTGCTGACAGAGGGTCCCGGGGGAAGCAACCCCCGCCCCCAGCCTGATGCCTTCAGGAAGCAAAGGGTCAGATGGGAGGACAGGGCGTGAAGGAGTGGGGAGGGCCTGTGGGTCACGCTGGAGCACTGGCCTGGGAGCCCAACCCGCGGGCTGCACACGTGCCCTCCTGGCCCTGCGGTCAGCCCCTGCTCCACTCAGCACCTCCGACTCCCCGCACCCTGACCACTGGGGAGACGCCCTCCTCTGGTCACCCAGGCTGGGCTGTCCCCTTTCTCCTCAACCCCCGGACGGGGGCTCTCAGCGCATCCCACCCGCCTCGGGGCAGCTCCCTGAGGTGGACACTTGCCGTGGAACCATTCACAGAGTTCAGAAGGACTTTTACAGAAGAATAGAAACACTGGAACCCCAAAGCCAAGGTGATTCATCTCACGAAGAGAATGCTCTTCACTGGCAGACCACGAGTTGGCTAGATTGTGCAAGCGTGATCAGAGCACATACTTTTCTTGTGTGCCGGTGTGAGTAATACTGACCAGCCAGCGAGGGGAGGTGTTACATGCCTTTCCCAGTGTTCAGAGGAGTTACTGACCCTTTAGGGCTTCCCTGCTGGCTCAGAGGTAAAGAATCCGCCCGCAGTGCAGGAGATGCGGGTTCGATCCTTGCGTCAGGAAGATCCCCGGAGGAGGAAATGGCAGTCCACTCCAGTATTTTTGCCTGGGGAATCCCATGGACAGAGGAGCCTGGTGGGCTACACTCCGTGGGATCACAGAGAGTCGGACATGACTTAGCGCGCACATGTACACAAACGTGTGTGTGCACGCATAGGCACCCGCACGCGCATGCATGCACACACATGTACACACAGACGTGCACACGCACTCACGTGCAAACACACAGATGAAGCAAAACTCTCCACCCTTTTGCCGGACCTCCGCCCATCTCCCCTCCCCCGGGCCCTGGCAGCCACCATTCTCTGCGTTTTGTTTCAGATTCCAGATGCGTGAGATCATGCTGTTTGCCCCTCTGGGTCTCATGTGACTTATTTCACTGGCCGTGATGTCCTCCAGGTTCATCCACGTTGTCACAGACAGCAGGGCGCCCTTCTCTTTTAAGCCTACCTCCACACGCTGTGTTTTCCTCATCCATCCAGCCGTCTCGCGTTTGCTGTGGCGTTACTCACGGCCACCGGGAAGTGCAGAGAACCAAGTGCAGGTCCCCCGTCGCCTTGGCTTCTCTCCTCCAGCCCGCCCCCCTTTCTGCACCCGCCCCCGGGGTTTCTGGGCACTGCTGTTGCAGTCTGGCCTCCCCCACTCCAGTGGGGCTCCTGAGAGTTCTCCCTGCCGCTCACCCGGGCCTGGGGACGCACATCGCCTCTGGCTCATATCACTTTGTGGCCCCCATGGTCTTGGTCTGGGAGGGGAGCCTTCCCTGAATACCTGGCTGGGTCAGGCTCTGGCGATGCAGGCCGGTGGGGGCAGTCACTGGACCAGCCCCGGATCTGGGGGCTCAAGGTTGTTGTCCCTCCCATCCGGCCGTCACCCTGCCCTGTGTTAACCTGAGCAGCAGACCCTTTTCCAAACAAATGCACCCCTCAGAGCAGAGGGACTGGAACCCTCCAGGGTGGAGGCGGGGACACCTAACCAGAAAACTCGCCATTGCCAGCCTGAAGTCCTTTGGCTCAGGTTAGATTCCTTCCAAATGGCCTGTCAAGTCGGACTTTCAATCACTGCAGGGCAGCCAAGCTCAACTCATATCTCACCGAGCTGTTCGATAATGGCACTGCCAGCCTGCCAACCCGCCCCCACGAGCCAGGCAGCAGGAGCCCTGCAGAGTAAGGGGTGGCCAGCAGGCCTGGAGGTGCAGAGCCGGGCATGAGACAGGGGCAGCCGGTGGGCTCGGGGAACGCGCCCATGTACAAGCTGCAGCCTCTAAGTGGTGACTCCGAAGGCCTGTCGGGTCCTTCAGCGGCTCACTGCTGCTCTTTGCTTTCTCACCCCCTTCTCGTGGACACCGTCGCACTGAACAGCCCCCATCCCCACCCCAGATGCAGGCCAGCCCCACGGGGGCCTTGAGGAGCCGAGGGTCCTCGGTCACTCCCTGTCTGTGGCGTGGCTCTGCCCTGTGGTTGAATAAACGCTGGGTGCACGGTGTTAGTCCAGGCTGCAGGCAGATGTTGCATTCTGCAAGCGGAATGGTGGGGTCTGCTGCGGCTGCTGCTTCAAATTCAGGAGGATTAGCCAATGTTTTCACACGGGAATTCTTCCCCGGGCGTGAGCATAAATCAGTTTCCCCCAGTTGCTGGTAAGCTTTTCATTTTAAGTTTCTGAAGTGGATTGTACACACAGAGGCACACAGAGCAGAGGCTTCACCTTACCGCACGCTCACCAAGTGACGCGTTCGCGTAATAGTGCCCAGGTCCAGACAGCAGTGCTGGTTCCGGACCAGAGTCCTCCGCCCTCCCCAGTCAACAGAAACTGATCAGAGGGCAGGCACGAAGTTCAGACAAGGCTTTACTGGGGACCGGCTGCAGTGGAAGTAAGAACAAGTAACAGGTGTCTTTGAAACAACTTAGTACATTGTTATTATTACTAATTTCTTTGGTTACATTGCTCAGGTTTTTCTTGCTCACTCTTTTCTTTATTTGAATTTTGAGACTTGTTTTTCTAAGAGTGGCTACCTTAAGGTTTAACCCACATATTTATGCCCTATTTCTCTGCCAGGATTAATACTATATCAATAACTGAGATGTTAGCCTGTTTAATTTTCTTCTACTTCCAACTCTCACGTTATGTTTGAATAATGTGATCCTCTCGATCTTTACTTTGTGAATGTATTTTATTCGTTATGTGTTTTGCAGTAATTATTTTGACGTTTTCATTCTACTCCATGAGCATGTTCATGGTCTAGACATTCATGTGTGATTTCCGGTTTGGGTCCCTGCTGCCTTGCTTTTTGTACCATATCTTCTCTTACCTGTAATCCTCATTTTCATCCATTTCTTGTTCGTCTCACCTGAGCAGCGTTTTCCAGGATGCTTTCCAAATCCTGGCATCTGTGCACCTCTCTCTGAGTCACCTCACTGGCCCGAGAGAGCAGAGAACTCCGGGGTCACTCCTCTAAAGACCAAGTTGCCGTCTGGCTGCCTAGTTGCATTTGGAGCCCTGGGTGAAAGCTGAGATGCGGACTCTTCCTGCCGTGTGGGTAGCCACGGAGGGTACCCCAACCTTCTTCGCAATTCCTGGACTGTGAGCTCTTCAAGGCTGCCTTCCCTGCACCTCGGCCAGCCCTGGCGCCAGTCAGGGGCCAGCGGCCACCTGCCGTCTCTGCTGACGTCGCGTGTTGTCCAGTCCTGGGCCCCGGGTGTGTGTCTTCCTCTCCCCTTTCCCTCCTCAGCCTGTGGTCCTTGCCAAACTTCTCTGCCCCCATGAGGCTCTCCTTTCTCTTCTCCTACCAGGTCTCTGGGAAGTAGAGAGATGAACCACTTGCGTCTCCTGAGCCGTGTTCTCTGTCCTTTCCTGCCTCCTCCTGCTCAGGGCTGTGGGCACAGGCTGGGGTTGGGGTGAGGGTAGTTCTGGTTCACTGGTCAAGGCCAGAATCACGGCTCCCTCCCCACAAGGCTGTCCAGGGCCCCTTTATCCGCTGCTGAGATCTGGCTCCCGTACAGCTCTCGAGGCCATTAGAAACATCTCTGCAGCTCAGAATCCTGATTGTGGACAGAGTGACCTTGCTCTTGTGATGGTTCCAGCCCCATAAATTAGAGGCTGTGGTAGGAGTCCTGTGTAGTAACCTGTGACTGTCTGATGAAGCTGTCCCCAAGAAGCACGCAAAGAAATGACCTCAGGGTATTAGAGTCAGGAGAGGGGGAGGGGCAGTTAAAGAAGAGGAGCCTCAATCACAAATGGTCCTCTTACAATGAGTGTTACCTGATGAGTCCATAAACCCAGCCAGGATATCCCATTCTACATACTTATGAGAAAAGTGATGAAGTCTGGTAATGGTGAAATAGCTTGTATTAGACTCACTTTCCTTAAGAAAGTGATGATAAACTTTGAACGAATAAGCACACAGAACACCCATGTGTTGCAAGCATTGAAGCACAACCTCAAGTAGATAGAAACTGCAGATACTCAGGCTGAGGGCGCCCTCCAGTCTCCACCATGCAGGACACGTGCAACTCGAGCAAATGCTGTGTACTCGGCTTGGAGAGTCAGAAGGTGGCGTTTGGGCCCCGAGAGCTGTTGGAAACGAAGGAGGGAAGTCTAAGAATATAGGGAGCCACAGATGGGGTGGCCCCAAATCTTATATGAACCTCCCTTGATCCTTGATGATACATGGAGGATACGTGAAGGAGTTTGGTGGGAAGTCACAGATGGAAGAGTAGAGTAGAAAAGTTCACGGCTGCCCACTCCAGAAGAGTCAGAATTTAGAGCAGAAAGCCTGCCCAGTTACAGGGGCTTGGGAAAAACCTTACACTTTCCACTGGAATCCCAGAAAGGTCACAACCAAGGAGCAAAGACTATGTCCCAGGACTAAGAATTTTCCCTAAAACTAACGCCAAAATACATTTATCCTAAGAATTTAAATGAAGTCTCCCCAAGTTCAAGGTGACTATCTAGTAAATTACATTTTTATTAGAATTAAAATAATCTTCAGAGAAAGATAATAGATCCCAGAGTCTGAACAACACATCGTCAATATTATCCACTAAACAACAAAAGCTACTAGACATGCGAAGAAACAAGAAAGTACGAGCTACGAACAAAAGGCAAGCGATTAATATAAGTATACCCAATTTGCACTAAATCTTGAAATTAGCAGAAAAGCACTTAATATTGTCATTAACACATTGTTGATTATATTATATTAACACCATAGCTGTTAGTTTCTGCAAAAATTCCCCAGTCAATAATGTGTTATTGTTCAAGGCATTATGTGAAAATTGGTCAAAATGAATGAATAGATGGAAGAAAGTTCAACAGAAAAAGGAGACTATAAAAACAACCAAATAGATATTTTAATACTAAGATATAATGTCTAAGATGAAAAAGTTACTGGATAGGCTTAACAAAGGATTGGAGTTGTAAGAAGAAAGCTATGCAAACCTGAAGGCAGCTACTTAAATGACCAAATTTATAGAAAGAGAGAGAAAAATAAAATAATAGTGCTTCAGAGACCTGTGGGATGTCATCAAGCAGTCTAAAAGACTTGTAGTGGGAGTTACAAAAGCAAAGAAAATAGGGAATGGGATGGACAAAATATATGGAAAAAAAAAAAACCCAACAAATTTGGTAAAAAACACAGATGTACAGATTCAAAATCAGTGAGGTTTAAACTGGATAAATGCAAAGAAAACAACCCCTAGGCACAGCACAGTCAAATTGCTGAAAGCTAATGATAAGGAGAGACTCCTGAATGCAGTCAGAGCAAAAAGTTCACGCAGTCAGGAGAGACACAAACAATGCCTGACTTCTTATCAGAAACAATGGATGCCAGAAGACAATGGAACCAAATATATGAACTATTGAATGAAAAACCATCAACCCCAAATTCCCTACCCATCAAATTAAGAGACAAGAACAATTCCTTCAAAGACCTAATTTACCCACTCTGACACTTAGATGACTATATATATATATATATATATATATATATGAATAGCCCTACATATATCAAGTGACAGAATGTGGTCCACTGGAGAAGGGAATGGCAAACCACTTCAGTATTCTTGCCTTGAGAACCCCATGAACAGTATGAAAAGGCAAAATGATAGGATACTGAAAGAGGAACTCCCCAGGTCAGTAGGTGCCCAATATGCTACTAGAGATCAGTGGAGAAATAACGCCAGAAAGAATGAAGGGATGGAGCTAAAGCAAAACAATACCCAACTGTGGATGTGACTGGTGATGGAAGTAAAGTTTGATGCTGTAAAGAGCAATATTGCTTAGGAACCTGGAATGTCAGGTCCATGAATCAAGGCAAATTGGAAGTGGTCAAACGAGAGACGGCAAGAGTGAATGTCGACATTCTAGGAATCAGCGAACTAAAATGGACTGGAATGGGTGAATTTAACTCAGATGACCATTATATCTACTTAGAATCCCTTAGAAGAAATGGAGTAGCCATCATGGTCAACAAACGAGTCTGAAATGCAGCACCTGGATGCAATCTCAAAAACAACAGAATGATCTCTGTTTGTTTCCAAGGCAAACCATTCAGTATCACAGTAATCCAAGTCTATGCCCCAACCAGTAATGCTGAAGAAGCTGAAGTTGACGGTTCTATGAGGACTTACAAGACTTTTAGAACTAACACCCCAAAAAGATGTCCTTTTCATTATAGGGGACTGGAATGCAAAAGTAGGAAGTCAAGAAACACCTGGAGTAACAGGCACATTTGGCCTTGGAATACAGAATGAGCAGGGCAAAGGCTAATAGAGTTTTGCCAAGAGAATGCACTGGTCATTGCAAACACCCTCTTCCAACAACACAAGAGAAGACTCTACACATGGACATCACCAGATGGTCAACACTGAAATCAGATTGATTGTATTCTTTGCAGCCAAAGATGGAGAAGCTCTATACAGTCAACAAAAACAAGACTGGGAGCTGACTGTGGCTCAGATCATGAGCTCCTTATTGCCAAATTCAGACTGATATTGAAGAAAGTGGGGAAAACCACTAGACCATTCAGGTACAACCTAAATCAAATCCCTTATGATTATACAGTGGAAGTGAGAAATAGATTTAAGGGACTAGATCTGATAGACAGAGTGCCTGATGAACTATGGATGGAGGTTTGTGACATTGTACAGGAGACAGGGATCAAGAGCATCCCCATGGAAAAGAAATACAAAAAAGCAAAATGGCTGTCTGGGGAGGCCTTACAAATAGCTGTGAAAAGAAGAGAAGCAAAAAGCAAAGGAGAAAAGGAAAGATATTCCCATTTGAATACAGAGTTCCAAAGAATAGCAAGGACAGATAAGAAAGCCTTCCTCAGTGATCAATGCAAAGAAATAGAGGAAAACAACAGAATGGGAAAGACTAGAGATCTCTTCAAGAAAATTAGAGATACCAAGGGAACACTTCATGCAAAGATGGGCTCAATAAAGGACAGAAATGGTATGGACCTAACAGAAGCAGAAGATATTAAGAAGAGGTGGCAAGAATACACAGAATAACTGTACAAAAAAGATTTTCATGATCCAGATAATCATGATGGTGTGATCACTCACCTAGGGCCGACATCCTGGAACGTGAAGTCAAGTGGGCCTTAGAAAGCATCACTACGAACAAAGCTAGTGGAGGTGATGGAATTCCAGTTGAGCTATTTCAAATCCTGAAAGATGATGCTGTGAAAGTGCTGCATTCAATATGCCAGCAAATTTGGAAAACTCAGCAGTGGCCACAGGACTGGAAAAGGTCAATTTTCATTCCGATCCCAAAGAAAGGCAATGCCAAAGAATGCTCAAACTATCACACAATTGCATTCATCTCACACACTAGTAAAGAAATGCTCAAAATTCTCCAAGCCAGGCTTTAGCAATACGTGAACCGTGAACTTTCAGATGTTCAAGCTGGTTTTAGAAAAGGCAGAGAAACCAGAGATCAAATTGCCAACATCCACTGGCTCATTGAAAGAGCAAGAGAGTTCCAGAAAAACATCTCTTTCTGCTTTATTGACTATGCCAAATACTTTAACTGGGTGGATCACAATAAATTATGGAAAATTCCTGAAAGAGATGGGAATACCAGACCACCTGATCTGCTTCTTGAGAAACCTGTATGCAGGTCAGAAAGCAACAGTTAGAACTGGACATGGAACAACAGACCAGTTCCAAATAGGAAAAGGAGTATGTCAAGGCTGTATATTGTCACCCTGCTTATTTAACTTATATGCAGAGTACATCATGAGAAACGCTGGGCTGGAAGAAGCACAAGCTGGAATCAAGATTGCTAGGAGAAATATCAATAACCTCGGATATGCAGATGATACCACCCTTATGGCAGAAAGTGAAGAAGAACTAAAAAGCCTCTTGATGAAAGTGAAAGAGGAGAGTGAAAAAGTTGGTGTAAAGCTCAACATTCATAAAACTAACTTCAGAGCATCCAGTCCCATCACTTCATGGAAAATAGATGGGGAAACAGGGAAAACAGTGTCAGACTTTATTTTTGGGGGCTCCAAAGTCACTGCAGATGGTAACTGCAGCCATGAAATTAAAAGACACTTACTCCTTGGAAGGAAAGTTATGACCAACCTAGACAGCCTATTCAAAAGCAGAGACATTACTTGGCCAACAAAGGTCCATCTAGTCAAGGCTATGGTTTTTCCAGTGGTCATGTATGGATGTGAGAGTTGGACTAAGAAGAAAGCTGAGCACCGAAGAATTGATGCTTTTGAACTGTGGTGTTTGAGAAGACTCTTGAGAGTCTCTTCGACTGCAAAGAGTACCACCCAGTCCATCCTAAAGGAGATCAGTCCTGGGTGTTCATTGGAAGGACAGCTGAAACTCCAATACTTTGGTCACCTGATGCGAAGAGCTGACTCATTTGAAAAGATCCCGATGCTGGGAAAGATTGAGGGCCTGAGGAGAAGGGGATGACAGAGGATGAGACGGTTGGATGTCATCACTGACTCAATGGACATGAGTTTGTGTAAACTCCAAGAGTTGGTGATGGACAGGGAGGCCTGGCATGTTCATGGGATCGTAAAGAGTCAGACACGAGTGAGCGACTGAACTGAACTGAACTGATATGTATCAAAGAAATTGAATTTATCATGAAAAACATTTCTACAAAGAAATGTTTGTAGAAACAAAGAAACATCTATAGGCCCAGATGACTTTATTGTTAAATTTTACCTAATATTAAAGAAAAAATAATATCAATTTTACACAAACTCAGAAAATTGAGAAGGATGGAACACATTTAAAATTATCTTATGAGGCCAGGAAGATCCTAACACCAAACATGAGAATGATCTTACAAGAAGCGACGTTTACAGACCCGTATCCTCCTGAACACAAACGCACAGTTACTTTTTAAAAATTACAACATCAAGTGCAGGGATATATAAAGAGAACAGTGTGTTAGGACGAAAGAGGTTTTTCACAGGAATGCAAGGTCAGTTCACCATTCGCAACCAATCAGTGCAACTCAGCACATTAACGGATAAAAGGAAAAAATATATTTATCTTAATAGATGCAGAAAAAGCATTTGAGAACACTCAAATCCTTGTATGATAAAAATTTTCAGAATCTAGTAGTGGGAGGGAAAGTCTTCAATCTGATAAAAGCCATCTACGGAAACTTGCAACTCCACTACAAATTCTAACTCTGTTAGTAACTTCCGTACTAATAGTGAAATAGTGAGTGGTTTACCCTGACATCAGGAATAGTTCAAAAATGTATGTTTCACCACTTCTGTAGCATTGTCCTGTGGGTCCTGGACAGCACTGGAGGGCAGTCAAGGACATAACAGTCATGAATATTGGCACGAAGGAAGTAAAACTGTCTCTATTCACAAACATCACCATTGTTTATGTGGGAAATCCTAAAAAAATTAACCACAAAAAAACCCTAATCTAGATATAAATAAATTTGGGAAGTTCACAGGATACAAAGCCAACATGAATAATCCATTGTATTTTCATATACTAGCAACACATTCTTAGAAAAATAAAATTTAAAACTCTCACTACAATAGTAGTGTCAATATAAAACACAGAGGAATAAATTTAAGTACATTAAAATCTGTCTGTTAAAGACTATAAAACACAGCTGAGAGAAATTGAGGATGTAAATAAGTTTAGGCACACACCCTGTTTAGGGATTGTAAGACATGCATTTGTTAAAATGTTAATTCTCTCCAAATTGATCCCTTCCCAATCAAAACCAGGAGTCATTTATAGAAGCTGACTCAATTCTGAAAGGAACATGAAAATGCAAAGAATCCCACACAGCCACGTACTCTTGAAAGATAACAAAGTTCCAGGATTCACACTACTTACTTTCTAGACTAAGAGTACAGGGGCAGGAATTGGGAGGGTGAGAATTTGGTGTAAGTACAGACGTTTACATCAACAGAACAGAACAATCATATATGAAATTAATTTTTTAAATTGAGATGAAATCCACATAACATAAGAGAGGCCATTTTCCTACAGTTAAATGACATTTACGACTGAAGCGACTTAGCAGCAGCAGCAGCGCTTTATAATGTCGGGAAACTACTGTGGTTAATTGATTTTCTAGGAGGTGCTGAGGCGCTTCAATCAGGAAAGGAGACGTTTCTCCACCAATGATTGAAACAAGTAGATAAACAGATGGAGAAAAAAATCAATGCCAACCCACCCCTCCCACTGAACAAAAAGCTCTGAGCTGCACCACAGACCCATGCACTGCATATAAAACTTAACCTGGAAAACTAGTAAAAGGAAACAGAGGAGATGAATTTCTTAGGGAGGACACAAAAGGCAATAAAGCCAAAGGAAGAACTGACCAATTAGTCTTCATTAAAATGATAAGCATCTGCTCATAAAAAGACACTGCTGGAGATGCATTCTACAGACTGGAAGAAAAGATTCACTCCATACACCCAGCAAAAGACTTTCGTCTTAAACATCGAATGGGTCCTACTAGTCAGTAATAAAAATCGGCACCAGTAGACATCATTAGTCAGTAGGGACAGGTAATGAAAACCACAAGGAGATGGCAGTTCCCTTGCACCGGGTGGCTGGAGTTACAGACCACCGACACCACCTACCAGGTGAGGATGGGAGCAGCTGGACCTCTCCAGTACTGCTGGGGGGACTGCAGAGCTGCACAGTCACTCTAGAAAACTTCTTGGCCATTTCTTATAAAATTAAACATACCTCTGGTTTATGACCCAGAAATTCCATTTACTCAAGAGGAATGAAAACACATGTCCATAAAAAAGACTATAAAAGAACATTTATAGTGGCTTTGTTGATAATAGCTAAAAACTGCAAAGAAAAACAAAACCTCGAATACCCTTCAACAGAAAATTGGACAGAAAGTCAGTGCTATAGTCACACAGTGGAATATTACTTGGCAATGAACATGGAGTATGTATTCAAAACTTAAGAGAAAGATCAGATCAGATCAGTCGCTCAGTCGTGTCTGACTCTTTTCGACCCCATGAATCGCAGCACACCAGGCCTCCCTGTCCATCACCAACTCCCAGAGTTCACTGAGACTCAACGTCCATCGAGTCAGTGATGCCATGCAGCCATCTCATCCTCTGTCGTCCCCTTCTCCTCCTGCCCCCAATCCCTCCCAGCATCAGAGTCTTTTCCAATGAGTCAACTCTTCGCATGAGGTGGCCAAAGTACTGGAGTTTCAGCTTTAGCATCATTCCTTCCAAAGAAATTCCAGGACTGATCTCCTTCAGAATGGACTGGTTGGATCTCCTTGCTGTCCAAGGGACTCTCAAGAGTCTTCTGAAACACCACAGTTCAAAAGCATCAAATCTTCGGTGCTCAGCCTTCTTCACAGTCCAACTCTCACATGCATACATGACCACTGGAAAAACCATAGCCTTGACTAGACGAACCTTTGTTGGCAAAGTAATGTCTCTGCTTTTGAATATGCTATCCAGGTTGGTCATAACTTTCCTTCCAAGGAGTAAGTGTCTTTTAATTTCATGGCTGCAGTCACCATCTGCAGTGATTTTGGAGCCCAGAAATGTAAAGTCTGACACTGTTTCCACTGTTTCCCCATCTATTTCCCATGAAGTGGTAAGAGAAAGAAGAAGGATACAAAATATTGCCTTCTGCGTAATGCGATGTACGTTAGGTTCAAGAAAAGGCAAAACTAATGAGTGGTTACAGAAATCCACAGGGGCTGCCTGTGGGGGTGGGGCCTGAGGGAACTTTCTGGAGCCTTGTCTTGAATGTGGTGGTGGTCATGGGGTATGTCCAGTTACTGGCTCATCAGATTGTGCTCTGAACATGCGTGCATTATGCCCTGTGTAGAAGTTACTTCCAGAAAAGTGAGGAAGATGAGGTCACAGTGTATCTCTGGTGTCCTGCAACGTCAACCGGTCTCTCCATGGTGTATGGAGGGTGCTTGCCGTGCCGGGACCTGGCCCATCAGCTTCCTCCTGGGCGCCAGCTTCAGAGGCTGGCAAGCGCGCCCACGTCTGTGTTTGGCGCACTGCATGTCGCCAGCCCCAGGACGGCTTTGGGGCCTGGCATGTGAGCTGCCTTTCCCAGGGTCACGTTCATGGGGGCGGAAGATAGCCCAGACTGCACGGCCGGCTTTCTATTTATGGAAGTCTCGAATGGGCACCTGATGTGAAGTGCCCTTTTCCTGTCTGCGACCTGATTCAGAAGGTGGAAGTTGCGGACCACTGAGGGTCACCCCTCCCCGTGGACCCGCGCAGGAGGGGCCTGCAGCCAAGCCCCGGGTCGGGCTTTGTCAGATGAGCAGACAGAACCCTTGCTGCAGAGCCCTCTGTAGGACCACGGCCACCCCTGTGGGTCTCCAGGGGGCATTCTCAGCTGCAGCCTTGGGACCGGCCAGGACAGTCCAGGCAGAAGGTAGCAGCCAAGGGCCAGTAGTCCTCAGAAACCTCAGTGGGGTCATCTGGTCACCTGGGGTCATGGAGGGCCGCCGGGTGGCGTCCTCCACCCTGCCTGGTGTCCCGGTGGGCCATGGGGACAGGGCCATGTCATCTGAGGAGGGCGGCTGGCTGGCGCCTGGGGCTGTTTGGCTTCCAGCAGGCTCGCCCAGCGCCTGCAGAGGGCTCCTGCTGGTCGCAGAAGGCCGCAGAGCAAGAGGTGGGCCCAGGAGGGCGTCCTCCAGGTTCTCATTTCTGCGCTGACGTTTGTCACCTGCCCAGGGCTGGGAACAGCTGGGGTGGCCTTGGGAGGCCCCCCAAATAATACTGGGTGACAGTGCCTGAGGAAGCAAGGACCCTACATGGGCCCCACATGAAAAACATCTCAGGTCAAGAGGCTGGCTGGCAGGGGTCCTGGGGACTTTCTAGGGGCTGTTGACTCAGGCGCCTGGGCTCCCAGGGTGGGGGAAGGGGCTCCCCTGGGGGGAGGGCGTGGAGCCGAGGGTACAAAGCTGCCTCTGTGGCCGTGCCCGTGGGCGGCAGATAAGTCACAGCGGCTGCCTGTGTTGTGTCGTCAGAGAGCAAAAATAGCCCGCAGGCTCTGCGTTCCAGCAGGGCCCTGCACGGGCCTGGGCCAGGTTGCTGTCTGCCCTTGGCTTGGAGACGGCCGATGCCAACCGTGTGGCTCAGAGCGTGAGCCGGCCAGCTCCCTACCTCTGCCGCCTGACTCTGCTTCATCAGGAGAGAAAAGGCTGGCCCGGCAAGTGGTTGCTGGGCCCCACGCCCCCCGCTGGTCCTCCTGGGGTCTCAGGCTGTGAGAGCTGTGGGGACTTTGCAGAGCAGGCCCCCCACGGGTGCTGGGCAGTGGGGCCCTGGGACTGAGGGTCCAGGGCTGCAGGCTCAGGCTCAGGCTGACCTGGGCCGATGCCGGCCAGCACTCAGCCGGCCCTGGAGGTGACCTTGGGCACCAGCCGGGGGCAGTGGCAAAGGCTTGGCTCCTGCAACAGGGCAGGTGTCCAATCGCAGGAGCAGCCCGGACTCCACTGGGCTGGCCTCTGCCCCATCCCTTCTTGCCCGGGCTGAGTTATTCAGTCTCCCGGCCAGTGGCCTTCCCCGCCCCCAACCTCCAGGCCGCCGCACACACACCGCAGGCTCGCGCTGTCCCCGACTGACCCAGAATCTCCCACCGAGCTCAGGACACAGGATGACCCGCATCTCCTGCTGCTGCCCAGGCCTGTCTGGCTCGGCCCGTGAGTACCGGCCAAGGATGGGAGCGAGCCACGCGGGCCACATCTGGCCCTCCAGCTCCATCTGGTCCCCAAAGCCAGGAGGCAATGGGAGTTTCTCCTAGGCCGTGACCGCAGCTGGGTGCTTGGGGCTGGACCTGGAAGTGTCCATGGAGGACACCCGAAAGGCCGCCTGACATTGGCTGGTGAGGGCCCCGGTTCAGTGCCCAGAGCGCCCAGCTCGGGGCACCGCTCTCTCCAGGCCATGGGCCACCACCAGGCCTTGGAGGGGCACCCGGGGGTTCTGAGGATCCTCCCCCATGGAAGGAAAGGAGAGGGAGTGTGGGTGCAGGGCCTGAAAGCAGGGTGCTCACGGTCTGTGAGGGGAGCCGGTTGAAGGCCCGGGGAGCTTAGCTGGGAGCTGCTGGAGGCTTCCTTCTGGGACCGGCCACAGCAGGAGTGCTTCACTAAGAGACGTGTAAGTGGTGCGTGTGTGTGCATGTGTGAGCGTGTAAGGGACAAACAGTCTCAGTTGGTGTGAGCAGCCCTAGTTCCTGAGTTCAAAGGGAGACATTCCAGTGCGGGGGAGTTCTTCTGGAAGGCTTCCCGGAAGAGGCAGCCCAGGCAGGGAGGAGCCGAGATGGGGATTCAACCAAGGTGGAGGTGTCGCGATGCATCCCCCAAGACTCAGGACCCCAGCAGAATCAGGGGCTGGGGGACACTGGTGGGCTGAAGTGGGGATCCTTTCCCAGCAGGAAATGGAGGAACAGATGGATGGACTGAGCCACGTGCCAGGGGCTGGGTCCAGGGGAGCTCTGGGACCCCAGAAGTTCAAAATACCAGTGAAACAGGAGGCTCTGTGTCTCAGCACTGTCCCCCACCCACAAGTGGGGCTGCTCTGTGCTCCTCACCCTGGACAGTCTGTGGGGATGGTCAGCGGCAGGTGGTCAGCTTGGAGGAGTGTTCCTGGGAGGAGGCAGTGGGCTCCCTCCTGGCATCCCCAGGGCCTCCTTCCAGGAGGGCAGCTGGAGTTTAAGGGGTTCCTGGGTTCTAGGCGGGCCTCTGTTGGGTGGGATGGAAGGTGGAGAGGGAGTACACTAGGCTTCCTGGCCAAGGGGTGGTCAGGAGGAGCCAGCTGGACTCTCTGGTGGAGGGACGAGGAGACAGACCAGCTCCCTCCCAGGGCCACCACTCTGCGGCCATCCAGTCCCCTGGGCCGAAGGGAATGGGGCTCCAGCCCTGTGCGGCGGCCAGTGGGGCGATGGCTGGACTGGGGTTTGCGGGCAGGCCGGTCTGGATTTCAGACTCTAGTCCCAGGTGGAAGCCTGGTCACCCCAACAGTCACCCGGACAGGCTCGCTTGGCCGGGGTCTGGGGTGAGGCCGGCAGGGGCCCTGGTGCAGGACAGGGACACACAGATGCTGGGCTCTGTCAGCTGGTGAGGGGGCTATCCCACCCACCGCTGAATCTCCCAGAGGAGCCTGATGCAGAGACAGGCATGGGGGCCGGGGCCCCCAGAATGCTGCTTCTCCGTCATCCCGGGCCTGGAAATGAATGTAGGTTCCAGTGAACACAGGGGCTCTGACTGATCAGAAGCACCCCAGCCCCACCCCAGTGAGCACATCCTCCTGGTTTTGCCCACTGCCCCTCCCCCACCTTAGTCTGTTTACGGCCCATTTATTTCCTGCAGCACATTTCAGAGGTGGATGTAAAGAAAACTCTGATCTTTTAAAATAGATTTCACAGGGGAGTGGAGAAACAGGAGGGGAGGGGTGAGTTTAATGTGCTTTGGCTTCTAAAATAGGTCAGCGTGAGCCTTGGGTGTCCACGGGGGCTGGCCACGTCACCAACCCCCAGGACAGCCACTGCCCCTCAGCCCACACGCTATTCCCAGGCTGGCTTTCAGACCTGAGGGCTGCGTGGTCGAGTGGTATTTGTGGTTGGGTGTGTGTGTGTGGTGGGGCGAGAAGTGTGAGACAGAGCTGGATGGATGCGGGAACCCAGTCAGCCTGGGACCAGTGTTGGCACATCAGGCAGCAGGGCGGGCGCTGCCCTGAAAGGCTGCCCTGGTGTGGATGGAGATGGCCAGGCAGGGTCTGCTCAGCATCTTAGGCCTGACCCCCTGTGCCAAGGTAGCTGGGCTGACCCTTGCACACATGCAGCAGTTCCCTGGACCTGAGGGCCTCCTGAAGAGAATGTCCAGTGGAGGCTGTGGCCTGTTCCCAGGCTCAGTCCACGCAGACTGACTTAAACCGCGCTGCCCCGTGGAGTCGTCCGGGGCAGTGGTCAGGCCCGAGCACCGTGGCAGTGCCTCATGGGGAACCACGTTCAGGCAGATGAATCTTCCTTCTGGAAGGTGCGTCCACCTGTTGTGGTCTCCGGCCACGACCTGCTCCCTGTAGCCCCGGGACCCCAAGCGGACACTGCAGGGCATGGTGCAGCCCTCCCAAGCACCAGTGCCCTGGCAGAGGGGGCATCGAGGCCGGGGGACTTCCCTTCACTGTGCTGTCCACCACTAGGTGGCCAGAGAGCCAGCTACCTGCTCCGAGTCTGGCTTATGTGAGAGGCTGGTGGCCTGGTGGTCAGGCCCCCCTTGTATGCAAGCCTGCTCAAAGAAACAGGGTGGGATGGGGAGGGAGATGGGAGGGAGGTCCAAGAGGGAGGGGGCATATGTGTACCTCTGGCTGATTCATGTTGATGCTTGACAGAAACCAACACTGTAAAGCAATTATCCTTCAATTAAAAATAGATAAATTTAAAATGCAAAGAAACCTAAATTCTAAACATAGAGATTAAAATACTAATATTTTTAAAGAAAAAAAGAGAAAGAAATAGGATGCCTGACTGGAGTACAGAACTGGGATGCGTGAGGGGTGGCTGACTTCAGGCATGGCTGGATCCAGGATGTTGGACAAGGCTACTGGAACCACCCCACTCTCCCTCCCTGCTCTGTTTTCCTTGTGAGGCATTATTCTCAGGTAGACTGTTTCTCCAGCTGAACAAAGATGGCCATTATAACGCCAGGCATAAAATAACTTTTTTCAATAAAATTCTAACCCCCCTACAGGACTCAGGTTGGTGGCCTGGATCATGTGACCATCGCTGTCTACTCAGGGTCTCAGAGGCTGGGTGACGCTGATTGGCTGACCTGGGTCATGTGACCATTCCTAGCTAGTCAGGGTCTCAGAGGTTGGGTGATGCAGATTGGCTGGCCTAGGTCATGTGACCATCCCTAGCTAGTCAGGGTCTCAGGGGCTGGGTGATGCTGATTGGTTGGCCTGGGTCATGTGCCCATCCCTAGCTAGTCAGGGTCTCAGAGGCTGGGTGATGCTGATTGGCTGGGCTGGGTCATGTGTGCAGTGTCACACTTACACTCCCATCAGAATCACTGGACTGGGGAGAGGATCATTTTCAGAGGAAATCTGGGGAACAAAGGGTGGTCCTGCAGACCCCACACATGCCTCCTACATGTGATCATTCCAGGGGTGGCCAGTGAGGGCTCCCATGTAGAAGTATTTACAAGGGTAAAAGCCTGCTCAGAGGCCTTGGGGCTCCACCTGCCAGCCTCTTCCTTTGGAGCAAAACACTGTGGCTGCCAGGACCTGCGTCTCAGAAAACCCCAGGAAACTTCAAAGGGGCCTGTCCACCTCACTGGCTTTGATCTCAGAAGGGGACTTGCTAAGAAGCATGATCAAAAGGAAAATGGACGGTTCCAGGTATGCGCAGACACCCCCTCTGGGAGGAACCAAGGCTCTTTCATCCAGGCTGCAGGAGTCGCCGTCTAACGAGACTTAAAATAGCCTTAAAAACATTTTTCTTTTTATGTTAGAAATGAGCAACAAAACATGCTCCTGTCTTGCTCACCTGGACGTCGTAAGGACGAGAAGTGGAGGCTGTCATGGAGCCAGGCTGGGGTCTTTGGATACAAGAATACTATGAGGATGGTGCTGACCCTAGGGCATCAGGACCACAGGTGCCGTGTGTCTTTGCAAGCTGCTGCCCCTCTCTGGGCCCCAGTTTGAGCTTTTATAATAATAACTGCCCTCACTCTCTCCTACTGCACAGTCACATCACATGCCATGGCATTCTGGGCCAGATGGTCTTGGCAGATCCTTTCCAGATCAATATTTTATGGATCTAAGTTCCAGGAGCAAGATGATCAGTCAGATGAGACAGAATTCACACTTTAAAATCATTTCTAAAAGCCAGCTGTCCAGATTCCAGATTCTGGTATGCGAGCAAAGAAAAGGATGCTTCTTGAACAGGGAAAAAAAACAGGCATGAACCCCAGTGAGGATGGCAGGTGGGTTGCTGGGTCTTGAGTGACCTCAGCAGGCTTTCCTGGTGGCTTAGACGGTAAAGAATCTGCCTGCAGTATGGGAGACTTGGGTTTGATCCGTGGGTTGGGAAGATTCCCCTGGAGGAGAGCATGGCTACCCACTCCAGTATTCTTGCCTGGACTCCATGGACAGAGGAACCTGGTGGGCTATGGTCTATGAGCTCGCAAAGTGTCAGACACGACTGAGTGACTTTCACTTTCACTTTGGCGAGTGGTTACCAGGTGGGAAGAGAGAAGGGGCAGCAAACACAGTTCCTTCCTTTAAGGCTCCTGACCTTGAGGACTGAGGGAGGGGCGAAGACATTCGTGGGGAATGCAGGTTGGGGGGCAGCACTGAGAACGGCACCCCTGGGGCAGTGGAAACGCCAAGGGCCGGGGAGCCGGGAGAGACTGGGGTGAGGGCATGGGATGAGGCTGTGACTGATGGTGGGGGTGGCCTTGTCGGGGAGCACAGACCCTCTTCTGCCGCCTGAGGTGAGGAGGGTAATGCAGGCGCAGCTGGGCCTTGATTGTCTCGGCAAGTGGGAATTGAGTTGTGCGTGAGAAGGGGAGGCATGGTGGGTTTCTCAGCACAGCTGAGGGCCTGGCCCTGGAGGGACAGCGGGTCTGCCGGTGCCAGGACATGCAGGGCATGGAGACGGGGTGAGGAAGCAGACCTGCCACTTACGGGGCCTGGGCCTGGGAGGGGCTGGCGTGCCCCTGGCAGGTGGAGACTGGCCGCTGGGAGTTGGGGTCGAGGACCACACAGGCCCTCTGAAGCTGCGCATGCTCCTTCCAGGTGCTCCCCAAACATGCCTCTGGGGGTCTGCCTGACGTCCAGGGGCTAAGACCTCGCCTTCCTATGCAGGGGGTATGGGTTCCACTCCCGGTCGGGGAGCTGAGATCCCACATGCCTGGGGGCCAGAAAATGAGAACATTAACAACAGTGGTAATATTGTAGCAAATTCAATTAAGACCTTAAAAAAACAAAACAAAGCCCCCATACTTCAGTTTCCAAGTCATCCTCACAGTGGGAATGCTGCAGTCTTCCCACAACAGGGCGGCTCACTCTCCAGGAGGTGCCAGAGTTGGAAGCAACCTCCTCACTCCTTCTAGAGGGTACATGACTGCCCCGGGCCCCTCTTTCAGAATGTGCTGTTAATCACTCTGGACTTAGGAGTCTGAATTCAGGGGAACATTTACTAGCGTGTGGGAGAAACACAGGTTGGAATAAAAGGAGAAATTAGATTTCCTTTGCAGTTTGGAGGGTAAGCTCGGTAATCACCAAGAGACAATGAGAAAAGCTGACCTCATCAGGAGGAGCTGGTGTGGGGCAGAAAATTAGATCAGATACAGTTATGGGGCGATCAGAACACAGATTTCATTCTCCTTGCCTTTCATCACGGAGGGGAAAGCACTCAAAGGGCTTTAAATTAAAATCAATTCCTGTTAAGTCTTCGGCTAATTTGGTTTGCGATCTCTTTCAGCCTGGATGGAGGTGCAGGAAAGAGAGGCCATCTTAGTTCGTGACCTGGACATGTCCTTGGAAGCACCCTTGTCCCACCTCCCTCCTTAATGTGTGTGTGTGTGTGTGGCGGGGGGAGGTGCGGCTTCACTGGGAAGGACCTGTCACCTCTGCCCAGGGAGGCCTGGACCCTTGCATGCCTTCCAGGCCCTGGTTGCATGGGCAGCGTCTGCTCCCACCCAGCTGATCCAAACTCTTCCTGTGAATTCTGCCTCTTAGTGGATGCCCACTAACAGACAGGTGACCCGTCTGGCCTGTCCAGCATCCTCTGAGGGAGCGTAAGGAAGCAGAAGCCCAGAGAAGGACAGCGACTTGAGGTGAGGAGCACAGCTTAGGGGTGGAACCCCTGGGACCCGTGCAAGTGACCTTATTTGGTATTTGCAGATGCAGCTGATTCAAGGATCTCAAGATGTAACTAGCCTGGATTAGGCGGGACCCTGAATCCCGTGGCTGGTGTCCTTAGGAGAAAGGAGAGGGAGATTTGAGACAAGGGCACACAGGGGAGGGGCCATGGGAGACTGGAGGGATGCAGCCATGTGCCAAGGAAACCAGGAGCCGCCAGACGCTGGAGAGGCAGGAAGGACCCTCCCCTAGAGCCTCCAGAGACAGTATGGCCTGCTGACATCTTGACTCCAACTCCAGCCTCCAGAACTGTCATTTAATCCCCCCAGCTTGTGGTCATTTGTTACGGCTGCCCCAGGTCACGGATGCAGGCCCTGTGACCATAGACTTGTTTCGATGGAGACAGCCAGTCTCAGGGCTCCTGACAGGCGCTGCCAATAGTAGGAACTTGCGCAGGCACCGATGGCTGTCCCAGGCGAGACGGTAAGGTTGGCAGGTGTGTGCTGCTCCCTGACGGACACCTCCAACCTGTCAGGTGGCTCCTGCGTGGGTCCCTCGACGCCCCACCCCACCCCCGATGGCTGCTCACCTGTGTACAGGGGCCCCTCCTGGAACCAAATTCTGGTGCTGGAGAAGTGAAAGTGCAGGGAGCTCGGCGCTGGGCCCACTCACACCTGATCCTTGGCCGTGGCTGCCCCCGCGACTCCTGCCTCTGCTCCTGCTGAACCCAGTCTCCCTGTGACCTCAGGTCACCTCTGTCCATCAGCATCAGACCCGAGTGGGTCCCCACCTCGAGGCTCTGCAGCACGGCCCCAGTTCTCGCTTCCTCCCAGTGTCCATCTCATTCCGGGCTCATCCAGCCTGCCCCTCGCAGTGTCTCCCATCCAGGCCACCATGGGCGGGGCCAGACTCATGCACTTCCGTAGGTCCCTTGTGGACCCAAGCCCAGTTCTGGGGTGTGGGAATGAGGCACCGCCAAAGGGCATGTCTGGGCACGGTGTGGGCCTGGGGTCAGAAGAAACTGTGGGGCCTCGGTCAAGACCACTGAGAATGCCCAGACGGTGATGGCAGCACGTCCACCGATAGGTCCTTCCGGGGGTGGTCAAGTGACCACACAGGAGGCGAGCCGTGGGTGCTCAGCTGCAGGGGGGCCTTCTGCCTCACACTGGGGCCCAACTCGGGGGCCTCCCTCCCAGCCCGCATCCCGGCAGCACCCCCCGCCACCCTGCCCACCTTCTTGGGACGCTTTCATTTATGCATCCTCAACAGAAGTGTGAACTCACATCACTCGGGTCACTGACTCACCCAAGTGCTGTTAGCTGCTAATTATAACCACATCTTTGATGAGCTGTATTTCTTACCTTCTTAATTAAAATAATGCTGATTAATGGAGTGGAGGGCATCTAACTCTGCAGTTGTCCCGGACAGTTCTGCGGAGCTCACGCCCAGTTCCGGGGCAAGCCCCGGCTGAGTGGGCAGTCAGGATCCAGCTGACCTAGAATTTCTGGTCACCCACTGCTCACTGCTCCAGAGCTATCCCACCATCCTGGGGCGGGGGTGGGGGGCGTTGGATCCAGGCTGGGGGGAGAGGACAGAGCGGCTGCCTCCTGTGCTTGAGTTAATTCCGTCAGCTCAGCAGCTTCTGTGTTTAAACCAGCAGGAGATTCGGGGGTGGGAGGGGCTGTGGGCAGGCAGGGCGGGGGGGTGGCAGTGCCGCTCACGTCTGGCCCTGTGGGCCTGGTCTCAGCCCCCCTGAATGGTCAGCAGCACCGTTGTCCGCGATGAAGCCCAGGGCTTCAATGTGTGCAGGTGCTCTTCCTCAGGGTTGCCAAGGCCCCTCCCAGCCCAGGCCAGGGCCGGCCCCACCCAGCTCAGGGATGCACAGCCTGGCTGGGGGCGGGGGCTTGCTCGCACCGGGTGGTGAAGCAGGGCCAGCAGGAGCGTAGACCCGGCCTGCTGGGCCGGCCGCCCACTCTGCCCTGGACGCAGATGCGGGTGGGAGGGAGGCAGAAGGGCCGGCTATTCTGGGATCTGGGACATGGAGAGGACAAGCTGAGCCCCGCTGAGGCCTCAGTTTCCTTCTGTGGGGGGTGAGGGGTGGCAAGGGTGCCCTCCGGGGCTGCTCCGTGGGGGACAGGGCCACCAGGAACTCCACAGTGGTGCTGCTGACCCCGGCCTGGGACTCGGATTTTCCAGTAGCCCCAGAGACAGCCCAGCTGTGAGACGTGGTCACGAGCTGGCTGACCCTCCCGCTGTTCCTGGCCATCTCAGGCTGGACCTGGTGCCACGGCCCTCTGCTCTGTAGGGCCTGGGATGATCTGGGGACAGCTGGGCCTCCTGCAGCCTTTTCTCCCTGAGCCTTTTGGCCTCTAGGGCGGGAAGCTCTTTCTAAGCCCTCTGTGGGCACAGGGTGGGTGGTTTGTGCCCACCTTCTCCCCAGAAAGGCAGAGGGGAGCGGGGAGGTCTGTGCATGGCTGGTGTGCATCTGGTCGGACTCCGGCTGAAGTCAGAGTCAGCAAGTGCCCCCGAGACGTGCTGCCTGACTCCAGGGCCCCATGCCTGCCCCTTGCTGGGGGCATCTGGGACAGCACACACCTGAGGACCAGACTGGGTACCACTGTGCCCTCCAGGTCCCGCTGTCCTCCAGGCCCTTACAGCCAGAGTCCTTCAGCGGCCGCTTCTTGTCCTGTGCTCCCTCCAGCCTCCCCCACTGACTGTCCCTCCACCATGTGGCCCACCGACACTCCAGAGAGGCTGGAGGTTAAGACCCCTGCCCCAGCCTCATTGTGGAAAGGCCGCGTGGCCAGGCACCGAGGTGAGCACTCCAGCCCCCTCCCACCTGCAGGGTGGTCTCCTCCCCTTCCTGGCCTTGCTCCTTCCCCGTTCTCTTCCCGGGAAAGCTCCTTCTGGCCGGGAAGGAAGGGCCCAGGCCCTCGGCGAGGGGTCTCCAGGCAGCCGGGAGAGGCGGGCTCCTCTGCGTTACGTCCCTCCAGCGAAGCCCCGCCCCCGCACTGACTCCACCCCCAGGGGGCGGAGAGGAGGGTGGACTCCACCCCTGCAGGGAGGCGGCGCCACCTGATTGGTCAGCAATGGGAGGGGGCGGGCGGGGCAGCATGAGTGACAGGCAGCCTCCCAAGGTCCGGGAGGGTGGGTGGTGAGGGGCGCAGGGCAGAGACTGCTGCGCAGCAAACTTCACTGTCCAGGGAAGGCCCCGGACCACCTGGAGGTCAGCCGTAGGGGGCTGCCAGGCTACCAGCCGCACGCTCCACGCTCTTCCTGGAGTCACTGGAGGCTGGATCTGGACACGCCTCCGGAGAAAGCCTGCTCCCACCGCCGGTTCACAGATGGTGCGGGGGGCCCGCAAGGGGGGCCTGGGCAGCTGGTGATGGGCTGGTGGAAACAAGAACCCCCTTTTCCTCCCGGCCGGCCGCGCTTGGCTCTGCCCCGGCTCGCGGAGCAAATGCAAGACAGTAGTGCATTCAGTGCCGAAGAGGTAGCCCAGCCCCCTCGGAGGTCAGGAGGGGTGAGGAGAGGGGCAGGGGCTCCTGGGAACCCACAGGTGAAGCCAGCAGGAGATCCTGGGGACCAGGTCAGCTGAGCCAGGGCAAGGCGGGGCGCAGGGAGCCTTCCTCTGGCGGGGGGTGGGGCGCCCAGAATGCCTGCCTGGTGGGTCCCTGAGGGCTCAGAGGGCGTGCTGCCTGGGGGTCCTCTCTGCAGACCCACAGTCAGGCTCAGGACAGGCGCCAAGGTCCTACAACAGTCTGAGATGCAGCCGGGTCTGGAAAAGGGAGTCTGCCCTAGAGGAGGTGGACCCAGTCACCGTGGGACTGGCAGACCCCAGGGTGGCCCCGGAACGCCCCTTGGCGTCCACCCTCTGGGGCCTCCCTTCCCCTTGGTTGGGGAGAAAGTGGACCTGGTTCCAAGCAGGAGAACCTGCATAGGTGATGGGTTACCACGAGATGCCAGGGGCAGAGATCTTCTGGGGGGTCGGGTGGGCTCCCCCCGAATCTGAGGCCTCCAGCAAAGGCCAGAAGGTGTCCTGTGGCCACAGGACATGAATCCTGCAGCAACCCGAGGGAGCTGGAGACCCCGGGGTGCTCCCCCAGTTCGGCCTCCAGGTGAGAACACAGCCCAGCTGGTCTCCGGGTGCCGTGAGGTCGTCGGTGTCTATCACGGGAAGGCAGTAGCCTGTGGTGCTTTGTTCTGTGGCGTAGACCCCTGGCACATGTGGGGTGTGCTGGCAGACAAGCGTCAGGGGCTTCCCACATGTCTCAGTGGTAAAGAACCTGCCTTCCAGTGTAGGAGACACAGGAGGCACGGGTTCAATCCCTGGGTTGGGAAGATCCCCTGGAGGAGGGCATGGCAACCCACTCCAGTATTCTTTCCAGGAGGATCCCATGGACAGAGGAGCCTAGTGGGCTGCAGTCCATGGGGTTGCACAGAGTTAGACAGGACTGGTCGACTGAGCACGCACTCACACAGACAAGCTTCAGAGCCTGGCTCTGCCCTTGCTGGCCAGGTGAGCGGGCAGCCTCTACCGGCCTCTCACCTGTCACCTGGAGCAGGTGGCACTGACTCATACCCTGAGCTGGTGCTGGGGATAGGGGCTATGCAGGGGCTGCTCAGGCCTGGGTGCCCGGGAGGGGGAGGGATCTCTGTCGTCACCGCCATGGTGTTGAGGAAAGGGGCCAGCCCACCCCTTCCCCACCTGGTGGGGTCTCCGAGGTGTGAGGTGACTGGCCCTGGGGTCCGGGGTTCCCATGG
Source organism: Bos indicus (assembly GCF_029378745.1). Taxonomy (NCBI): domain Eukaryota; kingdom Metazoa; phylum Chordata; class Mammalia; order Artiodactyla; family Bovidae; genus Bos; species Bos indicus. The sequence goes on along the minus strand of NC_091762.1, from coordinate 119,683,258 downwards.
GAAGACAAACCACTGAGGGTGGCGGCCACTGGCTGGCACGCTGCCGCCTGTCCCTCCCCAGCGGCCTCCCCAGCACACAGCCCAGTGCCCAGTGTGGGGCGGGATGGGGAGGGAGAGGCAGCCTCAGTGGGGACGAGTGGCAGACCACCCTTACAGGAGCGGCGGGGCAGACTCCAGGAGGGACCCGGCCCTGGCGGCCCCCCAGCCCCGTCTGCTCCTGGGGACGGGGTGGCTCTGGGGTCCGAGGGGCCGTGAACACCCAGGAGCTCACGCCTTGCTCTGGTGCAGGGGGCAGCTGGGATTGGAGCGGCCACGGAGCGTGACACAGAGCCCCGGGGGCCTGGTAGGGGGCACGGACCAGGAGCCGAGCTGTCAGCTGCCCCGGGGCAGCGCCTCCAAGGTCGGCTCCTGCAGCTCGTGGGGAGCCCCAGTGGGTCTGGACGGACAGACCCCCGAACACAGGCGGAGGCCTGGCCTGGGCCCTGTGCTCAGCGGCTCCCCCACGCCACTCCTGGCCCCTGGGTGGCTGGACAGAGCGGGCTGCCCCCAGCGGGAGGACAGGGACCGTGGGTGGTGGAGGCAGGCTGCTCCAGAAGCTTGTCGCCTCTCTTGGCAGCTGTGGCCTGTTTCCAGGCAGCGGCAGACTGGAGCCCAGTCGCCAGCACGACCCCCACCCCCAACAGTGGTCCTGAGGGACTGCCCAGCACATGAGGAGCATTTACAGGGAATGGGCCCGCCCCGTGGGCACTGAGCCCAGGCTCCCCCTTGGGGGACCGTCCAGCTTCTAAAACACTCGAAGAGGCACGCCCCGGGCAGTGTGCCAAAAATCAGCATCTCTGTTCTTGCACAAGGACAGACCGAGGGTCTGCAGCTTCGGGAGGGATGGTGCCCGCAGGTCCCAGCAGAGGCAGCAGGAGCCCCACGCCGCCCCCGTGCAGATGGCGGTGGGGGGAGCCGGAGCCTGACCCACCGGAGCCGCAGTGGCTCCACGCCCTCCCCTGACTGTCTGGGCGCCCAGCACCCCGCCTCCGCCCCTGTTTATAGCTTCCCCAGGACAGCGGCTGCGCTCCCAGGTGGGGTCCCTCGTGTGCTCTGGGCTGGGTCTCCTCTGGAATCTGTAAACACACGGCTGCCTTTGGTGCCAGCAAGTAAGTGGAACCACATGGGATGGTTTGAAGCTTCTAGAAGCTCCTGCTCATGATGAAAGTGGACGAGCTCAGCCCAGGAGTGCAGCAGGCACAAAGCTGGGCCCAGGCACCCTCCAGCGGTCAGGGGATGGCGGCAGGGGGCTCGGGCCTGGCGAGGGGCTCCAGAGGGGAGGTCCCCGGAACCCAGAAATGCTCTTTCTTCCACCACCTGCTGTTGACATCTAGCCAGCTCACCAAGCCCAGTTTCCATGCCTCCTCTTCTGGGCAGCTCTCCAGGGTTTCCTTCTCTTTTCTGTGCTGCCCACTCATGCTGCCCCCACAGCCCCATCGTCTCCAGCTCTGTATTGTTTGGGATACACACACTCACGGGGTCTCTGTACGGGAGGGGGAGGGGCCTTGCTCACCTCTGGCTGTGGGCACAGCCTGGGGGCCCTTGCGGGAGGGACTGCATTCGGGGCAAAGTGGAATCACCCTCAGCCCACGAGGACCGAGCACTCCGTGAAGGTCGGTGACTGTGACCAGCACGTCCACGCGGGCAGCGCAGGAGCCTGCTCCTGATGGGCAGGGCACCCAAGGCCCCACGGGCAAAGCTTGTGTGATGCTCACGCAGTGCCAGGCGCTGAGCTGGTGGATCTGGGGAGCTCAGGGTCAGCCTCTCAGAACAGAGGAGCCCCCAGGACACCATCTGCTCAGGAACTAGGGCTACTTCTTGATGGGTGGGGCAGGGCACCAGTCAGGCTCACAGACCCCCCGAGCTACCAAGCAGGGCAGCTGGTTTCCAAACAGTGCTCTGCACGCCTGGGTCCCCATGGTCACCGCAGACCCACAGCCCTCAGTGCACACGGCCCCCCGCACCGGCAGCTGCAGCTTCCTGTCCTCCGTCTGGGGGACCACAGGCTGAGCCCCAGGAGGCCTCCCGATGTGCTCGCACCATCAGGGACCCGTTTACGCTCCTTTGAATATAAAGTCCTGTTCAGAACAGGACTTTGAAGGACAGGGTGTCACGGACGCCTGGAGTGGCAGGATGGAAGGCCCTGGGACAGGTGGATTGGGGCAGGATGCTCCTGTGACGGTTAGAGCTGCTCCCGGTTCAGAAGAAACTTCACCAGGTCCTTCGCTCCGTGGGCCGCGAGTTCACAGCTGGGAGCCTGTAGGGAGGTTTGGCATCTCCAGTCCAGTAAAAAGCTCATCGGGTCCACTGTTTTAGCCCCAAACAATAACAACCTCACCACGCAAACATCGTCGTGCTTAGGAGAGAGTCACGGGGCAGCTGGAGGAGGAATCGAGGTGGCATCCTTCCCTCTGTGAGGCCATGAGTGTGGGGCAGGGAACAGGAAACGGGCAGAGTCACGTCAGGGCCAAGGAGGGCGCCCGCCACTGTTCTGTGTGATCCACTTACTGGAGACGCAGCAGAAAGCGTGTTTAGAAGGTGAAGGACTGGGAACGAGCCGGGTGACTGGCCCATCGCTCAAGGGCACTTATCTATTGAGTTCTGTGCCTTTGTCTACAATACCTGTTCAAAACGTGAGCATCTTTAACAAGCAGGCACACTAGCAAGGTCTGTGTGTTTTACATATAAATGGCGCAGTTTGGTGCTAGTGTAAAGACAGACAGATGGACCGAGAGAACAGACTTCACCGCACACAAGTATTTACAAATAAAACGAAGCTGAAAATGGCCAGCCAGTGGGAAAGAGAACGATTATTTGATGAATAATCATGTGAGACGTTTTTGGAGGAGGAAGTAAAATGATGAAAACACACCAAAGTGAATTGCAGGATGAAAGAGTCAAGTGTAATGAAATGAAGTGACCTAGAGATTATCGCACTAAGTGAAGTTAGAGACAAACGTCAAACGACACTGCTTATGTGTGGAATCTAAAATATTACGCAAATGAACTTATTTACAAAACAGACTCACAGACAAGAGACTTGTAACCAAAGCCGTAAGGGGGGAGGGGTAAATTAGGAGCTTGGGATTAGCAGATGCACGCTGCGCTATGCAAAACAGATGAGCAACAAGGGCCTGCTGTGCAGCACAGGAACTATCTTCAATACCTTATAATAACCTATCATGGGAAAGAAGTGTGCTTACGTGTATATACATAAAACGGAATCGCTTTGCTCTATAGACATGTGAAATCAAATCGACAATAAAAAAAACCCAAGTGATAAAAATCTTGAAATGTGCAGATATAAACATTAAATCTTTTGAGGGGAAAGCTTTTCTATTTTAAAAACAAAAACCCGATAGATATAACTGTATACAAGCCAAGTATTTCTTAAGGGTGAATAGCAATATAACCAAAAGCAAAAATCAGATTAGGAAAAGTGTTATGTGTAACTTCAGACAAATATAACAATGAATAACAATTGGTACTGCTGTAAGATACAAATGGAAAAGTGGATATTGAAAAACAGTTTATAATAAGGAACTATAACTTATTACTAAGCATATAGAAAGCTATCATAAAATAGTCATAAAGTCAAATTAAAGAAAATGTGATTAGGGTGGAGCTTTAATTTTAAAAGTTTATCCATTGTTGTAGTAAGGTGTGTTAGAACTACTTTGATAGTCTTATTTCAAGAAACGTAATATTTCATAATATGTAGTGCAGTAACTCCACCTATTTGGAGAAATACTTTTTCTTTGCAACTTAATTGTCCATGAACTGATGAATGCATGAATAAAATGTAATATCACACGATGTACTATTATTTGGCAATAAGAAGTGAAGAACTGATCCAACATGGACGAGCCCACAAAAACCCAGTTACTGCATGATTCCGTTTGTATGTAAAGCCCCAAATAGGCAAATCCATGGAGACAGAAACTCAGGGCTGGAGGAGAGAGGGAGGGGATGGAAAGATGGTTAATAGGATGTGGTTTCTTGGGTGATGAAAGTTCTAAAATTGGATGGTGGGACGGTTACACCGCTCTGTGACTATGTGCTAAACCACTGAATTTTATCCACGACCTGGGTAAAATGGATAGGATGTGAATTAATCCATAAGCTGTTAAAAATACAGAAAATACATTTTTATAAATATATATAGAAAATACAGAAAATAAACTGTTAAAAATAAAGAAAAGTGAAGTAAGAGCATAGAGAGCGGGAAGGGAGGGGAGGGGAGGCAGCCTCTGTTGTTGAGCCACTTCTGTGCCCCAGAGAAGGGCTGGGGTTGACTTGGGGCCACTCCCGTTCTCACACCTTTCGGGGAGGTGATTGAAGTCACTTTCATTCTCACCTTCGTGCCCAGAGAGGTTTTGTCTCAGAACCCACAGTGGCTGAGCCAAAGAAGCCCAGATTCATTTGGCCACTCAGCTGCTTCCCCTTTTTGTCTGTGTCAGTAGCTGCCTGGTGTCCAGACTGGGAAGGGAACGCCAGGACCCAGGCTTAGGAGACAAGCTCCCCCGGCCAGTCACTGAGGGAAAATCTCAGCGCTCCAGTTCAGGCTGGGACTGCAGGCTCCACAGGCTGGACAGTGTCAGGCCTTTGGCCCTGGGGTCCATACAGCAGGAGTTTCCTGGGCACTGTGCAAGTCCCCCAGAGCCTTGAACCCCAGATGCTGCCTTGTACTATGGCATTTGACCTTGTCACCCTTTCTCCTGCATTCATTACTGATCACCTTCTCTGGGCCCGGATGGAGACAAGACCCAGCTGCTGTCCTCACTGAGCTCACAGACAGACAGGCTGGGGACAGGTGACAAATGCCTTCACAGGCTATAATAGAGGGGTGTCCAGAGTGCTCTGGGAGTGCAGAGGAAGAGGGGACTAACTGCTTGGGGAGTCAGAGCTGGCTCTGTCTACCAACCTACTCACCCATCTGTCCACTCATTCACTCATCCATCCATGCATCCATCCATCTGTCCATCTATCCATCTACCCACCCACCCATCCACCCATACGTACATACATACCTACATACACACTCACCTATACCTACATACGTATCCATCCATCCGTCCACCCACCTCCCTGTCCAGTCACTTATTCACTCATCAGCCAAGTCATCTATTCATCTTCCCTTATACTCATGCTTCCATCCATCCGCTCATCATCCATCCATTCACCCACCTACCTATCCATCCATCCATACACACATACCTATACATAAATACATAACCACCCGTCTGTCCACCCACCTGTCAGTCACCTATTCACCTATCTGCCCTTGTACTCATCCATCTACTCATCCATCCATTTACTCATTCATTCATATATCTGTCCATTCATCCATCCACCCATCCATCCATCCATCCACACACCCATCCATCCACCCATCGATCCGCACAGTTTATGGAGCTTCTCTCACCACACTCTTCTTGATGCTGAGGATCCACCATAAAATAAGGCACACGAAGTCACTTCTCTCATAGATCTTCCCTTCTAGTGTACATAACATAAAATAAACACGTAAAGCGGTTGTAGATGCAGAAAAGCACTCTGAGGAAAAGAAAGCAGAGCAATGGAAGGAGAAAGCCAGGGATGACTCTCCAGGAAAAGGAGCCGTCCAAGGGGTGGTCTAGGGGAGAGGGGACTCCAGGCAGGGGCGTCAAAGGCAGGAATGAGCTTGACTTGTTTGAGGGACAGAGCAAAGGTCCCTGTGCCTGGAGGGACAGGAACATTCGTGCTGGTTCTCAAAGAGTGAGAGTTTGCTGGGCAGCCCTGGAGATAGAAGGCCTTGGGGTTTGCCTGGTAGGACCAGGCACGGTAAATGCTTTTCTTTCATAGGAAAGAATAAACAAGCGGGTATAGCCAGGAAATCCCTAGAAAAGAATCAGGGTGAGGGAGGGCAGGGAAAGGGCTAGGGTCCATCCCTCCGCCCATACATCCACTCACCCACCCATCGGTGGGTCTACCAGATCTAACACGTGTTGTGAAGGGCCTCCAACACTGGGCTCAGGGCACGTGGATGAAGGTCAAGGTGGCTTCTCAGCGAGTGGGGAGAAGATGAACGGCTTAATCCACGGCTTTGAGGCAGCTGGAGAGCCATGTGGACAAGGGTAAGATTGGATCCACTCTTCACAACAGACGTCAAGTGGGTCAGAGGTGAAACCGTACAAGTGCTAGAAAAAAGTAGGATGACCTCCCTTACAACCCAGAATAGAGAACGCTGACAACCATGACACAAAGTCCAAGAGCAATGAGCCAACGGTGAACAATCTGCCTGCGTAAAATTTAAACATTTGCATGGCGGAACACAGGGCTTCCTTGGTGGCTCAATGGTAAAGAACCCGTCTGCCAACGCAGAAGGTACGGGTTTGATTTCCTGGATTGGGAAGATCCCCTGGAGGAGAAAATGGAAACCCACTTCAGTATTTGTGCCTGGGAAGTCCCACGGACAGAGGAGCCTGGTGGCTACAGTCTATGGGGTTGCAAAGAGTCGGACACGACTGAGCAACTGAACAAAAAACAAACGGCACAACACAGCGTAAGCAACGTCAGAAGACGCACAGAGTGCTCACACCTAATATCACGGACGCAGGGCTAAAATCACGATGCACGAGAAGTTCAGTCACCTACAGGAAAATGGGCAAAGATATCAATAAACAGTTCCTAGAAGAAAAAAATGCAAATGTCTCTTTAAACGTATATAAAGGTGTCCGAGCATGGTCTTGTGAAAGAAAAGTGAACTGAAACAACACTGAGGTTTCATTTCTCTCTTGTCAGATGGATCACAGTCCAAAGGCCTGACCACTGGCTGTGTTGGTATTCATATTGATTACAAGGCGGGAAGCAAAATGGTGCTGGCCATTAAGAATTGGGACTGGGATTAAGAACATCTAGTCAAGCTATTGCCATTGACCTGAGAGGCACTGGCCCCGCCCCTAAGGCTGCGCCCAGGACAAGCTGGGAAATGTACGACAGGCAGGCAAGGCGTCCACGGTGGTTACTCGTGGTGACAACAAAGACTGAAAACTCCCGAGTCCTGGTCCAGGGAGATGGCGTGCGCCCCCGGGAAGGTGTAGGGACGCTCACAGCGGCATCCTGACAATGTTAGGAGAACAAAGTGAGGTGCTGGGCAGTGTCCAGAGAAGGCTGGAGAGAGAGTTGGTAAGTAGACATCTGTGTGCTTCTTGTATTGATATTTTCCAAAAGGACCGCTGGAGGGGCAAACCCCAGCCTGCTCAAAACTGCGGCAGTGGGGGTGGGTGGGAAGCAGGAGAGGCAGGACCGGAGGCAAGCCTGGGGAGGGACCCCTGGGGTGGGTGCTCCCCATTCCACAGCCACACACAGGCTTTTGTAAATGAGATCGCGAAGGATCAGGAAGCCATCCCGACAACTCGGACACAAGCAGAAACGATGGGAACCCCACGTGGTCGCACTGGTGCAGCAGATCTTCACACGGCTGTGAAAACGCAGTGACTGCACGTGGCGTCTCAGTGAGATGTGTTCTAAGGATGAAATCATCTTTATTTATTTTTTTTTTTTTAAGAAGTTGAATATTTTATTGTTTATTCTCCTGCAAGGCTGTTGCTTCACTGTATAAAAATGGCAGCAGCAAACACAGCATATTGCAAAATTAAGACAGTAATGTTCTGCATTGGACACTATGCAACTAACAAACTTTTCTCCACTGGCAGTTATTTCTAATTTTGAGCCAAATCCAAGGATAGCTGTAAGCAAGTTACAATGTCATATAAGGTTTAAGATAACCATGTTATCCTTGAATTACATAATTTTTGTAATCAGTTTTATCAGAGATAATTTTAGGAATTCTGAATATTATAATTGGAGCCTAGCCTAAAAATCTGCAGGATGCTGTGGTAAAAGATGCACAGTGTTTATCTGAAGTCATTAGAAAGTTAAGGGGTATTTTCTTCAGGAAACATTGTTACAAGTAGTTTCTTTTACTAAAAGTTGTTCTTGAAATATCTGCTGCTGCTGCTGCTATGCCGCTTCAGTCGGATCCAACTCTGTGCAACCCTATAGACCGCAGCCCCAGGCTCCTCGGTCCATGGGACTTTCCAGGCAAGAGTACTGGAGTAGGGTGCCATTGCCTTCTCCACTTTAAATATCTATCCACCACTAATTGAAGACAACTATGCTAGATTAAGTTGTTTCAAAGCAGTTTATTTAAGGGCTCCATTTTCACTCCTCAGTAGATTTTATGTATTTCTCATATGCTGCTTCACTCCTTAGTTCACCTAGTTCTGAAGGGTTACTGAATGTCATCTTGATCAGCCAACCATCTTCCTAACAAGACTTGTTGACAAGTCCTGGATTTTCTGCTAGAGCTTTATTAATTTCCGTTACTTCTCCTGATAGAGGAGAATGGAGTTCACTAGCAGCTTTCACACTTTCCAAAGCACCAAACTCTTGTTGATTCAACTTTGTCCCAACTTCAGGCAGACTAAACAACATCTCCCAAAGCTTCCTGTGCAAAATTGCTGGTTCTCACTGTTCCAACACCATTTTCTGTTGTTACCCATTCGTGTTTTTCTGTGAATTTCCGCACCGACAGCAGAGCAGGGCCGGTGCGCAGCGCCCGGGGCACCCGCCCGCAGTTCCCAGGGCCGCAGCGAGCAGGGCGCGCTGGGTGCCGAGATGGCGTGCAGGCTGCCGACAGCGGCCCGCACGCTCCGCACCGCGCGTAGCGCCATGTTCGCACGGGTGCCCGAAATAATCTTTAAAAAGTTCTTCTATGAGAAAGGACCAGAAGGAGGGTAGTTAAGGAAATTCTCTCTTCCCAGACGGGAAACAGGGATGGAGACAAGACACCGCCCCCCGCTCCCCATTTGTTGGAATCCTCTCCCAGGCAGGGCACAGAGAAGGAGGAGGTGGATGGTCCCCACGGCGGCCTGCCACTGAGAGAGAAGCAGCTTGGGGAGGCCTCTGGCCTCTGCTCACCAGGCGTCCAGCTGGAGGTTCCCCGCTAGCTCTGAGGTGCTTCCGCGGGGCTCTGGGCTCCGGGTGGAATGACCGAGGGGACAGCAGATATGCGGGGGTATCCAGGACACTCCTCCTGTGTCCCCTGGCCAGGGGCCTGGCTGAGGCTGGGGCAACGCCCAGAATTCTGCAGGTCAGACCCTCAGGCTGGTCCTCACCACCTGTCCCAGAACCTGGCCCTGGCCTGGTCAGGGCGATGGGGAGGGGAGCTTGTTGGGCAGCAGTGGAAGCAAAGCAAGGGCCTGCAACTTGGCATCAGCAGAGAGAGTGGAAGTCACGGGTAGGGGCAGGGAGAGAGAGAACAGCCAACACGGACAGGACTGCAAGGAGATCCAACAGGTCCATCCTAAAGGAGATCAGTCCTGAATGTTCACTGGAAGGACTGACGCTGAAGCTGAAGCTCCGATACTTTGGCACCTGATGCGAAGAGCCGACTCATTCGGAAAGACCGTGTAGCGGGAAAGATTGAGGGCAGGAGGAGAAGGGGACGACAGAGGATGAGATGGTTGGATGGCATCACCGACTCAATGGACATGAGTTTGAGCAAGCTCTGGGAGTTGGTGATCGACAGGGAAGCCTGGTGTGCTGCAGTCCATGAGAGGCTGAACAGCAGCACACGATGGGAGGGGGCCCTTACTTCCTGGGAAGCTCTGTGCTGAGGGCTCCCCATCAACGTCGCCCGTGTTTCCTGGATGTAGAAACAGGACCAGGAGGCCAAGACTGCAGAGCCAGCAAGTCCTGAGGGGCATGAGTCAGATCCTGTGTTCCTGGGTGCCATGTGCAGACCACCCTCTATGTTTGCAGACCTCCACCCTGGCCTGGGAATGAGGGCCAGCCTGGTTGGGTGAGACAGCAGGACTCAGGAGCCCCCAGCCTGGCTGCCCATCTGAGGGGCAGAGTCCTGCAGCCCCCTGGGGGGTGGGGAGGGGCCTGGCCAGCGTCCCCAAGACCCGCAGGCCCTTCCTTGACGTGTGCTGGAGGGCAGATATGCTGGCAGGTGCCAGCGCCTGACCGCCTGTCACTGACGGCCGGTTGCCTCTTGTCAGCAGCCCTTCCGCCCAGAACAGCCAGGTCTGCCAGAGCTCTGGGCCTGCCCAGCCCCTCCCCACGGGCCCCCCTTCCTTCTCTGACAGGTGAGCAGAACCCAGCAGTTCCAGGGTTCTGTGGGGCCAGCACGCCTTCCTGACTCCAGGTGGGCAGGGCAGCCGTGGGCCCGTGAATCTGGGATGGGCCTGGGATGCTGGGGGTGGGCGGTGGGGGTGGGGACTCAGGAATTGAGGGGACGTCCTGGTGGGAGCACATGTCAGTGGTGCCCTGGGGAGCCTGGGGGAGGGACTGGGGAGGCCTTTTGGAAGACAGGTTGGCTAGGAAGGGTACGGTCAAAGGTCCGGAGGATGAAGGGCGCCTCTGGCTAGTAACGACCTGAATTGCTGGAGGCCCAGGGCTAGGCTGGAGGGCGACCTGGAGCACATAATGCCTTGTTGGTGGGGGGTGGTGGCAACCCTAGTGGTGGGGGTCCCCAGCCCTGGTGGTGGGGGCCCCCGAGGGCTCTGGTCAGCAGGTGGCTCTGTCAAAACCGGTTTGCGGCCACAGTGTGGAGGACTGGGTGGGAGGCCTGCAGCAGGGGACCGCGCGCTCGGGTGGGCTTCTCGCCTGGATGTGCACGGCTGGAGATGAACGGATGGGGCAGAAGCGACAGGTTCCCACCCCTCCGCTCGGAGGGGCCGCTGCCTTCTCTCCTCGTGTGTTGGAAGGGGCGGTGGGTCGGGGAGGCCCCCGTGTGTGTCTGTCACAGCTGCGGCCGGAATCGCAGAGCAGGGCTGGCCCAGCACCACCGGAGTGGCTGCGATGGGCCCTCCTACAGGGCAGGTCAGTGAGAGCAGGCAGCTGGCTGCGGAGAGAGAGCCGACGGTTCGTTCTGTACTCTCAGCTCGGGACTCTGGGGGGCCATGAGTGTCCCCCTGCCTGCGGGGGCGCAGAACGGGAAGGAGGCCTTGGGTCACCGAGGTTGTGTCACCAGGGAGAGCTGAGCCCCTGGGGTGGAGGCTGCGCCCCTGCCCAGCCAGGATCCGGCGCCCGCTGCTGCCTGCCCAGTGCCCACCAGAGGGGCCCTTTTCAGCGCTGCTGGAGGCAGGCGGGAGCTGAGGCCAGGGGTCGTGCCATCTTCAAGGGACCCTTGGGAAGGGCAGGGCTACAGCTACTGAGGTGACAGGGCGGGGGTCGGCTTGCGTGACCCTGGGGCTGGGACCCCACCAGCCCTGCACCCCAACCTGCCCTCCCAGAACTGAGCCCTCAGGCCCAGTCTTATGGGGTGCGTGCCAGGGCCCCAGGGTGCAGGGTGCACAATTTACCCTAACCTGCAGGCTGAGGGCCAGGTGTGGGCTTGGGGGTCTGCGCCCGAGGCTCCCCGCCCTGCCTGGGGTCCTGCAGCCCCGCCGTCTCTCCCGCATCCTCCTCTCTCTTCCATCTCGATGCCCCGTGCCTGGCGGGGACCACAGCGAGGCTCACAGCTGCAAAGGCATCCTAGGAAAAACAGATGAAGCCGGGAAGCGCTTAGGGGGCTTGCAGGCTACAGAGTCCCCTGGCCGGTCAGGGAGTCCAGAAGCACTGTGACTTCAGGCTTGGCGTCCAGGGTGGAGTTCTGGGGGGAGGATTTGGTGACCGTTTCGGGGGTGTGGACAGACGTGCTGGAGCAATGATGGATCGCCTGCCCCTTCAGGGACCCCGCCCAGAGAGGCCGGTGGGGATCACATACGACTCGGCGCTTTAGGGGGTGACCCACACTTCGGTTCCAACAGCTCACGTTTTGCAAAGTGTCGCAGGCCCTCCTCTCCGCCACACACAGCCCCGGGGGTCAGCACAGGGGGTGTTGGCATGGCTTCACAGAGGAGGGTCCCCCGGGCCGCCCCCCGTGTCCGCTCTCCTCTGAGGTGAGCACAGGCCCTGCTTCCCCAGCCGCTTTCTGCTTTCTGAAGAGCCCGCAAACACAGGGTTCTCACCTGCAGGACAGTCTGGGGCTGAGTCCGGGCTGTGCCTCCACTGGATGCGTGGCCTCGGGCGGGTCTCTAAGCCCCCGTGGGGCTCGGCTTCCTCTCGCAGGGCCTGCAGAGCCCAGAGCCTGTGAGGGCATCGCAGAGGTGGGAGAACAGAGCTGCAAGCCCCCGTCTGCGTGACCCAGCGTGGCTGCGGGGCTGGGGCCCGGAGGGGAGACCCGTGGAGGCAGAGGCGCCTGGGAGTGACCGTGCAAGTCCTCAGCCCTTGGGCGGGTGGGCAGCTGGGACAAGAGCCCGGCGGGTCACCCTTGGCTATGTGAACCTTACGTTTGCTTCACGTCTGAAAGTTGTTTCATCATGGCCCTTGACTGCTTCGTTCACGGCCACCCCACAAAAGGCCCCCTCCCGGTTTAGGCCTGGCGTGGCCCACAGGCTCCTCGTGGTCAAGGGTGATCAGGGTAACCCTAGAGGAGGGACTGGCCTTCCCTGCAAAGGCAAGGTGGCCACAGCCCAGGCTGGAGTTCCTGTCTTGGGTATCTGGGGGCCATCCCTCCCCTGCCCCCAGGGTTCTCTTGCGGCCTGCCCCAAGCTGAATGCAAGGCCCAGGGCCCTTCAGGCCCAGGTCAGCCGGGCAAACCCCCGGGACAAGTTCACTCCGGGCTGTGGCCAGCCAGCCAGATCTGTCTGACCTGTTACTCTGACGACCCTGCACTTTCTTGGGCTTGAGCGCCCCCTGCTGTGCAGGGCCCTTGGAGGACGAAGCAGGGTCTCCCTACCCTCTGCCTGCCCCCACCCCTACCCTACGTATCCTGGGACTCAGAGGCCACCAGGAGCCCCACACCCAGCACCAAGCAGGGGCACGAAGGTCCCCAAGAAAGGAATCGGAGCTGGAGGGGGTGCCCGGCCTCGGCCTGGACCCTGGGCTTGAGGTCTCCACAGACCAGCCCCGCTCTGGGGGCTGGGACCTCGGCTTTGACTCGGACCGGGGTGGGAGGTCTGAGTTCAGCCCCGTGTGGGAGGGGGGCCATCCCCAAGGAGCGAGGGACGCGGCCCTGCTGGTGTCGGGGGTCCCCTCCTGCTGACTCTGCTCTGCCAGGGCCCAGGCGTGTGCAAGACAGGCCAGCCGACTGGGGCCGAAGAGTGGGACTCGCTCAGCAAAGCTGGAGGAACAGCTCCGAGACCTTCCCACAGTGAGTCCTCCCAGGAAGCTGCTCGGACGCCCTGGCCCAGCTTCTAGGAAGCGACGAGTGACGCTGAGCTCCTTTTCACGTGCCTGTTGGCCGTGTGTGTGTCGTTTTTGGAAAAATGTCTGTTCAGATCCTCTGCCCACTTTTTAATCAGGTTGTTTACTTATTTTGATGTTGAGTTGTAGGAGTTCTTTGCATGTTTTGGATATTAACCCTCATCAGGCATGTCATCTGCAAATATTCCCGTTCTATAGGTGTGGTTTGGTTGATGTTTCCTCTGGTGTGAAAAGGATATAGTCCCATTTCTTACTTTTGCTTTTGTTTTCCTTGCCTGAGGAGACAGATCCAGCAAATTATTGTTAAGATCAATGTCAGAGAGCATTTATTGTTGTTCAGTTGCTCAGTCATGTCTGGCTCTCTGCGACCCCATGGACTGCAGCATGCCAGGCTTCCCTGTCCGTCACCAACTCCCGGAGCTTGCTCAAACTCATGTCCATCGGGGCGGTGATGCCATCCAACCATCTCATCCTCTGTCATCCCCTTCTCCTCCCACCTTCAATCTCTCCCAGCATCAGGGTCTTTTCCAACGAGTCAGTTCTTTGCACACGTATTACTACTACCTAGAAATATAATAAAATGAAACAGAAATCAGCATTAGGAGATGGAATAAGGTCTATGATTATTTCTTTTTAGAAGTTTCTGTGTTGTATCTACTTTGTAATGAATAGATACGACTTTTGTGATGGAAAAAAAAAGTTTCACTAAAGGGCTCCCTTTAAAAAGTTTGGATATCTGTAAGTGATCTGTCCCCATGGCCTTCCCAGTGGAGACACAGGAAAGGGTTGGCTCCTTAGCCCTGCCTGGCATCCCCTCCACCCCCCGGAGCTCTGCCCTGTGATGAGCCCTTGACAGGTGTCAGCTCCTCCCTGAGACTCCACCGTGGCAGTGCCATCTGGTACCCGGGGTGGAGCCCCTGAAGGGCCCCCAGCAGCAGCAGCCCCTGCAGCGACTCCACCCCTCACACCGTCCAGCAGCCCGACCACCCAGCCTGACGCTGCCCTGCACGAAGCGGGGGGCTCTGAGGGGCGGAGGCGGCCCTGGCCCCAGTCTGCTCTTGGAGCCACTGGGGCCCCCAGTTGGAGATACAGCTCAGGAAGTGGGTCTGGACCTGCACCCAAGGCTCTGATTCACACGCTTTGCACCCTCATGGCAGGCGGAACAAGCACCGTGTCTTGCTCCTGGTGCCCACCCTCCTCCGTGTGGGTCCTTGGGCGACCCAGACAGCCCCCCGGAGGCCACCGCCCCTCACAGAGCTGATGTGAAGCTGCTCGAGGTGGGGCGGGTGAGGGCTGGGGACTGGGACCCCGGACGCCCATCAGGGGAAGCACTCATCGCTTGTCCACCCCGCCCCCGGAGAGCCCATCTCAGGCCACTCACCCCTCAGAGGGCTTCCCTTTTATCTCTCCTGTGTCTGTTCTCAGTGGGGCCCTGAAGGGCAGGCGGGTGCTGCTTAGAGCAGAGAGGGGGCCCGCTGAGCCCACCCCGGCCCCCTCCTCCCCTTGTCCTCCCTGCAGGGCTCAGGGGGCGTCTCCCCTTGCCCGCCGCCCCTCCTGGAGGGCCTCCCCTGTCTCTCACCTTCTCTGGGTCTCTCACATCACCATCTGTGCTGTGATCCGTGGGGTCCAGGTGGTCTGAGCTCACCCTGAGGGGCTTCGGTCTCCCATGCCGAGGCTGAGCTCACCCCCAGAGCCCCCACCCCGCGCACCGCGGCCTCCCGCCCCCCCCTGCCCGCTCCACTTGGTGGCATCTGCTTGGCTGCAGCTTCTTCGGGGAAGAGCGAGGCCCTGAGCCACAGTGTGGCCTCCCCACTCACCTGCAGCCCTGGGAGCTGCCCTGCAGAGTCAGCAGGTGGACCCCCGGGCCAGCACCAGCTGCCGGAATCTCCATGTGGGGGCAAGGGAGTGATGCGCGGCCTGCGGTGCCCGCTGCCCCTGGCCCTGGGCGCAGAGGGTGCTGCTTCCGTGGTCGGCCGACTCCACGCCCATCCAGGTGCCGTCGTGAGATGCTTATGTTCCCACCTGACTCACAGACGGCAGGCGGCTGCTCGGGACCAGCCGTGCCGCCCAGCTCACGGCGCCAGGCTCCACGCCCTGGGGAGGCCTGCCTGTGTCCGCTGGCCCCCTCCCCGAGGCGTGCAGGGTTTCCCCGGCATCCATTGGCCGCGCCCGCCCCTCAAGCCCCTACCCCCGACAGCATTCCCGTCCCGAGTGGTCCAGCCTCACTTTTCCCAGCTGGTAAACTGGACCATCCGGGAAGTAAGGTGCCCTGAGCTCGCCTCAGACCCACGCACCTGGACCCACGCCTCCCTGGGTGGGCAGGCTGGCGGTGTGGTGACCGAGCTGGACGTGGGGACCGCCTCCCTGGGTGGGCAGGCTGGCGGTGTGGTGACCGAGCTGGACGTGGGGACCGCCTCCTTGGGTGGGCAGGTGGGCGGTGTGGTGACCGAGCTGGACGTGGGGACCCAGGCACTTCCCAGACCCTCTGGACAGGCTGCCGTGGAGGGCAGAGCTGGGTCCTGCCGCCCTGCACAGCCCCGCAGGGTCCAGGTGCTCTTGTGCTCCAGGGCTGGTCTTCGGGTCAGGGCAGAGCCCACGGCCCCTCTGACCAACGGGCCCCATGCTGCCAAGAGATGAAGCAGGAAGCCCAGGTGTGGCTGCCCACGCTGGCCTTCGGGACTGCACCGGGAAGCTCCTCTTGAAGTGGCCCCTGGGGGAACACGGGCCCCTGGGAAGTGTTCCTGGAGAACCTCGGGGAGTGGAGAGCAGGGGCTGGGCAGGGAGCGCGTCCCTCCTCTCCCCATTAGCTCTCTGTGGTCTTGGGGGCCCTGTCGCTCCAGGAGGGGATGGTCCTGGTGACCTCTGAAGGCCTTCCCACTCCCCATGACCTCGTGGTCTCCACGTGGGGGTGCTGGGGTCTCTCCAGATCCCCAGGCTGGGGTGGGGAGCTGCAGGTGAGAGCTGTGGGGAAGTGCCTTTGAATGCTGGGGACTCCACGGTTCATGTAGAGGCCGGGCGCTGGGCAGGCAGGCAACCTGGGTTTTGCCAAGGCAGTACCCCCACCCCCCCGACCAGTGGCTCAGAGGCCACCGTCCTTGTATCTGGGGTCAGTGCTTTGGAAATAATCAGGTGAGGTGGGAGGTTCAGCTTATCTATTGACCAAATGAAGTAGTCAGCCGGTTCATCTGGTTTGGAACAAAGTGCTGTGTCTTTGCTCCTTAGAAACCCCTGACCCAAACAGACCCCTCTCTGGTGATAGATGACTGAAAACCTGGGCACTGACCCACCCCTGAGCCGTCTTCCGCGAGCACCTTCATGCCCTGGGAGGGGATATGAGAGCTGGAGTGGCAGATGGCCCATCGCGGGAGGCCTTTCACCCTGGGCCCCGTGTCCTCTGCACCATTTGCCCCTGGCTGGAACTCCCTGCTGAGCCTCAATGTGACCAGGGCCAGTTTAGGGTCACGGCTCGAAGCCCGAGAGAACCTTGGTTCAGGATGAATCCTGCCTTGCGGCAGCTGGTTTGCACAAGACCCCAGCTCCTCGTCCAGGCACTGGAGGTGCAGACTCCCTCCTCACCTGCTCCGCCACAAGCCCTGGGTCTCCCTGCAGACTGACCGTGTCTGTGTGGGGCTGCCCGCCCACGGGTGTCAGAGGCCCTGCAGGAGGGCACACTGAGTAGGGGAGGTCCCCTAAAGACGGTCCAGCTGGGCAGATGCAAGTGGGTCCCGGGGCCGCCCGTGGTTCAGCAGACCTTGGATTTTCTGAACAGTCACGGGGGGCACTGCAGTGCTCCCTCAGGGTCCAGCTCCCCAGCCCCCTCAGCAAGTCCAGCAGGTGCACAGGAGTGAACGTTTCAAGCTTTCTTCGGAGCCCAGTTGGGAAATAGAAGATCATGGCTTCATCAGAGTCAGACTCTTCAGTTGTCAGCAAGGCGTTTGTCATCAATGCTCTTTCATGAGATTTCCAGTGCCGACCGAGGGTTATGCTGGGTCCATCTCACCTGAACCTCCTTCCTTCCGTCCAGACCCTAAATTTCTCCTTATTTATTTTTACTGCCCCTGGGTCTGAATGCAGCCTCAGCCCAGCACACGCAGCGGACTCCTGGCTGATGAACAGGCGTAGGATGACAACTGCTGTGTTCTGGGCCCAGGACCAGCCTAAGCTGTGCACCCTTTCTCTCAGGGAGCTTTGTGGGGCCTCGGCCAGCACCCCATTGCCTGGGATCCAAACTGTCAGGAAGGGCAGCCCCGCCACTGGGCAGACCCTCGCCACCCCACGGCTCCCTGGGGGTGGCTGGAGGCTGAAAGGTGACTGGGCGGCCTCGCTTCCAGGAGAGACTCGTTGCCTCTGCTCCCGCCGCTGGGTGGGGCGAGTGGGGGGGCAGCCCTGCTCCCGCGTGGCCGCTGCAGACCAGGATGGCTCGCTGGGGCAGCCCCTCTGCGCGGCCCCTGCCTCCTGTGGCCCCAGCTGTGGGGCTGGAGGAAAGGTCTGCGTGAGCCTCCCGCATGGCCGGCTCGGGGTGGGGACAGCAGGGCAGGTGTTCCTCCCTCCACCCCCTGCTACCTGATCTAGTGAGCAGGTCGGGGGTGCAGTGGGGTCTCCTGGACGCCCTCCTGCCTCTCCCCCCGGAGGAGCTGGCCTCAGCAGGGGGGCTTGTCGGCCGTCTGTCCTCTGAAGTCACTTTCATCTCGAGGATCACACGTTGTCCCCAGGATTTCCTGTGTTCTCAAAGTCTAGCAGGATCTTCAAGCAGCGGTAACTCCCCTGTGGGGATTCTGACCCCTCTCCCGAGGTTCTGTGGTACCAGAAGCCATCCAAGAATAGCCGCCTCCAGCCGCCCACAGAGCCTGCATCAACTCAGACCCGTGACAAGAGCCGCGAGCCCCTGCCGCGGGGCGGGCGGCCAGATGGAGCCCGGCTGCTCCGTGTCCCGCCATCCCCGCCTGCTGTGCTGGGCCGGCCCGGCCCATCTTTCAGAGCTGTCACTGGGGCAGCTGCCCAGAGCCCTGCAGGGAGGCCGGCTCCGGTGTGCAGGCTGGGGGCAGCAGGTCCCAGCTGGGGCAACCCGCCTCTCCTTTCCGTTAGGGGTGCAGACACTCCGAGTGCCCAGCTGCCGGCCTGAGATGCCCACGAGAGCCGAGGCCGAGATGGCGGGAACGCGTGCTGTAGATGGAAGGCGTGTGTCCCCCAGCTCACATGCTGAGGACCCAGCGCCCGTTGTACTGGTGTCCGCCGGGTGGGCTTCAGGAGGCGACTGTGGCCGGAGGAGGTGGGGCCGTGATGGAACACGGGTCCTTATGAGAAGGAGGCTCTGTTCCTTTGGCTGGCGAGGAGCCTTGAGAAGGCGGTCCTCGGCGGGCTGGGTTGGCCCCTGCTTGGGGCCTGCACCCCTGCCCGGAGCCTGCATCTCAGCCCACATGCCCTGGGCCAGCTTCCTGCTCCCCTCGGGGCCCAGCTGGGCCTCCTTCAAATCCCAAGCCCACCACCTCTGACTTTCTGTTGGCAGGGACTTCTCCAGACCTCTAGGCTGCCAACCTCCAGTTTGCCCTAAGGACGTACAGCCTCACCCAGGGGCCCCTGCACCCCCGCTCCACCCCACTCATCCCCCAGGGCCTGGCCCCCCAGTGCCGGATGCCCGCTCACCTCTTGCTCAGTAGTGATGCCTAGCCATACCCCTAGGAGGGGGCTCGCTCACCTGTTGTTCACAGAGATGCACACGGCTGCAGCCCTCAGTGGGGTGTGGGTGCTCCTGAGGCCCCCCCAGGCGCCTGGTGCGTTCCGGAAGCGAGGCCAGTGGCTCTGCCTGTGCTGTCCTCCTCAGGTCCCCACGGGGCTGCTGGATGTGCTGGGGGGCCGGGTCAAGTCGCACTGACCGCCCCGGCCAGAGACGGTGGCCGTGGGCCAGCCCATCCTGTGGCGGGGAGGCCCGCTTGTTCTGAGACTAGCGGGGGCGGGCGGGCCATGCAGCTCCCGCTCAGCGTTTCTGGGTCTCGGGAGCAGACCCCGCAGGGCACCTCCCTCCAGGAGGGAGTCCAGGCCAGACCACCAGCTCACGGCCTGTGCCCTGTGCTCAGCCAGGTGGTCAGCAGCCTGAGGGGCTGCCCCGGGCAGATGGCTCCAGGCCTGGAATCGAGGGCGGTCCTTGAGGGGTGGGGCTGCTCTAGCTGCACTTCCTGACCCCGTCTTGTCCCCCTGGCATCCTTGCTGGAGACCTGACTCACTGCCTCGCCTCTAACAGGCCTGTGAGTCCCTCCCCCACGCCCAGGCAATCCTGACGCCCAGCGCCCAGCGCTGAGCCAAACATACACCCATCCTGATGAGACCAACCAGCCAGGACCGCATCCCTGGGAGTCGGGGGCAGGGCTTTGCAGGACCCACTGGCTTCCTGGCTGCTGGGCGGGCATCACTGTCAGCCGTGTTCCAGGTGAGGGGGCAGGAGACCCAGATGGCGCCCCGCGTCGGCTCTGGGCTCTGTATTCTGACCTCTGCCCGGCTTCGTCCACTTAAACGCTGAGGCTGGGGCGGGCGTGTGAGTGGGGTGAAGGAGAAACTGCTCCTGGGGGTGGGCAGGGAGCAGAAGACAGCAGCCCAGGCCCTTCCCGATGCTGTGCTCAGGGGTGCGGCTAAGGCCAGTGTTCCCATGGGGGAGCCGGAGCTGCCCTTCTGGGGGTTGAGCTGGGCTTGGCGTGACTGGCGTGCAGGAGCCAGACTCGGGGAATGAGCGAAAGACAGACTGACCCCAAGACCTGCGTGGCGGAGTCCGTCCCCCTTGGGGGCATCTTCAGCAGCCCCTGTGGTGCCCAGAGCCTCCTCTGCTGAAAGACTGAGCTGTGCATGCAGAGGCCTGGCTGGGGCGGGGCCTGCTCTTCCTTCGTCGTCCTGGGTCTCTGCCCAAAGGGCCACGGGGGGACGTGTTGGAGGCCGCCTGGAGTCCTCAGAGGTCAGGCTGCCCAGGGGCTGAGCTGAGTGGGTACCCTTCTGCCCCCTTGGGACCCCGCCCACCCTGCAGGGAGGGGAGCTGCCCCAGCACCCCGCCATGAGGATGGGGCCTTGGAAGTGTGTCGGGGGGTTGGGTGGGTACCAGGGACCCTGGAGGGGAGAGGGCGATTTTGCAGAGTGAGGAGACCAGCCTTCGGGTATGTCCGTGGGCTGCACCAAGCGCTGATGGCAGCGAAGAGGCTGCGTCTGACCCAGGCCTTGACCACCCTGAAGGCCCGGCAGGCAGGGCTCGGGACGAGGGACAGTCACCTTGATCGCTGCCTTGGACCAGTGACTGTTGGGATGGCATGAAATAGAAGCAGGAATCATGGCAGTCGGCGTTACGTGGAACAGAAGGCGCTGCTCACGCTTTTCAGAGTCTGCAGTCTGGATGCACGCAGGGTGATCAAGGAAGGCCGGAGGGTGCGGTGGATGCTGGTCTGAGCCAGGACTGCCGCCCACGTGATGGGGAGAGATGGCTGCATGTCCAACATCCCTCTTGTTCCTGGAAGCTTTTGTCATCTGTGCTCGACAGGGATCGATTTGGACGAAAAGCTGCAACGTTCTGAGTGGCTCCTCTGCCTCCCAGGAGGGCGAGGGCCAGCAGTGGATGTCGGGCTTTTATGTATCCAGACTGAGATGCAGGAGGTCAGTGGCACCTCTCACCCCTGGCCGCGCACGGGGTCTGCTTCCTGGTGGCCCCTCCCTGGCCCTGGGCAGGTGCTTGCCCTCCTGCCCGGCTTCTCAGGCCTCCCCTTCGCTTAGGGCCACAGCTCTGCAGGCAGGGCCCTGTTCTGTTGCCCTTTTACTGTCACTTTGGGGTGGAGGTGGCGAGGGTGGGGGAGTCTTTTGGGGGCTCTGGTGTCTCCAGGTGGAAGGAGCTGTGGAGCTCCCTTCTTTGCCTGCCTGTTGGGCACATGCCCAGGTTGGGTGCAGACCAGGAGCCAGCAGGAGCCAGGCACATGGCCAGGGGCAGGGTGCAGAACAGCTGGGCACGTGCCCAGGTGGGGTGCAGCCCAGGGAGCCGGGGGAGCGAGGCGCTGCTGGAGGACGCGAGCAGGCCCCCTGAGCTGGATGGGCAGGGGCTGAGCTCACAGCTGCCTCACCCGCGCAGGCAGCTGCGGGGCTGAGGGTCAGGGAGACACCTGCAGAATACCTTCCCGGGCAGGACTTTAGCAACATCTCAGAAGAGAGAGTAGACAGGGGACAGGAAGCATGATGCTGACTAGGGAGGTGTTCATGGCCACTTCTCCGACTGCACTCCATCCTCTGGGACCCCGATGGGCACCTCCCTCCATGGGCCTCTCCTTCCTCTGCCTGCCAGACTCATAGGCCCAGCTCACCCCACACAAGTGCCCTGTCCTGGAATCCTCAACAATGTAGAAGGTCATCCGCGGCCTCCACACCCTCTTGAGCAAGACCCGTCTTCCAGGCCACGTGTCCCAGGGGAGAGCCCAGGCCCAGGGGAGTGTGTGGGGTGGGGCCCTGCAGGAAGACTCCCTGGAAGGCTGCTGATGTCACCAACAGCTGGGCCCATGTGAGGCAGGTAAGAGAAAGCTGCATCCTGGGGCCTGGACCACACTCGGCAGAGGTGCTGGCTGCTGCCTCCAGGCGCAAGAGCAGAGCCTGCCCCGTCCCCCACCACTGAGAGTCATGTCCTGTTCAGAGGCCACGTGGGGAGGGGGCAGGAACCTGAAAGCTGAATCCATAGCGCTTGTCGAGTGGCCTCGGATGGCTTGGGGAAGGACAGGGGACAGCTCGCAGGGGGCCCTGGCATCAGTCATAATCGGGTACAATATGGCACAATAATAAATGCAGCTTTCTTTTGTATTCCCAGGCTGTTGTTGATGCCTGGAACAGAAACATATATATGTACGTATAAATTATGCATGTAAATTACATCTTGTATTATGTATCAATTGGTTGTGAACTATACACACACAATTTATATATAAATTATACATCATATTTATATTTAAATACAGAAAGAGTTTTGTCTATATTTATGCTTCATGTATTAATATACTCATACTGCTTTTCTGCTTTCTATTTCCACTTAATAATTTATGCTGCGACTCTTTCCACACAAGACATACAGACTTCTCTCATCCTTTTAGACGACTACAGAGCAGGGCATTGTGGGGATGGCCTGATGACTTTTTATCCACTCTACCTTTGATGGGTGTTTGGCTCACGTCCCATTTTTCACTCTTGTACTGAATGGAGCAACAAGCACATGACCTTTTCCTTTTCCCTATTAAACGAGAAACGAACAGATTTCTCAGCATTGAACCATCCTTGCACTCTCAGAGTGAATAACACAGTTCCTACGTTTTCCCATGTACTAATAAATTCTGCTTTCTAATATTTTGTTTATGATGGTGACATCAAAAGGCCTGTAGTTTCTCTCTTTCTGTAATGTGCTTTTAGTAGAGTGTTATGCTAGCTGAAGAAAAAAAAGTGGTTTATCCATTTTACAAATTTTTTCAAAGAATTAGAACCTAGATTTAGTTATCAATTCTAATGCATGTTTCTAATTCATTACTTTCTGGTTGTATAACTTCAGTTTTTCAGTTTTATTTCGGCTCATTTTGTTGCTGTTTTTCTAATTTCCTTCTTTCTTTAATTTCTTGAGTTAGAAGTGTGAGCTGCTTACTGTGATGATTCTTTTCGCTCACGACGTGTATTAGCAGGACACATTAGCCTTGTGCTACCAGCCAGCTCCATCTCTGTGGTTTTCTCAGGTGGTCGTATTATAATCCATGCTTTCCAGCTCTTCTGCAATTTGTCATTCTTCTTGACCCAGAGTTGGTTTGAGAGAGCATTAAAAGTCTCTGAGTGTTTTTGTTTTCTAGACTTCAATATTATTTTTGTTAATGGGTTGATTGGTTCTAACTCTGTCAGTGATTTCCAGCTTGTTGTTGTTTTGGTTTTATTTTTACATGGTGATCAAGGTGTGCGGGCTTTATGATGCTGGTTTTGGGGGTCTGCTGAGGCTCTGTCTGTGGTATAAACCTCCAAGGTGAGGTGTGTGATCCCAGCAGGTGTACAGGTCAATCCACAGTAGTCAGGAAACGTGGAAACTGCCACTCAGCATCCGCTACTGTCACAGCTCTGTGCCGTGTCTGCCTTCGTCTGTTTTACAGTGGGCATGATGTATTATATTTTTATATCACACATTATGAATTATAATTTAGGAATAAATTATAGGCATCCATGTACTGCGACACACGGGTAAAACTTTTATTGATGGAGTGCATGCCCTAAGACGTTCAGATGAGCTGGTACAGCACATGATCGATTTTGTGAATATTTCCTGTGTACTTAGATGAGTGTTTTCTTTTTCTCTATGCAGAACACATCCTTGACACAAGGCGTTTATCTCTCATTAATTTTATTATGCTTACATTCTAAATTCCCAATCGCTTTTTAATCCACTTGATCTTTTAAAGGCTGAAAGATGCCTCCCACTCCTATCAGATTTTTGTGGGCTTTTCTTTACGCAGCTTCCAGTTGTTTTTATGGCTTTAATGCCTTCCATTTGTTGTATTTTGTTTGAGAGTAAAAATAGCTTTGGAGTGGATTGTGATCTTGGTCATTCTAAAGTGACCTCTTCTCCCTCTGAACAATCCCCTGCTATCTCTTCCCCTCAGGGTACCAGGAGGCTCTGGGTAGAACGGTGAGTGGCTGTCAGGGCAGGGGGCAGGCTGGCTGAGCCCGGAATATTTCAGAGCCCCCCAGTGCAAGCCAGTTTCCAAGGCCCTGAGGTGGGCCGGCTCCAAATGCTTGGAACTCCCCCGTCCTCCAAGCACCACCCCACGTTTGCTCCCCAAGGCACATGTCTGTCCCATCGCATCACAGCTTGGGTTCTGTCCTTTGATGCTCTGGGATTTCCAAGCTTGGCTGGACTTGGCAGAGGCAGGTTTCCGACCTCACTCTTCCAGACGGGAGAGCCCCGGGGCCTGAGGGTGCTGAGACGTAGGCCGAGGCCGCTTGGGACACAAAGGATGGAGGAAAATCTCCTGCTAATTAAGACCAGGCAGCTCCTTGGCGGGACCCGTAAAAGGTGTCAGATGAGAGTTTCTGCCCGAGCTGCTGCCAATTTAATTGTTGTGTAATTAATAGCGGTGCCGACTGTGGTTAATAAGAGTCCCTGGCACGTTTCTCCCGGCTGTCACCTCCTCTCCACGCCCCTCCCTCCAGGATTTCCTTTCAGTCCTCACACCCTCAGGGACCCCATGTGAGGCAGAGATGGACAGCTGTCCTGGACCCTGGGCACCTGGCAGGGGACACGCCGCCATGTGCCAGGTGTGGAGGTGCCCCAGACCTTCTCTGCTCCCAGGGTGGACATTCCACACCTTTAGCAGCCCAGGTGCAGGGTGTATGGCCCTCCTCTGCCCACAGCAATCGGTCTAAAAAGGGCAGGGGTGGGGGCTGTGCCCTCACCCTCCACGGTCCCCAGGGTGAGGGCTTAGTGAGTACCAGACCCCGAGAGGAGCAGGGGGCCCCCAGGCAGAACTCCAGGAGCCCCTGCTCTGATCTTGCCCACCTGCTTTTCTCCTGTCTTTATTTTCTGGATATTCTTTGACCCCAACTCAGGTCCACACTTGCTCTGCACCCCCACAGCTCCTGGGTCTCCTTTCTGCACCTCAGTGACCATGTCTGCCCCTTGATCCCTCCCTGCCCGGTGCCCATGCCTCTCAGGGCAGCTGCGGGCCCCTGCCTGCATGGTGCTGGCCCCTGGCAAACAGTGAGGGGCAGGCCCAGCTCTGCTCGAGGCCCAGTGAGGCAGAGGGGATCACAGGGCCGTGGGTGCATCTGGGGGTGGTAGTTGGACATCGCCTGTGTGGAGTGGGTGTGAAGCAAGTGGGCCAGTGAGCACGGGTGCCTTCAACCCCAGCCTTCTCTTCCTGGGTGTCCAGGACCGCAGCAGTGGTCCCAAGGGGAGGTGGGCCAAGGCCAGCTCCCTCTGCAGAGGCCAGGCCACCAGCATGGCCCCCACAGATGGTGTTTCTCCTGCTGCCAGAGCTCCTCCTCTCTGGTGAGAAAAAAAAAACAAGCAAAAAACTCTTACTTGGTGTCTGTCATGGCTCTCATTACTCTGATTTATAATTTAGTAGCTCCTTAGAGAAAGATGTGCTGCTTTTATTTTTTAAAAAAGAACCTTGCTCATTGTAGTTTTCAAAAAGCCACAAATTCAGAAAGTGTAAGAAAAAAGAGAGAGAGAGAAAACAAAAACAAAACAAAACAAAAAAACCAAAAAACACCTCATCAGCCAGAGAGAAGAGTTTGGTGTATTTCCTTTCAAACTCTGCACTGAGCATATGAACACACAGTTTTTAAAGAGTGGGTTTATATTATTAGCACTATTCTATCAATTAAAGTTTGCATAGAAATTCTTAAATAATTTTCCACATTGATACCTATGGAAAAATATAAAGATGCAGCTCATATATATCTATAAACTATATAAATGTACAAATTATATAAAGTGTATTGTATGCAATGCTTTTGCATACACACTCTCTGTATAATATGTATGCAAACACACACATACCAAATATTCCCATCTCTGTCAAGGGCGGTGTTAGATTCTGGATGCACAGTGGTTTACTAACCAATGTCATTTTGATGGACACTTGGCGTGGTTCTACTTATTTAGAATCAAACATCATGCAGCAGTGAGCATCTTTGTATTCTTGGGTGGGTATTTCCGGAGATAAATTTTCAGAGGTGGCATTGCCGGGTCAAAACCATGCATAAATTAGAGTTTGACGGGCGTTGTCAAGTTGTGTTCCCGTCAGTGTGCACAGCGTGTGTGGCCTCTCACCTTGTCAGCGTCGGATGACAGACGCCGACCTCTGTCACACAGGCCGGTCTGGGAAGCAATAAATGCCTACTCGTCATTTCAGCCTGAGTTTTTAAAATTATTATGAGATGAAAATGCTTTCATATGTTTATGGGCTATATTTTATGGCTAAAGAAGTAAAAAACGTTTGAAAAACTAATTTCAGATGGATGAAAGATTTACAACTCTTAAAAATTCATAAAAGTAATGTTATGTACTAATGGTAAGGAGGGAAAATTCTTTTCTTAGCATAATAAGGCCAGAAAGTATTTTTTAAAGGCACACATTTGATTGCATTTTAAAGTTCAGTAAAGTAAATGTTTGATGTTTAGTGGCTAAATCGTGTTTGACTCTTTGCGACCCCATGGACTGCAGCCTGCCAAGCTCCTCTGTCCATGGGATTTCCCAGGCAATAATGCTGGAGTGGGTTGCCATTTCCTTCTCCAGGGAATCTTCCTGACCCAGGGATCGAACTCAAGTCTCCTGCACTCTGCAGGTGGATTTTAGTGACTGTATTATTGAGTTAGTATTCCCAAGAAAACAAGATTATATTCCAACAGAGCCAAAACAGCCTCACAAAGAAGTTGAAAGAGACACAGCAAGATCTGAAAGAGATTCTAATAGAAAATGCAGACTACCATAGACTTACACATTTTACCATGAACAATAGTGAAAACCCAGCAGGACACGTGGACAAGCGGCACGAATGTGGTCAGTGGGGTAAGAGCCTCCTCTGCCTCTTTCTCAGGAGGGCCTGGGACAGCAAACGTCACCACACGAGGGGCACGCCAAGAGAGAACGGTCGCCAGGACACAAGGGCTCCCCTCCTCCTGGGCAGACGTGGAGGGAACTCTTGGAATCCAGCTGGCCTGGGGCGGCTGCCCCGGACAGACAGCAAGCCAGCTGGATGGGAGGGCAGACGGCCCAGGAAAAACGCAGCGTGGAACCAGTGTGTCTCTGACATGTCCCCCAGGCGGGGGTCAGTCCGTGTTGGAGGAGCTTTTGTGAACTGGAAAGGCATAGAAAACTGAGCCAACAAATCCCTAAAGCCCCGTGTCACAGAGCAATCTACCTCAGTCTGGCCTGTGGCTCAGTGGTGAACAGCATCTCCATAGTCATCACAATGTGAGCACCAGTGTGGAGTCAATTTGTGATATGACCCGGTCGGGTGGGAAGGCCCAGTGTGGTGTGTGGGGAGGGAGGGTGGTCCCGCGGTCCTCTGAGGTGGCGGCTGGCTCCTCCCAGGACGAGAGGTGAGAGAGCCGTGTGGCTGGACTTCCCTTCTCTGGACACTGTTTGCGGGGCATGGAGTCTGGGGGGCAGCCCTATAGCAGGGAGGAGTCTGACTTCCGAGAAGGCGCAGACACACTTTAAACCCCATTTGGGGGTGAGACTTCTTGTGGGAAGTGGGAAAGGAAGCCCTCTTTGTCACTATGGCGTGGATTGCGTGTTATATTAGTGAGGACAGCAGCAAGCGCTGTGCTGTTAACATGCAGATTGAATTCCAGTGCCCCTGAAGACAAGGTCTTGGGAAATTAATGGGACTTAATTAAAGCCGCTCCTTAAATTCTATTGGTATGGCGCAAGTGGTCACACTCAGATCTGACAGTGAAAGGTGGGGAGGGTTATGGGGGGAGGCCCTGATCCTCGCAAGGTCCCTGTGGTCAAGGTCAGGGTCCTCTAGTCACAGAAATGTGAAGCCAGAGCCGGCTACTTCTTTCAGGGAGATTGCAAGAGTCTCTGGAATGTGGCCACCATTCAGGGTGCACCCCAGCCTCCCGGCTGTCCCCACACGGGTCCCGTGTTCGAGACATGGGATGTGCAGGAGCCCCCACATTCAAGCCACAACGTTTGTCCAGCTTTTCCAGTCCACGTATGGATCCTTCTTATCAGTCAGATCAGAGTCTGGTGGGGGTGGAGATGGGGAGCCCAGGAAACCCTGCCGCTTGTGGAAACACTTCCCAGAAGCCCGTGGCCGTGAGGCCAGGGGGATGGCCAGGGGTATGGGTGGCTGTGGCTGCCGTGGAGTGGGCTTCCCCACCTGGACCAGTGGCCTCCTGGGTGGAGTGCTCTTTGCTGTGGGGGCTGTCCTGTGCACCCCAGCCCCAGTCTGCTAGAGACTAAGCATACTCACCCCACTTGCAACGGGTGAGTGTCTCTAGACACCATCAAAGGTTGAGTATACTGCTCTGCAGCCCGGCAAAGTCTGCCTGGCTTAGAAGTGAGCAGTGAATCCCCCACAGCCGATCCTGGTTCACAGTCACGTTCCCCGAATGGCCAGAGGCTGTGATCAGGAAAGCTTGCCCACCAGCAACAGGGGCTCCATGGGGAGTGGACATGCCTAGACCCTTCCAGAGTACCATGGTGTGAGAATCCTGGGAATGGTGAGCTTGTGAGGGCCCCTCTGTCCCCTCACTGTGCTCAGCTGTGGTCAATGCCTGGCCGGGGCTCGGGGGGGGCGGTGAGCTTGGCCTAAGGGCTTCAGGGCACAGAGCAGAGAGAGGCCAAGGAGGCAGGGGCCTGGCTAAAGGGTTATCCCAGGCCTCCAGCTCTCTGGTTAAGCCCCCGTCAACAGCGCTTCCTCCATCAGACATTGTTACAGTGGAAAATCAGAGGGGCTGGCTAATAACTTGTGAAATTTATCAGATTAATAGCCACATGAAAGCCTAGCTGGCAAAAAAAATTCCTTTAGAGGCCACTAAACTTTAGCTGTCATATTCAGAAGGTTTCCAGGAGGCCAAATGCTGAGGAGTCATACCATTTCCAGTCTGAGCAACCATCTTCATTAAATCTGCACCACACTGAGTTACTTTAAATATTATTTTCCAGCTGAAAGCATTGTGACTATTGTTTACTCCCTTCATATTTTGATCACATTTCATAATGTTCGGGTGGATGCGCTGTAAAGGCTCTGTTTGCTCAGACGTGGAGACAGGAGATGGGCGCTTCCAATGCCTTCCTTGACTCCAGTGAAGAGCAGGGAGGGCGTCTTTAATAATAAGGCTGATCCATGCTATGGGTTGAAAACCCATAATAAGCCAAAGCAGGCGGAAGGTATTTGCAATGCATAGAACAGCAAAGAATACAGAAGAGCAAACCAACAGTGAATACAGATGGCCCAAAGGGAAGAGGGCCGAATACGTGACCAGCAGAGGGTGTGGCAGGTGCCCCATCCTGCTGGCATGGAGGGCTTGTGACTGCACCTGCGGTCCCCAGGTCAGGGCCCCCTTGCTGCCCCCCTGGCTGCGGCCCACCCTGGCCCATACTCACAGGTGCCTGGAGGACCTCCTGAAGCCAAGCGGAAGACCTCACCCTGGGGCCTGCTGGGATGGATGGCTGGAGCAGGGAGGAGCGGCTGACAGGCCGGGTCCCATCTCCAGGAGGGGCAGCTTTGTGTGCAGGCTGCACCCTGGAGTGCCTGCGGGTCCTCGGAGGGGCCGCCCGCAGCCGAGACCACCGCTCATCTTCTGCCCCTCCTGCTTCCCGCCCTTCCTATTCCTGCAGTATCGCAAGAGCACCCATCCCAGGCTGCGCTTCAGGGACACCTGCCCCAAGACACACGGTGCACCTTCAGCATACCTGTTAGGAGGGCTCTGATCCAAAAGCAGGAACGAGGACGTGGAGAGACGGGTGCCCTAGTGCAGTGCAGGTGGGAACGGAAAATGGTGCAGCTGCTGGGGAAAACAGTCTGGAGGCTCCTCAGAACTAAACACGGATCCACCATGGGACCAGCAGTCCCACTGCCGGGCACGTGCCCAGAGGAGGGGAGAACAGGGGCAGACACTTGCACCTGCTTGTCCACAGCAGCCAAAACGTGGAAGCATCCCAAGTGTCCGTGGACAGAAAAACGGGTAAACAAGACAAGGCCCATCCACACGAGGGGGTATCACCCCGTCTTTAAAAGGAAGGGAATCCTGACACCAGCTATGACACGGATGGACCTTGCAGACATTGTGCTAAGTGACATAAGCCAGTCACGAAGGGACAAGCACGCATGAGTCCACTTGTATGAGGTCCCTGGGGTCGTCAAGTCCTGGAGGAGGAAATGGCAGCCCACTCCAGTGTGCTTGCCTGGAGAATTCCATGGACAGAGGAACTTGGCGGTCTTCAGTTCATGGGGTTGCAGAGTCGGACACGGCTGAGAGACTAAGCACAGCACAGGATCGTCAAAGTCTTAGCAACAGAGTAGAATGGAGATGGGGTGGGGAGAGTTGGTGTTTAACGGGACAGAGTTTCGTTCTGGGGAGGTGGATGGAAATCTGGAGATGGTGGTGATGATGACCGCACCAAGCGTGAAGGCGCCTAATACGACCGACCTGTGCACTTACAGGCGGTTACAGCGGTAAACCTTATGTTATACGCGCAACATACGCTAAATGCTCATCTCCTCAACTCCTGTGTTCAAAGTCAATCCTCTGTGTGATGGTGTTAGGACGTGGGGTCTTCAGGAATGGATTAGTGCCCTAATAACAGACCCCCAGGCAGCTCCCTCATCCCCCCCATGTGAGGATCCCAGAGGGAGGGTCGGCCACCCATCCAGGGACCAGAAAGCCTTCTGTCTTCATCTTAGACGCCCAGCCTCAGAGCTGTGACAAATGTTGTTTATACGCCCGCAGGCTGTGCTGTTCTGTTACAGAAGCCAGGGCAGGCCAAGAGTGTATTTTACCATAGTTAACAATATTAGATATTAATAAAAAAAACCCCTTCAGCCACAATCAGCTTACTGAATGATTGGGATTTACACGGCCGACATAAGGCTGTGGGGCAGAGGGGACCTCAGTACCCTGGGTGACCCTGACAGGGGGCTGCCCACAGACGGATGCTCACCTTGCGAGAAAAGACAGAGAAGAAGGAAACAGGAAGCAGGTGGGCAGAGGCAGGGAGAGGCTGTAGTCCCTGGGGGTCAGAGTCCCCCCTCCCTGGGCTGCGGAGACATGGTGAGGACGCGCCCCGCTGAGTACGCGCCCCAGTGAGGACTCCGCCCGCCGGGAGGACGCGCCCCTCCGGTGAGGACCCGGCCAGGTGAGGACATGCCCCGCCCCGTGAGGACCCCACCCCCTGTGAGGACACGCCCCTCCCGTGAGGACGCAGCCCCGTGGACGCGCCCCCGTGAGAACCCCGCCCCCGTGAGGACGTGCCCCCGTGAGTGCGGACAGGCAGGCAGGCGAGGGGCCTCCTCCTCCTCCAGAAGTCCCTTCCTCAGCCCCGCCATCCTGTGCCTTCGCCTGACTCCAGCTCTCAGCTCCGAGGTCGCTTCCTTGAAGAGTGCTCCTTGGTCACTTGATCGGCGCTCTGATGTCCATCTTTCCCCTGCAGCTGCTGGGGAACTACTACCGACCGTCCCTGGCCTTGTCCCTGCTTTCTTCCCTCTATCCACTAACAACCACCCAGGCCTCCCCCACTCTGTCCCCTCTGTCCACTGACAACCATCCCTGGCCTTGCCCCTGACTCTGTCCTGACAGTCAGTGGTGTGCAGTTGTCAGCTGGATGAGTGAGTGTCCA
Source organism: Bos indicus (assembly GCF_029378745.1). Taxonomy (NCBI): domain Eukaryota; kingdom Metazoa; phylum Chordata; class Mammalia; order Artiodactyla; family Bovidae; genus Bos; species Bos indicus. Next base: position 119,651,652 of record NC_091762.1, on the reverse strand, counting down.
CCCAGGACACCATCATCATAGAAACACTTGGTGACCCCAAATAGGAGAGCGGAGGTCCCAGGCCCCCCGTCCATCCCACCACCAAACACCCTGACTTTGGGGGCTGGGTGAGGGCTCATAGGAGGGCAGAGGGTGGGGTGACTGATTAGACATTATATTATATCCATGGATCAGAAGTTCTTAGGCCCCATTTCAAAGACTCACCCAGTATCTCTGGTTAACATTTCTCAGAAAACCTTCATAGATCTTGTTGTTTTCACTAGTATCACATAGAATAACCAAAACACAAGTCTTAAAGGTTAGCAGCTGCCCCTGCGTGACATGGAGCCATACGCAGGTGGCTGGGCAGCAGCGTCCAGGCGGGAGTCAGAGCCCCAGCTCCTGAGTCCTCATCTCCCGCAAAGCATCGCCCACGGCAGTCATCACAGGTCACGTCGGGGTGTCAGACATGAGGGGCCTCCTCTGGAGCCATCGTGGAAAGAGAGCTCTTTCAGATCCACCAGAAAACGTTAGCTCTCCAGAAAGACCTCTGAGAAGTAGTGGGACAGTGGAAATGTAACAGGACCAGTGGGAGTGTGACACATTGCTTTTAGAACAGGGAAGGCGCAGCTCTGTATCCATCACCCTGGTAGGCCGGCTTGAGGCTGGTCCTGCTGTCCAGGAGTGAGAGGTGGAGCACGCTCAGGGCCACCTGTGAAGGTGGGGAAACGGGTTTCCACGGGTTTCTGCAGGCGTTTGTCTTTAGAAAGGGCTTCCCAGGTGGCTTGGCGGTAAAGAATCTGCTGACAATGCAGGAGATGTGGGTTCAATCCCTAGGTTGGGAAGATCCCCTGGAGAAGGGAATGGCAACCCACTGCAGTGTTCTTGCCTGGAGAATCCCATGGACAGAGGCTACAGTCCATGGTGTCACAAAGAGACATGACTGAGCAACTAGCACTTCCATGGATGTGTGCAGGGGGTTTCCCTGATGGCTCAGTCGGTAAAGAATGCCTGCAAAGCAGGAGACCCGGATTCAATCTCTGGGTTGGCAAGATCCTCTAGAGTAAGAAATGACAACCCGCTCCAGTATTCTTGCCTGGAGAATCCCATGGACAGAGAAGCCTGGAAGGCTGCAGTCCATGGGATTGCAAGAGTCAGACACCACTTAGCAACTAAACCAAATCAGATTAAAAAGGAGTGTTTCTTTTCAATGTCATATTTTCTCCAGGGATGGCCCTCAGGCCTTCACTTAACACCAGCAAGTTGGAAACGCATTTGTGTTAGAATTGATCGACTACCACAGACCTGGGGAGCTGTATGAAAGGTCTGTCTTTCTCCTTGTCCCACAGTTCCCACTCCTACCCCCCATCCTCCCAGGCTGGGCCGATTCAGAGGCAGCATCTCCGACAAGATCTCCCTTTCAGCTCCCTCAGTGGCTAGATTTACTGCATTTCATTCTTCTGCTTTTTTCCCTGCGAAACCCTATGAGGTGAAAAATAAAATTTCCACTTTTGTTCCAAGTAACTAACTGTTTATTTCAGTACCCTTTATTATATCATCATTTATTGACTAAATCTCTCCTCCTTGTTGATCTTCTGCATCAGAGATCGAGTTTCCTGGCTACCAGTTTTGGTTTCTGGATCATCTGTTCTGTCCCATTGCCCTAGAAGTTGACTTTCATGCCAATTTCACACAAGGTTCCTTACTGAACTATTATAATGCTCTCACATTTGCCTTGATGGACCTGAGTTTGAGCAAGCTCTGGGAGCTGGCGATGGACAGGGAGGCCTGGCGTGCTGCAGTCCCTGGGGTCACAGAGAGTCAGACATGACTGAGCAACTGAACTGAACTGAACATCTGCTGGAGCTGGTCGCTCGTCATGCCTCTTTCTGAAAAAGTAATTATTGTTTTAAAATAGTAATTATAAATAAGCTTATTTATAATTTACAGCTTTGCTTTGAAGACCATGTGAAAGTTCACTGAGATAATTGTAGAATTTTGCTGTTGTTGTTCAGTCTCTCAGTCATATCTTACTCTTTGTGACCCATGGATTGCAGCACGCCAGGCTTCCCTGTCCTTCACTGTCTCCCAGAGCTTGATCAAATTCATGTCCATTGAGTAGATGATGCCATCCAACCATCTCATCCTCTGTCGTCCCCTTCTCCTGACCTCAATCTTTCCCAGCATCAGGATCTTTTCTGATGAGTCGGCTCTAACCATCAGGTGGCCAAAACATTGGCTGCTGCGGGGTCAGGGGCACTGGCTGGGAGGCATGGCATGTTGGCATAAGTCCTCTTGGAGGAACTTGCTATTAGCCCTGCCATAGAGCCTGTATGGGCCTTAGGAAGCATCACTATGAACAAAGCTAGTGGAGGTGAAGGAATTTTGGTTGAGCTATTTCAAATCCTAAAAGATGATGCTGTGAAAGTGCCACACTCAGCATGCCAGCAAATTTGGAAAACTCAGCAGTGGCCACAGGACTGGAAAGGTCAGTTTTCATTCCAATCCCTAAGAAGTCGCTCAGTCGTGTCCGACTCTTTGCGACCCCATGGACTGGGGTCCCTCAGTCCATGGGATTTTACAGACAAGAGTACTGGAGTGGGTTGCCATTTCCTTCTCCAGGGGATCTTCCCGACCCAGAGATTGAACCCGGGTCTCCTTCATTGTGGGCAGATGCTTTACCGTCTGAGCTACCAGGGAAGCTAAGAATGCTCAAACTATTGTACAATTGCACGCATCTCACACACCAGTAAAGTAATGCTCAAAATTCTCCAAGCCATGCTTCAGCAATACATGAACCGTGAACTTCCAAATGTTCAAGCTGGTTTTAGAAAAGGCAGAGGAACCAGAGATCAAATTGCCAACATCCACTCGGTCATTGAAAAAGCAAGAGAGTTCCAAAAAACATCTTCTTCTGCTTTATTGACTATGCCAAAGCCTTTGACTGTGTGGATCACAATAAACTGTGGAAAATTCTGAAATAGATGGGAATACCAGACCACCTGACTTGCCTCTTGAGAAACCTGTATGCAGGTCAGGAAGCAACAGTTAGAACTTGACATGGAAAAATAGACTGGTTCCAAATAGGAAAAGGAGTACGTCAAGGCTGTATATTGTCACTCTGCTTATTTAACTTCTATGCAGAGTACATCATGAGAAACGCTGGGCTGGAAGAAGCACAAGCTGGAATCAATATTGCCAGGAGAAATATCAAGAACCTCAGATAGGCAGATGACACCATCCTCATGGCAGAAAGTGAAGAAGAACTAAAGAGCCTCTTGATGAAAGTGAAAGAGGAGAGTGAAAAAGTTGGCTTAAAACTCAACATTCATAAAACTAACTTCAGGGCATCCGGTCCCATCACTTCATGGCAAATAGATGGGGAAACAGTGGAAACAGTGGCAGACTTTATTTTTCTGGGCTCCAAAATCACTACAGATGGTGATTGCAGCCATGAAATTAAAAGATGCTTACTCCTTGGAAGGAAAGTTATGACCAACCTAGACAGCATATTAAAAAGCAGAGACATTATTTTTCCGACAAAGGTCCATCTAGTCAAGACTATGGTTTTTCCAGTGGTCATGTATGGATGTGAGAGTTGGACTGTAAAGAAAGCTGAGTGCCAAAGAATTGATGCTTTCAAACTGTGGTGTTGGAGAAGACTCTTGAGAGTCCCTTGGATTGCAAGGAGATCCAACCAGTCCATCCTAAAGGAAATCAGTCCTGAATATTCATTGGAAGGACTGATGTTGAAACTGAAACTCCAATTCTTTGGCCACCTGATATGAAGAGCTGACTCATTAGAAAAGACCCTGATGCTGGGGAAGATTGAAGGCTGGAGAAGAAAGGGACAACAGAGGATGAGATGGTTGGATGGTATCACGGACTCAATGGACATGGGTTTGGGTAAACTCCAAGAGTTGGTGATGGACAGGGAGGCCTGGCGTGCTGTGGTCCATGAGGTCGCAAAGAGTCAGACACGACTGAGTGACTGAACTGAACTGAACTGAATTGAAAGCCTGTAGCCCTGCCATAGAGACTGCAGACTCCAGGACTGGTCTGCCTCAGGCCAAACTCAGGGAGGCAACACAGCCCCATCCATCAGCAGAAAATTGGATTAAAGATTTACTGAGCATGGCCCTGCCTACCGGAGCAAGACCCAGTTTTCCCCCACAGCCAGTCTCTCCCATCAGGACACTTGCACAAGCCTCGTATCATCATCCATCAGAGGGCAGACAGAATTTCATTAAAAAGCTATAAATTAGTTTAGGGAAGAATTGGTGCTCATAGAATAGAATTGATTCTATTCATTTTGTCATTCCAGACTTGAGCAGAGTGTGTCTCTATGTCTATCAAAGACTTTTTAATGTCTCTAAGTTGTTCCGTATAAAGAAAGCTGAGCGCCGAAGAATTGATGCCTTTGAACTGTGATGTTGGAGAAGACTCTTGAGAGTCCCTTGGACTGCAAGGAGATCCAACCAGTCCATCCTAAAGCAAATCAGTCCTGATTGTTCACTGGAAGGACTGACGTTGAAGCTGAAACTCCAATACTTTGGCCACCTGATGGGAAGAGCTGTCTCATTTGAAAAGACCTGGATGCTGGGAAAGATTGAAGGTTGGGGGAGAAGGGGATGACAGAGAATGAGATGGTTGGGTGGCATCACCCACTCGACGGACATGAGTTTGAGCAAACTCCAGGAGTTGGTGATGGACAAGGAGGCCTGGCGTGCTGCGGTCCATGGGGTCACAAAGAGTTGAACATGACTGAGCGGCTGAACTGAACTGAACTGAAGTTGTTCTGAACTTTTCCATGTCTGTCCCAGGATTTCTCCACAAGGTTATTCCTAGGAATCACTTGCTCCATCATGCATAGCAGGGATTTGTCCAGCCCTGACATGTGGCAGATGGCCACTCTTCTGTGGGCAGTGGGCAGCCTTGGGAGGCTGTTAGCAGGGGAAGGACGTGATCCTACTGGGATTCTGGATCATTCTGGGGGAGGGGCCGCGTGGAGGTCAGATTGGATGGCCAGCTGAGACTAAGGCCCCATCCCACTGCGTGGTCCCCTCACAGCAGAACCCCTTGCTCATTCCCAGCCCTGTGTGGTGAACCAGAAGGTTCAGGAGACCCGCTACCAGGTGTGCTGTGCCACAGACTGAGAGAAGAAAGCTTCCTTTCGGGCCCTGTGAGTGCGTGCCCCACCCCCAGCCAGGTGGCTCTGATGTTCCCACTTGCCCACCCCCTTCCCAGGGCCGGGTGCCCTGCTCACGGCTCCAACCTGTGGTCCCTCTGGGCTTGAGGGAGGGCAGGAAGGACTAGCTGGGCTGGGCTCAGAGTCCTGCTGCTGATGGCTGGGCAAAAGTTCCCAGGGAGAAGGGTGCAGGGTGGACGGGTGCCCGGCTGCCCCCACCACGGTGGAACTGGCAGTGTTTGGCAGGATGTCTGAGCAGCAAGCAGGGCACTGGGTCCTCCTGGCCTGGCTGTGTCTATACCCCTGGCTCTAAGGCAGGCGAGCAGTGCATCCCAGGAGCAGGGGCCCTACCAGCCGGACCTGGGTCGTGGAGTCCTCACTGTGACCACTGTCTCCCCTGGCTGCAGCTGCTTGGTGCCCCAGAGGGTGTCCCTATGTCCTGGGCCAGGAATGGCCAGCACCCTGCACCTTCATCCGGGTCCCGAGATCTGGGGGTGCCGTGTCCGCTCACAGAGCAGGTGCTCCTGCCAGTGTGCCCCAGGCCCGCCTCCTCTGCCTCCCCACGTGCCCCATCAGCCCCCAGCCTCCCAGAAACAGACCCCAGGTCCAGACGAGGCTTCTGAGCAAGACGCTGACCCATCCAGGGTTGCCACTGTGGGTACGGAGAAGCAAGGGCGTGGCCTCCTGTGACACCCCCATCACTGCCTGGGGTCCTGGTTATGCTCCCCATGGCCACTCCTGAGCTCCTGCCCTGGGCGGCCCTCCCCGGGTGTGGACTCTACCCTTGGGCTTCCTAGATGTTCTCATAGCCCCGGGGTGTTTGTGCAGCAACTCAGCTTCGGTTGTTAGAGGCAGAAGCACCCAGGAGCTGGGGAGGGGCTCCTTGACACGTGCCTCCATCCCAAGGCCACAGGACCTGCTTATCTGCTGCAGTACTCACAGCCCCAAACCTAGCGACTTAACACTAAGCACCACCAGCTTGTCCTGTGGCCAGGACCCTAGACACCACTCAGAGGGCGCCTCTGGCTCGGGATGGCTCCTGAGGCTGCAGTCGAGCCCTGTTGGCACGGCCGTGGTCTCCCCGAAGGCTCCGCTGGACGTGGTCCACCTTCAGGCTCACTCAGGTGGTCGCTGCCCAGACACAGTCCCTGGCCGACTGTCTGTCCATCCTTTCCCCGCTGAATAGCTCACCGCAGGGCGGGCAGCTTTCCTAGAAAATCAGCATCGGCGCTCCGCAGGCAGGACAGGAGCCAGAGTCCTTCTCGCTTCATCTTGGAAGGGCCATCCCATTCCTTGCACTGTCCTTTCTCATTTAGAAGCAACTCACGGGCTCGCATCACTCAGGGCAGAAATGACCCAAGGCTAACGGGGTGGAGCTATTAGGGGCCACCAAAACAGCCTTCCTAGCAGCCTCATGGAGCTGCTGCTCCCCAGCCGTGAACCCCAGGGTCCGAGTGACACCTCTGCCTCGAGGGAGACAGACACGGCCCCCCATCTTGCTGGCACAGAGACCTCATCGTCCCCACCCTCGAGCCCCCAATCTGCCACCAGGGAAAGGCTGTTTGATGAGAGGCTGAACGGGTTCCAGGGCTCAGTCCTCATTACAGTGAAGCAGAAGGTGTGAAGATTTTCAACTTTCCTTTTAATCAGGAGGCGTCCACTGGGGAAACCTGCCAGGTCGTCCTGAAGAGTGCTTGACAAGTCCAAGCTCCCGAGGAGACTTAATTAAACCTGTGAAAACGGCGGGGCCACACCGGCGACGGGGACTGGGCCAGCAGCTGCCAGTTGCTTGGGTGCAGACGCGCCTTGGCTTGCCATCCTGAGCCTGCGCATGCCTCGCCTGGAGGTCCTGTCCTCAGACCCAGCCCCTTTCCTCTTCACAGCCCCCCAGCCAGCCCCTGCCCTCGCCGATCTGCTGACCCTCCCTTGAGCCCCGCCCCACCACTCCCAGGCTGGGCAGCCGCCCCACTGGAAACATCATCTTGGTTTGCCGTCTGCCCACTCGGGTCTCCTCTGGAGCCCCAGTGCGCTGTGCCAGGGGTCTCGCTCCTGGGCTGAGGCAGAGTTTAGATTTAGGATGCAGTGGGGTGCAGAGGGTGGGTGACCCTCTGGCTCACCCAGGGCAGAAGCAGCCCAGGGAGCAGAGCTGGTTGAGGGGTGGACGCGCCAGGCTGATAGAGGAAGAGATGAGGGAGCGCGTTGAAAAGGACTGACATATACACACACTACTATATGAATTGAGATGAAAGTCACTCAGTCGAGTCAGACTCTTTGTGACCCCATGGACTACACAGTCCATGGAATTCTCCAGACCAGAATACTGGAGTAGGTAGCCTTTCCCTTCTTCAGGGGATCTTTCCAACCTAGGGGTCAAACGCAGGTCTCCTGCACTGCAGGCGGATTCTTTACCAGCTGAGCCACAAGGGAAGCCCACTATATAAAGAATAGATAACTGATAAGGACCTGTGGCATGGCACGGGGAACCCTACTCAATACTCTGTAATGATCTACAAAGGAAAAGAATCTAAAAAGGACTGGATATATGTATTAATATATGTGGGCTTCCCAGGTGGCTCAGTGGCGAAGAATCTGCCTGCAATGCAGGAGACCGGGATTTGATCCCTGGTGGGAAGATCCCCTGGAGGAAGGAATGGCGGCCCACTCCAGTACTCTTGCCGGGGAAACCCCATGGACAGAGGAGCCTGGCGGGCCACAGTCCACAGGGCTGCAGAGTCGGACACGGCTGAGCGACTGAACAACAGCGTATGGTACGACTCACACTTTGCCGTTCACCTGAAACCAACACAACGTTGTCATCAAATAAACCCCAAGAGAAACTTTTAAAACATAAAAAGAAAAGGCTGGCCTGGCTGGAGGATGCTGGGGAGGTCAGGATGGGGATGGGGCAGGCAGGGATGCAGGGGCAGCCCCGGCAGAGGCGCTTGGACAGGAAGGGGTGATGGCCTGGTGCAGCTGGTGCTGTTTCCCACGGCCCATCAGACCCATCCCAGTCACAGCACCGGGACTCCTGAGTCACCAGAGAAGACATCTGAGTTGTCCCCAGCAAAACTGTGCTCCTGAGGAGCGAGGAAGAGAGAGAAATCCCGTTGCCCATCCTTTGCTGAGAATGCCTCCTTCCCCTGCTGCCCGGCTGGCAGGAGCTGAAGTTGCTGCTGTCCTCCTGACTAAAGAGCTCAGGGCTCCCCTGGGATGTGGTCAGAGTAGGACAGGCCAGACTGGATGACCCACTGGGAGGGGGCACGGATGCACAGGTGGTGCTCTCTGCCCCCCAGAGTTCCCGGATCCCTGAGCAGCTGCATCCTTGCATCCCCTCCTCGGGACCTTGGACCAGCCCCCAGGGTCACCCAGACCTGACCCCTCAAGTGTGTGCTTGAGCTCTTGTCCACACCCACTGTGAGTCCACTGGAAACACCACCCCGTGAAGACCACATGCTGCTTCTGGAGATGCCCCTGGTTGCGAAAAGCAAAGCCTCTGTGTCCTGGAGGACAGCGCCTACCCCAGGAGGGCCACTCGGCTGAGGCTGTGACTGGAACCCACTGGGCTCAGGGCCCGCCCAGCCCCGTCCCTCCTCCCAGGAGGCTGCAAGTCAACACAGGTGAGCCGACTTTCCGTCTCCTGGAAACAGCCAGTTGGAAGCTGAAATTTAAAGAAAACCATTTATAATAGCATCACAAAATGTGAAGTGTTTAGGGACAGATCTGACACTGTGCAAAACCTGCTCTCTGAAAACCCAGAACACTGCTGAGAGAAAAGAACTGAGAAACGGGGTCAGGTTTCATGTTCCTGGGCCAGGGGAGTCAGTGAGGTCAAGATCCCACGTGTCTTCCTTCTGATCCATATCATCAGTGCAATTCCCGTTGGGAATCCCGGCAGGATCTTCTGAAAAAAATGCCAAGTCTAAGATTTGTATGGAATTGCAGAGGAATTAGAAGAGCCAAAACAAAGGGAGAGGACTCACACCGCCTGGTTTCAAGCCTTATAAAGCTGCTGTAACCGAGACGGGGTGATGTGGGCACAAAGACAGATAGGTCAGTGCTCCAGGACAGGCTTCTGGAAGCAGACCCACATACATGTGGGCAACTGGCTTTCAGCCCAGCTCCGCAGGTCATTCAATGGTGAAAGGGAAGTTTTCACAAATGATCCTGGAATAATCGGACGCCCATTTCAAAAGAAGTATCTCTATCAGGCGGGGAGGGGGGAAGGGAGGGCTGCAGAGTCACTCGGGGCACAGGAAATTTTTAGTGGGGGTGGGTGGGCATGTCCCTGTCTTGATTGTGGTGATGATTTTTACAATTTATACATGTAAAAAATTGTCAAAGTATACTCTTTTTAATATGTGTTTGAAAGTGAAAGTCACTCAGTTGCGTCCGAATTTGCGACCCCATGGACCACAGCATGCCAGGCTTCCCTGTCCATCACCAACTCCCGGAGCTTGCTCAAACTCATGTCCATTGAGTCAGTGATGCCATCCAACCATCTCATCCTCTGTTGTCCCCTTCTGCTCCCACCTTCAATCTTTCCCAGCTTCAGGGTCTTTTTTAATGAGTCAGTTCTTCACATCAGGTGGCCAAAGTATTAGAGCTTCAGCTTTAGCATCAGTCCTTCCAATGAATACTCAGGACTGATCTCCTTTAGGATGGACTGGTTGGATCTCCTTGCAGTTGAAGGGACTGTCAAGAGTCTTCTCCAACACCACAGTTCAAAAGCATCAATTCTCCGGCGCTCAGCTTTCTTCACAGTCCTACTCTCACATCCATACATGACTGCTGGAAAAACCATAGGTTTGACTAGATGGAGCTTTGTCAGCAATGTCTCTGGTTTTTAATATGCTATCTAAGTTGGTCATAGCTTTCCTTCCAAGGAGCAAGCATCTTTTAATTTCATGGCTGCAGTCACCACCTGCAGTGATTTTGGAGCCCCAAGGAAATAAATCTGTCACAGTTTCCATTGTTTCCCCATCTATTTGCCAGAAGCTTATTTTATGTTAAAAGTTGCCCTTAAGACCCTATGTGACAATGGGAAAATGGGCAGAAGAAGTGAATAGAAATGTCTCCAAAGACAATGCCCAGGTGGCCAGGAGGCACATGGAGAGGAGCCCCACATCATGACTATTGTGTTCACACTCAGTCACTCCGTCTACTCAGTCGTGTCCAGCTCTGCCACCCCAGGGACTGTAACCTGCCAGGCTCCTCCGTCCATGGGATTTCCCAGGCAAGAACACTGGAGTGGGTTGCCATTTCCTCCTCCAGGGGATCTTCCCAACCCGGGGATTGAACCCGCGTTTCTAGGATCCCTTGCATTGCAGGCAGATTCTTTACCACTGGGCCACAAGGGAAGCCCTCACTAATTATTAGAGAAATGCAAATCAGAACCACAATTAGGTGTCACCTCACACAGGTCAGAATGGACATTATTAAAAAGTCTATAACAAAGGTAGGAGAGGGTGTGGAGAAAAAAGAACCCTCCTACACTGTTGATGAGAATGTATGGAAGACCGTGTGGAGGTTCCTCAGAAAATAAAAAATAGAATTACCACATGATCCAGCCATCCCATCCCGGGGCATATATCCAGACAAAACTACAATTCAAACAGATACATGCGCCCCTATGCTCATTATGGCACTGTTTACAGTAGCCAAAACGAAACCTGGGAACAGCCTAAATACCCACCGTCAGATGGACGGATGAAGAAGACGTGGTGCACATGTAGAACAGAATCCTGCTTGGTCATAAAAAGAGTGAAATAATGCCATGTGCAGCAACATGGACGCAACTAGAAATTTTCGTACCAAGTGAAGTACGCCGGAAAGACAAGCGTCCTATGGTCACTTATATGTGTAATCTAAACTACGGCTCAGATGGACTCACGCACAATGCAGATGCTACTCAGACAGAGGACAGACTTGCGATCGCCAGGGCTGGGGGTCGGAGGAGAGCGGCGGACGGGGGTCTGGGATTAGCAGAGGCGGATTGCTAGGCTCAGAACACAGGACAAGGTGCTCCTACGTAGCACAGGGAACCACTGCCTGTAGCACCAGCTTCTGCACGCTCTGGTGCTAAAGTGATTGCAGTTTTGTACTGTTGAGCTTTGCTGTTTGATGCTGGAATACATTCTTAAATATGGCTGTGTTATATATAATTTTAACGTGCATTTCTAGCTTTATGTATTTTTTGCTAACAACGTATCACTTGCTGTTTATTTTATATTTATTTCAGACTGGGAAATGATGTTAGACTAAAAGCAAATTCAAGCAATTTTCGTATTTGAGTTCAAAACGGGTGGTAAAGCAGCAGAGACAGCTCACAACATCAAGAGCACATTCGGCCCAGGACCTGCTAACGCACGTACAGGGCTCGAGGAGTTTTGCAAAAGAGACGAGGGCCTTGAAGATGAGGAGCCCAGTAGTCGGCCGTGGGAAGTTGACGACGACCAACTGAGAGTTGTCACTGAAGCTGATCCTCTTATAGCTACACAAGAATTTGCCAAAGATCTCAGTGTCAACCATTCTATGGTCGTTCAGCATTTGAAGCAAATTGGAAAGGTGAAAAAGCTCGATAAGTGGATGCCTCATGAGCTGACCACAAATCAAAAATATCATCGTTTTGAAGTGTCATCTTCTCTTAATCTGCTCAATAACAACAAATCATTTCTCAATTGGATTTTGATGTGTGATGAAAAGTGGATTTTATAAGACAACTGACGATGACGAGTTCAGTGGTTGGACTGAAAAGAAGCTCCAACTTCCCAAAGCCAAACTTGTGCCAAAAAAACAGGTCATTGCCGCTGTTTGGTGGTCTGCTGCTGGTCTGATCCGCCACAGTTTTGTGAATCCCAGTGAAACCATTACATCTGAGAAGTATGCTCAGCAAATCGACGAGATGCACCAAAAACTGCAATGTCTGCAGACAGCATTGGTCAACAGAAAGGGCGCAGTTCTTCTCCATGGCAACACCTGACCACATGTCGCACAACCAGTGCTTCAGAAGTTGAATGAAATGGGCTAGGAAGTTTCGCCTCCTTCGCCATATTCACCTGACCTCTCGCCAACCCACTACCACTTCTTTCAGCATCTTGACAACTTTTCAGAGGGAACGTGCTTCCACAGGCAGCGGGATGCAGAAAACGTTTTCCAAGAGTTCGCAGAATCCTGAAGCGTGGGTTTTTATGCTACAGGAATAAACAAACTTTTATCTTGTTGGCAAAATTGTGTTGATTGAAATGGTTCCTATTTTGATTAATAATGATGTGTCTGAGCCTAGTTATAATGATTTAAAATTCATGGTCCAAAACGACAATTATTTTTTCACTAACCTAATACATCCAATCTCTTGGGATAACTATATTGGAAAAGAATTTTCAAGACAGAGTGTAACTGAGCCAATTTCTGTACAGCAGGGGTTGGCAGAACACTGTAAACCAACAATATGTCAATTTAAACAAAGAGCCTGTCTTTGTGATCTGCCCACCTTCCCCTGACCTTACCTCCCACCCCTCCATCTTTTGCTCTGTCCCCCTGACCACAGAGGACACTTTGCTGCTCTTTGGCCACCCTCTCACCTCAGGGCTTTGCACATGCTCTTCCCTATGTCTGGACGCTTTTCTCCTGAAACATGCTGTGTCAGTCTCACCACCACAGGCTCTGTACCTCTTGGTTCAAATGTGACCACTCACAGGCTTTCCTTGGCCATCCTACTTAAAATCAACACCTGCCACCTTGTGTGCACACGCGCGCGTGTGCACACACACACACACACACACAGCCCTGCTCCGCTTTCCCATGCATGGCACCCGCTAATATTCTACGCTCCTCACTTCCTGTCACGCTCCCACACAGCGTTACATACACCTTCCAGAAGGACAAGCACTTTTATCCCTCTTGTTCCCTGCTGTGTTCTCAAAAGTTGGAACACAGATGGTCACTTTTGAGACACTCAGTACACATGTTGCATCAATGAGCAAAATGACCAACTAAATGCTCCTTGGTCAGGTTCCCTAAAGAAATGTTTGCACACTGGTACGTTGCGTGCCAAGTCACTATAGTCTGCCTGACTCTTTGTGACCCTGTGGCTGTAGCCTGCCAGCCTCCTCTGTCCATGGGATTCTCCAGGCAAGAACACTGGAGTGGGTTGCCATGCCCTTCTCCAGGGTTCTCCAGGGTATCTTCCCAACCCAGGGACTGAACCCATGTTTCTTATGCCTCCTGCACTGGCAGGCAAGCTCTTTGCCACCAGTGCCAACTGGGAAGCCCTAGTGGGACATTACTCAACTGTTAAAAAGGATGGAACACAGTTACTCATACCGCCTTCCGCTCTGCTTGGTCCGTCTCAAGGAGCCTCTATTTAAACAGCACGTCCTGGGTCTCTCGCGTGGGTCTCCCAGGCCCCCACCCCAGGAGGCCTCCAGCCATCCTGCCAGCAGCTCAGACCTGTCTCCACCCGCAGCAGCCCCACTGCATGCCCGCACCCTGAGCTCTGGGGCTGCCTCTTCAGCCAGGGAGCTGAGCTCACCCATCAGCCCTCCCTCCCTCCCACTCCCCTGAAAATGTCAGATCAGAAATGAGGGAAGTGAGGGGAAAGTGGAAAGTGGGCCTATTTATCATTTCCAGCTCCTGTTTTTGTTTTTATTAGGCAGAAAAATTTATACAAACCAGAAAATTCTTCTGGCTTATTTGTGATGCATTTTTGAGTCAAACTGTATTCTCTGTTTCTCTGAATATTAGCAAGAGGTAATAAAATCTAAAGAAAAAATTCCCCAAATCAGGTAAACATCCACCTCCCTAATTTTTATTTCAACTCTAAGTTGGCTAATGCCCAAATATAACCTTAAAATTCTGTCCCCACATATAGAAAGATGTCCAAGATACAGCAAGTGAGCGAAGCAGTTTGCAGAGCAAATATGGAGAGGATTTCAGTTATATAATATGAACTGTGCATGCGCACACGTGTGCTCAGTCGTGTCCGACTCTTTGTGACCCAGTGGACCATAGCCCACCAGGCTCCACTGTCCATGGGGAGCCTCTAGGCAAGAGAACTGGAGTGGGTTGCCATTTCCTACTCCAGAGGATCTTCCGACCCAAGGATCGAACCCTGGTCTCCTGTGTCTCCTGGGGATTCTTTACCACTGGTGCCACCCACTTACTCAAAAGAATGTATCAACAGTTGTTCATTATAGTTGACTAGATAATGGTGGAATTGTGGAGGATTTGCAGTTTCTTATGTTATACACTTCTGCAAAATTCAACCATTTTCAGTCAAACATGTATTATATTTATCATCACTGAATAATAACAGTATTTCCATTTTTGGTGGCGGGGACACAAACGAAATAGAGCAAGGAAACATTTGCAATGGGTCTTCTAAATATTCCAAGAAGGCAGCTTTTAAGAAGAAACAAAAGACTAGAAGATTCTTGGTTTGGTTCCTGAAACCTCCTTGTTGTTTAAGAATGCTTGAAAAATAAGCACTGGAATCGTCTCGATCCCCTACCTCTCCCATTTGCCGCGCATTCTTTCCCTCTTGGCAGAGGCTCGTTTGCATTTGGCTCGCCCGTGGATAAACATGTGTGTGGAAGATAAGCTCCAGATCAGGAAGAAAGCCTGTTCTCTTTCCACAGAGGGGCCCGGAGGAACGCATGGAAACGCTGGAGCCTCGCGCAGGGGCATCTCTCTGCGGCAGGCCTGTTTGGTTGATGGCAGTTGTCCTTTAAGCGAAGCCTGTTGGGCGGGGCGGGTGGTGAGGGGAGCAGAGAGCCCCAGACAGAAGACCACGGTGTGACTGTGGTTCCGGGAAGCTCTGTGAGCCTAAGCACCCCACGGCAGGATGGATGCCTCACTCAGGCAAACGGCAGAGCCCTGTCCCAGGGTGGGGGCAGGGAAGAGCAGAACATTCAGCAGCCAGGGTCTAATTAGCTCATTTCCCTATGGTTTGGGCTTCCCCGTGGCTCAGTGGTAAAGAATTCATTTGCTAACGCAGGAGACCTGGGTTCGATCCCAGAATCGCGAAGATCCTCTGGAGAAGGAAGTGGCAGCCCACTCCAGTATTCTTGCCTGGGAAATCCTGTGGACAGAGAAGCCTGGTGAGCTACAGTCACCAAAAGAGTCACAAAGGGTTGGAAACGACCTAGCAACTAAACAACAGTAAAACCCTAAGGTTCGGATGAGCGGGGAGGTACTTCGAAGCCGAGGGCTCTGCCTAACCTGACCACTGCAAGAATGTGGCCGGGACAGAACAGCGGTGGGAGATCCTCGGCCACCTGGGCCAGCCGGACTCCACGGGTGGGTGGGGGGCTCCCTCTTTGGAGATTCCATAACCCAAGGAAGTCAGCTTTCTGGCCCAATTCTGTTACTGAGGCCAAGCTCACACTGCTTGCCTCAAGACAGGCTAATAAGTCAGGAGACGAGTTGTTGGGGCAAAGAATACTGACTTTATTCAGAAAGCCAGCAGACTGAAAGGGTGGAGGACTTGTATCCCAAAGACCCATTTTGCCAGAGTTAGAATCCAGGCTTCTTTTATACTATTAATAAAAGAAGAGGAAGTAAAGCCAAACATTTCCTGTGTTGATTTCTTCCTTCCTGCAGAGGTTCACAGGTGGGCCTGGTCAGGATGTTCCCTGTGAGCTGAACAAAGGTATTTTAGCTTAAAGCTCATTGCCTGGGGAAAGGGTTCCTAGAGATGGGTCACCGTGTATGATTTCAGTGCACAGAGAATATCCCTTTAGTTGAACTTGTGATAGAACAAAGGTCCTTCCCTAGAACAATCCCATTGACAATCTACCTTCATACTAACTTTGAAGAGCAATAACTGGCCCCTACTGGTTCTGAAATGGTGTCAGGATTCCCCCACCTGGCATGACTGAGCGACTAGCTCTTTATTTTTATTTAATTAAAGGAGCTACCACCAGAAACCACCCCAGCAACCGAAGCATAGTCAGACCATGTGCATGTGCTAAGTCACTCAGTCATGTCTGACTCTGTGATTCCATGGACTGTAGCCCACCAGGCTCCTCTGTCCATGGGGATTCTCCAGGCAAGAATACAGGAATGGATTGCAGGGCCTCCTCCAAGGCATCTTCCCAACCCAGGGATTGGACCCAGGTCTCCGGCATTGCAGGTGGTTTCTTTACCGTCTGAGCCACCAGGGAAGCCCACCAGGGAAGCCCAACTGGGCCGTAGTTGAGTCTTTAATCTATTAACCGAAATTAAGTGAATGATAATATGTGAATAACGGGTTCACCTTTGTCGCTATTATTATATAAACAAGCTTCTACCTCAGCCTGGAAAATAAAATTCTCGGTTGACTCGATGATGTTGACTTAATAAAGCATAAAGATAAATCTCAGTAAACATGCCTGTAATCACATTCTTCACCACTTGCCACTTGAGACTAAAGAAAGCTGGGCATCCTGCCTCTTCAGAAAATCTCTTGCTTCTTGGAGCACAAGGTACGTGGCCCCTGGCAGACACTCTATGGACAGAGCTTGGCCGGGGGACAGCCAGACCCTCTGCTGCCCACGTGGAGCCGGCGGGCCCCTCGGAGAAATCAGAGCTTGGCTCGGGGTGGCGGGGTTTCTGACTCTGGGCTCGAGGGGAGGCAGGGAGGGTGTGCAGGAACGGAGCTGTGGCCGGGTCTACCTCTGGCCTCTCAGCAGGTCCTCATGGGCCATCAGGTTTCAAGTCACATCCCAGCTGCCCGGTCTCGGGACCCTCACCCTTCCCCACTGACCAGAGCACGTTTGTGATCACGACACGACTGAGCACACACACACACACACACACACACACACACACACTCACACACTCACACACACAGAGGACAGCAGGTGTGCACAGGCCGTCCCGGGGAGGCCAGGGCGACCCTTCCCGAACCAACCCAGGGCCCCCACCCGTGGGTCCCCCGCGGCTCAGCCCTGTCGTGCGACGACTCAGCTCCTGGTGGGGACTGGGGGCTGACGCTGGGAGGAGGCCTCCCTGACGGCCCGGCCTGGGCCCTGGGGTATTTGTGGGACTGTCCAGGCAGAGGGCGCAGCAGGGACGCGCCCTCGATAGCAAGACTGAGCTCTGTATCTCCAGGTCACAGCAGAAATCCCGGGCAGACAGGCGGGGAGAGAGCTCAAGGTCTGGGGGAGACAGGCAGCTCACCCCACAGGACAGGACAGGGACCAAGTGGCCTGTGCCCGGGGCCACAGCCTGTCCCCGGAGGGCTTGTGACGTGGGGGGCGGGCTTCAGTCTCCAGGGCGTGAAGTCCCCGGGGCGGTCAGCTGCCTTGGACTGTGGTGCTGGGAGCCACGTGGAATCTCCAACCGCGAGGGCCGTCCACAGCTGTCCAAACCCAGTGGTCAGAAGCCCAGAGACAAGGCTGGAGGTTGGGGCGGCAGGTCCCGGAGAGGAGGGGGACGGGCCAGAGGGAGGAGGAGGCAGGGGGCCTGGAGAGGGAGGGCAGATGGAGGGGGTGCATTCCGACGCGGCCTGTGCTCCTGGCGGGGGGCCCACGCCCTGGTCTGTCAGCGGCCCCGCCCTGCACCCCCTGGCCAGTCCCATCACGGCCAGCTTCCCCTGCACCCCTCCCGGGCCAGGGAGCCTGATGGCCCCCCAGCTGCATGTCCACCTTGGGCGCCATCAGAGGCGCTGCCTCGACCACGCCCGGAAGCCCACACAGCACGCTGCCTAAGCGGGAGGCCGTCTTGCTGTTTCTCCTTTCCAGGTGGTGAGTCTTTTTGAGCTTGTAACCATATTCTATTTTATTTTACCGTATATTTTTCAGTATATGGTTAGTTTTTTTTTTTTTTTAATTATTCTTTATTGAAGTATAGTTGATTTACAGGCTTCTCTGATAGCTCAGTTGGTAAAGAATCCACCTGCAATGCAGAGGACCCTGGTTTAATTCCTGGGTTGGGAAGATCCGCTGGAGAAGGGATAGGCTACCCACTTCAGTATTCGGAGGTGAGACAGGGAGGGAGGCGAGGGGGACGAGACTGCGGGGCTGGACTGTGTGGACCAGGGCTCCCGAGGCTCAGGGAGGCCGAGGGGGGTCCTGTGGGAAGGTCCCTGCAGGTCCCATGTCCTCCTCCCCTTAGAGCAGGGGGCAGCATCGTCTGGGGGCAACCTCCTCCAGCCCTGATTGGTGGATGTGCCCTGTTACCATGGAGACAGCCCAGCACACGCCCCATCAGCCACCTGGGAGAACGCGGCCCCTCTCCGGGAAGAATTCAGTCACCTTGAGGGTTCCTCCGAAGGCCACAGAACCTCCTGTATGCAGGACACACCGGGGGGAAGGAGGTACGGCAGGCTCCTGGGGCCACCACCAACAAAGCACCACAGGACAGGGGACTTCAAAGCACAGAAAGCTATTGTCTCGAAGTTCTGAGGCCACAAGTATGAAATCAAGGTGTTGGCAAGACCAGGCTTCCTGCAAAGGCTGCGGGGATGACCCTTCCTGCCTCTCCCAGCTTGTGGCAGCCCACGCCTTCCCTCCTGGCCTCCATCTCCCCGTGTGTTCTTCTCCCTACAAGGACACTCGGCACAGTCCCTGTGGGCCCACCCTCCTCCAGGGGACTCCGTCTTCCCTTCACCGATCGCACCTGTGATGACCCTGTTCCCAAGTAAAGTCCTGCGCTGGGGAAGGGACTTCCACTCGTCTCTCTGGGGGTGCTACCGCTGCCCGGGGGCCTCTGGGGCAGGTTCCTCCGTGGGTCAGGTTGGTGCTGGCCCTGCTAGCAGAGGGAGCCCTGGGCCCTGCACCCTGTACCCCTGCCTTCCACCAGGGTCTGCTGGCCCCTCGCCCTCTGAGGCTGGCCTCCTGCCTTACAGACCTGGGTCTCCCCACGGCAGACCCTTCTCTGTGCTCCTCCCCCCACGGCCTTGCCCGCAGGTTTGACCTTGGAAGCCTCATACGCAGTTGCTGTCTCTGCAAACCCTCTCCTGTCTCCAGCGCCGCCCCCTCCACCCTGCTTGGCAGCCCCTCTGGGCCCAGCCTGGGCCTCAGCAGGCCCCTCGGGCTCCATCCTCCAGGCTGGATCCTGGGCCAACCGTCTGACCCACATCGGGACAGGTGCACAGGGTCCCCAGGCGGGTGTGGGCATGGGGTCCTTTGGCTGTCGGGCGGGGATCTCCGGCTATGGGGACTCCACCCCAGACCCTCCTTCCACCCCTAACGGTGACTCCTGGAGGAAGGCCAGGCTCACACTGTGTCAGGAAATGAGGCTATCCGTCACCATGCCACCGGCCACTTTAGGGAAATTCACCGAAAATCAGTTTCCTGAAAGGCAATTTGCAGATGGCCAAGTGAGCAATTGATCACCGAGGACCCTGAGGCTTGTGACCCGTGTGTGCTGGGTGGAGGGGCTCTCAGCGTTGAGGGAGCACAGACCCTCAGAGAAGCGGACTCAGCCCCTGCCTCCTGGGGAAAGTGCAGCCCTGAGCCTCACACCTGCCTCTCCCTCCCCTGCAGGTGGCCCATCCCGGCCTGCGCCTCCTCCAGAGGCTGTATCCTAGCCCCCCGATGTGGTTCCCAGAGGACCCTCACCCTGAACCACGTCCCTCCCGAGCCCACTGACCCCAAACCCCAGTCTCTGGGTGGTCTGTGCACAGCGTGCAGCCCCAGCTCCCACCTCCTCCTTTTCCACCCCTTCCTGGGCCCTCCTGAGAGCCCCCCGCTTGGGGAAGCTGGCCTCCCTCCTGAGCGTTCTGACCACCCACCCTCGCTGTCTCCCCAGAAACGTCGCCAGAGAGGCAGCCCCCCTCGTGAGGTCCCTTCGGGTGGCCTGCTGCTCCTCCTCTCATGCCCCTCCCCTCCCCACGGCTGGGCCCCCCATGGCCACACCCCTGGGCTCCTCTCCTGCTCCGGCCTGCTCTGCTCCCCCTTCCTCCCTCTCCTGACACGCTGATGTCCCCCCACCCCCAAGTCAGGGATCCAGCATCTCCCTCAGGTGCCCCCGATACCCAGCATGGACAGAGAGCCTCATGCCCTGCAGAGGCCCAGGACCAGTGGTGTCACGCGAACTGTAGGGCTGGCCTGGGACCACCTGCTCTGCTCAGGACTCAGGAGTGGTGCGTCTGCCTCCATCTGTCTGTCTGTCTGTCTGTCCACCCATCTTTAGCAAGGGCTAGAGACCCAGGCTGGCACACTGGCAGGCAGGTGGATACGAGGCAGAGAAGGTGAGCAGAGGCCCAATCCGGAGCCACCCTGGGCATAGCATCCACTCCAAGAGGACGTTGCGGGCCTCAGCCACTTGGGGGACAGTTTTCTGGAACAGCTGCTGGGGACGCGGGGCCTCTGTGATCCTAGGACAGCTCCCTGGAGCCCCAGCCTCCAGCCAGGGGCAGGGAGGGGTGGGGAGACACAGCCCCGGAGGAGGGCTGGCCTCCCTGCGTGGCCTGACTGCCCCGCATCGCCCCCTGCCAGGTGGTCAGAGCCAGCGCCATCTCCCCGGCGCCTCCGGCTCCTCTCCAGAAATGTCCCCACTCCCCAGCTGAGACCCTCAGATCTCTAGTCTCAGGAGGGCCCCATCCACCCTGTCTTTGAATTAGAGTCTTGCGGTCTCCTGGGCAAAGGGCTGGGCCTTTGGAGGGACATCCACGGCCCTGCAGAGGTCCACATCCTAATCCCAGAGCTGAGACCTAGCCAGTCACGTGGCTTCGAAGCTGGGGAGAAGGCAAGGCCCCTGAGGGAGAGGTGGTCCCAGATTGTCCAGTGGGCCCAGAATCCTCTTGAGGGTCCCTAGAGTGGAAGTGGGGCAGGGGGGTCAACAGTAGTGAACGTCGGAGCAGATGGGACAAGGCAGGCAGATCAGAGAGTGGGTGGATGTCACTGCCTCTGGAAGGTTCCGACCTTAAGAAACGGTTGGTAATCAGCTCCAGGTCCTCTGATTCTCAAGGGCTGGCCCATGTTGATAATTTCTGCATCTGAGGGACTGAGGAGGGCGGGAGTCTCCTGAGTCTGGGGGGCAAGAGGGCACAAGGCAAAGGTCGGGGGGCTCAGGGGGTTCAGGAGTGTTTGCTGCATTGATGGGGGCGTGAAGTCAAAGAGGGGGGCTGTCTCGAGTGCAGAAGAAGGGGGTGCTCTGTGCAGGGGTGCAGCTGTGGGGGAGGGGCAGGGGGAGGAGGGAGCCTTCTGGGCTGGGCTTGACAGCCTGTCTCCAAGACTTTCACCGGTCTTCCCACGATGGCCTGACCAGTGGACCTACTGCGTCATGCACTTCTTGTCCTCTTTGCGTCTGGAGCCCCCGGGCGCACTCAGGGCAAAGGGCATCAGGCAGGCGAGGTGTGTTGCCATGGAGGTGCTCACTGCTCACCTTCATACCTTCGTACCCAGCTACCACACCCTACAACCTTGCCCTAAAGATGGGGCTTCTGAGGTTCTAGTTTGCACATTTCTGTTTAAGGAAAAAAAGGTGAGTCTCTCATTGTGCACCCAGGTTTTCATCAGTCAGTTCAGTCTGAGTCTGAAGACTGAGAACCAGGAGCACGGATGTCCGTGGGGTCTCAGCTGAAGCAGAGAGCAAAGCTGCCCCTCCTCCGCTGTGTGTCTTACACGGGCCTTGGTGCATCGCAGGATGCCGGCCCACGTTTCCTCAGTCCACCGACTCAAATGCTGGTCTCCTCTGACACCCCCACAGACGCACCCAGAAAGCACGCGTACTGTCCTGGGCATCCCTTGCTCAGGCAGACTCCCCACGCAGGCAGGAAAGGACTTGCGTCCTACCTGAGCATCGCTGAGAACTGCGTCTTGTACTGAGACGACTTTCCCGAGCGCTCTGGGCTCTCTGCACACCTTGCCCCACCTCCCCTCCTCCACCCCTCCTGCTTCTGTCCGAGGTGCAGAAGGAAGTGACCTCTGGCCCGGCCCCTCCCCGCCACGATTCCAGGCAAGGCAGCAGGCGGGTGCAGGGCCACTCCTTCAAGCCCACCCATCCCAGGCTGGCTAATGATGACTTGCCTTCGCCCAGAAAGATTGCAGACCCTCTGAACAGGTCCAATAAGACCCAGGCTGGAGATGCCCTCCACAGTCCCCGGGTGCCCATGGCCAGCCCGCCTCTGGGGACACGGACACCAGAGCAAAGGCAACAGGCTGAGCCCGTTGTCAGGAAAATATCAGGGTCTGGTTTGTTTTCTGTTCTTTGCAAAACTTCCAAAACCTGGGACTGGGAACTCAGTGCTAGGACTTCCCAGAGCCCTGCAGCAGGTTCACACAAGTCCTGATGCTGCAGCTGCACACGTTCCAGCAGCTTCGCCTTTGCGGGGAGTCCCACGGGGGGTCAATCACACACACCCAGTGAAACCGTGAGTACAAGGCATAGCTTGTCCTGGGATCACAGGAGACCCGCTGCGCAGACGTGGCTTTGGGAGACAACGGGGCAAGGGTCTCACCCCGTGAGTCTGCCCCCAGGGACATGAGACAGTGTCCAGACGTCTGAGCTGTCCTGACCGGTAATGCTCCTGGCATCAGGGGTGGAGGCTGGGGGTCCTGCTGAACAGCCCTTGGCACACAGGATGGCCGGACCCCGGGCGTTGTCCCCTCCCAGTCTGTAGTGTGAGCTCCACCCTGGAGTCTCACAGCTGCTGCAGAGGACGGGTGAGTCTAACATCCGGAGGCCTGGCAGAGATCCAAAGTGTATCATGCGAGGAGGAAATGCAGCCGTGGGGGTGGCTGCCTGCAGGGCAGGACACACACCGACCGGGCGCCCTGGGTGTGGGTGTGCACAGCGCTTGGCCAGGCGGGGCGGGAACGGGAGAGCTCGGTCCAGGCCGGGGCCGAACCCCCAGGAGGCGCTCAGAGCAGGGACGTGCAGAGGGGGTGGTAACCAGCTTGCCTCTCTGTATCATGGGAAAGACTGTTCTCTGTGTGCAGCCTGTTCCCATTGTTCGGCCAGCTTAGGGGGCCCATGGCTGACATCTCCCCGGGAGCGAGGCGGGAGGCGAGGCTCCGCTTTCAAGGCCCGTGGTTGCCTCCCAGCCATCCAAGGAGCCGGATTTAGCGCTGCTTCAAAAGGCATTTCCAGGCTTTAATTCCTGGACGCGGCTCTGGCCCTGCCCCGGCCTCCGGCTCCCCGCGTTGCAGGCTCACAATACCTGCTCCTCGGATGGATCAACGAATCTAGGCCGACGGGTGAGAAGGGAGCCAGGCAACCTGCCCTGTTACCAACCTGTTCCCACCGTCACCAGGGAAAGGAGAGCCAGGAGGGCTGGCGCCCAGCTCCCAGCAGAGACCCTCAAAGGCAGGAGGGCAGGGAGCCCCCCGACGGCGCGGGACGGGGCCCCGCTGCCCGGACGCCTCACTCGGGCTGAGAAACATGCCGAGCCCCGGTTCCCATAAATCCGGCTTTTATGTGGCGATGAATAGGGGCAGACAATGGATCTATTTTAGGCTGCGGAGAAACTGGCCCGGCCTGGGTCTCCCTCCTGCAATTAGGAGCCTCGACATGGTGGGGCCTGGAGTCCCCGGCCGGCATGGAGGCCTCACAAAGGCGGAGGCCTGCCCGGCGTGGGGGAGGAGGTTCCACCCTCCTCAGGGTCTGTTGCTGGCAGGCCCCTCTCCCACCGCGGGAGGAAGTGCTGCTGGCAGACTGGCTGCCAGCAGGGCCCAGCGGGTGGTGACTGCCCCATGTCCCCATCTCCTTGGGCACAGGGCTGGCCCTGGGCCTTGCCTGGTGTCCCCCTGCAGCTGCTCCCAGAATGGGAAACCCCCCACGGTCCTCCAGGGCCCCCTCTGCCACTGTGGCCAGCCTCTGCTGGACACCCCACTCCTCCAAGCCCACCCCGGAGACGTCTGAGAAGCGACGTCAGCTTCCTCCAGCCCCTCACTGCCTGCGGACGCTCAGCCTGCCTGTGGGGTGGGCACTGCGTGTGCCCGGTGGAACACATTGGCCACAGCTACACAGCAGCCCTCCCTGCCCCCACCGCGGTCCAGGCTGCACAGGACTCCCCAGCCCAGAGCGTCCTCCTCCAGGCAAGTGTCCCTGTAAAGTGTGTCCTCCAGAGCCTCATCACCGGACCCCCAGCCCCCCCCACGGTGGGGCAGAGGGAGGGATGGGCATGGCAGAGGGTGCCACGCTGCCCTCGCCAGCCCCAGGCCTCCTGGCGCCTTCGTGCTGGGCCACACCCCCCACGCGGGGGGAGAGAGGCTGTCAGCCTGTGCCTCATGGGAGCAGCATGTTCGGCTCTGCCAGCTGTTCTCCGGGCCTTCACCTACTTAGGTCCGAAGAACAGGGTCACACCCGTGATGCCACTTGGCCCGGCCGCAGTGCCCAGGTATTTGCTCAAGCACAGTCCAGGTGCTGCTGGGAAGGTGCTTTTTGAATGGAAGCAGACGACCCTGTAGATGGGCCTCGCCCAGTGGGTTGAACGCCTTGAGGGAAAAGGCCAAGGTCTCCCAAGAAGGAGGAACCGGCCTCCAGGCGGTTGCTGGTCTCCGGATTGCAGCCCTGACTCTCCCTGGGGCTCCCGTCTGCCCACCTGCTCTGCAGGTTTCGGGTTTGACACCCCCACAACTGCATAGACCAGCTCCTTAAGCTAAACCTCTCTCCCTCTGTCCTTATACACCAATGCCGTCGGTTCTGTTTCTCTGGAGGCCTTTACTAACCCACACCCCAAGGTGGGCAGCATTCCGAGAAGGTCCCTGATGACCCTGGCCCGCTGGTGTCCACGTTCTCCAGTGAGCGTGGGCAGGGCCTGGTGATGGATCCTGACACAGAGAGCCTGGCATCTGTGACAGACAAACCCACCTCTGGGATGCGGGCCCAGAAAGACCCATCGTGCTCACCTTCTCTCTCTGGGGTCAGAACCTTCCCTCCGGGGGAACCCAGTGGTCAGAGGGGAACCGCCCCATGGAGAGGCCCTTGTGGCATGGAACCCACAGCCAGGCTCTGAATCCTGGCAACAGCCTTGCTGAAGCTGAAGCTGCAATATTTTGGCCACCTAATGTGAAGAGCAGATGCATTGGAAAAGACCCTGATGCTGGGAAAGATTAAAGGTAGAAGAAGGGGACGATGGAGGATGAGATGGTTGGATGGCATCACCAGCTCAATGAACGTGAGTTTGACCAAACTGTGGGAGATGGTGAAGGACAGGAAAACATGGCGTGCAGCAGTCCATGGAGTCACAAAAGCCAGACACGACTGAGCGACTGAACAGCAACGGCCCTGTGAGTGAGGGGGCTCCTTCTCCAGCCAGGCCTCCAGGCGATACCTCGAGACCCTGAGTCAGAAGACTCTGCTGCCCCTGCGCCTGGATTCCTCACCCGCTCAGCCTGGGTCTGCCCATCGGGGTCTGTTGTTAGGAGTGGTTGGTTACCCTGGACCAGGTAATGCACACATGCCTCCCTCTTTATCATCTTAGACCTTGTCTGTTGAAGGCTTCCTGTCTCACTCTGATTCTCTCTTCCCGTCTCATAACAAACCTCAAAGTTTGGTTAGAATAATATTCAGGCCTCAAAGGATTACGACGAGGTAAAGAAAATGTATTGGGTTGGCCAAAAAATTTGTTCAAGTTTTCCGTAAGATCTTATGAAAAACCCAACTGAATTTTTTGGCTAACGCAATACTAGAGCATGAAGTTGCAAATTTTGATGGTATTTCCTTCTCTTCAAATCGCGTTCCCAACCTGAGTTAGTTGTTACCTTGCTTTTACTGAAAAAAAAAAAAAAAAAAGCAGGGCGGAGGAAGTATAGTTTTCCATGCAAGTGAGTGAGTAAAAGTCACTCAGTCCAACTCTTTGCGACCCCATGGACTGTAGCCCGCCAGGCTCCTCTGTCCATGGGATTCTCCAGGCAAGAACACTGGAGTGTGTTACCATGGTCTTCTCCAGGGGATCTTCCCAACCCAGGGATCCAACCTGGGTCTCCTGCATCGCAGGTGGACTGTTTACTGTCTGAGCCAACAGGGAAGCCCAGTTTTCCAAGTACCCGTTTATAATTCCAGCGCTTTCTCAGAATTTTCAAGCGCCATCGATATCTGTACAAGTGCTCAAATGCTTGGACGTCTACTGCTTCCATTTTCCTTTTCCACTGACAATCTCGCCCGTCCCTGGGGTCCCTGGGCCTGCAGGACACGTGTCACTCGGGGACTTGCCCCACCTCTGTTTGGAAGCGCTCGACCTGCAGCTTCCAGGGCCAGCGAGGCGCAGGACAGGGAGCCTGGGAGATAAAGTGTTGAGTCCGTGTGGGCCCTCTTCCAGTGGTGGCCGATCAATCTTTCAGGCACAGTGTCCTGGCCCCGGTCCAAGACTGGAGAACCTTCCTGGGTCCCCCGGCTTCTTGTGTCCCCCGGCTTCCTGTGTCCCCCGGCTTCCACGGTGGCTAGAGAGATCCAGTGACACTGGAACTCCCGTTCTTTTCATGTGATCTGCCTCTGCAGCTTGGAAACGTGTAGGCTTCCCTCTTTGTGTCCGGTGTCCCGCGATCTCCACAGCCTTGTCTCATGGGCCTTCCTCCTCCCCTGGGTGGGGTGGAGCCCTGTGTCTCTGGAGGTGCCGGCTTTCCCTGCGAGGACCGTCCCCTTGCACAGCCATTGCTGTCAATCATGTCAGATCTCCCGAACTCATCCTCTTGCTGTTCCGTCTTTCCTGCGATTTTCTGCTTTTGTCTTTTTGTTCTATTCTATTATTTTCATTGCTCTATCTTCCCATCTTTCTGTTGACTTCTTTAAATTTTAAATTATTATATTCATATTTTGAATCTCCAATAGTGTTTCTTGCTTTCAGGATGCTACCTCTGTTGTGATATCCTGTTCTTTCTCGTGGACACAGTATCTTATCTAATACTGGTAATTTTAGTGTTTTAAGCCTCTTCCTTGCTGCTCCCTTAAATTGATGCTCAGACCTTTCATTTTGTAAATCTCGGTAATAGCTATGGCCAGACTCCAGGAGCCTCCTGGAAGTTATCCCGTGATTGCGCCCATTTCTCCAGTGGGAAGCTGAGGCCCTGAGAGGGTGTGCGTCCTGCCCAGTCTCAGCCTGTCAGAGGTCGGGCCAGACCCAAGACAGTAGGACCCATCTGAGCCCGGCTCTGACCGCTGGACCAGTCTGCCTCAGGCATCTCCCTCCCGCAGGTCGGGCTGGCAGGATGGATGGTCTTCACGGTCCACCCTGAGCTCGTCCCTGCCCGAGGCCCAGGCGCCACCTCTCCAGAGCGTGAGTCCTTCCAGCCAGCCTGGAGGGGCGGGGGCCGAGCCATGGGGCTGCAGAGACGTGTGCGGGCCTCCGGGAGGGGGGACTCAGCGGTCTTTCCTGGCTCTGCGATGCCCCCTCCCGGCCCACACCCCACAGCGCTGTCGGTCCCTGGCGCAGAGGCTGGCCCAGGGGCTCAGGTGAGGGCACTGACCCTGGCTGGGAGCCCCCTGTGTGCGGGGACCCTCCCCTCCGGCCCCTCACAGCCCTTTGACCTCAGCAGCTGAGGCACTATTTCACAGATGAGGGGACCCGGGTGCCAGGTAACTGGCTCAGGGTTTCACGGCTGGGGCAGGGCAGGAAGGCCCAGAAGCCAAGGTGCCCTCCCCATCACGAGCCACCTGTGGTCTGGGGTGAGCAGCTGGGTGTCCGGGGCCTGGCAGGGGCGGGAGGGCGTGCGTGGCTATGCCTCTGGCAAAGGCCCCGGCCCAAGGGCCCTCCGCATTTCCTGGGTCTTTGAGGGAGGTGCAGCTTTCCAAGGGGCAACCCTGGGGGGCCGGACCAGGCACCCTGGGCAGGGGAGACCCTGAGAGCTGGCCTTGGACCCCCCCTAAGGAACCAGGCTCACCCCAAGACCCTGGATGGGAAAAGGTCTGGAAAGAAGCAGACAAGCAACACTCCGGGGGCTGCACGAGTTACCTTGTGAAGAGGGGCCTCGGGAGGGCCAGTCTGCAGTCTGTGGTCAGAGCAGGACAGGGCACCTCGCGGGAGTGAGGGACAGCAAGGCTCAGGCCGAGCTCTCCCCAGGGGCGGGGGGCTCCTCACGCTCTGTCTCCCATTTCAAAGCAGAAGCAGGCCGAGTGGGCCCCTGGGCTGCAGGGTGGGCCTGGGCAACACAGGACGCCTGCCTTGAGGGCCTGGAGCCTGCGATGTGGGGACGGGGTGCCCCATGCATGCACCCCCGGGCTGGCACTGCCTCCCGGACCTCACCTGCCCGCCCTGCTTTCCCAGGAGATGAGGGGGAGGGTGGAGGAGCCTTGCTCAGCCGGGGGTTCAGTGGTTGAGGCCGCTGGCCCGCCCCAGACGCAGAAGGCAGACCCACAGAAGTAAAGGGAGGCTGTGCCCTCGGGGTGTTTGATGACAAGCGAGGGCGCTGGTGCAAGGGGTGGGGTGGCGGGGTGCTGGGACCGACCTGCCACGTAGGTGGTGACCAGGGCTGAGTACGTGTGGTCAGTGAGCTGTGCTCCCCCCTATTGTGACCCCCCATGACCTCAGTGAACGTGGATAAAACAATAGCAAGGCTCTGAAACCCTCCACTTTGTAATATACCCTCCAGCCCAGCCCCCAGCCCTTCCCACAGCCTCTCTGCCTTCCCCAGCTCCCCACCATCCCCCACAGCCTGCCAGCCCTGGAGGAGGGCCAGACACCCTCACACCTGGCAAAGAAGCCGGCCAGTTTCCACGTCATGCCAGTTTCCTCCTCACTGTATTACTGGAAACGCGTTGGGGATTCGGGGCTTGTGGGCGTAGGTGAAGGGCTCGCATATGCTCACCAGCCCCTCCAGTGAGCCAGTAGACCCGGCGGCACTGGGGCCCCAGAAACGGGGAGCACGTGCCATGCGACCCGGGTCCTCTGCCCATGGTCACCTCCCCCGGGACAGGATCTGCGGGAAGGACACAGCCCGGGAAGGGACCCCACCCGCTGGGCTCCCGCCCACCCCCCACCCCCTACCTGGATGACAGCCCTGTGTGCCCGCCTGGTCCCACCCTCCCCTGCCGGGCGCACCCACCCAGGCCCCAGGGCCCACCATGCACCCCCGTGGGGGCAGGAGGTCTGGAGAGCAGCGATCCGGGGCAAGCTGTGGAAGTGACGCCGGGCGACAAGGCAGGCCCTGCTTCCCGTCCACGGACCCTGACGCTCCCCACTCCCCAAACCACAGGGTGCCCCAAGTGCGATCCCGGGATCACCTTGGTCCCCTTACTCTCCCCGGCTTGCACACAGACCCCTAGCCTGGCCTGGACCGCCCTCCTCTCCACCCACCCTGCCCAGCTTCCTTCTCCTGCCCGACTCTCACCTGGGTCTCAGGTGAGAGGTCCAAGGTCTCTGCCTTGCAGAGAGCAGGCAGACTGTGCAAGCTGCGGACCTGGGGCGGGGGGTGCTAGAAGGGGGGGCATGCATGGCCATAGAGGGCTGGAACGTGCCTGCCCCACACCCCCAAACCCTTCCCTCCGGGACGTCCAGTGGACGGACACTCGCCCCTCTGACGCTGGATCCCCTGAGGGCCGCGAGCCAGCCTCTACCGGCAGCTTTGTGACTGTGAGGGGTTAAGAGCCCGGGAGACGAGAGGCTGGGGAGGGCAGGGGCATCCATCCGGGCCAGTGGAGGGGCCTCCTCCCTGCCCGAGGACCTCACGGGCTCCTCCCGCCCCTGGGGGAGGTCATCCAGGACCCCGAGGTGCTGGACGGAGCTGACGGTGAGTAACTGCCCAGGGAGCTGCTGTCCTTCTGCTCCGGTCAGTCTCAGGAACGCTTTGGCTATCGTCCAGAAGCCAGGGGTTAAAAGACCCTCTGGGCTCCTTGTGGACAGAGCCCGAGGGCACTGGGCCCAGAGCCACTGCAGGAGGTCATGAGCCGCACCTAGAGGGCCAATGGGCCGGACGGTTTTGTCAGGGCAGCAGCTCCCGATGCCCAGGGCCTCAGAGGATCAGCGCATCGTGACTCCCGCGAGCAGGCTTGATAGGCGGGGGCCCACAGCCACGCTTCTGAAGGAGGCCGCCCGCCGGGGGGACAGTGTGCCCGCGGTCAGGCTGATGGCCGGCGGGGGACGGAGGGCGTTCTGACCCTAATGAGGGCTGCCCGGGGCCCCACCATTCACGGTGTGCCTTGGCTGGTCCCCAGCTCTGAGCGCCTCGGTTTTCTCCCCAGTAAGTGGGGGTGAGAGGGACAGCTCTGGTCGCACTGGTAGGCGAGGATTTCTGTGAATGGTCCGCGGAGGGACCTGGCACAGGACGCCAAAAGATGCCAGGACCTCAGCAGATGCCACGGGCTCCATGCCACCCTCCACCAGGGATGGGGTCACCTGAGTGAGCGTCCTGTTATCATGCGAGGCAGTGACCGGGTGCCCTGGAGTCTCACTGTGCTCTCCGGCACACAGACCGCTGTCTGACTTGCCACGAGGGCAGTGTAGACCTGACTTGGCTCTGGTCCAGCCTTGGGGGCTGCACTGTGTCCTCTGGGGGTGTGCGTGCTGGGAGGATGAGGAGCACACAGGCCCGGGAAGCCCCCAGCCCACCTCTCCCGCTTAGCCCTAGCCAGAGTGCTCAGCTGTGCCCAGGCCTCCCCTGCCACTAACCCCCCATCGCCCCGTGCTTCTCAGAGACCCCAGGAGCCCAGTGGACACCTGGCACCTGGAGTGAGGGCTTAGCCCCGGGGCAGCCCCAACCCGTAAGATGCAAGACCCCGATCAGTGCTTCCTCCGGCCTGAGGTCTCAGGAGCCCTGGGCAGGCAGCGGGTCGTCCCTGTTCTAGCTTCGCCCCTTCTGTTCACGGCTCCACCCAGATGCCCGCCTCTGCCCGCAGGACCACGACCCTGAACCGTGTTCCAGACAGGGAGTGCTGGCCACGCCCACTCCAGGACGATGCTGGTGGGGCTCTTGGTGTGGGGGAGACCCTCAGGCGCTCTCGGTACCCTGGCAGGAGGAGTGGGCAGCCCTTTGTCCAGCGTCTCCCGTCGCTCTCACAGGTGGGGACCAGGGGCCTCTGTCTCCAGGGCCTTTAATCCCATACAACCAGGGCCTTACCTACGGCCCGGACATGAGTCCACCTCCACCACGGAGCTGAGGCCCTGGGGCCTTCTCGGGGAGTATCTCCAGGAGGACGGCCTGGTGCCCAGGAGCCTCAGAGGCCAGGGACACAGACTGTACAGCGTGGGTGCGTCACAGGCCCCTGGCACAAGTCACATCTAGTGCGGATGCTTCTCCTTCTCTGAGTCCTGGGAGCTTGAGGCACGGCCCCCGTGTCCCCGTCCTGGCCCCGCAGTCCCTAGGCTCCTATGAGAAGGGGTCTCTTCCAGCACGGTCCAGCCCACCTTTCTGGCCCCATCAGGTTCTCTCCATGGCGAAGTGAGCCGGGCCAGCCCTCGACAGCTGCGGAGACTGCGGGCGTCCGGGGCCCGGGGCTCAGGGCTGCAGGCCAGGTGCCACATGTGTGCCATCCTTGTGATCCTCCAGGAGGAAGCAGCTCGGAAAAGACCCTCCGGCGTCTGCTCCACCTCCAGGGTGGGACTCCCCACTGCCCGCCTGAGCCCAGAGTCCTGGCTCCCGGGCAGAGCCTGGGCTTGGCGCTGCGGGCCAGGCAGGGCCTGAGCTTGGCAGGATTGTCGTTTCAACAAATACAAATACAGGCCCAGGTAGACCAGAGTCTCAAATAACCAATGAATGCCTTTTAGTACTGGGGCGTCCTGCATTTTTCTGCCCACCCTGGTCTACTGCAAGCTCCTACTGTCCAGCCTCCCTCCACCCCAGGCCAGGGTCCCCCTGGGCTCAGGAGAAGGCTTCTCACGGAACGAACCGGGGCCTGGCCAGAAACGCTCACAGACCCCCTAAAGGCAGGAATGATTTTTCAGGGAGAGTCACGTGGCCCTTTTAGGCATTTAACTTCCAAATCTCAGCCGGGCTCTGCTCTCCTCTGATTCCAGTGCGCCTGGCGCCCCCTGCAGCCCACTCCTGGGACACATGCTCCGCGGCGTCCAGCGTGGGATGCCTCAGAGCGCAGGGACAGTCCAGGTTCCAGCTTTCCACTGCCTCGGGTCCACGTCCACCTGGATGTAGTTTCCGGTAGCGTCCACCTCGAGTGGGCCTTTCCAAGGCAACCGAGTCCTCAATCCCCTAAACTCTGTTCCTGTTCGTTAGATGTCATGTTGAATTACAAATCCTTTTCTTAGAATGACCAGTACAATCAGAGGCTGTGGGTGTGGGAACAAATAGGTGAGGGTGAGAGGCGCTCCTTCCCCTTGCAGGAGCCAGGGGCGTGTGTTTCTGGAGGGGTCCTGGGGCAGAGTGAGGGCTGCATGGGGACCGCCAGGTGAATGGCCGGCAGGACCCGGTGCCCATGCTGACCAGGTGAGCCTGGCATGGCCCCGACCCCCCAGGTGCTGAACCTGCGCCTTCCCCCACTCCACCCACCGGACACTCGGAGACTCGGGAGCCTCGGGCTCAGAAAGGAAGTCCGCCTAGCAGGGGGCCAGCGTCACCCTCTGGGACCGTGCACATGGGGCAGAGTGACCGGCGGTGATCGAGCCCCCTCCCAGTGCTGAGGCAGAGGGCACACTCCTGGGGTACCCGGAGGTGGGCTGTCCACTGGGGCCCTGCGAGCCCCCGCGCAGCCAGGACTGAGACTCCCCAAAGCAGATCAAGACCTCGATTGGGGGCGGGGGGGGGGGCACGTCTTCATCACCCTTAGCTGAGGGTGGTCCTGGGAGGGGTTCGGGGAGGAGGAGCCTCCAGGAAGCAAGGGCGGGAAGCCCGTGTCCAGGGTTCCTGTGGCTTTAGGGCTTCGTAATGAACCAGGGTCTGGCTTGCGTGGGGACAGCTGAAAGGACTGTAACCCAGGCACCCTCGGGTCCTTCCCGGAGACCCAGGTGGGCGGCCGTGCCCGGTGTGCCCGAGTCGGGTGGCAGGGGGCGCCCCGAGACTGCCTGATGGCAGTGACCGGCCAGCCTCACCTGGTGCAGGTGGAGCAGGGAGGAGGAAGTCTCCCTGGTGAGACCCCTGAGCCCCCCAGCCCCTCACGCCCTTCTCTCTGCCCAGTGAGCCCAGGAGGCAGATGGGAGGCTTCTGTCCACTTCCTCCAGGAGGGCCTGCAACCAGAGCTGCTTCTCAAGGCAGGCGGGTGGGGGGACCTTCAGAAGGTCCAGGGCGAGTGGGGGCGGACTAGTCAACCAGGCCTCAGAGATTTCACTGCCGCGACCTGGGCCCTATCCCTGACCCATTACACTAGCGTCCGCCCCAGGAGAATGGGGGCTGGAAATGCCGCCTATTTACAAGTCTGCAGGTGGTCCCCATGAGTACCAGGGTCAAGGACTTCTTTGGCCAGCAGCTCTCAAAGCCTGGCCCTGGACCTGCTCGGCACCCCTGCTGAAGTAATTGAGGTGCAAGTCCTGGGCCCACCCCCTGATCTCTAGAATCAGAACTCTGAGAGGCAGGGCCCGGGAAGGTGCATTCTGCCACGTCCCCTTGGCGATTCTGACACTGTCAGGGTGGACAGCCTGCTCGGGCCTCCCTCGCTAGGTGTGCTCTGGAGCCCCAGCACAGACACCTCCTGGGGAGTCGCAGGCTCCATCCCCCCACCTGCTGAATCACAGCTGTGCTCCGTTCTGTCAGGGTCCCAGGCCACGTGAGAACCAGGGCTCGGGTCCCGCCAAACAAGAGCTGAACACGGCTGGGTGGGCACAGACCCCGCAAGGGTCACTGCGGGAAGGCTACTGGGTGAGGGGCCAGAGGAGGAGTGGCTGCGTGGTGCGTGGGCGCAGGAGGGCCGAGAGGAGCTACTCCACATTCAAGGTCAGGAGGGGCAGCAGTGAGGAGCTACCCCTCGTCCAAGGTAAGGAGAAGCGGCTGCGCTTTGCTGGAGCAGCCGTGAAGAGATACCCCACGTCCAAGGTAAGAGAAACCCAAGTAAGACGGTAGGTGTTGCAAGAGGGCATCAGAGAGCAGATACACTGAAACCATAATCACAGAAAACTAGTCAATCTAATCACACTAGGACCACAGCCTTGTCTAACTCAATGAAACTAAGCCATGCCCGTGGGGCCACCCAAGATGGGCGGGTCATGGTGGAGAGATCTGACAGAATGTGGTCCACTGGAGAAGGGAATGGCAAACCACTTCAGTATTCTTGCCTTGAGAACCCCATGAACAGTATGAAAAGGCAAAATGATAGGATACTGAAAGAGGAACTCCCCAAGTCAAAAAAAAAAAAAAAATCACTCAGTCGTGTCCGACCCTCAGCGACCCCATGGACTGCAGCCTTCCAGGCTCCTCCATCCATGGGATTTTCCAGGCAAGAGTACTGGAGTGGGGTGCCATTGCCTTCTCCTACAAAGAAGCATGATACTAGGAATGGAATAGATAGTAGGTCAAGGAAGAATTATGCTGGTAAGACGCTAAATTCACAGCGAAGGTTTTGTTTTCTTCCACTGGGGTCTAACTCTCCCAAGAATTAGTCGCCTTGGATCATGGGCCTGTCATCCACCATAATTTGGGGAGAGCAGAGGGACTTTGTATGCCGAATATTAGAGAGTTGAGACTCTACCCTAAAAACAATGATAAGCTACTGAAGGCCTTTAACTACACCAGCCTCATGATCAAACTTAAATCATAAGAAGGTCACTGAAGTACCATATGGAAGGTAAATTTGAGGAAGGCAAAACTGGAGGCAGACTAACTTGAAGGCATTGGGTGGTTAAAAGCCTAAGCTGAGGCACTGACAGTTGAGATGGACATTGAGCAGTAGGTGCCCAATATGCTACTGGAGATCAGTGGAGAAATAACTCCAGAAAGAATGAAGGGATGGAGCCAAAGCAAAAAGAACACCCAGTTATGGATGTGACTAGTGATAGAAGCAAAGTCCGATGCTGTAAAGAGCAATATTGCATAGGAACCTGGAATGTCAGGTTCCATGAATCAAGGCAAATTGGAAGTGATCAAACAGGAGATGGCAAGAGTGAATGTCGACATTCGAGGAATCAGTGAACTAAAATGGACTGGAATGGGTGAATTTAACTCAGATGACCATTATATCTACTACTGCGGGCAGGAATCCCTTAGAAGAAATGGAGTAGCCATCATGGTCAACAAAAGAGTCCGAAATGCAGTACTTGGACACAATCTCAAAAATGACAGAATGATCTCTGTTCGTTTCCAAGGCAAACCATTCAATATCACAGTAATCCAAGTCTATGTGCCAACCAGTAACGCTGAAGAAGCTGAAGCTGAATGGTTCTATGAAGACCTACAAGACCTTTTAGAACTAACACCCCAAAAAGATGTCCTTTTCACTATAGGGGACTGGAATGCAAAAGTAGGAAGTCAAGAAACACCTGGAGTAACAAATTTGGCCTTGGAATACAGAATGAAGCAGGGAAAAGACTAATAGAGTTTTGCCAACAGAACACACAGGTCATAGAAAACACCCTCTTCCAACAACACAAGAGAAGACTCTACACATGGTCATCACCAGATGGTCAACACCGAAATCAGATTGATTATATTCTTTGCAGCCAAAGATGGAGAAGCTCTATACAGTCAGCAAAAACAAGACCGGGAGCAGACTGTGGCTCAGATCATGAACTCCTTATTGCCAAATTCAGACTTAAATTGAAGAAAGTGGGGAAAACCACTAGACCATTCAGGTATGCCCTAAATACAGTGGAAGTGAGAAATAGATTTAAAGGCCTAGATCTGATAGATAGAGTGCCTGATGAACTATGGACGAAGGTTCGTGACATTGTACAGGAGACAGGGATCAAGACCGTCCCCATGGAAAAGAAATGCAAAAAAGCAAAATGGCTGTCTGGGGAGGCCTTACAAATAGCTGTGAAAAGAAGAGAAGTGAAAAGCAAAGGAGAAAAGGAAAGATATAAACATCTGAATGCAGAGTTCCAAAGAATAGCAAGAAGAGATAAGAAAGCCTTCCTCAGTGATCAGTGCAAAGAAATAGAGGAAAACAACAGAATGGGGAAGACTAGAGATCTCTTCAAGAAAATTAGAGATACCAAGGGGACATTTCATGCAAAGATGGGCTCAATAAAGGACAGAAATGGTATGGACCTAACAGAAGCAGAAGATACTAAGAAGAGGTGGCAAGAATACACAGAAGAACTGTACAGAAAAGATCTTCATGACCCAGATAATCACGATGGTGTGATCACTCACCTAGAGCCAGACATCCTGGAATGTGAAGTCAGGTGGGCCTTAGAAAGCATCACTACAAACAAAGCTAGTGGAGGTGATGGAATTCCAATTGAGCTATTTCAAATCCTGAAAGATGATGTTGTAAAAGTGCTGCACTCAATATGCCAGCAAATTTGGAAAACTCAGCAGTGGCCACAGGACTGGAAAGGTGTTTTCATTCTAACCCCAAAGAAAGGCAATACCAAAGAATGCTCAAACTACTGCACAATTGTACTCATCTCATATGCTAGTAAAGTAATGCTCAAAATTCTGCAAGCCAGGCTTCAGCAATACGTGAACTGTGAACTTCCAGATGTTCAAGCTTGTTTTAGAAAAGGCAGAGGAACCAGAGATCAAATTGACAATATCCGCTGGATCATGGAAAAAGCAAGAGAGTTCCAGAAAAACATCTATGTCTGCTTTATTGACTATGCCAAAGCCTTTGACTGTGTGGATCACAATAAACTGTGGGGAATTCTGAAAGAGATGGGAATACCAGACCACCTGACCTGCCTCTTGAGAAACCTATATGCAGGTCAGGAAGCAACAGTTAGAACTGGACATGGAACAACAGACTGGTTCCAAATAGGAAAAGGAGTACATCAAGGCTGTATATTGTCACCCTGCTTATTTAACTTATATGCAGAGTACATCATGAGAAACACTGGGCTAGAAGAAACACAAGCTGGAATCAAGATTGCCAGGAGAAATATCAAGAACCTCAGATATGCAGATGACACCACCCTTATGGCAGAAAGTGAAGAGGAACTAAAAAGCCTCTTGATGAAAGTGAAAGAGGAGAGTGAAAAAGTTGACTTAAAGCTCAACATTCAGAAAACAAAGATCATGGCATCAGGTCCCATCACTTCATGGGAAATAGATGCGGAAACAGTGGAAAATGTGGCAGACTTTATTTTTTGGGGCTCCAAAATCACTGCAGATGGTGATTGCAGCCATGAAATAAAAGATGCTTACTCCTTGGAAGGAAAGTTATGACCAATCTAGATAGCATATTCAAAAGCAGAGACATTACTTTGCCAATAAAGGTCCGTCTAGTCAAGGCTATGGTTTTTCCAGTAGTCATGTATGGATGTGAGAGTTGGACTGTGAAGAAGGCTGATCGCCAAAGAATTGATGCTTTTGAACTGTGGTGTTGGAGAAGACTCTTGAGAGTCCCTTGGACTGTAAGGAGATCCAACCAGTCCATTCTGAAGGAGATCAGCCCTGGGATTTCTTTGGAAGGAATGATGCTAAAGCTGAAACTCCAGTACTTTGGCCACCTCATGCGAAGAGTTGACTCATTGGAAAAGACTCTGATGCTGGGAGGGATTGGGGGCAGGAGGAGAAGGGGACGACAGAGGAGGAGATGGCTGGATGGCATCACTGACTCGATGGACGTGAGTCTGGGTGAACTCCGGGAGTTGGTGATGGACAGGGAGGCCTGGCGTGCTGCGATTCATGGGGTCACAAAGAGTCAGACACGACTGAGCGCCTGAACTGAACTGATACACTACTATATATAAAATAATCAACAAGGACCTACTGTATAGCACAGGGGACAGTACTCAATACTCTGCAATAATGTGAATGTTATTGCTAAATGCACCACTGAATCGCCTTGCTGTACACCTGAAGTCAGCACAACATCGTAAATCAGCCCCGCTGTTTGTGTAGCCGCCAAGCCCTGTCCGGCCCTTCTGCGGCCCCGTGCACTGTAGCCACCAGGCTGCTCCATCCACGTGTCTCTCCAGCAAGACTATGGGAGCAGGTTGCCCTTTCCTTCTTCAGGGAATCTTCCTGATCCGGGATTGAACTGAGTCTCCAGCACTGGCAGGCAGATTCTTTACCACTGAGCCACCAGTCAACTATACCCCAATATAAAATAAAAATTAAAAAAAAATAAATTAAGGAATATGTTATACCCAGAAAGAAGAAAAAGCACATACCTATAGCTCCCAACATCATCACTACTCGTTGATCGTAGACTTTGTCTACACTGAGTGTTTTTGTTAAGTAAACAGTTGTAAAATAAGTACTGGTAATTTTATTTCATTTTTTCCTAACATCATAGGGACATTTGCACATCATCTTCACACATGAAATTATTGACGTTGCCACCAAATCTTGGTCTTGAAGCCAAATGAAGAATAGAGAGACAGGGTTTGGAGGAGATAGAAAGGTGATTTTACTCTCAGCCAGCAGAGAGGGGGACACAGTGGGTTCATGCCTCAAGAACTGTACCCGCTGCCCCCTGCCCTCACCCATGAGGAATCCAGGGGTTTGTATAAGGCAAGGGCTCATGGTCAGGAGTCGGTGATGAGGAACAAAAGGGATAGGATCTTGATTCCTTCCTTGTTTCAAGGACAGTCATAAACTGGCGTCAGTCACCCAGTAACTGAGTCTGGCAGTTAGGCGGCTCGGCAGCCTGATGTGTAACCACAAGGGGAAGCGTGTTGTCAGGGTAAACACCAGATAGGGGATGCACTTAGCACAGAGTCCAAGGAGAAAATGTGACCTGTAGCTCCTGCAGCGTTAGGCGGCAGAAAAGCAAACTTAGTTACAGACACGCAGCGTTGGAGCCCTTAAAGCAAAAAGACGAGGAACGCTCAGGCCTGCTCACTGTGCTCTGTGTCGTCTTTGTCCTCAGGAAGGGGAAAGACAAAGCTCATTCCCCTCTTTCCTTTTCACTACAACATTAGCGATGATGATGGCGGCAGGACGGGCTGGTCCTCGCTCCCTGCCCCCATCCAGCTCTGCCTCAGCATTGGGGTCCCAGGCTCACTGAGATGCTGGGCCTTGAAAGCACAGACGTGAGAGCCACACAGAGACCGCTTCCCACACTCCTTCCAGACTCCACTTCCTAGCTCCCCCTACACACACACTCCACATAAGTCCTGTTCCTACATACCACCCCCCATCCCACTAGGCTCCTAGTGGCCCTGTCAGCAGACTAGTGGAGGCAGGGGAGCGGCCCAGGGGACCAGACGGGTCAGGGTGGTCTCGAGAGCTGGTTCTCTGGTCTGACGTCAACGCTGCTGTTCCCAGTGGTCAGGGGCCTCCGTCAACCACGGTACCAAGTGCAAAGTCAAGTCCCAGAGCCAAGAGGCTGCAGGAGGTGCAGGTGACCGGGAGGTGCAGGTGACCGGGAGGTGCGGGTGACCCGGAGGTGCGGTGACACTGAGGTGCAGGTGACCCCGAGGTGCCGGTGATTGGGAGGTGTGGGTGACCCCGAGGTGCAGGTGACCGGGAGGTGTGGGTGACCCAGGAGGTGCGGGTGACTTGGAGGTGCGGGTGACTGGGAGGTACAGGTGACCCCGAGGTGCAGGTGACCGAGAGGTGTGGGTGACCCAGGAGGTGCGGGTGACCCGGAGGTGTGGGTGACCCTGAGGTGCGGGTGAACCAGGAGGTGCAGGTGCCCCCGAGGTGCAGGTGACCGGGAGGTGTGAGTGACCCAGGAGGTGCAGGTGACCCGGAGGTGCTGGTGACCTTGAGGTGCCGGTGACCGGGAGGTGCGGGTGATCGGGAGGTGCAGGTGACTGGGAGGTGCGAGTGACCCGGGAGGTGCAGGTGACCCTGAGGTGCAGGTGACCTCGAGGTGCCGGTGACCGGGAGGCTGCTGCCTTTTAGTGAGGCTGGGGGGTAAGGACTGGGCTTGGCAGCTTCTATGCGTGCTGGAGAATGTGGGAAATGAAAACAGTGAACTCAGAGCTTAAATTTCTAGCCCAGGAGACAAAGAACCAGGAAACTAACTGTGCAAAGAGTTAACAGGCAGGCCCACCTGTCCCCTCGAGAGAGCCACTGACCTGCTCAGGAGGGACTCCCGTGAGGCTGGCCCTGGGCTGGAGCTCGGGGAGGGTCCTTGGGGAGGAGGAAGGCCTCTCTGCCTCTAAACATCTGTGCAGAGTGAGGCTCCTGCCAGCGGAGCACTTCCTCTGGGGGTCTGGAACCTTCCCCAGGCACAGCTGCCTGTGACCCCCACCCTGACCCCCAGTAAAAGCCCTGGGTGCTGCGTGTCTACTGGGCTCCTGGGAAGACAGCACCTGCTGGCTGGTGGCGGGGGTCGGGAGATGTCCCGTGTGGGGCGGGGCTCTGGAAGCTCACGCCTGGTCCTCGGCCTGTCCCCACCTGCCTCTTCCTCTCACTGATGTTGCTTTGCATCCTTTCTTTGTCCTGAATTTCAGCTGAGTCCTGGGGGTCCCCCCAGCCAATGTGGGGGTGGTCTAGGGACCCTGATACAGTCACAGACTGCCCAGCTGAAGACCCCAGCACAGCTGCCCTAAGAGAACTCCTCTCCTGTAGGCACAACAGAACCCGGGTTTCTAAGAACAAAGCCCAGGGTCCGGTCTGGAGTGTGGCCGCGTGGCAGGAAGGTTGAGCAGACCACCTCTCCTGGTGAAGCTGGGACCGGAACCCCTAAACTCTTCCAGGTCTTCTTTGCCAGAAGACACCCCATTGCAGGGAAGAGGCCAATTCTGACTCCACGGTGGAACTGTTTGACTTGCTTTCCGTCGCTTTTGTTATTAGGATCATACAGAAGGGCCTGCTTCCGAGAATCCTGCTGCTCCACCTGACTAAACCAACGTGCCTTTGCTCAGAACCCGGTCCACCAGTAGACGGCAGGAAGGAAGAAATTGACGCGTCCCCTGCCTGAGGCTTGCCATTCTAGGAGAAGTTTGCAAGGTTAATGGCCTTTTTACTTTGCTTCTCAGTTCCCCCATCTCTGATCTATAAAAGAACCTGGCATCCAGACCCCGAAAAGATGGTTATTTTGAGGGGACAGCCTGCTGTCTTCTTGGTCAGCTGGCTTTCCGAATAAAGTCGTTTTCCTTGTCTCAACACCTCATCTCTCAGCGAGCAGAGCGAGTGTGGCCTTGGTAACAATCCTTCTTCCCTATCTGGGGATCAGTACCCCACACCTGGGGAACTGTGATGTTCACCCCCTAAGTAGCTGTGTTGCCTGGAGACACTTCATCACTGCAGGGAAGCTGGAAGGTGCCAGTCTGGAGACACCCTACCTTCCTGCCGTCTCTGGGCTCAACAGTGACCTGTGGGCAGGGGCTGCTGGTGGCTCCCCAAGGGTCCCGTCCTGCCTGCCTGTCCCTGGGGCAGCCCTGTGATTGCTCTGTTCCTGCAACCTCATCAGACTTAGGCTGTTTCTCTCCTGGTAGAAAGGAAGTGGTTTATTTTGGGAAATGATGTTGAATTCAGTCCTAAACATCTTCATTCTGTGCAAAGACAGCTTTCTCCCATTTGATCTCTGGATCAGACTCCCAGAAGTGGACGGACTCCTGGCCGTCTGCCAGGGTCACAGGCGCCCTCATTCCTCTGGGTGGGATGAAGCCAGAGGTTTGACGGTTCACGGACGTGACGTCTCTTCCTCGGCCCTTTATAAAGAGGAGCCTGAGTGCCTGTGGCAGGAGCCCCTCAGGCTGCAGGGCCGGGCGAGAGCAGCTGCAAGGTAACTACCAGGAGGGCAAACACCCAGGTCCATCCTTAAGTAGTTCAGAGAGATAGGCTGCCCGCTTCTGAATCGTGGGCTTAGCCCCAGAAGGACGAGGCCACTGACATCGAAGTTGCCATGAAAACACTGAGAACTTGTCTTTTTACCGGAGCTGTTTTCCTGGGAGGTGCCCACTTGGGGGTGGCGGGGGGAGGCGGGGATCTGGGGAGGCGGGGGTCTGGGGGTGGCAGGCGGAGGCAGGGGTCTGGGGCCGGGGCGTCTCACCCGTCTGGCTTCCTCCGGCTGCAGGTCGCTGGGGTCGCCCTGGGGAAGATGCCGGCCCGCCTGCCACCTGGGCTGGTGCTCTGCCTCCTGCTGGCGCCTCTGGCAGGTGGGGGCCGCCTGTCGTCCTGTGCTGTCCCGGTGGGCGGTGGGGTCCCGCCCAGGGGCCTCGGGGTGACTGCTCTCCCTTCCCTCGCAGGGGCCAAGCCGGTGCAGGAGGAGGGAGGTACTGTATGGCTCTTGCCTCTGGTCTCGTGGGTGGTGTGGGTTTTGTTTCTGGTCTTGGGTGTCCAGTCCCGGCAGAAGCGGGGGCCGGGTGGCAGTCACGCTCTGCCGCAAGCTGGTGAAGCGGAAGCCCTGGATCAGCTGGAGGTCGAGCCCCACAGGGAGAGGGACTGGAGCCTCTTCCCTGGGGACACACTGGGCAGGGGGACCCCTGCACCCCCAGGACCGGGCCTGCCCACCTCAGACTCCCCATCTTGGGGCAGAGCGTCCAGGCCTGGGGACCAGGGTCTCCTCTGGGCCCCCCTCGGGCGCCCCCACATCCCACCACGGTGTCTCCACCAGCTCAGTGTCTCCAGGACGACAGGGCCAGACCCCCCTCCCCTGGCCCCGGTCCCCTCCTCCGCCCCAAGCCAGGGGCTCAGAGGGGCAGGGCCGACTCAGCCCGCTTCCCGGACGACCAGGCGCTGTGCCCCCGGGCACCGCGGGCTGGCCCAGCCCCTGAGCCGGCTGCCTCCCTCCAGACCCCCACGCCGAGCTGCCGGCCATGCCCTACTGGCCTTTCTCCACGTCTGACTTCTGGAACTACGTGCAGCACTTCCAGGCCCTGGGGGCCTACCCCCAGCTGGAGGACATGGCCCGCACCTTCTTCGCCCACTTCCCCCTGGGGACCACCCTGGGCTTCCATGTCCCCTACAGAGAGGAGTGAGCATCTGGGCCAGGGGCCCCCTGCCCCACAGGAGCTGGGCGGCCTCGTCCTCAATAAACTCCTGACTTGAGTGCACCATACCCGCGGTGGGTCTTGGTTTTCTTTGGAGAAGCGGCTCCGCTCAGCCCTTCTTCCTCTCGCTTGATGAACCAGCCTGGCCCCTCTTGACCGTCAGGGAGCTCAGACAACAGGCTCTGTCCACGGAGCACCAGCTGCGATTCTCCCCCATCCTCTCACTGAACCTAGGAGGGGCCCTGGAATGCAGGTGGGGAAACTGAGGCACACAGACACCAGGCAACTGCCTGGCTTGTAGACAGAACACAGAT
Organism: Bos indicus; assembly: GCF_029378745.1. NCBI lineage: Eukaryota > Metazoa > Chordata > Mammalia > Artiodactyla > Bovidae > Bos > Bos indicus. Next base: position 119,608,436 of record NC_091762.1, on the reverse strand, counting down.
CCTGTCCAGGCAGGCTTGCCCTAGGGCCCCCACCTTTGGCCACCGAGCTGGGCAGCGAGCAGACTGCAGTGGCCACCCTGGGCTGGAGGCCTTGCCCAGGTACCACCCGTCACGCTGAGCTCACCCTGGGGCAGCTGGTCTTTGAGGATCTCCAGGAGCCTGGGCGCTGGGTCTGCAAGCAGAAGGCCCCCAGAATGTGACCACCAGGGCCGCAGGCTCAGGGACTTGGGGGTGGGGGGAGTGGGCTGCCCATCCTGGGCCCCAAGGAGCAGAAGGCCTCACAGACAGCACGGACAGCATGTCAGGGACTGCCCTCCCACCCTGGGATAGCTGCTCTATGGTGGGGACCCCACCACCCAGGTGCAAGAGCTGCAGGTCACACTTGGTCAGATGGTGAAGAAATTGGTTTCCTGGGCTGCAACCAGCTTTCCTTTTACAGTAAAATAATAGAAAGTGCTTACTATTTAACTTCTATTGTTGTTCAGTTGCTAAGTTGTGTCTGACTCTTTTGTGACTCCATGGACTGCAGCCCTCCAGGGTCCTCTGCCCATGGGATTTCCCAGGCAAGAATACTGGAGTGGGTTGCCATTTCCTTCTCTAGGGGATCTTCCCGACCCAGGGATCAAACCTGAATCTCCTGCAATGGCGGGTGGATTCTTTACCTGGAGCCACCTGGGAAGCTCATTTAACTTTAGACACCAGTTTTTGTGCTAGCATTTAACCACAGAGACTAGCACACGTAATGAGAACTGTGTGAGGTCTTGCGAAACTTGTGTGCTGCACGCTATGTTCGGTGGAAATATGTGATGCAAACAAATGTATCCTTGGGCAGTTTCAAGGCCTGCCCTTTAGCATATGAAGCAGGAAGGTCACTCTGAGAGCTGTCTCCCCGCCTCTGGCACAGACACCAGGCCAGGCGGGGAAGGGCCCTGGAAGGGTGAGGCGGGGAGGTGGCCATGGTGCCCACGTGGCGGCCTTGAGACCACCCACTGGCTCCAGGTGTCCAGCAAGGCTTCTTGCCCTCCCCTCTGCTCCACCTCCTGTGGTCACGGGCAGCTTCCCTTCCCGTCCCCCAGCTTAAATTCTCAAGGGCAAGAGTCTGTTGGTGTAGTCAGTATTTCTCCCTTGAGCTAGTTTGAATTTGGTTTCTGTAAATTAACTGCAGACACACAAAAATCCCTGGCTCCTGTGATAGCCCACCTGTGGCGACTGGGCCTCAGCCAAACACACACCTTCGCCCCTCTGGACAGCAGGCTTCCCTTGGCATTGACCTGTGTGTTAATTCATAAGTGTGTGTGTGTGTGTGTGTGTGTGCGCGCCCATGGTCATTTACATGCCACTTGGAAGTTTGTGCTCCCAGTTACGCTGAGCATTGGAGAGTGAAGGTCCCAGATGCCCCAGTAGGCAGCTCCAAGGACCTCACCCCACGTGCCCCCAAAGGAAGGTCCCAGGGTGCCCTGGCTGGAGCTGTGTCCATACGGCTCTCGGACACACCCACAGCTGCTCAGGACACACGGCTGAATTCCATGTCTTCAAGGCCTAGCTGCCCTTCTCCTGTTCTCAGAAGAAGAAACCCGCATCCTCAAGCCACCCTCGGCAGACACCCTGCCTGCCTGCCCATGGCCCCGGGAGCAGCTCACTCCCCGCTTGGGACTCAGACTTGGCTGTGACCCCGTTCACCTGAGTGCACACAACTTCCTCTCTCCTCTGTGCGCCCCTCCAGTCTCCCTCACAGTCGGAGCCCCCTCTTCCCGCCCCACAGCCCACTTTACCGACAAGCACCACCCGCAGCCACTGTCTTCCCGCCCCTGCCTCGGTCGACGATGGCTGCGGGGCCACACGCCCACGGTGCCGAGCAGGCGGTGCCCATGCTGGCTGAGAAACACGAGTGACCTAAAAGTTCAGAACCGTGTTTTATTTGGCAGACATGTTGCTGTTGTCCCTTGCTAAGTCGTGTCTGACCCTTTGCGACCCCATGGACTGCAGCACACCAGTCTCCCCTGTCCTTCCCTATCTCCCAGAGTTTGCTCAGATTCATGTCCATTAAGTCAGTGATGCCATCCAACCATCTCATCCTCTGCCACCTTGCATCAGGTGGCCAAAGTATTGGAACTTCAGCTTCAGCATCAGTCCTTCCAGTGAATATCCAGGGTCAGTTTCCTTTAGGATAGACTGGTGGGATCTCCTTGATGTTCAAGGGACTCTCAAGAGTCGTCTCCAACACCACAGTTCGAAAGCGGCATTTCTTGTGTGTTCAGCCTTCTTTATGGTCCAACTCTCACATCCATACGTGACTACTGGAAAAAACCATAGCTTTGACTAGATGGACCTTTATAGACAAAGTGATGTCTCTGCTTTTTAATACACCGTCTAGGTTTGTCATAGCTTTCCTTCCAAGGAGGAAGCATCTTTTAATTTCATGGCTCCAGTCATATTCGATAGTGATTTTGTAACTCAACAAAATAAAGTCTGTCACTGCTTCCACTTTTTCCTTGTCTATGTGAACAAATTTCACTTTCCTGCATTGGAGAAGGAAATGGCAACTCCAGTATTCTTGCCTGGAGAATCCCAGGGACAGAGGAGCCTGTTGGGCTGCTGGCTATGGGGTCGCAAAGAGTTGGACACGACTGACGCGACTTAGCAGCAGCAGCATGTGAACCAAGGGCTGGGACTGGGTGCCACGATCTTAGAAGGGCAGACCATACCGAGGCCTTAAGCTGGAGAGACAGCCTCCCAGATCACTTTGACGGGCTGTCCTGAAGAGGTAAGGGAGGAGCCAGAATATATATATTTTGGAGTTTTTGCCAAAAAAGACTAGGTAGTTGGAACATGAGAAAGAGTACTGTTGATTAAAGAAAACTGGACATCTCAAGTTATTGAATTTGGTGCTTCTCTATGTTTGGGAAGATACAAGAATCTGGGCTTACTAAATCCACTGCTCTGAGTGCACCTCAGCTATCCGGGCCAGCATCCTGCCTTTCTTCCTTCTGAATCCCCTCTGGGTGCAGGGTTGGGGGCAGCTGCAGAGGCTGATCGGAGAAGGCAATGGCAACCCACTCCAGTACTCTTGCTTGGAGAATCCCACGGATGGAGGAGCCTGGTAGGCTGCAGTCCATGGGGTCGCTGAGAGTCGGACACGACTGAGCGACTTCACTTTCACTTTTCACTTTCCTGCATTGGAGAAGGAAATGGCAACCCACTCCAGTATTCTTGCCTGGAGAATCCTAGGGACGGGGGAGCCTGTTGGGCTGCCGTCTATGGGGTCGTACAGAGTCGGACACGACTGAAGCAACTTAGTAGCAGCAGCAGAGGCCGATGGCCCGATGGCCTCAGGTCATTTATTTACAATATGACACCGCATTCTTTGTCCACACCTCTGGCCTGGAGCACTCATGAATAGGGCCCTTTGACTCTCAGAGGACGTGGGCTGGAAGTGATCACTGGCAACAGCCTGCAGCCTGCCGTGCCTTGGGGTCCCCCAGTCTGCCCTGTCCTTGCTTCACCTCTGCGGCATCACATGCTGGTTCCCCTCTCTGTAAACATTAGCTTCCCTGTGCCCAGCTCTCCTGGAGACCTAGCCCCTCCACGGGAATGGGGGCTCCGCACTTTGAAACCACTCAGGAGGGGAGCCTGTTGGTGCCACGGACCCCAGCGTCCCTGGTCTGACTTTCACTCAGGCACTTGAGGTGACTCGTGTCGCAATGATACTGGGGGCTCACCCACACGTCCAGTCACTTCTCCCTTCTCCCTGGTCCACCCACGCCCGACCCAGGCAACAGTCCCAGCTCAATCCCTGTTCAATTCCTATCTCCCTGCAGCCACCCTCCCCTCCCCAACCCCTACTTCTCCCACAGCCCAGCCCCCTAAGCCCACCCACTTCTAAACCTGTCACTCAAATATCTCTGATTCTCCTTCTATACCCTCTTCCCCCTCCCTCTTGCCCTCCCTTCTCATTCACATTCTTTTTAAAAAAACTTATGACAAAATAAAGATAATGTAAGATTTATTATCTTAGCTATTTTTGAAAGGCATTAAGTGCATTCACAGTTATGCAACAATCCTCACCCTCCACCTCCAGACTAGCTCCTCGTCCCAAACTGAAACTCTGTCCCCAATAAAAACTAACTCCTCTTCCCCAGCCCTGTCCTATTTTCTGTCTCTATTAATTTGATTACTCTACAAACCTTATATAAGTGGAAGCATATATTTGCTTCTTGGTGATTTCACTGAACATGGTGTCCTCAGGTTTCTCTCGCATTGCAGAAGCAGTCAGAATTTCCTTCCTTTTAAAGGCTGAATAATACTGCATTGCATGGATGCGCCACATTTTGCTCAACCATTCAAATGTTGATTCATACCTATTTGAGTTGCTTGCACATTTCAGCCATATTGAAGAACCACGTTTTAACCATCGTGATGAATGTTGCTGTGAACACGGATGTACAAATACTATCTCTTCGAGACCCTGCCTTCAGTTCTTCTGATTATATGCCCAGAAGTGGAATTGCTGGACCATATGGCAAATCTGGCTTCCCAAGTGGTGCTAGCGGTCAAGAACCCACCTGCCAACACCAGAGACCTAAGGGATTTGGGTTCGATCCCTGGGTTGGGAAGATCCTGGAGGAGGGCATGGCAACCTACTCCAGAATTTTTGCCTGGAGAATCCCGTGGACTGAGGAGCCTGGGGGCTAATGCTTGGAAAATCTGTTTAATCCTTGAGGAACCTCCATACTGTTTTCAAGAACAGCTGCACCATTTTACATCCCAACCAGCACTGCACAAGGGTTCCTATTTCCCCACATACTCCCAACACTTGTTATTTTCTGGGGTGCTGATAGTAGCCATCTCGATGGGTGTGAGGTGGTATCTCGTTATGGTTTGGTTTGCATTTTGCTGATGAACAGTGATGCTGAGCATCTTTTCATGGGTTTATTGGTCATTTATAAACCTGCTTAGGAGAAATGTTTATTTGAGACCTTTGCTGACTTTTTAATGAGCGGCTTTGTTTTTTGTTGTTGCATTTTAGGAGGTCTCTGTACATTCTGGATATTAACCTTTTATCAGATACACAGTTTGCAAATATTTTCTCCATTCTCTGGTTGCCCTTCACTCTGCTCACCACTCGCATTCTTTAATGGGTAATTTCTTGGGCACCTATCTGTGCCAGCCCATTAGGGCCAAACTGACTGTGGTGGCAGGCCACCGTGAAGTCATCAAGCAACTTCTCTTACGTGCTGACAGGCAGCCAAGACCCTGTCCACCCCAGGCCAGACCAGGACTCTCCTCCCCGCAACCGGCCCTAATCAAGACGAACGTAGGAGGGGACCATAGAGTTGAAGGTCCTCCGGAGTCTAGACTCGCCAAATGGTGTTGGTGGTGATGGGGAGGGGGAACCATAGAGTCGGCCGCCCTCCAGCGTCTAGATTGCCACGACGGGGCACGCACCGGAAGAGGCAGTCAGCGGGCCGGAAGTGAGCCAGGGACGCTGGGACTGTGTGAGGAGATGAAGCCGGCGGTGGACGAGATGTTTCCCGAGGGCGCCGGGCCGTATGTGGACCTGGACGAGGTGAGGCGGGCCGCGCCGGGCCGGGCCGGAGCGGCTCCACGTCCAGCTCTCGGGCGCGCTTCGGGTCCGGGCCGAGAGAAGGCAGCGGCCTGCAGGGCCCCGCGCTCGCCCTCCCTGCGGTGCCTGCCTTAGCGCTGGGCCCCTGGGAAGCCTGTGGAAGGCGGCCGGTGCTGAGGCGAGCGTCGGTGCCCGCCGCCTGGAGGGCACCCCTGGGTGTGAGCCCCGCTCTGGAGGGCGTGCTGCCGGGCGGCGGGGGCGAGCCCCCGTCTGGGAGGCGGGGAGGCGAGGGCCCGGCTGACGGCGGGGCTCGGGAGGGAAGCGGACACCCGCCGGGGAGCGGGGAGAGGGCCGTTTGTGGGGGCCGTGCGCAGCGCCGTGCCCGGTCCTCCCCTGCTCCAGTGGGTTACAGGGGGCTCCTGTGGTGCTGGTGTTCCGTGGTCTCCAAGTGTCAGGCCAGCTCCCCAGGGTCAGGGCCTCCGTTTCTCTTTCTTACAGCCCGGGGCGGGGGGGACAGCCCCAGCCTGCGTGCTCCTGGAGATAGCTACGGAGAGAGTCATTGCCAGCCCCAGTGTATGGGGAGGTTGGCGGTGCAGGTTGTTAGAAGCCCTCCCACGGCTTAGGGGGGTGGGCCAGCAAAGCCTTAGGAGTGCAGCTGACTGCAGCCAGATGCCGGAGGCCGTGCTGGGTGGCATGGGGACGGGGGAGGGCGTCTAAGGGAAGGCACGGTCATACGGTTTAACGTGCGGGCCAGACCTTTAGGTGCCTAAGGGAGAGCGGGGGATGAAGCCGGGAGGTGGGGGGAGATGGGGGCGCGGGCAGAGGGCACCAGATCTTGAATTGCTCCCCGCTGTCCTGGGATGGGTGGGCTCTCCATACCCAACTCCAGGAGGCTGTCGCCCTTCCGCTAACCCTGCTTCTCAGCTCTCACTCCAGGCGCTGCCTTAGGCAGGTGTGGGGTCCCTGGAAGGCTCTACTGTGGGGGTGGTGGGCTCCGCAGATGGGCAGAGAGTGGGGTGGTGTGAACCGAGGAACAGGAAGCCAGAAGAGGGTGTGAATAAAGGCCAGGCCTCCAGGGGCCAAGTCCACACCGCTGTCACTGCAGGGCTTCCAGTGGTGTGCAGGGTGGGGGGTGGGGCTAGCTAACTGAGGAGAGAAGGGAGGCCTCTGAGAACCCTGGTTGCTGAGAGCAGCCGCCCGCAGCTCTATGGGGAACTCAGGAGGTGCTCAGCTGTCTGAGCCGGAAGAGGTGGACAGACAGCCTGGGGGGTGCTGGGAGTCAGGGTGCAGAGGGACCAGGGTGCCGCCCCCAGAGGCCTCTGCTGTCGTGTCCCCACGTGACCTGAGAGGCTCAGAATCCTCATGACACCGCCCAGCTTTGGTACTGACATTGTTTTACTGCCCACGCTGAGGGGTGGCCGGTGATAGAACCCCCACCAGAAGAACCCCAGGTCAGCAGGTCAGTTTCTCAGGGGAAACGGCTTAATTCTCAGAAGAAGCAGGGGGCATGGAGAGCAGAGGGATCGGTGGGCTCAGTGGGGCCTCTGTGGCCAGGCCAGTGGGGACAGGAGCCCCCTCCCGTGGTGTGTGCAGGAGAGCTGCCGTCCAGGCAGGATTCTCTGTAAAAGGCATGGAGGAGCCTAGGACCCCAAGACCTGAGGGGACCTTCCCGTCATTCCTCCAAATGCTGCCTGCCTCCCCCCTGCTCCAGCCATTTCCTTCCCTGGACTGAATTTGGTCCCTGACCTGGACACTTTCTGCCCAGAAGTGGTATGGAGCCCGTAAGGCACTTATCCTTCATTCTCTCTGAACACCCCGCTGACATAACCTTTCCTTCCCCCAACCAGGCAGGAGGCAGCACTGGGCTCCTGATGGACTTGGCAGCCAATGAAAAGGCAGTTCACGCAGACTTTTTTAATGGTAAGGATGCCGGCATTGGCTTGCCTATTTCAGCCGATGTTTCTTTTGCAGGTTATGGGGTGGAGCAGCTTCACGAGATGAGTGACGTGGGTTGTGGCCAGGTCCTCTGTCGTTCTTGGACTGCGGTGCAGCTGTGGGAAATGGGCTCCCCTGTTTTTCAGGAGGGAGAGGAGCTCCTGTCCCGCGTGGAATCTGAGCCCGAGACTGTGGCAGCGTCCGCCCGCCGGGCTCTCTCCGCGCTCCTGACGGCTGTGCTCTGGGCTCCTCCATTCGCCCGGGTGCTCATCCCCAATGCCTGTGCGGAGCAACAGTGCCCTCTTGCTCCCCCTGTGTCTCTTCTCTGAGACCAGCAGCTGTTCGTGTTCGAGTTCGGTGCTAGTTTGAGGAACATGGGTGGAGTTTTACGAAATAACAGTGAAAAACGAACTTTATAGGAAGTCTTCATCCACGTTTGAGGGGGTATTTTCTTGTTCCCTTCCGATTTCTTAGGGCATTGTTCCTACAGATTTATTAATCCTTACCGAGGGTTAAATCGTAAGTAGAAACACAAGACCGCTCTCTCAGGAGAGTTCAGTGGTGTTTTCTCTCTCATCACTTTCTTTCATGCAGGGTGCCTGTGACTACAAAGAACTTTGGTCACTGGTCCGTGGCAGCTAGGATTTTATCTTGCCCTGTTGGTTTTTGCTGGCCCCAGACCCCTCTCAAACCTGAGCCCATTTTCTCTGTTCTGTTCAGGCCCCCGTTGGCTGAACAGAAAAGCCAGGCTGTGTTATGAGGACAGGAGGTGACATTTGGGCCCCTGGAACTGAGTAGCATTTAAGTTCTTTAGGGGAGTGGGTGTGGGGGCACGGGGTGCAGAGGTCTGAGTGTTCTCCAGAGTCACTCGTGAGCCTCACCCGGGCAGGAGTGTGTGCTCGCCAACCCGGCACGACCCAACCCCACTCCTCCTCTGCCAGCCTGGGGGCTTAGAGGCAGTTGGCTGTATCTAGGGTTCACGTTCACGGATTTTGGACAGCAGCTCTTTAGTTCTGACAGAAGCTCTGTGGGAGGGACCCAGGCCGCCTTGCCCGATGAGCACAGGAGCGGATGAGGGCCTTTCTCCCCCAGAGGCCGATTCCTCGGAAAAGGGAAGGAGCTCGAGCTTGGCTCGGGCATGCTGCCTGGCAGGTTGTGACGGCCCAGCATGTGGGAGGCGTTTCCCTGCCAGGAAGCCCAGTGGCCTGTGGAGGGGCTTGTCCTGAGCCCTTTTTACTCACCGAACAGACGGCTTTGATGGTCTCTTGTCCCCGAGGCAGTGGGTTCTAGCCCTGAACCGGGCCTGCTGTCCTCACTCGTGTCTTACAAAACAGGAGCGCCTTCGAGAAGGGGCGGGCTGAGACAGCTCCGCGATGGGAGCCTGATGGGTGGCACGGTGCCTCCAGGGGCGCCTCCAGGCCGGGTCTCAGGAGGCGGCACCTGCAGGGGGTGGGGGTGCCTGGCGCCGCCGTCCCGGAAAGCAGCCGCGTGGGGCCTGGTGGCCCTCTCGCTGGTCCGTTACTCTGCACATCCTCAGTGCATGGTGCGCGTGAGTGGGATGGTAGTGCTTTTTCCCTCGTTGTGAGAGTAACACCCGTGGTGGAAGTTTAGAGAATTTACACAGAAGTACACAGAAGGGCAAAAGAACCCTGAACGAGGTTTTACCCCTGGCGGATGCAGTGCACCCTGATTTTGCGGCGTTTCTTCCAGTGGGAATGGGCTCGGGTTGTGATTTTCAAGCTAACTATAGGTCCAACCCTTTTAACGGGAGTCTCACGGGCTCTGAGTTCTCACAGCGCTCCGTCCCTCCACCACCTTCCTCCTGCCGCCCACCTCCCCGCCCCGCACCCCGCTCCCCACCCCGGCCCCAGCATTTCCACTCTCAGGCTGCGAGCCTCCGGGGCTTCCGCCAGCCGCCCCTTCACCTCCACGCAGCGTCAACATGAGTGGGGCCTGGCCGTGCTCACAGGTGCGGGCTCTGCCCTGCACAGTCCTGGCTGTGAGGGTCGCCCACAGAGTCCAGAGCACACCGCGTGTTTTCTCGAGGTTGTCGTCTGAATGGAAACAAAACTAAAGGTGCCCGCTGGACCGCTGTCCTCTTGGGCTGCGTCAGCCCTGGTTGGGTAAAGTTGGGAACCCGTCACGGGAAAGTCACTTATCAGATTGTCTTCTGTTTTCTCTCTGGTTTTGAACGACCGCATAACCCCTTTATGTTATGTTCTCTGTTATTGACCTTGTGTGACCATCAATTTGTGGTTTTGTTCATTTTGTAGATTTTGAAGATCTCTTTGACGATGATGATATCCAGTGAGGTGTGTCCAGCGGTGCGTCTGGCTGAGCTTCGCCATGTGGTGGTGTGGTGGGGCTCCTTAAAGGACAGTTTCATGTGGTTCCAGAGAACTTGTGGGAATTGCTAGAATTTAGGAGATGGTTAGCCAAGAAAGAGAAGAAGGTTTTAACCATCTGGAGGAGGCCTGTTAAACTCTGAATGTGGCCAGCTTTTGTCCTTAACTTCAGTTAAAATAAAGTGATGTTATTACTTACAGGGTAACTTTGATTCTTGCATTTTGAGTGAATGTTACAATCCCTGGACATCTGCGTATGTATGCCCCTGTGTGTGTTCCTTGCTAAGAGAAGCAGATCTCCTCCTAGAAACACACCCTGTGCTTTTTGCGTTATGACCTTGAGTGATTCTGACAGCTCACAGTTGCTGAGGTGGTGCTTGTGTGAGACCCTGTGAGACCCTGCTCCTGCCCCGTGGGCTCCCCCGGTGGGCCTCGTGTTCGGCTCTGACATCAGAGCAGCTGCTGCCCCCAGACCCGAGGCTTGAGGAAACAGGCAGCTTGGTGATGACTGAAGGAGACGCCTCCCACCTGAGAAATGTGTGCCTCAGTCCATTTCAGAGGAGAGCCTGGTGTCTCTGGGGGCAGTTTCTTACTGGTCCATCTCAGCAGCTGATAATGGCTGTGAACACTCGGATCTCACATCAGTCTTGAGGAATGTGTCTTTGATCAGGAACAACCCAGGGCACACGACTTGGTGGTTCCCATAGCTCCGAGCAGAGCAGAGCCGCTTAGTGGATGAGTCAGGCTGTCCCCTCTCACTGTGAGAACCACCAAATGGAGCAGCCTGACGGCCTGGCTGTGAAAGAGCCGTGTTTACTGAGAATCATCATCTCGTGAGTGCCGAGTGGGTTTCTGCTCTTTGCATGCCCCTCCTGGTGGAGCTCGGCTCCCGGCAGGGAGGACAAGTTGTCCAGGGCAGCTCAAGGGGCCAACATGAGAGCAGCATCCCAGTAAAGGCCAGGTTAGGAGGGCCTGGGGACCCCATCATGGGAGGCCCTGCCCTGGGACCCCAGGCTGCTTCCACATTAGACTCTAACGGCAGGGCTTCCAGCAGGAGCTGCACGGCCTGACTCCAGAGAGAGGTATCTCGGGGTCTGTTTTTGAGGTCACATACTGGGCAGTCCGCTTTACTCAGTGGGCTCCTTGGAGCAGGCCCGGAGGGCTCTGTGGGGAAGGACGGGGCATTTGGCCATCAGCAGTGGCCGCGGTTTGGTCTGTGAGCTGTGAGGGCTGCACCCATTCAGGCCTCAGGATTGGGAAGGCCCTTTCGGACAAGGGGAGGTGCTGGGAGGAGGATCCCCGCTCGTGGCCATGGCGAGGACTTGGAGGGTATTGTCTGCTAAGGTGGGGTGTCTGGATCCTTGTTGAATTGCAGGTTCTTGGAAGTGAGAGCTCCTAATGCAGGGAGCCTGTCAAAACCACGTGAACAAGCATGTGGGTTATTGGGGTTGAGCTCTGGGGAACTTGGGTTTGGGGAAGAAGTTGGAGAAAGAGCTGTTTTAATGCTCTGAACTGTGAAGACTAGTGGAGGCCTTTGGAAGAACCATCTGCTCTCCCTGCCCTTACAGTTCTCGGTCTTCCTGGGTAGAGGGAAAACATTTGTCCCTCAGCCTCTGCCCTGGCCGCTTGTTTGAATGGAAAGGGGCTTACGTGCTCTTTATCAGGGCTCAGGAGACTGCCGGGAGAGGAGGCTGGCCTCCACACATGCGAGCAGCTGGGTTAGGGACACTTCCAAAGCAAATCACACTGTCAGGAAGCAGCATTACTGACTTCAGGAAATTGAGGGCTGTGAGTTCTGCTTGATGTCAAGATGAGAAAAAGGTGCTGAAATGAAGAGCCCTTTTGTCCTTCGAGAGGCCAGAGGCCAGGGCTCCTCCCCCGGAGCTCCTGTCCTGTGGAAACGTGGTCTTCTTGTCGCACACGTGACTTGGCCCCAGGTCACCCAGCGCTTGGGGGGCAGAGGGGTGCCAGCCCTTGGTCAAGGGCTGCATTCTCTCACCGAGACCAAAAACAAAGCCAGGAGACACTCAGCATATTAAGAAGGAAGACAGGAAGCCTGGGTCCCAAAGGGCTGGACTGTTAACATTTGCTGACGCAGAGAATGTTTATAGACTGGTACCAAGGAGGCACGCACTGGAGATTGATGGGCACCGAGACGCCAGTTTGCAGAAGAACCAACTCAGACGGCCAGGGAGCACTTAGAGGTGCTCAGGGTCACAGGAAGTCGGCGAAATGTCCGCTGAGGCAGCAGCATGCCACTTTCCTTGCTGGAGGGCAGAGGCTTTGTGATGAGGGGTGCCATGCCGGCGGGGGTTGGGTGGGACTAGGGGAACCGTGGTCTCTTTGGAAGAGATGCAGTGACGGTGATGAAGACTGGAGAGACCCAGCAGAACCCAGACACGATGTTGATTCTAGTATTTTTCCTCTGGGAAACAATATCGAGACTGAATGATCACGATGAGGAAGTGATGGTGCAGGCACGCCTCGGGGAGCCCTGCGTCCCCTACAGAGTGGCCTTGGGCCTGGGGGGCATTACATGGGCCCCTGTGGGTGGGGAAGCTGAGAGGCAGGAGAGGGGCTGTTACCTGGCATGTTTATACCTGTTCATCTGACGTACAGACTATTTTTTGGGGCTCCAAAATCACTGCAGATGGTGACTGCAGCCATGAAATTAAAAGATGCTTACTCCTTGGCAGGAAACTTATGACCAACCTAGACAGCATATTCAATAACCTCAGATATGCAGATGATACCACCCTTATGGCAGAAAGTGAAGAAGAACTAAAAAGCCTCTTGATGAAAGTGAAAGAGGAGAGTGAAAAAGTTGACTTAAAGCTCAACATTCAGAAAACAAAGATCATGGCATCTGGTCCCATCACTTCATGGGAAATAGATGGGGAAACAGTGGAAACAGTGTCAGACTTTATTTTTTTGGGCTCCAAAATCACTGCAGATGGTGACTGCGGCCATGAAATTAAAAGATGCTTACTCCTTGGAAGGAAAGTTATGACCAATCTAGATAGCATATTCAAAAGCAGAGACATTACTTTGCCATTAAAGGTCCATCTAGTCAAGGCTATGGTTTTTCCAGTGGTCATGTATGGATGTGAGAATTGGACTGTGAAGAAAGCTGAGCACCGAAGAATTGATGCTTTTGAACTGTGGTGTTGGAGAAGACTCTTGAGAGTCCCTTGGACTGCAAGGAGATCCAATCAGTCCATTCTGAAGGAGATCAGCCCTGGGATTTCTTTGGAAGGAATGATGCTAAAGCTGAAACTCCAGTACTTTGGCCACCTCATGCGAAGAGTTGACTCATTGGAAAAGACTCTGATGCTGGGAGGGATTGGGGGCAGGAGGAGAAGGGGACGACAGAGGATGAGATGGCTGGATGGCATCACTGACTCGATGGATGTGAGTCTGAGTGAACTCTGGGAGTTGGTGATGGACAGGGAGGCTTGGCGTGCTGATTCATGGGATCGCAAAGAGTCGGACACGACTGAGCAACTGAACTGAGCTGATGCATGTGTGCAGGGGTCCCTGTGGCTCAGACGGTAAAGAATCTGCCTGTAGTGCAGGAGACCAGGGTTCAATCCCAGGGTTGGGAAGATCCCCTGGAGAAGGGAACAGCTACCCACTCCAGTGTTCTTGTCTGGAGAATCCCATGGACAGAGGCTACAGTCCATGGTGTCACAAAGACATCACTGAGCAACTAACACTTCCATGGATGTGTGCAGGGGCTTCCCTGATGGCTCAGTGGTAAAGAATCCACCTGCCAATTCAAGAGACATGGGTTTGAAAGATCCCCTGGAGAAGGAAATGGCAGCCCACTCCAGTATTCTTGCCTGGGAAATCCCATGGACAGAGGAGCCTGGAGGGCAGTAGTCCATGGGGTCAGAAAAGAATCAGAGACAGCCTAGTGACTAAACAACAAGAGATGCACATGCGTAGGGACACCTCCTCCTGTGCGCCCAGCTTGGCCTGCAGGCTGTGATGACATACGTGTGTGTGTGAATGTTTCAGAAAAGACGGCGCTCCCAGCCCTGAGGGGAAGGGCAATAAATGAGGAGCCTGTGAAAACCCAGTGTACAGGTGTGGGGGCAGGTGTGGGGTTTGTGGGGGCAGGTGTGGGAGCAAGTGTGGGGAGTGGTGGGGCAGGTGGGGGTGGTTTGGGGGCAGGTGTGGGGTCAGGCAGTCAGGGGCCTCCCTTTCTGGAAGAGGCACTTGTGGGGAACCGAGACTTTGAGGTGAGTGGGAGAAGAGGCCTTAGGGGAGGGCAGGAGAGCGGCCCAGGTGTGTGTAGGGCCTCGAGGTGGGAGAGTGGGTGGCCATCAGGGAAGGAGAGGGCTCCAAGCCATGAGGGGCACGGGGGTGGAGGGCAGCGCTCAGGAGGCTTTTCCTCCCGTCTCCTGCATCTGCCCCAGGCTGGTTCCAGTTCTGCAGTTGAAGTGGAGCCCGAAGGCCTGGTCTTCATCGTCAAGGACCAGTAGCTGTTAAGGAGGGACTGATTTCCCGGCTGGATCCCTGAGCCTGGAGCCTGGAGAGACACAGCGCTGGGGCGTGTGTTCAGTGGGAGTCTGCCCTGCACTGCAGTATTTTCTGCTCCGCTGAGAACTGGCTTGCGTCCTGACAGCACAGAGCTGACTCTGTACCCCTCAAGGGCACTTGGGGTCTGCAGGCAGGTGGAGGCTTCCTGCAGGAAGGCGCCTGTGTGGGGACCCAGGAGATGGCGCCAGCCAGCAGCCCTTGGCCAGTGCTGTGGGTTTTGCTTGTTTCTTTTTTTTTTTTTTTTTAATTTCCTTTGACTCAACTTTAGCATTTATTTTGCTGAGACAATTTTTCTGTCACTTGGAGGGCTCAGTTCTGTCTCCAGCTGTGTCCAGAGCAGTTAAGTAAATGTTGAAGGAACCTGCTGGAGTCCTTGCTGAGACAGGAAAACCACCAACGTGCCATGAAACGACATTTGAAGCAGTTGGCTGGATTTTTTTCTTTACTTAGTATCTTGCTGATGATCATAATAATGCCCCAAAGATGCCTTTCATTGAGAGCCAGCTTTGAGCACAGCATTTATATTCCACCAAGTCCTCTGAATGTTCCAGAGAGGAGGGTCACGTATTATTCAGTTGCCGGTAAATACACCGAGGCTCATGGAGGTGACGAGCCCTCCCCGAGCTGGCCCTCCAAGTGGGGTGGAGTGGGCTTCGTCCCAGAGCCATGGAGTGTTCCTACTTTAGACATTAGGCAGGGGCCCTGGTTCTGCCCTCTAAGACATGGGAGCTGGAGGAAACTGGTTAACACTCCTGCCTCCATGTTTCTCATCTACACAAATGAGGGATATAAAGACACCCAGCTCAGTTTCTTCTCAGCAAAAGATAGCATTGAGGAACAGCCAAGCTGTAGATGGGGGAGCATTGCAGTACAGGTCCTAGCAAAGGGCTCATTCAGAATATATGAAGAGCTCCTACAAGCCAACAGTAAAACGCAGACAACCTAAGCAAATGTTGGCAAGAGACGGGAAGGGGAGATTTGCACAGAGACACGCACTTGGCCTCTGAGCATCTGAGCTGATGCTCAACACACAGCGGGGTGACGGAGCAACGTTCCTTTCCCACTGACTAGAGTGAAAACTCACGCGTCAATCGATCAAGTGCCCCCCACCCCTGCCCTGGCCCGCCTCCACGCCCAGGTGACTTCACTGCAGCATGAACTGTGTTCTTCACGCATCGTGGTTAATAGGCCCAAAGTGTGTAGTCAACACACCCGCCTCGCAGAGCAGGCTGTGAGCATGGGTCAGGGCTGGCTCTGCTTTACTGTGGATTGTGGGGTGGGGGGGCTCCCTGCTCAGGTCTTTACCTCATTTTATCACTCATCCTACAACCACTCTACAGGATAGCTCTTGTTACTTTTTCTTTTTTAAAGACTCTGTGTTAGGCCCTGAAATTTGCCCCCTATTCATAGGTGATGTCTGTGTTTGGTTTCGGTATTAGGAGAACACTGGCCTCGTAGAATGAGCTGGGAGTTATTCCCTCTGCTTCTGTCCTCGGAAAGAAGTGGTAGAGAACGGGCATAATTTCTTCAGCATCTGGTAGGACCCACCCATTTCCCGTCTGGGATTGGGGTTTTCTGTTTTGGAAGGCTATTCACTACTGTCTTCAGTTTCTTGAAAAGATACAGCCATAACAAGATTGTCAATTTCTTCTTGTGTGAATTTTGACAGACTGTGTCTTTCAAGAAATTAGTCCATTTCATCTAAGTTATCAAATTATTGGGCATAGAGTTTTAGTATTATTTCATTATCCTTTTATGTTTTTCTTTTTTTAGCTTTTTTATTGGAATAGAGTTACTTTACAATGTTGGGTTAGTTTCTGGTACATAGTGAAGCAAGTCATCTGTGTATACACATGTCTCCTCCCTCTTGGACCTCCCTTCCTCCCTGCCCCATCCCACTCCTCTAGGTCAACACAAGAGCACCGAGCGGGGCTCCCAGCGCTTTGTTGCGGGCTCCCACTAGCCATCTGTTGTACACATCGTAGTGTGTATATGTCAATCCTAATCTCCAGATTCATCCCACCCTCTCGTTCCCCCACTGGTACCCACATGTCCACTCTCTGCATCTGTGTCTGTTCTTAAAGATGAATGGATAAAGAAGATGTGGTCAGTGAGTTCAGTCACTCAGTCGTGTCCAACTCTTTGTGACCCCACGGACTGCAGCACGCCAGGCTTCCCTGTCCACCACCAACTCCCGGAGCTTGCTTGTAAACTCATGTCCATCAAGTTGGTGATGTCATCCAACCATCTCAACTACTGTTGTTCGTTTTCCTCCTGCCTTCAATGTTTCCCAGCATCAGGGTCTTTTCCAACGACTCAGTTCTTTGCATCAGGTGGCCAAAGGATTGGAGTTTCGGCATCAGCCCTTCCAATGAATATTCAGGACTGATTTCCTTTAGTATTGACTGGTTTGATTTCCATGCAATCCAAGGTACTCTCAAGAGTTTTCTACAACACCGCAGTTCAAAAGCATCAGTTCTTCGACACTCAGCATTCTTTATGGTCCAACTCTCACATCCATACATGACCACTGGAAAAATCACGGCTTTGACTAGATGCACGTTTGCTGGCAAAGTAATGTCTCTCCTTTTGAATATGCTGTCTAGGTTGGTTATAGCTTTTCCAAAGATCAAACGTCTTTTAATTTCATGGCTTCAGTCACCATCTGCAGTGATTTTGGAGCCCAAGGAAATAAAGTCTCTCACTGTTTCCATGTGGTACAAAATACAATGGGATATTATGCAGCCACTAAAAGGAATGAGATCAGGCAATTTGTGAGATGTGGATGGACCTAGAATCTGTCATACAGAGTAAAGTGAGTCAGAAAGAGAGAAACAAACATATATTGACATGCTTGTGGAATCTAGAAAAATGGTCCAGATGAACTATATTATCCTTTTGTTGTCCATGGTATCTGTAGCTACATTCTTTTTCTAATTTGTGATATTAGTAATTTTTGTCCTTTTTATTTTTTTCTGTTTTTTTTTTTTTTAGCTTCCACAGTGGCTCAGCAGTAAAGAATCCACCTGGCAATGCAGGAGATGCCAGCTGCTGCTGCTAAGTCACTTCAGTCGTGTCCAACTCTGTGCGACCCCCCTGACTGCAGCCTACCAGGCTTCTCCGTCCGTGGGATTCTCCAGGCAAGAACACTGGAGTGGGTTGCCATTTCCTTCTCCAATGCATGAAAGTGGAAAGTGAAAGTGAAGTCGCTCAGTCGTGTCTGACTCTTAGCGACCCCAGGGACTGCAGCCTACCAGGCTCCTCCACCCATGGGATTTTCCAGGCAAGAGTACTGGAGTGGGGTGCCATTGCCTTCTCTCGCAGGAGATGCCAGAGATGTGCGTTTGATATCTGGGTCAGGAAGATCCCCTGGAGAAAGGAATGGCAACCCACTCCAGAATTCTTGCCTGGAGGATCCCATGGACAGAGGAGCCTGATGGGCTACAGTCTATGGGGTCACAAAAGAGTCGGATATGACTTGGCCTTAGCAACTAAATGACAACAGCAATATTTGATATGTTTAGTTTTTTCCTTCCAGTCCATGATTTGTGTGGTGCGCTGGTGACTGCCAGGGTGGCCTGAGGCCTCTGCCTCCTGTCTCACGCTGCTGTTTGGGTCTCTCCCTCGAGGACTCTGTTACTTCCTTCTAAGGAGTAGAACATGGCAGAAGTGATGCTGTGATTCTCCCAGGAATAGGTTAGTTATGTAATGTAAAGGCTGTAGCTTCTCCTTTGACCTCTTTGTCTCTCTCTCCCCTCTGTCTCTCATCCTTTCCTCTGCAGTAGAACAGCTTTCATACCGTCAGGACGCTCGGGCACCACGCAGCGAGGTTGTGGTGTAGCTCGGCATTTACTCAGTACTCCTTTTGTGTCTTTCAGTAACAGTTACAATTTTATTTCTAAAGGTAGTGTGTATCATTTGTTACATTTATTCATATATGCCTAGGGATTTATATTATATTTTACTTTTTAAATATTTAATAATACGATCTACAATAGCATGAGAATAAACAAATAGCAGAATAAGACGTAGAAGTGAAGTGAAGTGAAGTGAAGTCGCTCAGTCATGTCTGACTCTTTGCGACCCCATGGACTGCAGCCTTCCAGGCTCCTCCGTCCATGGGATTTTCCAGGCAAGAGTTCTGGAGTGGGGTGCCATTGCCTTCTCCAGGGGATCTTCCTGACTCAGGAATTGAACCCGGGTCTCCTGCATTGTAGGCAGATGCTTTACCCTCTAAGCCACCAAGGAAGCCCTAGAAACAGACCCACATATGCAGAGGCACTTGGTTTATGATAAAGATGACAGTATACAGCAGTGGGGGAGAAACATTTAAAAAGTGGTCCATGGGATAACCATATGAAAAAATAAAGCCATTCCTATATAAAAACCCCCACAAATTTAATAACATGTGAATTATAAGTTCTAATATAAAAGACTAAGCAGAAAACAAGTTCCCCAGGAAACATAAAAGAGATACTTTTGGATCTTGCATGGACAATATTTCTTTAAACATGCTGCAGAATGAAGTAGCCATGGAAAAAGTGCCTGATAATCTTATTAAATTTAAGAACCTCTGTTCATCAAAAATAATTTTAAAGGTCAATACAAGTATAAATATAGAAACCACAAAGTAAGAGAAGATATTCAGAACTCATGTAACCAACGAAGGGCTCATATCAAGAATAAGAATTTCTATGATCTTCGTGAAAAAGAAAAAATCTGGCAAAACATATATGCTTCCTCAGAAAGAGCATTCAGTTTGCTGCTAAATATGTGAAAATATTAGCTCATTAGCCACTAGAGAAGGGGAAAACTTCCTCCTTAAAAAGAATCGCAACTTTTCTCATTGGTAGACTTGTATTACAAAAAGACAGTGTTCAATTGTTATTATACTTTGAATTTTGTCAAAAATATATACATTTCTTTTCTCTCCTGTTATGTGTAAGTAACTATGAAATATATTTAGGCCACAAATGCCTAAAATTTGTTTTTATAGATTTTACTGGCGATTAGTTGATTTACATCTACGGTGCTAGTTTCAGCTATGTTGTGTTACTTTACCTTGGGTGTACAGCACAATGATTCTGTTATCCGTATACTCACTCTGTTGTTACTCTTTACCTGTGTTGATCGTTGCACTGTATGGAGTATAGATCCCTGTGCTGTACAGCAGGTCCTTATTAGTCGTCTATTTCACATATAGTCATGCATATGTATCAGTCCCAGTCTTCCAGTTTGTCCCTCACCCCTTACCCCCTGGTGACCATAAGCCTTTCTGTGTCTGTTGTGGTCAGCACAGCAGGTAGGGATCGAAAGTGGTTGACACACAGTTTGGGAAAAAGCAACTAGAGACAGAATTAAAGTTTTAAAGATGGGACCGGGGAACTCAAGACCTCGTGGGTCCAGAGCCCTGCTCCTTGGAGCCACATCACTTTTATTTAGCGTCTTGGCAAGCAGAAAGGATCTGTGTGTTACGATGGAGTCGGCCGCCTGTGTCCCCGGCCACGTCTCCCATTTTACTGATTACTTTAAACTGTCCTTGTTATTTTCTTGTGCAAGGGCTATCACCTGGCTGGAGGTCATGGACCCGCATATGCCTTGGGAAAACGTGGTGTGTGCAGAAGCAGCGTGCTGAACTTGCGCTGACCAGGCGTTCCAAGGTCCACACTATGTGTTTTTCCTTAGCTTAGCGGGGAATGACAACCCCAACTGATCAACCTGATGTACTTTTATTTGGGTTATGCTTACTGCTATATTTTGCTTTTATTCTTTTCCCATGGTGATTTTCTCATGGCTTGAGAAAGTCACCAGGGCCTTCCCTGGTGGCTCACAGGTTAAAGCATCTGCCTCCAATATGGGAGACCCGGGTTCAATCCCTGGGTCAGGAACATCCCCTGGAGAAGGAAATGGCAACCCTCTCCAGTTTTCTTGCCTGGAGAATCCCATGGACAGAGGAGCTTCGTAGGCTACAGTTCATGGGGTCTCAAAAAGTCGGACACGACTGAGGGACTTCACATGGTGATTTTCTCATGGCTTAGCCACAGCAATAGGTAGCTGACTATTAACCCCTGCATATGTCTGAGAATCTATTTCTGTTTTTTTTTTTTAATGTTCAAAATTGTTTATTTAAAAAATAAAAATGAAAGTTGGAATGGTATATGACCACATACCCAGCAGAAAGGCTAAAATTGATAAAGCAGACAATATGGTTTGTCCCCATTAGACAATGGGCCTCCCTGTGGGCTCAGCTGGTAAAAACTGTCTGCAATGAGGGAGCCCTGGGTTTGATTCCCTGGGTTGGGAAGATCTGGAGAAGGGAACAGCTATCCACTCCAGTATTCTGGTCTGGAGAATTCCATGGACTGTATAGACAATAAAGCTTGTCCATGTTAGATAGCATCACTAACTCAATGGACATGAATTTGAGCAAACTCCAGGAGATAGTGAAGGAAAGGGAAGGCTGGCATGTTGCAGTCCCTGGGGACTCAAAGAGCTGGGCATGACTTAATGGCTTAACAACAACAAATGGCTTGTCCATGATGGTGCACAGCAACAGGGACTCTCATGCACTATTTGTGGGATGAAAATTGCTTTTCCATTTTGGTAAAACTGTAGAGTTAATCAAAAGCAAGAGCATTCAGCTCCTAAGAATGCCAACAGTAATTCACTCTTAGCAAAAGACATGTAAAAAATTTTGTAGAAGCAAGGAGATCCAACCAATCCATCCTAAAGGAAATCAGTCCTGAATATTCACTGGAAGGACTGATGCTGAAGCTGAAACTCTAATCCTTTGACCACCTGATGTGAAGAACTGACTCATTTGAAAAGACCCTGATGCTGGGAAAGATTGAAGGTGGGAGGAGAAGGGAACGACAAAGGATAAAATAGTTGGATGGCATCACCAACTCCATGGACATAAGTTTGAGTAAACTCCGGGAGTTGGTGATGGACAGGGAGGCCTGGCATGCTGCAGTCCATGGGGTTGCAAAGAGTCGGACACAACTGAGCAACTGAATTGAACTGAATTCAATAAACTTGAATGGCCATCAGTGGTAGAATGGATAAATTATGATATTTTCATATGGTAGAATCTTGTGTAGTAATGAAAAATTAGAACTACCATTATGGGCAGTCACATGGGTTAATCTCATAAATATGTTAACCCCCCCCCCCAAAAAAAAGGCACACAAGATAAACTGGATGATTCTACGATGCTATTCACTGAATGTTCACAGTAGGCAAAACTAATCTGTGTGTTAGAAGCAGGATTCCCACTAACCCTGGCAGGCAACGAATAGAATGAGGGGAGAAGATCTTGTGAAAATTGGGTGAATTTCTCATTCTCAACCTGGGTGGTGGTGAACTCCCTGAATGGATATGCTTTGAGTATTTTTTCTGAAGATATATCAAAATTGTACATGTGTTTATGCCTCATGTCTTCCATCCTGTGACTTGGAAGGCGGTGCTGTGGCTGGGGTCACCATCCCTAACAGCAGTGTCATCTGTGCCCTTGCTGTGATGGAGCAGGAGCCCAGGGGTGCTTCTGTCCTCAAGTGGAACCACCACGTTCACCAGACCACTGACCTGGCTCCTCCCCGACAGGCCCTGCTTGTCAGCCCTGAGCCACTGAAGCCAAGCCTATTCCTACTCACCCCTACTGACCGAGGGGAACACCTTGGCCATTATCATCTTAAACAGATCTCTTTGGTGGTGTTGAAAGTGGGCTGAAAAAGGTCAACTGGAGGGCCCTCAGTGGACGGTCACGTCCTGCCAACAGGTGATGGTGAAGTCCTGCATCCCAGGCGGGGTTAGGAGATGGAGGTATGTTGCATGCAAACACCTTTTCTTCCAAGTTTGATCAATGCACATATATCTGACTTCTTTCCTACCAAAACCCATGGAATGACCCAGAGAACCATGATACACAAAGGGGACAAGACCCGCCCCTGCCTCCTGCCCTGTTCATTCAGTCTTCATGTGACTTGAGTCACTGCTCCTTCTTGCAACATGGAGAATTCTGGTTGCAGAGCATCCTTGTCCATCCCTGCATCTCACACATAGTGAATGTCTGCTTCATAAATGCCTTCAAGCAATGTGACTGAATAAATGGATCAGAGTCCTCAAGACATCCCATTCCATTCAGAAGTGGAAGAGGTTTGAGGGGCTCCTCATGGTTCACTGTCTCTGAATTCTCCATCCAGCCCTCAGGATACTGGATGTCCCCCTCTGGTCACCCTCCTTCACATGGCTGTGTGTCTCTGCCCCAGTCTCCGCAGAGCATCCTTCACGTCCTTGTTTCTCAGACTGTAAACAAGGGGGTTGAGCATTGGGATGACCAGGGTGTAGAAGACAGAGACCACCTTGCCCTGCTCCATGGACTCCACAGCTCCCGGCTGGGCATACATGACAAAAAGGGTCCCATAAAAGAGGGACACGGCTGTCATGTGGGAGCCGCAGGTGGAGAAGAGCTTGTGTCTCCCTCCTCCTGAGCGCATCCTCAGGATTGTCACTGTGATGTAGCCATAGGAGGTGAGGACCACGAATGTGGTGCCCACGATGATGAGGCCACAGATTCCAAACAAGACCAGCTCATTGAGGGTTGTCTCAGCACAGGCAACCTCGATCATAGGAGGCACATCACAGAAGAAGAGGTCGATGTGGTTGGAGCTGCAGAATGGGAGGCTGAATGTGAAACTGGTCTGCAGGATGGAGTTGAGGCAGCCCCCACAGTAGGAGCCCAGCACCAGGCGGGCACAGACCGAAGGGCACATGGAGATGGGATAGCACAGGGGGCTGCAGATGGCCACGAAGTGGTCATAGGCCATCACAGCCAAGAGGAGAGTCTCAGAGGTAGCCAGCAGGGAGAAGAAGAAGAACTGGGTGGCACAACCTGCAAAGGTGATGACCTTGGAGGAGGACAGGAAGTTGGCTAGGGCCTTGGGGTAGATGACAGATGAGTAGCACAAGTCTAAGAAGGAGAGGTTCTTGAGGAAGAAGTACATTGGGGAGTGCAGACGGGCATCCACGGTGATGACCACGATCATGGTGAGGTTCCCCAGGATGGCCACCATGTACAGGGCCAGGAACAGAGCAAAGAGCAGGGCCTGGGTCTGCAGACCACCCTCAAATCCATCCAGCACAAACTCCTGCAGAGGCATCACTGAGAGGTTTCCATTTCTGTGGGGTGACATGGTCTTGACCCTTTGATGACTCACTGCCAACTGACCAAGAGGCCACCAGCTGCCCAGTTCTCCCTCCAGATGAGCTCAGGCTGACCTGAAAGGGCAGTATTGCCTGTGACTCACAAATTCATAAATATGCATGGAGAACTCACTCTGTGGAACCCTCTGAGTTGTTAGCACAGGGGTGGGGTGAATGCCAGGAGGGTTACAGAGCTGAGTCTCCAGGGCAAGAATGGAGTTGCAGCCCCCTATCTCCTCCTTTGAAGTAAATGCTCTCCTCCCCTCAAGGATGCTCCTGAATTTTGCCATTTCCACTCTATGCTCCCATAGCTAATCCTATACTTTCTGTTCCTTATAAAATCATTCCTTGATTTCAGAAACGTTTACTGAGGATGCCCGGCCCACCAGGACTTGACCTAGTGATGGTTTCATCTCCAGGCCAAACTGGAAGGAGAGCAAAGACCCGCCATCACCAGGCTAATGAAGGTGTTTTGTGTCTGTCTCCCCTGCAGATTCTGAGACCCATCTCAGAATCATGGCCTCTGAGCCTGGACCACAGTGGCATTTCATCTGCAAAGCTCTCTGCACCCTTGAGGTTCTCATGGGGCTTTCTGCCCATGTGCAGATGTTTGCCAAATCATGGAAAAGGAACAGTCCAACTTTGAAGAGATGGGCATGCCCTCCTTATCATTGTCACTGGCGACTCACACTCCATGTTCTGCAAATCACTTCAGAACAGCCTCTTCCATTTGGAACTATGGAGATCTGGGCTTCTGTCTGTTCTCTGGAATTCTCTGAGGTCTTTCTGCTCCCTGCCTTTGTCACAGCACAGACCGTTCAGAAGGTCAGAGCAGGGCTGTGCAACAGATATAAGTTGGCCACCGTGTTGATTCATGGAGCTGCTGTGCTGACAGGGGCATGGGTGGAGGGGTGGAAGGGGGTCTGTACTGTATCCTGTTGGTACTAAGTTGATGGATCCCTGCTGCCCACCCCGCAGGGATCATTCACATGTAGTGGGGACAGATGGCTAGTGTGGTACACCTGTTCAGCCCCACACCCCAAGAAGCAGGTGTTTCTGTGGTGAATTCAAAGATTCTGTGTGGGGAGCGAGCTCCACCCGTGGCAAAGGTCATGAGGAAGGAGGCTTGGCATACGCAAAGGCGGGATCAAGCCTCAGGAGTCTCCCTGGGAATTCTCGAGCATCTACCCCCGAAACCAGAGTCTGCCTACTTTCTGCTTTGTGCTTTCACCTACACCTCTGACTTTATGGGGGGCTGTCCCCCACTACCTCTCTCTGAAAAAAGAGTTGGCTTACAGCTCCAGTTAATAATTCCTGGGTGTGACAGTGTTTCAACCTACAAACTCCTTTGGAAATCCTCTAGCCTGCCTGAATAGGTTTTTTCTGCCACATGTGATTGTTCAGAGCCTCCCAACTGTGAGAGGGAGGAGATGTTCTAAACTGTCTAAACACAGATTCTTTTGAGTAGTTAAAAGATTGATTAGAAATTGTATTGAGAAGGGTTTTTCACTTATTGGGCCAATGTTTGCTGCTAAGTCCCCATACCCCTTACCTACTGTGTCCTTGGCAGTATATTGATTGATATAATGGGTGTATAGAAATGTAAGTAGTAGCCTCAATGTTTGTAACCTTGGACCCTTGAGTTAATTCTTTTCTTGATTGAGCCCACCTCACCTTTGCCCTATAGGAATGCAGCTTTGTCCAATGCTTTTTTGGAGGCTGGTGCCTGACTTTGGAATAATCACCTTTAGAGAAAGATAAGTTTCTTAAAATGTTAACAGGCCTCCTGTCCAGAAGATGATGTAATTCACCTGAACTTTTGCATATGATAAGTTTGAAAGCCTGGCTTCGATTAGGACCAGGAACTGCTGTCCCTGCATGACTCCACCCCTTCCCCCACTATCCTCTATGCACAATTTAAGGTATAAAAACTACTTTGGAAAATAAAGTGCGGGCCTTGTTCACCGAAACTTGGTCTCCCCATGTTGCTCTCTCTCCCAAATTCTGGCTGAGTCTCCATCTGGAGCGCGGAACCCACCATGCTTACTAATTATGCCTGGGCTTCTAAGGTCCGACTGGGGAGGCCTCAGTGTCTCCTCTCCTTCGGGAGAATGGAAGGACGCCTGCAGCCTACGTAAGTGGTGCAAGCTTCTTGTCTTGAAGTTTTATTGGTCTCCCGCGTAAACCAAGCTACTCAGCCTCTTTTCTCCACTGAATTTTCCTACTGAGCTATCCTCATCCTATTACTCTTTATATCTTTGACAAAATATTTAAATAAATAGGTCGCCGACGCAGTCCCCGCTTCGAATACCCTGGATCAGTGGGGGCTGGTCCCCGGCAATTCTGAGTTTATGGTTTTGTGCTCAGTATTACTTGACCATTTCTCTTGACAAGCCCTTAGCAAGATAAAATAGTGACTCCTCCTGGTAAGCTGAAAACAAAGAGAAATTTCCATTTCCAAAGCCAGGCTCTTTGTTTGTTTTTTTGAACAACAAACAAGCAGGGGGCTCCAGTCTGCTGAGGTCACCCAGGGCC
Organism: Bos indicus; assembly: GCF_029378745.1. Taxonomy (NCBI): domain Eukaryota; kingdom Metazoa; phylum Chordata; class Mammalia; order Artiodactyla; family Bovidae; genus Bos; species Bos indicus. The sequence goes on along the minus strand of NC_091762.1, from coordinate 119,582,312 downwards.
ATCCATGGGCATCGTTGACATGAGGAAGCCTTTAATCCGAGCCTAAGGGATGCACTTGATGAGGTCAAAGCAGCTGGACACTTCTCTGCAGTGGCACATAGCCTGTCCTAACAGTCGGCGCTAACCCTCCTAAATGAAAGTGTGGTCCAGGGACCAGGAGCATCACCACCACCTGCGAGCTGGTTAGACATGCAGACGCTCCAGTCAAACACACCTGTTGAATCAGAACTTGCTACTGAACAAGTTGCTCAGAGGACTCATTCACTGGCTAAAGAGGCACTGCTTTCACAACCTTGAAGCTGAGGTCGGGGTAGGGAGGCAGGAGAGTGGACATCACTCCAGCTGCTGAGAACAAGCCCTGGCTGCTTACTGTGGACAGAGCCCTGCTGCCCTTACCCTCCTGCAGCCCTGAAGGGTGCCTGCCTTGACCTTACCTTTTCCAGGTGAGGGTCATGACACACCCAAGTGCACACAGCCAGGATCTGCTTTCCCAGGGCCTCCCAAGCTCCTGATCCAGGTCTGTGCTGATGAAGACCAGTGGACACTGAGGACTCCTGCCTCTCCCGCCTCTGGCTTCCTGTGCAGTGAACCAAGGGTGGGAGGGGGCACTTGGGTTCCCACCAAGAGTCTGGCTGCAGGAGGGCTCTGGGGCTTGGTGCAAGCAGAGAAGGGGATGAACTCAGCTCACCTGCCCCTCTACATCTTGTCCCATCGTCTGTGAGGTGCCTGGACCCTGTGGATTCTCTCCACCTACCACACCTGGGACTTGAGGCCACAAATGGCCAATTAGATGAGACTTGGGCTCTGAGTGCATTGGGACTCACAACTCCCTGGGTCCCAGGAAGCTGCAGTCCTGAGGCCAATCTTACCCTGACCCGCCTCGGCCCAAGGCAGGGGAGGCGGGAAGCCTGAGGTCCTCAGGAAGCAGTGGGGGCCAACAGGGGAGGAACACAAGTTAGAGGGACCCAGTGCCCCTTCTCTGAAAAGTCTCCCCAGGCAGCCAGTGTGATCTCCTGGCCCACAGCCCCTGCTGTCCTCCACCTCCATCCTTGTATAGTGATGAGGAGAGTGGCATGCAGGAAATATTTCCCTGGGGCAGCAGCACAGCTGTCTCTATGCTTCAAGTGGCCATGCACTCAGTCCATAAAGAGAAAAGGTATCTGTTTAAAAAATATTTTAATTTGGAATAGAAATAAAAACCAAAGTACAAAAGTGGTGCATGTTTAATATAAAAAGACAGTATATAAATAAAAGCCTGAAAAAGTTGTTCTAAGAAAAAGAATGCTGATGTGGCTCAATAATTATTATACAAAGTAGGGTTCAGGAAAAAAAGTTTATAAAGAGGGATTTTACAAGAAAAGTTAAATTCAACTGGATAATGTGAAAATCGTTTCCAAGGCAAACCATTCAATATCACAGTAATCCAAGTCTATGTCCCAACCAGTAACGCTGAAGAAGCTGAAGTTGAACGGTTCTATGAAGACCTACAAGACCTTTTAGAACTAACATCCAAAAAAGATGTCCTTTTCATTATAGGGGACTGGAATGCAAAAGTAGGAAGTCAAGAAACAGGCAAATTTGGCTTTGGAATATGGAATGAAGCAGGGAAAAGACTAATAGAGTTTTGCCAAGAAAATGCACTGGTCATAGCAAACACCCTCTTCCAACAACACAAGAGAAGACTCTATACATGGACATCACCAGATGGTCAACACCAAAATCAGATTGATTATATTCTTTGCAGCCAACGATGGAGAAGCTCTATACAGTCAACAAAAACAAGACCAGGAGCTGACTGTGGCTCAGATCATGAACTCCTTATTACCAAATTCAGACTTAAATTGAAGAAAGTAGGGAAAACCACTAGACCATTCAGGTATGACCTAAATCAAATCCCTTTTGATTATACAGTGGAAGTGAGAAATAGATTTAAGGGCCTAGATCTGATAGAGTGCCTGATGAACTATGGATGGAGGTTCGTGACATTGTACAGGAGACAGGGATCAAGACCATCCCCGTGGAAAAGAAATGCAAAAAAGCAAAATGGCTGTCTGGGGAGGCCTTACAAATAGCTGTGAAAAGAAGAGAAGTGAAAAGCAAAGGAGAAAAGGAAAGATATAAACATCTGAATGCAGAGTTTCAAAGAATAGCAAGAAGAGATAAGAAAGCCTTCTTCAGCGATCCATGCAAAGAAATAGAGGAAAACAACAGAATGGGAAAGACTAGAGATCTCTTCAAGAAAATTAGAGATACCAAGGGGACATTTCATGCAAAGATGGGCTTGATAAAGGACAGAAATGGACCTAACAGAAGCAGAAGATATCAAGAAGAGGTGGCAAGAATACACAGAAGAACTGTACAAAAAAGATCTTCACAACCCAGATAATCACGATGGTGTGATCACTCACCTAGAGCCAGACATCCTGGAGTGTGAAGTCAAGTGGGCCTTAGAAAGCATCACTACGAACAAAGCTAGTGGACGTGATGGAATTCCAGTTGAGCTATTTCAAATCCTGAAAGATGATGCTGTGAAAGTGCTGCACTCAATATGTCAGCAAATTTGGAAAACTCGGCAGTGGCCACAGGACTGGAAAAGGTCAGTTTTCATTCCAATCCCAAAGAAAGGCAATGCCAAAGAATGCTCAAACTACCGCACAGTTGCACTCATCTCACATGCTAGTAAAGTAATGCTCAAAATTCTCCAAGCCAGGCTTCAGCAATATGTGAACCGTGAACTTCCTGATGTTCAAGCTGGTTTTAGAAAAGGCAGAGGAACCAGAGATCAAATTGCCAACATCCACTGGATCATGGAAAAAGCAAGAGTTCCAGAAAAACATCTATTTCTGCTTTATTGACTATGCCAAAGCCTTTGACTGTGTTGATCACAATAAACTGTGGGGAATTCTAAAAGAGATGGGAATACCAGACCACCTGACCTGCCTCTTGAGAAATTTGTATGCAGGTCAGGAAGCAACAGTTAGAACTGGACATGGAACAACAGACTGGTTCCAAATAGGAAAAGGAGTACGTCAAGGCTGTATATTGTCACTCTGGTTATTTAACTTATATGCAGAATACATCGTGAGAAACGCTGGACTGGAAGAAACCCAAGCTGGAATCAAGATTGCTGGGAGAAATATCAATAACCTCAGATATGAAGATGACACCACCTTTATGGCAAAAAGTGAAGAGGAACTAAAAAGCCTCTTGATGAAAGTGAAAGAGGAGAGTGAAAAAGTTGACTTAAAGCTCAACATTCAGAAAACAAAGATCATGGCATCCTGTCCCATCACTTCATGGGAAATAGATGAGGAAACAGTGGAAACAGTGTCAGACTTTATTTTGGGGGGCTCCAAAATCACTACAGATGGTGACTGCAGCCATGAAATTAAAAGACGCTTACTCCTTGGAAGGAAAGTTATGACCAACCTAGATAGCATATTCAAAAGTAGAGACATTACTTTGCCAACAAAGGTTCGTCTAGTCAAGGCTATGATTTTTCCAGTGGTCATGTATAGATGTGAGAGTCGGACTGTGAAGAAGGCTGAGCGCCAAAGAATTGATGCTTTTGAACTGTGGTGCTGGAGAACACTTGAGAGTCCCTTGGACTGCAAGGAGATCCAACCAGTCCATTTTGAAGGAGATCAGCCCTGGGATTTCTTTGGAAGGACAGATGCTAAAGCTGAAACTCCAGTACTTTGGCCACCTCATGGGAAGCGTTGACTCATTGGAAAAGACTCTGATGCTGGGAGGGATTGGGGGCAGGAGGAGAAGGGGACGACAGAGGATGAGATGGCTGGATGGCGTCACTGACTCAATGGACATGAGTGTGAGTGAGCTCCAGGAGTTGGTGATGGACAGGTAGGCCTGGCATGCTGTGATTCATGGGGTCACAAAGAGTTGGACACGACTGAGCGACTGAACTGAACTAAACTGAGTAGAAAATGTAAATGTATAAATCAAAAACTGATGGAATTAAAAACGTAGTCATATGTCCAAATCATAGTTGATATTTTGTATACCTCTCTTAGTAATTGATAAAACAATTACCAGATAATAAATAGTAAGTTAGAACTGAATTAAAATATCAACCATATGGACCTACTTGACATAAATAGAACAATACACTCAGCAACTGTAGAGTATATGGAAGCACATGGAAGATCACTGTATGAAGGTGAATAATATCTTCTCCCCAAAAATCATCTAGTTTGGAATGCAGAATGTGACCTTATTTGGAAATAAGGTCCTTCCAAATAAGTTAGCATGAGATCATGCTGGATTAAATGGCCTTAAATCCAATGACTGGTGTCCTTTTAGGAAGAGGAAATGACACAGAGACACAAAGACACAAGGACTAAGGGCATGAAAGACTGGCCAGAGGTTGGAATGGTGCAGCAAAGGGGAAGGAAGGAATGCCAAGGATACCAAGAGCCTCCAGGAAGAGGCGTATGTTTTCCTAGAACTTTCACGGGCAACAGACTCTGTTGATAGCTTGATTTTGAACATCTATCCTGCAGGCCTGTGAGAGAGTAAATTCTTGTTGCTATAAGTCACCAAGTTTGTGTTACCTAGTTATGGCGGCCCTGGTGACTGACACAGGAGGGTGGTGAGGGAGTTTGCTTTCACCCGGAAAGGTCAGCAATACACCTTCACTCTCCTGTCTCAGGGCTATGGCACCTCTCCAGCTCTATGTCAAAATGCACTCTGCAGGATCTTGATCACATTTCCCAATCCTTCCATGTTCTAGTTCACTTATTTCAATTGTTTTAAAAATGAAATTATGCCCCCAACTACTTGTGGCATCTTCTTTACAGAGACTTTTAGGACACTTCCATTTCCTTTTTTAAATTTGGTTTTTCAGTAATGAAAATTTTGTAATGGACATTTTCCCCCTCCAAAGTGTATATATTTTGAAGTGGATTCCTGAGTAGAAAGGTATATTGTTTCTCAAACTCATTAGTTCAGTTCACTCGCTCAGTTGTGTCTGACTCTTTGCGACCCCATGAATCACAGCATGCCAGGCCTCCCTGTCTATCACCAACTCCCGGAGTTCACTCAAACTCACGTCCATCAAGTCGATGATGCCATCCAGCCATCTCATCCTCTGTCATCCCCTTTTCCTTCTGCCCCCAATGCCTCCCAGCATCAGAGTCTTTTCCAATGAGTCAACGCTTCCCATGAGGTGGCCAAAGTACTGGAGTTTCAGCTTTAGCATCTGTCCTTCCAAAGAACACCCAGGGCTGATCTCCTTCAGAATGGACTGGTTGGATCTCCTTGCAGTCCAAGGGACTCTCAAGTGTTCTCCAATACCACCATTCAAAAGCATCAATTCTTTGGTGCTCAGCCTTCTTCACAGTCCGACTCTCACATCTATACATGACCACTGGAAAAATCATAGCCTTGACTAGATGGATTTTTGTTGGCAAAGTAATGTCTCTACTTTTGAATATGCTATCTAGGTTGGTCATAACTTTCCTTCCAAGGAGTAAGCGTCTTTTAATTTCATGGCTGCAGTCACCATCTGCAGTGATTTTCAGTTCAGTTCAGTAGCTCAGTCGTGTCCAACTCTTTTCGACCCCATGAATTGCAGAACGCCAGGCCTCCCTGTCCATGTTCATCACCCAGAGTTCATCAAGACTCACGTCCATCGAGTCAGTGTTGCCATCCAGCCATCTCATCCTCTGTCATCCCCTTATCTTCCTGCCCCCAATCCCTCCCAGCATCAGAGTCTTTTCCAATGAGTCAACTCTTCCCATGAGGTGGCCAAAGTACTGGAGTTTCAGCTTTGGCATCATTCCTTCCAAAAAAATCCCACAACTGATCTCCTTCAAAATGGACTGGTTGGATCTCCTTGCAGTCCAAGGGACTCTCAATAGTCTTCTCCAGCATCACAGTTCAAAAGCATCAATTCTTCGGTGCTCAGCCTTCTTCACATCCATACATGACCACAGGAAAAACCATAGCCTTGACTAGTCAAAACTTTGTTGGCAAAGTAATGTCTCTGCTTTTGAATATGCTATCTAGGTTGGTCATAACTTTCCTTCCAAGGAGTAAACGTCTTTTAATTTCATGGCTGCAGTCACCATCTGCAGTGATTTTGGAACCTGAAAAAGTAAAGTCTGACACTGTTTCCACTGTTTCCCCATCTATTTCCCATGAAGTGATGGGACTGGATGCCATGATCTTCGTTTTCTGAATGTTGAGCCTTAAGCCAACTTTTTCACTCTCCACTTTCACTTTCACCAAGAGGCTTTTTAGTTCCTCTTCACTTTCTGCCATAAGGGTGGTGTCATCTGCATATCTGAGGTTATTGATATTTCTCCCAGCAATCTTGATTCCAGCTTGTGTTTCTTCTAGTCCAGCGTTTCTGATGATATACTCTGCATATAAGTTAAATAAGCAGGGTGACTATATACAGCCTTGATGTACTCCTTTTCCTATTTGGAACCAGTCTGTTGTTCCATGTCCAGTTCTAACTGTTGCTTCCTGACCTGCATACAAATTTCTCAAGAAGCAGATCAGGTGGTCTGGTATTCCCATCTCCTTCAGAATTTTCTACAGTTTATTGTGATCCACACAGTCAAAAGCTTTGGCATAGTCAATAAAGCAGAAATAGATGTTTTTCTGGAACTTTCTTGCTTTTTCCATGATCCAGCGGATGTTGGCAATTTGATCTCTGGTTCCTCTGCCTTTTCTAAAACCAGCTTGAATATCTGGAAGTTCATGGTTCACGTATTACTGAAGCCTGGCTTGGAGAATTTTGAGCATTACTTTACTAGCGTGTGAGATGAGTGCAATTGTGTGGTAGTTTGAGCATTCTTTGGCATGGCCTTTCTTTGGGATTGGAATGCAAACTGACCTTTTCCAGTCCTGTGGCCACTGCTGAGTTTTCCAAATTTGCTGGCATATTGAGTGCAGCACTTTCACAGCATCATCTTTCAGGATTTGAAATAGCTCAATTGGAATTCCATCACCTCCACTAGCTTTGTTCGTAGTGATGCTTTCTAAGGCCCTCTTGACTTCACATTGCAGGATGTCTGGCTCTAGGTCAGTGATCACACCATCATGATTATCTGGGTCGTGAAGATCTTTTTTGTACAGTTCTTCTGTGTATTCTTGCCACCTCTTCTTAATATCTTCTGCTTCTGTTAGGTCCATTACAATTTCTGTCCTTTATCGAGCCCATCTTTGCATGAAATATTCCCTTGGTATCTCTAATTTTCTTGAAGAGATCTCTAGTCTTTGCCATTCTGTTCTTTTCCTCTATTTCTTGCATTAATCGCTGAGGAAGGCTTTTTTATGTCTTCTTGCTATTCTTTGTAACTCTGCATTCAGATGCTTATGTCTTTCCTTTTCTCCTTTGCTTTTTGCTTCTCTTCTTTTTACAGCTATTTGTAAGGCTTCCCCAGACAGCCATTTTGCGTTTTTGCATTTCTTTTCCATGGGGATGGTCTTGACCCCTGCCTCCTGTACAATGTCACGAACCTCAGTCCAAAGGTTCAACTAGTGCATTTAACAAGCTAGTTGTTTTAACTGCATATGCAAAAAGAACCGGTTTTGCAGTTGTCAAGAAAAAATTTTATTTTAACCAGCTTTCTCTGGGGTCTAAAGAATATCATGGCCATCCTGTGTCCAAAAGTCATCTTTCCTTTCTGTAGTCATAGTTTTATACACAAATTATAGATGAAATAGTGCTCAAATTGATTCTGATATCATGGGCAGATAAGCTGATAAAAATCTTGGATTGTCCCTCTGGTGGGAAGGGAGGTCTTTGTCCCATCAGAAGAATGGGAAGGGTTCAGGGAATTTGCAGGAGTGGGGGAAGCATGGTCCTTCCCCGACCCTGAGAAACAGGAAGTTAGAAGGGTAGTTAGAAGGGAATTCTTTAGGATGTTCAGGAGAGGGGGAAGTTTGGTTCCCTCCCCACATGAGAGATAAGCACAGTTAGAAGGGGATTCTTTAGAAAGTTAGGAGAGTTGGGTTTTTTTTTTTTTTTTTTGCTTTCCATTTAAGCCACATTGAGATTTTTTTTTTCAACTACAATTTTATTTTATTTTTAAAGTTTACAAAATTGTATTAGTTTTGCCAAATATCAAAATGAATCCACCACAGGTATACATGTGTTCCCCATCCTGAACCCTCCTCCCTCCTCCCTCCCCATACCATCCCTCTGGGTCGTCCCAGTGCACTAGCCCCAAGCATCCAGTATCGTGCATTGAACCCGGACTGGCAACTCATTTCATACATGATATTTTACATGTTTCAATGCCATTCTCCCAAATCTTCCCACCCTCTCCCTCTCCCACAGAGTCCATAAGACTGTTCTATACATCAGTGTCTCTTTTGCTGTCTCGCACACAGGGTTATTGTTACCATCTTTCTAAATTCCATATATATGCGTTAGTATACTGGATTGGTGTTTTTCTTTCTGGCTTACTTCACTCTGTATAATAGGTTCCAGTTTCATCCACCTCATTAGATCTGATTCAAATGTATTCTTTTTAATGGCTGAGTAATACTCCATTGTGTATATGTACCATAGCTTTCTTATCCATTCATCTGCTGAAAGTTAGGAGAGTTTTTGATCCTTCAGGCTTTTGAATATAGCAGAAAGACCTGGACCAAGGGGAAGCTCAGAATGTTTCCCTAGAGATCATGTGGATATGAAAAGTCGAGCAGGGGTGGCTAGGAAATCTGATCGAGAGAGACAGAGGGGGACAGGAGATAGGGGGGCAACAGAGAGACACACGCAGCATGAGTCCCTCAAATCCGGATTCTGACTGAGGGTCATGAAGGACTGAACGTAAGGAAATCCTGAGTCCTTTCCCTCCTCTTGGCAAAAGCTAGTGTGCCATTCAGAGGCCATTTTTTGGGGTTCCCCAGTTTGTCCTGGGGCTAGGCCTTTTGCCATGTGAAAATGTTCCCGTTTCTGAGAATGTATCCAGGGGTTGAGTCTGAGAGAGGCTCCCAGGATGTACCAGAACCCACTCAGCCTACCTGCCATAAAATGGGGTACTGAGAGTCACCGGCTGACAGAAAGGTGTCCCTTTTGTCCCAGTGAACTCTCCGTGCGACTAATGGCACCAAAATGGCCGACCATCCCAACAGCCACGTCTGACAGTGAGAGGTGACCCCTGAGGACCATGCAGCTAGGGCACTGTGTAACCCGGGCTGAGACAGACAGATTCCCAGGCCAACCGGGTGACACCATTTGGTGATTCCCTGAAACGTGGAAGACACTCTTGGGGTGGCTCACAGGCAACGCCTAGGCTCCTGTAAATCAATCTGGACTGAAAGGGGAAAAAGTGAAAGTGACAGGGAAGAAGGCTGAGGAATACACCTCACAATCCTATTGAGGAGGTGGTGGCCAGGGGACAGTGGCCTCTGCTTTGCCCCAACCGCTATGTGCCTGACAAGGCGGTCGGAAGTTGTCTTGCTGGGGGTGGATGCCCTTGCAGCCTGATCTGTTACATGTCCCCTGTTACATGTCCCCCTTATCCTCGTATGGAAGTCTTCATGTGACAGGCACCCTAAGGGCTTTTAGGTGCCTGACCTGTGCCCACACAACATCAGTTGGCCTAGTCCTCAATTGCCTTTTGGAGAAGGCAATGGCACCCCACTCCAGTACTGTTGCCTGGAAAATCCCATGGATGGAGGAGCCTGGTGGGCTGCAGTCCATGGGGTCGCTAAGAGTCGCACACGACTGAGCAACTTCACTTTCACTTTTCACTTTCATGCACTGGAGAAGGAAATGGCAACCCACTCCAGTGTTCTTGCCTGGAGAATCCCAGAGACTGGGGAGCCTGCAGCAGCAGCAGCAGCAGTCCTCAATTAGAAAGAAGAAAAAGGAGAGCCCCTCACCCATTCGGGTGGCAGCTACTGGCATGCACTGAGCAGCAGGGCCTTTGGACACACCAGAGGCTGACACTGAGCAGAGCCCCTCAGCTGCTTCTGTTAGGGGAAGCACACTGATTGAGGCCGCCCACCCTGGCCAGGCACCACAGTAACCATTTGCATGAGTTGTTTTATGAAAGGAGATCCTGATGAGGAATCCAGAACTGATAAGCCGCCACCAACCAGAAGAGTTCGGGAAAGGTCGAAAGGAGACACTGCGTGTCCGTCCACTTCCCAGAATCCCTCTTGCTGGCATCCATCTTGGCTGAGTGATGCGTGCACCACCAGGAAAGACTCTGGATTAGAGTGGTGGCCCAAAGGCCACCCAGAAACTAATCCCATCACCATAAAACCCGAGACTGTGAGCCACGCGGCAGAGCTGTTCTCCTGGGTTCCGTTACCCTACTGCTCTCCACCCGGGTGCCCTTTCCCAATAAAATCCCTTGCTTTGTCAGCACATGTGTCTCCTCCAATGATTCATTTCTGAGTGTTAGACAAGAGCCCAGTTTTGGGCCCTGGAAGGGGTCCTCCTTCCTGCAACACTTCCACAGCACTCACCTGTTCACAGGGGGGCCCTATGAGAAAGGAGAAGTGAGGAAGTGGGGAAGAGACCCCGAGTCACCATAAGGGCCACTAAAATTGTCGTGGTCTGGGAGAGGGTTGGAAAAGAATTTCTAGACATGAGACAGAATGAGAGGGAAATAAAGTGTATTAGAACGGAAAATGCTGTTAGAACAGCTGTCCAGCTCAAGGGAGAACCAACGTTGAACAGGGGTCCTTAATACTCTTTTATACCCAGGGTACAGGGAGTGGGTTTGGGGGTCTTGTGGGTCATTTGCTGATTGGATAAGGCACGTATACTGGGGTGGGGGGGGCAGGGAGAAGAGTAAGGCAAATACCTTCTCCCTGTGTGGGATAGGAGGGGAGACAGGTTATACTGCTCAGGAGGACCTGCAATCCTTTAATAGTTACAGAATGGGGGAGGGAAGGATGATAAGGGTCTGGATTTTCCATTCCTGCATTCCAAGACCCTCCTTGGTCTTACCTGCCCTTTAGTCCTTGGGTCACCACAGAAACCTCCTTTTGATTTGTATAGAGAAGGGAAAAAAAGCCCGACACTTTTAATTTGTTTCCTCCTCTTGGGGACCCCTAGACTTCCTGCCCGTTACCCTCTCACTAGAAGGGTGGGATGAGGAGGGAGGTGGGAGGGATGTTCAAGGGGGAGGGGACATGGGTAAACCTACGGCTGATTCATTTTGATGTTTGGTAGAAACCAACACGATACTGTAAAGCAATTATCTTTCAATTAAAAATAAATAAATTCTGAAGAAAGATTGTGATATGTGATGAAAGATGGATTTTATGCAACAACCAGCAACAACCGGCTTAGTGGTTAAACCGAGAACTCCGAAGCACTTCTGAAGCCAAACTTGCACCAAAACAAGATCACGACCACTGTTTGGTGGTTTGGTGCCCATCTGATCTACTAAAGCTTTCTGAATCCCGGCAAAATCAGTACATCTGAGAAGTATGCTCAGCAAACTGATGAGATACACTGAAAACTGCAATGCCTACAAACAGCTTTGGTCAACAGAATGGGACCAATTCTTCTCCAGGACAACGCCTTACCACATGTCACACAACCAATGTGCCAAAAGTTGAACCAATTGGGCTACAAAGTTTTGCTTCATCCGCCATGTTCACCTGACCTCTCACCAATTTACTGATTCTTCAATCGTTTCAACCACTTTTTGCAAGGAAAATGCTTCCACAACCAGCAGGAGGCAGAAAATGCTTTTTTTCCAAGATCTTGTTGGATCCTAAAGCATGGACTTTTATGCTACAGAAAAAAGTTAACTTACTTCACAAGGGCAAAAATGTATTGACTGTAAAGGTGGCTGTTTTGATTAATAAAGATGTGTTTGTGCCCAGTTATGTGAATTAAAATCCACAATCCAAAACCACATTTAGTTTTTCACCAAACTAAATAATATGAAAAATTTAAAGTAGGTTATTGGTTTGTTTAATTGTAATAATTCCTTATATTCTGAATATTATACTCTTATCAGACATAACATTTGCAAATATTTTTCCCATCCCACAGGTTGCCTTTCCACACTTTTATTTAAGTCTTTAATGCACACATTTTTAATTTTGATGGAGTCCCATGTATTTATTTTTACTTTTGTTTCAAATACTTTTGGAGTCATATCCAAGAAACCATTGCAAAATTTAAGGTCATTAAGCTTTACTTAGGAGTTTAAGAGGCTTAGGTCACACATTTAGGATTTTAATCCATTTTAAGTTAGTTTGTGTTCATGATGCAAGGTTAAGTGACTGAACAGCCAGTTTCCCAAAGCCATTTGTTGAAAGGGCTGCCTTTTCCCCAGGGAGATGTCCTGGCACATTTGTTTTCCATCATTTGATTACATCCACGAAGGCTCATTTCTGGGCTCTCTGTTCTGCACCACTGTTCTATAAGTCTGTCTTTGTGCCAGTACCACACTGCTTTGATTATTGTAGATTTGTAATATGTTTTCAGATTTAGAAGTCTGAGATGTCCAACTTTGTCTTCAAGATTGTTTTAGTTGTTCGGTCTTTCCTGAGAATCCATATGAATTTTTAAATGTGCTTTTCATTTTCTGCAAAAAATAAAGTTGCGATTTCGATAAGGATTACATTGAACCTTAGATCACAATAGGTGATATTAACAGCTTCCAACTCATCCACATAGGATATCTTTCGCTTTTTTAATTACTTGTAATTTCTTTCAACTATGGCTTCTAGTTTTACATTTGTCTCTTTGGTTGAGTCCTTAGTAGTTTTTTTTTTGTTTTGTTTTTTTTAATAAGTTCACTTTATTAATTCCTTTTCACACAGTTCATTGACCATGCATAGTAATGCTGCTGATTTTAATGTATTAATTTTGTATATTGACAAATTGGTAAATTTGCTATTTCTAATAGATTTTTAATGAATTTTTAGGGTTTTGTATATATAAGCTGGAATCAAGATTGCTGGGAGAAATATCAATAACCTCAGATATGCAGATGACACCACCCTTATGGCAGAAAGTGAAGAGGAGCTAAAAAGCCTCTTGATGAAAGTGAAAGAGGAGAGTGAAAAAGTTGGCTTAAAGCTCAACATTCAGAAAACTAAGATCATGTCATCTGGTCCCATCACTTCCTGGGAAATAGATGGGGAAACAGTAGAAACAGTGTCAGACTTTAATTTCAGGGGCTCCAAAATCACTGCAGATGGTGACTGAAGCCATGAAATTAAAAGACACTTACTCCTTGGAAAGAAACTTATGTCCAACCTAGATAGCATATTGAAAAGCAGAGATATTACTTTGCCAACAAAGGTCCATCTAGTCAGGGCTATGGTTTTTCCAATGGTCATGTATGGATGTGGGAGTTGGACTGTGAAGAAAGCTGAGCACCAAAGAATTGATGCTTTTGAACTGTGGTGTTGGAAAAGACTCTTGAGAGTCCCTTGAACTGCAGGGAGATCAAACCAGTCAATCCTAAAGGAAATCAGTCCTGAATATTCATTGGAGGGACTGATGCTGAAGCTGAAGCTCCAATACTTTGGCCACCTCATGCAAAGACTGACTCATTGGAAAAGACCCTGATGCTGTGAGGGATTGGGGGCAGGAGGAGAAGGGGATGACAGAGGATGAGATGGCTGGATGGCATCACCAACTCGATGGACATGAGTCTGGGTGAACTCCGGGAGTTGGTGATGGACAGGGAGACCTGGAATGCTGCGATTCATGGGGTTGCAAAGAGTCAGACACAACTGAGGGACTGAACTGCCTGACTGTCTGACTGATATATATTATAACATCATATGTAAACAGAGATATTTTAAATTCTTTGTCAATTTGGATCTCTTTTATATCTTTCTTCGTGATTAATTGCTGAAGCCAAGATTTCCAGTGAATAGAAGTGGGAAGAGCAGGCATCCTTACTTTGTTCCTAATCTTATAGGAAAATCTTATATGTATCACACACACACACACACACATATATATGTATATGTGTATATATATATATATATATATATATATATATATATATATATATATATCATGGACTTTCCTGTTGGGTCAGATGGTAAAGAATCCACCTGCAATACAGAAAACCTGGGTTCAATCTTTGGGTTAGGAAGATCCCCTGGAGGAGGGTTTGGCAACCCACTCCAGTATTCTTGCCTGGGGAATCCCATGGACAGAGGAGTCTGGCGGGCTGCAAGCCATGGGTTCGCAAAGAGTCAGACATGATGAGTGAATAAGCACAGCTCATATATATATCAATGTTTACATTCATACATAAACCACATTGTTTATATATATAATTGCTTACATTCATATACATGATGAAAAGGTGTTGATTTTTATCAAATTTTAACTGTATTAATTGAGACGATCCTGGACTTTTCCTGCCATCATTCTCTTAATGTACTGTATTATATTCTTTGAATTCCAAAGCATCACATGCCTTTATAATATTTATTTACATTTACTCAGTAATACTATTCTCTCTCCCCTCATATGTTTATTTATTGCACACACAAATTTGTTGTCATTAGGAGTTTTATTATAGAAGTGAAAATAAACATTGTCTAGTTGTATCACCTTGACCCAAATTACACACAGGAAAATGTCCCTGATGACTTCCACATATATTTAACCATTTCTCTTGACCCTACCCAGATGCAGGACCTTGCCATCTCCCGTTAAGCAATGATAAGCATTGACTGAAAGGCCTTAACTTTCAAGAAGCAATGACTCCTGCCTCCACTTGGCCTCTTTCAAGCCCACCTTCACCACCATCACAAAACAGAATTGCTTGAGAAATAACTACAATAGGTGGGCAAGTTTCCACGTGGTGCGATTGATGTCACTGGCACAAGTTTTGCTTCAGTGGCCCAGGTCTGACAAACAGTGTGTCTCATCGAGGAGCCAGCTCAGTGGTCTGATGTGAATCTGGTGGCTCCGTTTGGGTCAGATGTTTCCATGGTTCCTGCTCCATCACACCAAGGGTATGAGTGACATTGTCATTAGAGACGGTCACCCAGACCTCCAGGCACGTATTCACCTCCCTAGTCTCAGAATGGAAGACATAGGTCTCTCTATTTGTGCTAATATCTTATATTTATGAATATATAAAAACATTATACAGTGAAATTCACTCCTGAACTCACCACTACACAGATCAAGACAAAGAAACTTTCCTAAATTCCATTTCTTGTACTCCAGAGTTAACTACTCTCATGACTCTAAAATCGATGCTATAAATTCAAGGGAAAAAATTAATGTAAAAGAAGGTGCACCATGTCAAAGAATATGTAGAGGACTTTGAGGAGGAAAAGAGAAAGATGTCTTAAATCATTCCATTTAGTGCAACAATTGAAACTGAAGTTTCAGCAAATGTCTAATAGAAAATAAGAAAGAAAACCCAAATGACCAGGAATACGTTGAAAAAGTTACTAGAACACATTGGCAACTGGGAATTACAAATTAAAACAAAACAGCACAGATTTAGCACACACAGAAAAATGAGGATATATGAAAACTAAGACTCATGCATTGCTGATAGCTCTCCATTGGTATAATCTTTTTGAGAGGAAAATTGCCCAGATGCATATAAACATCAATTTACGTGACGTGATTGCTCACCAAGAAAAGTGAAAGGCCAGAATGATTTACAGCAAACAAACAAACAAACAAACAAACAAACAAAAAAAACCAACCTCCTATTCCGATAGATGTTATGTATGTAGTCCATTTAGATTTTTGAAGAACTAGAACAGAAAAGAGAGATTGGCGTGGACAATCCTCTGTGCCCACCATGTTAGACAAGACCTTGGTAACGGTGTGCCTCATACACCAACAGTCCCCTGAAACCAGGACATCTTGAAAGGGAAGGCTTTTATCTCTACAACTGAGTAGAGTAACTGGATGACAAAACGGAATAATGAGGGAAGAAAAGGAGGCTCCATTATGTAAGATTAACGTTGAAATTAATGAGGTTTAGAAAAAATATGTCTTTATACACTTTAGAGGTGGAAAAATGTCCATTGCATAATATTCATTATTGAAAAACCAAATAAAAAACAAGTAATATAAATGTCTCTCTAAAGAAGATTCTACAACTAATTCAGTTATGTTTTCATGTTTAAAGCAACTGAAATAAGTGATGGAGAAGATGGAAGTGTTGGGCAAGATGATAAAGATCCATGCAGATACACTTTGACATAGAGCGGAGAGGTGATACACCCTAGGGAGAGTGGGAGAGCTGGGAGAGTGAAGGTTTTTGCCGACCTTGCCAGGTGAAAGCAGACCCTCTCTGCCCTCCTGTGAGAGTCACCAGAGTCATCGTAACTGGTTAACACAAAGCGGGTAACTTACAGCCATAGGAATTTATTTTCTCATAAGCTTGAAGGATAGATGTCCAAAGTCAAGTTGTCAGCAGGGGCTGCTGCCCTTGAAAGCTTTAGACAAATATTCTTCCTTGCCTCTTCCTGGGGGCTCCTGGCAACGCTGATGTTCCTTCCCCTGTTCGTGCGTCACTCCAACATCTGTCCCATCTTTACATGCCCTTTGACCTTGTGTCTTTGTGCCTTTTCCTCTTCTTCGATGGACACCGGTTATTGAATTTAGGACCCACCTAATCCAGCATGACATCTTTCTAACTAATTCACTTGGAAAGACCTTATTTCCAAGTAAGGCCACATCCTGAGTTTCTGGGTGCTCATTTCTGGAGGCAGACACTATTCACATAACTACACTGATGCTGTGTCTGATTCGGGGGAGTGTATATTCCGCAGCTGCTGAGTGTGGTGCTGCATCTACGCCACGCAGGTCCGTAGAGCCACCACTTTGAAACAGTGTAACACATGACAGCGATGCTTTGGTTCATTTCATCAACTACTGAGAAAAATGTGATAATATAATCATGATTTGGGTGTTTACATCTCTTCTCTTGTTTTTACTTCATATATTTTAAATTTTCATACTTTGTATACAAACTTAAATTTTTCACATCATCCAGCTTGGACATTTTCATTTTGAACATCCCTTTATAATATGCAAACTTTTCCCTGAAATCTACTTTGTCTAATAATTACTGAGCCATAAGAGCCTCATTTTCCTAAGGATATTCATAACACAACTTTCTCCAACTTTTTACTATAAAACTTTCTATGTTTTTCTAGTAACCATATACAACATTTATAATCTGGTTTTGGATGTCGGCCCAGGGTGAAAATATTTTGTTTTAACATATGTTTACTCAATCTGCATTGATAGAAGAGCCACCTTATGACCGAGAAAGGGCTGTGCTTATTCACCAGGCACAGAGTCCTGCACATCACTCTTGGTCATGCCAACACACCAGGATGAAACAGGAAGGAAGGGCTGTGGGCCAGAAGGTCACAGCTGCAGCCCTGGGGAGGCCTTTCCAAGGAAGACCACTGGGTTCCTCTAAATTGCCTTGCTTCTTGCTCAATGGGCCTCAGTAATTCAGAATGATTTCAGGGAGTCACTCCTAACCGTCCTGTTCTGGGCTGAGAGGTATCAGAGGAAGTTTGGCCACAGGACTACACCTCTCTGGGACCCTGGGAGTAGGAAGCCCCAGTGCACTCAGAGGCAAGTCTCACCTAATTGGCCACTTGAGGCCACAGATCCCAGCTGTGCCAAGTGGAGAGCATCTTCCCAGCAGAGGGACCCGAAAATGCAGGTGCCGTGAGTACCAGCGGGCTGAGGGGACAGACACAGAGGAGCAGGTGAGCTGAGTCCACCCCCACCTTCTGCTTTTACCAAGACCTAAGAGTTTCCTGCAGAAGGCCCTTGGAGCACCTGACCTCCCTCTCACTGTGACCTATGTGCTTTCTGCTGTGCCCTCCCCACCCTCACTTCCCTGCACAGGAGGCCAGAGCTGAACAGGGTGGAGGGCCCTCAGTGCCACATCATTATCGTCAGCACAGACCTGGGTCAGGAGTCCCATCCTCCCCGGGAGCACATGTCCTGGGTGAGCCATGCCCCTCCTGACATCACAGGAGCACCGCGGGCATCACTCAGCAGGGCGTGGTCAGCATCACTGACAGGTGAGTCCTGGGGGCCTGGACCTGGACATATCACTGCCCACTTCCCAACTGCACTGGGCAGGGTCAGTCAGGGCAGCAGGTCTGAACATTAACAATGTAGAAATAATCAGGAGGTCCCAAATAAACATGGACTTAAATCCAGTGGCCTGAGACCTTGCATTTCTGACCAGCTCTAGGTAATGATATTGTCATAGGGCCTCAGACTGCATTTGCCTAACTAAATGTTCAAGGGAAAGGACACAGGACCCAGTCAATAAATACAGAGGCTTGCAGACAACACTGGATTCTTCTGCTTCACAGGGGAAGGTACATATCAAGTTTAATCACAGGTTTACTGAAGCGACCACAGCCCCACTGCAGTATCTCAGTAGCCAATGGAATGTGTGAGTTTATTTTCAAAAACCATCTTGCTTGCCAGAAGAAAATGCAAATTGCTTCTCATGTGCTTCACTAGGCATCCTAGGGGTCACTTTTCTCAGGACCCAAGGCCTCAGAAGTGGACAAATTGCCCTGGGAAACAGAATAGAACATGAAGTTGGGAACCACAGGGAACATAAAAGCAAGAAAGCAGGCTTGGGATGGTGGAGGAAAGATGGTCACTCTGGTCACAGTGGCTCTATTGTGTGTATGAATAGGAGGTACACAGAGATGGGCAGAAAAAAGCTTAATTTCAGTTCAGTCACTCAGTCGTGTCTGACTCCTTTTGACCCATGGACCGCAGCATGCCTGGCCTCCCTGTTCCATTACCAACTCCCGGAGCTCACTCAAACTCGTGTCTGTCAAATCAGTGATGCCATCCAACCATCTCACCCTCTGTCGTCCCCTTCTCCTCCTGCCTTCAATCTTTCCCAGCATCAGGGTCTTTTCGAATGAGTCAGTTCTTCGCATCAAGTGCCCAAAGTGTTGGAGTTTCAGCTTCAACATCAGTCCTTTCAATGAATATTAAGAACTGATTTCCTTTAGGATTGAGTGGTTGGATCTCCTTGCAGTCCAAGCGACTCTCAAGAGTCTTCTTCAACACCACAGTTCAAAAGCATCAATTCTTCAGTGCTCAGCTTTCTTTATAGCCCAACACTCACATCCATACCTGACTACAGGAAAAACCGTAGCCTTGACTAGATGGACCTCTGTTGGCAAAGTAATGTCTCTGCTTCCAAATATGCTGTCTAGGTTAGTCATAGCTTTTCTTCCCAGGATCAAGCATCTTTTAATTTCATGGCTACAGTCACCATCTGCAGTGATTTTGGAGCCCAAGAAAATAAAGTTTGCCAGTGTTTCCACTGTTTCTCCATCTATTTGCCATGAAGTGATGGGGTCGGTTGCCCTGACGTTAGTTTTATGAACGTTGAGTTTTAAGTCAGCTTTTCACTCTTCTCCTTCACTTTCATCAAGAGGCTCTTTAGTTCTTCGTTTTCGGCCATAAGGGTGGTGTCATCTGCATATCTGAGGTTATTGATATTTCTCCTGACAATCTTGATTCCAGCTTGTGCTTCATATAGCACAGTATTTCTCATGATGTACTCTGCATATAAGTTAAATAAGCAGGGTGACAATATACAGCCATGATGTACTCCTTTCCCAATTTGGAACCAGTCTGTTGTTCCATGTCTGGTTCTAACTGTTGTTTCTGACTTGCATACAGAATTCTCAGGAGCCAGGTCAGGTTGTTTGGGATTCCCATCTCTTGAAGAATTTTCCACAGTTTGTTGTGATCCACACAGTCAAAGGCTTTGGCTTAGTCAATAAAGCAGAAGTAGATGTTTTTCTGTAACTCTCTTGCTTTTCAATGATCCAACAGAGGTTGGCAATTTGATCTCTGGTTCCTCTGCCTTTTCTAAATCCAGCTTAAGCATCTGCAAGTTCATGGTTCACATACTCTTGAAGCCTGGCTTGGAGAATTTTGAGCATTGCTTTGCTAGCATATGAGATGAGTGCAATTGTGTGGTAGTTTGAACATTGTTTGGCATTACCTTTCTTTGGGATTGGAGTGAAAACTGACCTTTTCCAGTCCTGTAGCCACTGCTGAGTTTTCCAAATTTCCTGGCATATTGAGTGCAGCACATTCACAGTATTATCTTTTAGGATTTAAATAGCTCAACTGGAATTCCATCACCTCCACTAGCTTTGTTCATAGTGATGCTTCCTAAGGCTCACTTGACTTTGCATTCCAGGGTGTCTGTCTCTAGGTCAGTGATCACAGTATCGTGGTTATCTGGGTCATGAAGATCTTTTTTGTATAGTCCTGTGTATTCTTGCCACCTCTTCTTAATAGCTTCTGCCTCTGTTAGATCCATACCATTTCTGCTCTTTATTGTGGCCATCTTTGCATAAAATATTCCCTTGGTATCACCAATTTTGTTGAAGGGATCTCAATCTTTCCCATTCTGTTGTTTTCCTCTATTTCTCTGCATTGATCATTGGGGAAGCTTTCTTATCTCTCCTTGCTATTCTTGAACTCTGAATTCAAATGGACATATCTTTCCTTTTCTCCTTTGCCTTTAGCTTCTCTTCTTTTCTCAGCTATTTGTAAGGCCTCCTCAGACAACCATGTTGCCTTTTTGCATTTCTTTTCCTTGGGGATGGTCTTCATCACTGCCTCCTGTACAATGTCATGAACCTCCTCCCATAGTTCTCAGGCACTCTGTCTATCAGATCGAATCCCTTGAATCTATTTGTCACTACTACTGTATAATCATAAGGGATTCAAGTCTTACCTGAATGGTCTAGTGGTCTTCCCTACTTTCTTCAAATTTAGTCTGAATTTGGCAATAAGGAGTGCAGAATCTGAGCCACACTCGGCTGCCAGTCTTGTTTTTGCTGACTGTTTGGAGCTTCTTCATCTTCAGCTGCAAAGAATATAATCAACATGATTTCAGTACTGACCATCTGGTGATGTCCATGTATAGAGCCTTCTCTTATATTGCTGGAAGAGGGTGTTTGCTATGACCAGTATGTTCTCTTGGCAACACTCTGTTAGACTTTACCATGCTTCATTTTGTACTCCAAGGCCAAATTTGCCTGTTACTCTAGGTATTTCTTGACTTCCTACTTTTGCACTCCAGGTCCCTATAATGAAAAGGACATCGTTCTGGGTGTTAATTCTAGAAGGTCTTGTAGGTCTTCATGGAACCATTCAACTTCAGCTTCTTTAGCATTACTGGTTGGGGCATAGACTTGGATAACTGTTATATTCAATGGTTTGCCTTGGGAATGAAGAGAGATCGTTGTCACTTTTGAGATTGTACCCAAGTAGTGCATTTCAGACTCTTTCGTTGACTAGGAGGGTGACCCCACTTCTTCTAAGGCACTCCTGCCCACAGCACTAGATACAACGGTCACCTGAGTTTAATTCACTCATTCCAGTCCAGCAAAACTCAGCTGAGACTAATGTGAATGCGTGCACAGGACAGGGATGGGAGGACAGCCAAGGAGTGGGCAGCCGAGGTGTGTAGGGCATCCCACCAACTGCACTCCGACCACCAGCTCCTAACCCATGTCACAATGCCGGGGCAACCCTAGCAAACTCTGACACTCTGCTGTCCTGTGGGGGTTGGAGTCAGGCCAGCCAGGAGAGGAAAGATGGGCAACCCATTCTTTCTCCTGTGTGCTCTATTGTTGGAGAGCATGAACTCTCTCAGACCACCTTCTAAGAGAACTGCAGGCTGAGCGAGTGTGGTGGTTGTCGCTCCTCCACAGGCCCCACTGACCACATAGCTGCTGCCTGTACACCCTGACTCCTGGGGAGGGCGCTCCCTCTGAAGGCGGCCAGCCCTGTGATCCTGCAGCTCGCACCTCTAAAGAATGAAACTGCTCTAAAATCGGCTCTTCTCTCCCACTGATCCTCCTCTTAGGCCTGGGAGGCACTGTGGTGTGCACCTTCCCTCTTCACTCCTCCCTTGTTAGGCTGCATCTCCCCTGACCTCCCCTCTGGGTATCACACAGCTGGTGCCCATGTCCCATGTGAGTGTCGAGTTCAGCCCTGGTCTGGGCTGTGACAGGCACAGGAAGCAGCGTCCAGACGGAGGACCCAGTCACTGAGACAGACGTGACCGTAATGTGGCTCCCACGGCTCCAAGCAATCAGCCCACAGGGTGTGCAGAGGAGCCAGGGGCATGGAAGTCAGGATGAGCGAGGACATGCCACACGCTGACTGTGTCACAACCCCTGACCTGCTGATTTTCAGGCCATGGAGGTGGACTTTCTCCTCTCTGGGAATCAGCTGACATCTGGACATTACAAGAAAGAACCCTTAGATTCTCAAGGATGCAGAGAGCTCAGCTGAGGTTGCCATCAAGAAAATATCTCAGAGACAAAGATGCTAAGTTAGGTCTCTAGTTCTGCAGGAGAGAAAGGCGTAGCTCCACACAAGCCTGGTGAGGGTTGGTCCCTTACCTGCTCCCAGCCTGTCCCAGGATAGAGCTATCACTGGGTCATGTCCTGATGGCCTGAAGTCTGTAACAATTTCTGAAATTTAAGAATAAGTAAATAATGCGTGGGAGGTGCAGGATTTGATACCTGAGCAAGTGCAGAAATAGCACAGCTCAGGAGCATCCCTGTGGGGAGGGAGAGCATGTCCTTGAAAGCAAGGACAGGGAGATGTAAGCCGCCCTTACACAGTAAAGTCTCAGCTTGGCACGACCCCTTGAGTCTTTTCTCATAGTAAATGCCCCGTCTCCCACAGGGTGAGTGCTCCAAGCACACTTGGTAATTAGTAAGTCAGAGGAAATGGTTATGCTTCAGATCAGCCAGTATTTATCAGGAAGAAGAGTGGTATCTACTTGCCCTGCAGTTGGGCACTGAAGGGTGTCTGTTCTCCAAGAGAGGATGACTTTGTGACCCTGACCTGCTCCCTCTCACTGCCTCCCACTGGCTCCTAACTCTCTGTCCTGTGTCACCAGCTCAGGGCCATGTCACCCCAAGGAAACGGAAACCTCTCAGTGATGCCTCTGCAGGAGTTTGTGCTGGATGGATTTGCGGGTGGTCTGCAGACTCAGTCCCTGCTCTTTGCTCTGTTCCTGGCCCTGTACATGGTCGCTGTCCTGGGGAACCTCACCATGATCATGGTCATCACCCTGGATGCCAGTCTGCACTCCCCAATGTACTTCTTCCTCAAGAACCTCTCCTTTGTGGACCTGTGTTACTCGTCTGTCATCTACCCCAAGGCCCTGGCAAACACCGTATCTTCCTCCAAGATCATCACGTTTGAGGGATGTATCATTCAGTTTTTCTTTTTCTCTCTAATGGGAGCCACTGAGGCATTCCTCTTGGCCGTGATGGCCTATGACCGCTTTGTCGCCATCTGCAGCCCCCTGCACTACCCCATCACCATGCGCCCCTCGATCTGTGCCCGCCTGGTGCTGGGTTGCTACTGCGGGGGCTGCCTCAACTCCATCCTGCAGGCCAGCTTCACATTCACTCTCCCGTTCTGCAGCTCCAACCACATCGACCACTTCTTCTGTGATGTGCCGCCTCTGCTCAAGCTTGCCTGTGCTGACACTACGATCAATGAGCTGGTCATGTTTGGCATTTGTGGCCTCATCATCGTGGGCACCACACTCGTGGTCCTCGTCTCCTATGGCTACATCACAATGACCATCCTGAGGATGCACTCAGGAGGAGGGAGACACAAGCTCTTTTCCACATGCGGCTCCCACATGACAGCCGTGTCCCTCTTTTATGGGACCCTTTTTGTCATGTATGCCCAGCCGGGAGCTGTGGAGTCCATGGAGCAGGGCAAGGTGGTCTCTGTCTTCTACACCCTGGTCATCCCGATGCTCAACCCCCTCATCTACAGTCTGAGAAACAAGGACGTGAAGGATGCTCTGTGGAGACTGGGGCAGAGACACACAGCCACATGAAGGAGGGTGGACAGAGCGACAGTGTCCTGAGGGCTGGACAAGAGGACTTGAGGGGAGTCACTAGGTTTAATATGAAGAATTTATTCCTCATTCTTGTAATTCATTCTTTCCTCCAACATTTTATTTAGGCCTTCTTGGAAGAATATCATGGACCTCAAACTGCAAGAGATGGAAAACGAATAAGGCATTTTCTTTGCCAACATAAAATTAATATCCTTAAAAGGTCTGACTCTAATCTGGAAGTTTGAGTAATACAGTGGGCAGAGTGATCAGCAGAGAGTCTTTGACTGAGAATATATTTCCAAATTCAGCATCCTCCAGTGAAGATATTGTTGTTGTTGTTCAGCAGATAAGTTGTGTCCAATTCCTGTGACCCTGTGAACGTAGCACGCCAGACTTCCCTTTCCTGTGCTATATCCTTGAGCTTGCTCAAACGCATATCCATTAAGTTGGTGATGCCATCCAGCCATCCTATCCTCTGTCACACCCTTCTGCTCCTGTGCTCAATCTTTCCCAGCATCATGGTCTTTTCCAATGAGTCAGCTCTTTGCATCAGGTGGCCAAAATATTGGAGCTTCAGCTTCAGCATCATTTCTTCCAATGACTATTCAGAGTTGATTTCCTTTAGGATGGACTGGTTGGATCTCCTTGCTCTCCAGTGAAGGTATGAAACTAGACAAACTCTGATGTTTTTCCCTTCGTTTCATTGTTGAGTCCATGTAAATATGTGCTCAATGATCTCCTTTGGACCACCTAGTAGGGAGGTTCTAGGACACTCAGCCCGGCCCCTTCCTTGGTGATAGCCTGGGTCACCACAGCCAATTAGGGGGCTTTGGAAGACCATGCTTCCCCTCAATCCTGAGCAGGCTGTCCTTCCCCTCCCCCTTCTGTTCACTGATGCTGCCACCCAACACGGCAGCAGGAAGCACCTGCGCTCCTGCTTCAGACGCTCCTAGTGCTCCCTGTCCTGGGTTTCTCCCCTCAGACAGCAGCTGGGAGCCCCAGGGAGTCAACGTGGATGTCTGATACCCAAAGTTCACCATCCAACCTGACAAGTGACACTGTCCTGACTACTTGTGACCCTAAGAAATGGGACCTTGTCAGCACAGACGTCTCTCAATAAGGATGGAGGTCCTGGTGCTGCTGCAGAGATCAGGGGGTGGAGAGAGAAGGGGCAGTTTCCTGGCAGAAGCACAGCTCCTTGGCCCTCTGTCCCACACTCCCTGGGGCAGCTGGATCGTCTGCCTTGACCTCCCTATTCAGAGCTCCAGGCCCCTGCTCCGTGGACCCAACACACAGTCTGCACTCAGATCCCTATGGTGTCTCCCTGTGGTAGAGTCATCCAGTCTCATGGTCTGCTGGGGACCAGCCCCGGCTGATCCAGTGTATTCGAAGGGGAGACGGCGTCGGCGACCTATTCAAATGGTAATTAGAGATATAAAGAGTAATAGAATGAGGATAGCTCAGTAGGAAAATTCAGTGGAGAAAAGAGGCTGAGTAGCTTGGTTTACGGGGAAAATCAATATAACCCATGACACCAGGTTAGCTCTGACCACGGAGGCCACAGGCGCCCTCTCGAATAGCGGAAGGTGCCCCACCTTAGACACCTTCTTGAGTGGGTCTTAGAAGCCCAGGCAAAATAAGTGGTCGCAGAGGATATCCACGCTCCAGATGGAGACTTCAGCCGGAAGTTAAAGGAAAGAATGACATGGGGAGACCAAGCGTTGGTGAGCAAGGCCTGTAGCTTTATTTTCAACAGGGGTTTTTATACCCTAAGTTACATATAGAGGATAATAAGGGATGCAAAGTCAGCAGTCTTTGATTCGTATCAAAAACCAGGGTTTCTTTCCTGCAAATTTATCGTATACAAATGGTTTAGGTGATTTACATCATCTTCTGGCCAGAAGGCCTATTAACATTTTATGACTCTTGATAAGGACTTATCAACAAAGACTTATTTTCTCTAAGAGTAATTATTTTAAGGTTTGGCACCATCTTCCAAAGATAAAATTGCATTCCTATAGGGTGGATGTGTAATGGGTTTACAACAAAGGAAAGAATTTATTACCTTAAGGGTCTAAAGTTACTAACACCAAGGCCACTACTTATTTTTTCTACATACCAACTATTAATCAATACATATTCAAGGATACAATTCAGGGGATGTGAAAACTTGGCAACAAGCATTGGCTCATCAATGAAATCCTTTACTAGTTTATTCTGACAGTTTCTAACTCTCTGAGAGGCTCTAAGCTATTTGAATATCTTAAGCTTCCCGTGCCTCTCAAGGCTGGGAGACTGTAAACAATCGTATGCATAGCTGTAGGAGTCCGGGTAAACTTGTCAGGCGAGTTAGAGAGCCATCTGAGGGGTTTGGATTTAAACACTCCTAATTGCCCAGGAACTTTATTAATTGGAGCTGTAAGTTAACTCTTTGACAGAGAGAGCGAGATGGTGGTAGGGGACAGCCCCCAGTAAAGTCAGAGGTGAGAGCACAAAGCAATAAAGTAGGCAGACTCTGGTTTTTGGGGGGAAAATGCTCGAGAATATCCGGGCGGACTCCTGAGGCTCGATCCCGCCTTTGCGTATGCCGAGCCTCCTTCCTCATGACCTTTGTCACGAGCGGAATGCCTCACCAGCTCCCGGCAATGGTCACTCCCAGGAGGTGGTCCTGTGGACACAGGGCTAGTCTCTTCCCTGTAGGGCCAGTAGGGATGTGCCCTCCTCTCTGATCGCAGCTCTCCATCTCCCTGCTGTCTCTGCTCAGGAGACTCTGGCAAGCAGCCAAAACCCAAGTCATCAGATTTCTGCTCACCATTCCTCAATAGGAACCTACTCCAATGTCTCTGCTGGACTCTGGTAGTATTGTCTCATCTTTGGGCTCCAAAATCAGTTCTAAGTCTGCTGTAGATTACTGTATTCATCTGATGACTTTTATTCTTTGAGGAGTTTTCCCAAAATAACATGCCTTCTTATAGTGCCATGCTGCGATACTGTTCTCTTTCCCTGCATTCCTTTCTTCCTCTTTTTTCTCCATCTCCTCCTCATTTCCTCCCTTTCTTTCCTTCCTGCCTTTCTCCTTCTCCCCTCACTTTATTTTTGTCATTCCAAGGAATATCTTACTATAAATTTCTAAAGGAAAAGAAAGATCCCAATCTTTTGTATGCAAGTGTAGAGTTCTCATCATTATGTAAATTTTAATGGTACAAGCAATAAGGAATCTATGGTTCTCAGTAGAACATTAATTTTCACTTTCAAACAAATCAGGAAAATTGAGTCCAGTGTTAGACAGAATGGAAATTGTTCTATAGTCTGGAAGAGAATTATTTTTAAAACCCTACAGGTTGGCTTTACCTCTCCGTAAAACTATACTTCAGATCGCAGTGAATATCTCTATACAGTGTGAGAAGTGGTTTACTTGGTTGTTCATCCCATACTATGCTTTGCAAGCTACTGGCAGACACTAGATTCTCAGTCCACATCTAACGCCAGAGTGTAAGTTGAGTTCAGTGTCAGTTAGTCACTGAATTCCAAAATATACATGATACAGCTCGTTTCTTTATTGTGCTTAAGTGGACAATAAACACATTACATTTGAAGACCATATTGTAGTTTTGATGCTGATATTTTGGTGAACTTTAGAAGTTTATACCTTTTAAAAGCAAAATAATAATAAAAATAATAACTTTTGTTGTATTTTGAGTGTAGTTAAGTCCTATTGTTTAGTTGCTATTCAGGTGTTGTTGTATAGTCATTAAGTCTCTCTGATGCTTTTGCAACCCCATGGACTGTGGCTCGCCAGGCTCCTATGTCCATGGAATTTCCCATGCAAGAATTCTGGAATGGGCTGCCATTTCCTCCTCCAGGGCATCTTCCCAACTGTAGAGTTCAGTAGTCTCTGGCATATTCAGCTTGTGTGTATCAGATCTCCAGAACTTTCCATTTTGCAAACCTGGACTCCATCCCCCTAAATAACAACGCCCTGTTTCCTCCTTACCTCCACCACTGGCAGCCACCATTCTTCTTCTGTCTCTACGAATGGGACTTCTTCAGATGCCCCAGGTAAGTAAAACGTAAAGCATTGGTCTTTGGCATCTGGTTGTTACACTTAGCGTAGTCTCCTTAAGACTTACCCATGTTGCTGCATGTGACAGGATTTCTATCGTCTTTAAGGCTGAATAGTATTCCATCACATGTGTATGCAACTTTTTGTTTATCTCTTCACCCACCAAGGGACACTTGGGTTGCCTGCACCTTTTGGCATGCAAATATCTCTTAGAAAGACTGCTGTTTTGTTCTTTATCTTATTTTTTTCTATATACCCAGATATTTGATTGCATAATATTGGAATTCCTTTTTAATTTTAGGAAGAACGCTATACTACTTTTCATAGTGACTGTACCATTTTTATGCCTACCAAAAGTGCAAAAGTGTTGCAATTTCTCCACATAACAGTCAGTATATGTTCTTCTCCTTTCTCTTTCATGTCAGCCATTATAATGATTGTGAGGTATAATCTCTTTGTTGTTTTTTAATATTTCCCTATGATTATCGATTTGGAGCATTTTCTTATATGTTTGTTGGCAATTTGTAGGTTATCTCTAGAGAAATATCTTTAAGTAACATGAAAATTTTAATTTAGGTTATTGGTTCATTTAATTGTAGTAATTCCTTATATATTCTGAATATCATCCTCTTATCAGACATAACATTTTAAACATTTTCTTCCAGATCACAGGTTGCCTTTCCATACTGCTACCTAAGTCTTTAATGCACACATTTTTAGTTCGATGTAGTCACATGTGTCTATTTTCCTTTTTTTTTTTTTTTCATATGATGTTGGTGTCATATCCAAAAAATCATTGTTAAATTTAAGGTTATTGAGTTTTTCTCAGATGTTCTCTTCCAGGAGTTTAAGAGATTTAGGTCATACATTTAGGTTTTTAATCCATATTAAGTTAGTATTTGTTCATGAAGAAGGTAAGGGCCCACATTAGGCTTTTTCACATAAGCAGCTAGTTTTCCAATGCTGTTTGTTGAAGGGGCTGTCTTTTCCCTGTGAGTCATCTTGGCACACTTGTTGACCATTTGACTAAATTGATGAAGCTTCATTTCTGAGCTCTGTATTCTGCTCCATTGCTCTACAATCTGCCTTTGTGCCAATACTATTCTGTTCTGATTACTGTAGATTTGTATTATGTTTCCAAAGTGAGAAGGCTGAGAGCCTTTCAGTTGGGCGCTGAGTGGCTCTTCAGATCATGTCTGGCAGTTCCATAGATCATAACAACAGAGAACATGGTGACCACGACCCAGAGGGAGTGGACCCACTGGTGTCATCGAGAGCAACTGGAATGAGGCTGTTGATAACATCGATAATATGAACTTAAGGAATGTCTTATTTGGGGCACCTATGCTTATGCTTTTGAGAAATCATGAGTTATTCAGCAGAGCTATTATTCCACGTATTAAGGAGTATGATGTGATTATCAGCTCAGTCAGGTACTGGCAAGACAGCTACACTTGCTCAATGGTTGGAGACTGAGTTCCAGGAGACCCAAGCACAATATTGGCCCCTGCCAGACAACTGGCTTGACAGATACAAAAAGTAATTCTGGCACTTAGAGACTACGTGGGAGCAACTTGTCATGTCTGCACTGGTGTAGCCAATGTTCTAAATAAAATGCAAAACTGCAGGCAGAAGCACCAATGTTGTTTTTGGTACACGTGAGAGAGTTTCTGATGTGTTAAACAATTATCTTTTTCCAAAACGGGTCAAAATGCTTGTTCTGGGTGAAGCAGATAAAATACTGAGCTGAGGGTTTAAGGATTAAATCTACGAGATTTTCCAAAAATTAAATACAAATATTCACGTGATGTTGTTTTCTGCCACAAGGCCCACAGCTGTGTTGGAAGTGACCAAAATTCATGAGAAACCCAATTCAAATTCTGGTGAAAAAGGAATAATTGACCCTTGAAGGTTTTCCAGGGGTCATGTATGGATGTGAGAATTGGACTGTGAAGAAAGCTCAGCGCCAAAGAATTGATGCTTTTGAACTGTGGTGTTGGAGAATACTCTTGAGAGTCCCTTGGACTGCAAGGAGATCCAACCAGTCCATCCTAAAGGAGACCAGTCCTGGGTGTTCATTGGAAGGACTGATGCTGAAGCTGAAATTCCAATACTTTGGCCACCTCATGCGAAGAGTTGACTCATTGGAAAAGACCCTGATGCTGGGAGGGATTGGGGGCAGGAGGAGAAGGGGGCGACAGAGGATGAGATGGCTGGATGGCATCACTGACTCGATGGACATGAGTTTGAGTGAACTCCGGGAGTTGGTGATGGACAGGGAGGCCTGGTGTGCTGGGATTCATGGGGTCTCAAAGAGTCTGGCACGACTGAGTGACTGAACTGAACTGAACTGAAGGAATCAAACAATTTTATATTAATGTTGAGAGAGAGAAATGAAAGTTGGACATACTTTTGTGACTTGTATGAAACACTAACGATTACAGAGGCCATTATTTTTCTCAACACAAGGCACAAAGTAGACTGACTCATAGAGAAAATGCATGGCAGGGACTTCATAGTTTCTTCTGTGCATGGTGACATAAATCACAAGGAAAGAGTTGTAATCATGAGGGAACTCCGATCAGGATCAAGTTGTGTTCTGATCTCTTATTGACTTGCTGGGTTGTGCGACTGATATACAATAAGGGTCACTGATTATAAACTATGATCTACCTACCAATCATGAAAATGATGTTCACAGAAGTGGCAGATGGGGCCTATTTGGGAGGAAAAGTGTGGCTATAAACTTTGCTACTGAAGAAGACAAGAAGATTCTTTATGACTTTGAGACTTTCTACAATACTGCAGTGGAGCAAATGCTGATGAATGTGGCTGACCTCATTTAATTCCTGGGATGAGACAGCTTGGGATGCCGTGCTCACTATCACAACGTGCATTACGCTTCTTTCTCTGTGAATATTTGAATCTTGTCTCAGTGCTCATAATGAATCAGAAATAACAGATTTTCATAGCTAAGTGCCATTAGTCATGAGTTCTTGTAAGGAAAGTCATTAGCTTTATCTTCTTTAGAGTGAGACTGTTGGGGTTGGGTGTAAAAGACAGGATCTTTAAAAATCTTTCTTTCTAATGAGCTATCACTTGACACCAGTCTGAATGGCCATTATCCAAAGAATCCACAAGCAAAAAATCCTGGAAAAGCTGTGGAGAAATAGGAATACTATTGCACTGTTGGTGGGAATGTAAATAGATACAGTGACTATGGAAGTCAGTATGGAGATTGCTTAAAATCTAGGAATAGATGTACACATGTCCCCTCCCTCTTCAACTTCCCACTTATGGCTAATTCATGTTAGTGTATGTCCGAAATCAAGCCAATATTGTAAAGCAATCATCAATCAATTAAAAATAAATATATTTTTTAAAAAAGAAAATTAAAAAGAACTAGAAACAAAACTGCTGTATGTCCAGTAATCCAACTACTAGGCATATACCCTGAGGAAACTAAAATAAAAAAGATGCACTTACCCCAATGTTCATTGAACCACTATTTACAATAGCTAGGCTATGGAAACAACCTGGATGTCCATAGACAGATGAATGGATAAAGACGCTGTGGTACATATACACGATGGAATATTACTCAGCCACGAAAAGGAACACATTGGAGTCCGTTCTAATGAGGTGGATGAACCTCGAGTGTATGATACAGAGTGAAGTAAGTCAGAAAGAGGAAAACAAGTGTTGTATGTTACTGCATATATGCGGAACCTAAAAAATGTGGTACTGATAAACCTAGTTGCAGGGCAGCAGTCGAGGTGCAGACCTAGAGGACAGACTTACGGACATGCGCAGGAGGAGGAGAGAGGGGGCGGGACGAATAAAGAGTGTCATGGAAACGCATACATCACCACATAAAAAACAGTTCGCCAGTGGGAATTGGCTGTATGACTCGGAACTCAAACCGGGCTCTGTAACAAGCTAGAGGGGTGGGGTGGGGTGGGAAGTGAGAGGGCGGTTCAAGAAGGAGGAGACATGTGTATACTTACGGCATTCACATTAATGTATGGCAGAAACCAACACAATGTTGTAAAGCAATTATCCTTCAACTAAAAATACATAAATTTCTTTGAAAAGTCTGGGACTTCCAACTTTGCTTTCAAGATTGTTTTGACTATTGATCTTTCTTGAGACTCCATACGAATTTTAAAATGTACTTTTCATTTTCTGCAAAACATAACTGTGATTTTGAAAGTGTGACATTGAAGCTTAGATCACACTGGGTAATTTTGTTCTCTTCCAACTCAAGCACATGGATTCTCTTTCATTTTTAAGGTTGTCTTTAATTTCTTTCAGCTATTTCAGCAGTCCAAGGGACTCTCAAGGGCCTTTTCCAACACCACGGTTCAGAAGCATCAATTCTTTGGCACTTAGCTATCTTTATGGTCCAACTCTCACACCTGTACATGACTACTGGAAAAGCCGTAGCTTTGACCATACGATCCTTTGTCAGCAAAGTGATGTCCCTGCTTTTTAATATGCTGTCTAGGTTTGTCATAGCTTTTCTTCCAAGGAGCAAACATCTTTCAATTTCAATGCTGCAGTCACCACCTGCAGTGATTTTGGAGCCCAAGAAAATAAAATCTGTCACTGTTTTCATTGTTTCCCCCTCTATTTGCTATGAAGTGATGGGACCAGATGCCATAGTCTTTGTATTTTGACTGTTGACCTTTAAGCCAGCTTTTTCACTCTCCTTTTTACCTTCATCAAGAGGCTCTTCAATTCCTCTACAACTTCTGCCATAGTGGTGGTGTCAGCTGCATATCTGAGGTTATCCTGGTTTTCCCAGCAATCTTGATTCCAGCTTGTGATTCATCAAGTCTGGCATTTCCCGTGATATATTCTGCATAGAAGTTAAATAAGCAGGGTGACAATACACAGCTTTGACGTACTCTTTTCCCAATTTGGAACCAGTCTGTTGTTCCATGTCCTGTTCTATCTGTTGCTTCTTGACCTGGATACAGGTTTTTTTGGAGGCATTTCTTTAAGAATTCCCATCTTTCTAAGAATTTTCCACAGTTTTTTGTGATATCATGTTTCATATTTTGAATCAGTCGAATACATGACAGCAATATTTTGATTTGTTTCATCAATTACTGAGAGAAGTATGATAAATTTAAATCATGATTTTGATGTTTGCATTTCTAATTCTGTCAGTTTTTGATTCATATGTTTAAAATCTTCATTAGTGGTGAAGTGAAGTGAAGTCACTCAGTCCTGTTGACTCTTTGCGACCCCATGGACTGTAGCCTACCAGGCTTCTCTGTCCATGGAATTTTCCAGGCAAGAATACTGGAGTGGGTTGCCATTTCCTTCTCCAGGGGATCTTCCCAACCCAGGAATCCAACCCAAGTCTCTTGCATTGTAGGCAGATACTTTTACCATTTGAGCCACCAAGGAAGTCTCTTTAGTGGTATACAAACTTAAATTTTCTGATAATCCATGTGGATTGAACATTTTTATTTGGAAATATCCCTTTATAAGCAAACTTTTTCCCTTAAATCTACTTTGTCTAATGATTTTTGAGCCTTAAGAGCCTTGTTTTCCTTAGCATATGCATAACACAACTTTCTCCAGGATTTTACTCTCATACTTCCTCTAATTTTCTAATAATCATATATCACATTTATAAATTGGCTTTGATTTTTCAGTGCAGGATTAAAATATCTTAACAGATACATTTACTTGACCTGCAATGAGGGAAGGGCCATATTATGACTTAGAGAGGGTTGTGCCTCTTCTGCAGACACAGAGCCCTGCACATTACTCTTTGTCACACCAACACGCCAGGATGAAGCAAAGGAGAATGGTGTGGTGTGGGCCAGGAGGTCACACCTGCAGCCTCAGGAGACCTTTCCAAGAAGGGCCACTGGGTCCCTCTGAGTTGCTTCTCACCTGGTGGACCCCAGTGCTCCCAGAGGAATTTCAGGCTTCCTGCTCCTCCTGTTTTGGGCTGAGATGTATCAAAGCAAGGTTAGCCACAGGGTTGCATCTTTCAGGGACTAAAGGAGTTGGGAGTCCCAGCGTACTCAGAGCTCAAGCAAATGCTAATTGGCCACTTGAGACCTTGAATCCCACTTGAGACCTCGAATCCCTCGAATTACAGCTGGAAGTAGAGTCATCCAAAGATGCAGGTGCCATGAATACTACCTAGCTGAGGGTAACAGGTATAATTGAGCCAGTTTCATCTCCTGTTTACACCAAAACTCAAGAGTTTCCTGCAGCAGGCACTTGGAGCACATGGCCTGCCTCTGACCGGTACCCCAGGTGCTCTCTGCTGCCTCCTCCTCACTCTCACTTCCCTGCACAGGAAGCCAGAGGTGGAGGAGGGAGCAGGATCCTCAACACCACGTCATTATCGTCAGCACAGACCTGGGTCAGGAGTCCTTCCCGGGAGCACATGTCCTGGGTGAGCCATGACCCTCCTGACATCACAGGAGGACTGCAGTCATCACTCAGCAGGACATGGGCAGCATCACTGACAGATTAGTCCTGGGAACCTGGACTCTGAACAACACGATCCCCTACCTCTCACTGCTCTGGGCAAGATCAGTCAGGACCACTGGTCTGAACTTTAATGAGAGTGGAAATAATCAGGGGGTGTTATATAAATGTGGGTTTTAACTTTAATGAGAGTAGAAATAATCAGGAGGCCTTGAATAAATACAATCTTAAATTCAGTGCCTGAGACCTTGCAATTCTGACCAGGTCTTAGATGCTGCTGCTGCTGTAGGGCCTCAGACACACAT
Source organism: Bos indicus (assembly GCF_029378745.1). Classification (NCBI taxonomy): domain Eukaryota; kingdom Metazoa; phylum Chordata; class Mammalia; order Artiodactyla; family Bovidae; genus Bos; species Bos indicus. Next base: position 119,547,612 of record NC_091762.1, on the reverse strand, counting down.
GATAACTAGATATATTAGGAAAGGACTCAGGACTCAGTCATTACAAACAGAGGCTTCTGAGAACACTGGATTATTCTGATTCACCCCCTTAAGGCATTTCTCAGGCTCAACTCACAGATTCAGTGAAGCCAACACTGCAGCCACCCTGGGTCATCTCAACAGCCAAAGGAATGTGTGAGTATGTTTTTATAAAGCAAACTGAGAGACTGGCTTCCCAGATGAAAATGCAAATTATTCCTCATGTGCTCCCCCAGGCACCCTAACGGTCACTGTTTTGATGACCCGAGGCTCCTGAGGTGGACAAATAGCCCTGGGAAACAGAACAGAAACAGGAAGCTGGGAACCCCAGGAGCAGAGGAGCAGACAGCCAGCCTGGGGTGTGGGGAAAAGATAGTCACTCTGGTCACAGTGAATCTATTGTGCGTATGACCAGGGGGTAAGCAGATTTGGACAGAAAAGCTTGGTCATGATGAATGTGACTGCTTCCACAGGCCAGGGGTGGGAGGCCAGGGTGGTTGGCCATGGAGCATAGGGCAGACCACCAACTCCACTCTTAGCAGCAGCTCCAAACACATATCAGAGTGAACCCTGCCTGCCCCAGGCCAGACTGTCCCCTCTGCTCTCATGTGAGGGTTGGAGTCAACTCTGCCAGAAGAGGAAAGCTGGACAACCTACATGGTCATGCACACTTCTACTGTTGGAAAGAATGAACTCTCTCAGGCCTCCTTCTAGGAGAACTTCAGGCTGGGAGGGTCACCACTCCTTCAAGGAGCCCCTAACCAACCAGGCTTCAACTGCACACCCTGACTCCCAGGGAGCTCACTCCCACCAAAATCAGCCAGTTCCAGGATGACAAAGATCTCACCTCTAGAAAATGTGAAACTGCTCTAAAGCTGATTGACCTCACCCTCTCACTAATCCCCTCAACTTCTTAGGGGCCCCATAGCTTTGTGTCCCCTGCCTTCCACACTCCTTCTTATTTAGGATAGATTTCCTCTAGCACTTTCTCTGGCCATCATACAGCTTGTCCCCATGTTCCATGTGAGTGTGGTGGTCAGCCCTGTCCAGTGCAGACAAGGGAGGTCTGGGCTGTGACAGGAACAGGAAGCAGCACTCAGTAGGAGGACTCAAACATTGAGGCAGATGTGACCGTATTGGTGGCTACCATGGCTCCAAGTAATCACTTCAGGGGATGTGCCAACGCGCCAGGGGCATGGGAGTAAAGACAGGGAGGATTTGCTCACGTCCTGAATGTGTCCCAGCCTCTGTCCTGCTGTTCTCAGACCATGGAGCTGGCCTGTCCCCTCTCCACGAATTGTCCAACTTCTAGGCATTTTAAGAAAGAACCCTTAGGCTCCCAAGCATGTGGAGAGCTCTGTTGATGTTTGCCACCACAGTCTTATCTCAGAGACAAAAATGCTCAGAGACATAGGGTCTGTCTCTCAGGGTCTGCAGGAGAGGCAGACGCAGCTCCACTTTAGCCTGGTGAGGGCTGGTCCCTGATCTGCTCCCGGACTGGCCTGGAGTTAGAACCATCACTGGGTCAGTTCCTGATAGCATCAGGTGCCTAATGATTTCTAAAATGAAGAATGAGTAAAATAGGGGTGGAAGGTGCAGGATTAGGTATCTGAGCCAGTGCGGGAATGGCACAGCTCAGGGCCATCCCCGTGAGAAGGGACAGCATGTCCTGCCAAACAACGACAAGGAGATGGAAGCCATCCTTATGCCGGAGACTCTCAGCTCAGCAGGACCTCTTGAGCCATTGACAGCCTATGGTGAACGATGTCAGATTCATGATCTCTGAAAAAGAAGATTTAAGTTCAGGACCAAGGACCAGCCTGGATCACTCAGGAGCTTTGTGTAGCAGAGTTTGATTAAAGTAAGAAAAGGGCCAGAGAAAGTTTCTGACATAGACATCAGAAAGGGGATGGAGAGTGCCCACCCCCCACTAGTCTAAGAAAGGGAGTTATATACTTTTTTAATTACTTATTACAATAAGTCAAAAGAATGTGTTAAGGTTGTAAAGATCTTACTAGACCCACTCCCATAATTTATATTTTAAGATAACAGGATTAGCCAGGTTTTCAGGAAGGAGAAACTGTCCTCAAGCATGATACATTGCTGTTATATAATCCTTACTAAGGAATATAGAACAAAAAAAGTAATTTTGGCCTTTCCTCCTCCTTGAGAATTCCAGACCCCTGTCTCCTCTTTGAGAACCCCAGACCCTTCTCTCCTCCTCAGGGACCCTGGACTTCTTATCAGCCTGCCTAAGAATTGACTCTCTCATTCCCCTCCCCCCCCCCTTTCTTTTAGGAGAATTATGTTGCCAAGAGAAAGGGGCATCGTTTTCATTCCATAAGTACTTCCTGCTGTTGAGGGGCATAGTCCCTAAACTGTTGAGGCAACATATTCTGCTAACCCTCCTAGGAGGGTCTTTGACCAGGGGCCCCAGTAATAGTTGGGGGAGGCCGCAGCACTTGTAGGAACCTGGACAGCCATCTGTAACTTAAGAGCTTTCAGACGGTTGGAAACAAACCCCATTTTACAGTTACAGATGTAAGGCAAAAAGGTCATTAAACCAAGTTAAAACATAAAATTTTAATTCTAAAATTGAAAGTCACATTATGTGCTTAGTTAAGTTATACCAGTCCATCTTAGGATTGTTAGATGTCATCAGATCAAGAAGAGGCATCACGTACGATTGTTGTTGGTGGTGAAGGTATTCACAGAGTTGAAGAAAGTCCTTCCCTTGAATGGAGAAACCCACCATGGGAAGCCGTCAGTTGATGAGGAGGTTTAAAAGCTGAAATCTGAGTCACATAGTTAATTCTAAGGCTTCAGGGTCTATAATAATGTCTGTGCATAAGAAGGGTCTTCCATAAATACATTCAAAGGGGAACAGTCCCTCCTTTTGGGGGACAGTTCAAACCCTCATTAAAGCTATGGATAGAATTTTAAGACAATTTTCCTGTGTCTCTTGAGTTAATTTGTGCAGATGTCTCTTCATAATGTCATTAGTTTTTTCAACTTTTCCTGAGGATTGGAATCTCCAGTAATAATATAAGTAATATTCTATTCCTAAAGCTTTTGACACCTGCTGAGTTACAGCTTTAAAGGTGGAGCCATTGTCACTCTGGAGGCTCTGCAGCAGCCCAAACCTGGGAATAATTTCAGGGATTAAAATTTGTATAACTTCCTTAGCCTGTTCATTACAGCAGGGAAAGGCCTCAATTCATCCAGTAAAAGTGTCTACCCAGACCTGTAAGCAAGAAAATCCATTTGTTTTCGGCACATGAGTAAAAGGAACCACAGCCTCATTTATTATTCATAAATCTTATTATGAGATAATAAGATTATTCATAAATCTTATTATTCATAAAACTAGTCTCCATTTATCATTTGATTTTTGTATACCCAAAATAGGAGTGTTGCATGGACTGTTACAGGGAATTAACAGCCCCTGCTCCTTTAAATTCTCAGTGAGGGGTTTTAACCCTTCTTTAAACTTTCAGTGGGTACTGCTTTTGATGTGGAAATAGGTGAGGGTCTTTGAGCTTGATAAAGACAGGAACAGCATTTTGTGCTCAACACACAGTTTTTCCATCAGCCCACACTTTAGGATTTACATTTTGTTCAATTAATGGGAGAAAAGGAGCAGCCTCCACATTTATGAAAACAGGCCTGGACCTTGCTCAGTGTATCCCTCCGCAGAAAGGGTGAGGGAGACTCCAGCACGAATGGAAACTCAGGAGAAAATAGTACAGAGTCCAAGTTGCAGCTTAAATGATGTCTGAAATAATAACATTTGGCTTGTCCAGATAGTCCCATTACGGTAGTGGATTGGAAGGAAAGCAGGCCAGGGGCTTCAGTGAGGACAGAGAAATTTGCCCCAGTGTCCAAAAAAAAAATTGACTGATTGGCCCTCCACAGTTATTAATACCCAGGGTTCCTCAAGGCCTATTAGGATGGGGGGTTGTGTGGGGACCCTGGGCACCTTCAGTCCTGATTGTCCTGAGAGTCTGACCCCTGGGGCCTATGCCTCAGAGGGCAGTTTCTCCTCCAGCGTGGTCCTTTGCAGACCAGACATGGAGCCAGGGGCAGCTTAGATGCCTGAGGGCAATCCCACTTGAGATGCCCCTCCTCTCCACAGTGATAATAAGTCCACACTTTTTCACCTGGGTCCCTTTGGGCATTTTTCTCTTCAGGTTGATTCATAGCAGTTCTCACAGCCATCACTACAGCCTGGGTCTTTTCTTTGGTTCTTGTCTGTTGTCATTTATCCTCATTTCTCTACTGTAATATACTGTCTGAGCCAGCTGCAACAGTTTTTCTAAAGACTGATTTAGTCTGAACGCCTGTTTGTGTAACTTACAGCAGATTTCTGGAACCAACCGAGTGAGAAACCTATCTTTTAAGATCATTCCTCCTCTGCATTTTCAGGATCAATGTCAGTAAACTTGCAGAGAGCCTCCCATAATTATCTAGGAATTTGCCAGGAGTTTCCTTCTCATCCTGCTCTATGTCAGCCAACTTAGCATAAAGTCTTAGTGTGTATTCGCTTGAGTCCCTCAAGAATACATCTGGCAAAGTGATTCTGATCCCAGTTAGCCATGTTATAGTTCCAGTCTGGCTCTGTCGTGGGAACTGCTTGGCTCCCAGTAGGGAGGAGGGCTATTTCATGTTCCCTCTTTCCCCTTATCTCAGGTTCAAGCCATTCATCTCCAAAAGTAGTAGCTTCCCTCAGAACTCGAGCTCTCAAGTCAGGAGTCAGCATCTGTCCCAAGACATGTATTATATCTCTCTAAGGAAGCTCATAAAGTAAGGTTAGTCCCATAAAGTCTTCTATGTGCTTTTTGGATCGTCCAATAGTCATGACCACAATTCGAACTGTGTGAATTTCTACCTAGACTGAGGCAACCCCTCCTGGAAGTGTGTCCTGATTCTCAGCCTGTTCATTGGGAACCCCAGATGCAGGGGCAAAGTAAGAGGACTGGGGGGAACTGAAAGTTTCACACCGAAATCTGCACCCTTGGGACCCAAGTCTTGAATATCTCACAGAGAGATAGAGAGCCGCACATATGGTACTTGTACCCATTTTCTCTTCTTTTCTACAGAACTGGTCTAGTTGTAAAACAGTATCATAATTGAGAGACCCTTTAACCGGCCAGTGCTCCCTGTCTTCCAAAGGATACTGTGCCCATTCAATATCACAGAAGAAGATCAGGTGTGTCTTTTTAAATTGTAGGGATCAAACTTGTCCCAGCTTTTTTTAAAATACATTTTAAAGGAGTGGTTTTGGAACCGCTAGCTCCCATCTGTAAGAGAGAAAAAAGCGGCATCCACAGCCATGGCTTCTTCACATCAGAGGCATCCCTCCCTGCTCTAAATGTGAGTGTAGACAGACTTTCAAGTGAAGCTTTTTTTCCCCTGGTTAGACGTAGTCTGTCCCTTACCCACACAGGCGCCTTACTCATCCCTCCCGGTTCTTCCACTGAGGAGAGGTGGAGACGCACCAGGGGTAGACCTGATGGCATCCCAGATTGATTTCTAGCTCCTTACCACCGAGATCTTTGTTTGACTTCGCCTTTTCTCTGCTGCCACCCAGAATGTAACAGAGTAGCTGTCCCGGAATGTTGCCCAAGCTAGGACTGCTGTGGGAAGCATCCGCGTTCCATGTGCCATTCACATTCCTGAATACAACCCTGACTGCAGTAGAAGCGGTGAGTCACGAAGGGACGAACAACGATCAAGACGTCCCTTCTGAGCGTCACCACGCTAGTGTTCGTGATAGGAAAAGAGGTGGTGGAGGGTCGGCCAGGGAGGAAAACGTGAATTTTGTCCTCAAGCTTCTAGGACCAATCCTTCAAGTTCATTTCCACAGATTCCACAAAAAGAATATCTAAGGAGTTGAGACAAAAGCCACCAGAGAGCCTCCCCTGGTCCACTAACAGCACTAGCAAAGGAAGAAGCCCATTGCACTTCCAATCTGACCAGATCCTGCAATTCCTGATCTGTGTCCTCAAAAACCTCATGGTCACCAGCAGCGCTTCTATCCACATAGGGTGGAGGCACAGCCATGACAAAGACTCATGTTTAGGACTCTGGCCCCTGAGGCAGACAGCCAAGGGAGTGACCTCTAGCCTGAGAGATATTCCTGGAGCTAGAGTTCTGCCTAGTTCCCGAACATGCTGCTGGAGCCAGAGTTCCCTCTTGCTCCATATATGCTCCTAGTAACTTTCTGACAAGGCTAAGCACTCCCATAGAGGGGGTCTAAGTAAAAGTACACAATAACAGCATGGATCACAAGTCCCTTGAAAGTTTATGGTCTGACAGATTATGTTAGTAGGTTTAATTTCCCACGCAATTACGAAATGGTCAAAGAGACCAGGACAAGGTGACCGAGAAAGGAAAGTTTGGTCCACACGCTTTGCCCATTTCTGGCCACTCCCCTCGCAGGGATGTTGGGTGTCTCTTGGCATTCGCAGGTCGATATAAACCCCCGACAATGTTCCCCTTTCTGGGGCTTCCATCAGTCATTACACTGCACTGTGAAACCATAGAGCAGGGCTCATCAGTTGCTTCATGTAGGGCATGTCATTCATTCACAAAAGCACACAGAAGCGTTATTAAAGTAAAACAGAAAACGTGCATACTGAGAAAGCAGAGAGTCTAGAGCTCTGAGAGTTCTTATGTTGTCCTGAAGATCCTGGACGAGCCCCCAGAATGATAGCTTACATTGAACAATGTCGGATTCATGATTCTTGAAGAAGATTTAGCTTTGGGACAAGGGACCAGCCTTGATCACTAAAGAGCTTTTGCGTAGCAGAGTTTTATTAAAGTAAGACAAGGGCGAGAGAAAGGTTCTGACATAAACATCAGAAGGGGCATGGAGAGTGCCCCCCTCACTAGTCTAAGCAAGGGAGGTATGTACTTTTATATTGGTTTTTACAATAAATCAAAAGAATGTCTCAAGGTTGTAAGGATCTTACTAGACCCACTCCCATAATTTACATTTTTAAGATAACAAGCTCAGCCAGAAGGTTTTCAGGAAGGAGAAACTGTCCTCAAGTTTCTCAAGCAGGATACACTGTTGTTATATAACCTTTACTAAGGCATGTAGGAAAAAAGCGTTTGTCTTTTCCTCCTCCTTGAGAATTCCAGACCCCTATCTCCTTTTTGAGAGCCCCAGACCCCTCTCTTCTCCTCAGGGACCCCAGACTTCTTATCAACCTGCCTAGGAATTGACTTTCTCACCACCTCTTACCAAACACTGGGCATCCTCCACAGAGTGAGCGCTCCAATCATACTCTGTTGTTCTGTTCAGTCACCAAGTCGTGTCCAACTCCTTGCGACTCCATGGACTGCAGCACACCAGGCGTCCTTGTCCTCCACTGTCTCCTGGGGTTTGCTCAAACTCATGTCCATTGAGTCAGTGATACCATCCAACCATCTCATCCTCTGTTTCCCCCTTCTCCTCCTGCCTTCAACCTTTCCCAGCCTCAGGGTCTTTTCCAATGACTTGGCTCTTTGCATCAGGTGGCCAAAGTATTGGAGCTTCAGCATCAGTCCTTCCAATGAATATTTAGGGTTGATTTCCTTTAGGATTGACTGGTTTGATCTCCTTGCAACCCAAGGGACTCTCAGGAGTCTTCTCCAGCACCACAATTCAAAAGTATCAATTCTTTGGTGCCTGGCCTTTTTTATGGTCCAGGCATACTTAGGAATTGGTGAATTAGAGGAAATTTTTATGTTTCAGGTCAGTTGGAGCTCATCTAGAAGAAGGGTGAGTATCTAGTTGTCTGTTAGTCAGGAGGCAGTGGGTCACTGAGAGGATCCTGTTCTCCAAAAGAATACAACCTTGTGACCTTGACCTGCTCCTTCTCATTGCCTCCCATCTGCTTTCTGCTGTATGCCTCTTGTTGCCTAGCTGAGAGCCATGTCACCCTATGGGAATGGAAACCTCTCAGTGATGCCTCTGCAGGAGTTTGTGCTGGATGGGTTTGGGGGTGGCCCACAGACCCAGGTCCTGCTGTTTACTCTGTTCCTTGTTCTGTACTTGGTGGACGTCCTGGGGAACCTCACCATGATCGTGGTCATCACGCTGGATGCCCGTCTGCACTCCCCAATGTACTTCTTCCTCAAGAACCTCTCCTTCCTGGACTTGTGCTACTCATCTGTCATCTACCCCAAGGCCCTGTTTGACTTAATGTCGACGACCAAGGTCATCACCTTTGCAGGATGTGTCACCCAGTTCTTCTTCTTCTCCACCATGATCACCACTGAAGGATTCCTCTTGGCCGTGATGGCCTATGATCGCTTCATGGCCATCTGCAGCCCCCTGTGCTACCCCATCTCCATGCGCCCCTCAGTCTGTACCCTCCTAATGCTGGGCTGCTACTGTGGGGGCTCCTTCAACTCCATCCTGCAGGCCAGCTTCACATTCAGCCTCCCATTCTGCAGGTTCAACCACGTCGACCACTTCCACTGTGATGTGCCGCCTCTGCTCAAGCTTGCCTGTGCTGACACTACCATCAGTGAGCTGGTTATGTTTGGCGTCTGTGGCCTCATAATTGTGGGCACCATACTTGTGGTCCTCACTTCCTATGGCTACATCACAGTGACCATCCTGAGGATGCGCTCAGGAGGAGGGAGACACAAGCTCTTCTCCACCTGCGGCTCCCACATGACAGCCGTGTCCCTCTTTTATGGGACCCTTTTTGTCATGTATGCCCAGCCGGGAGCTGTGAAGTCCATGGAGCAGGGCAAGGTGGTCTCTGTCTTTTACACCCTGGTCATCCCGATGCTGAATCCCCTCATCTACAGTCTGAGAAACAAGGATGTGAAGGATGCCCTGTGGAGACTGGGCCAGAAGCACACAGCCACATGATGGAGGGTGGACAGAGAGATCCAGTGTCATGAGGGCTGGACAAGAGGGCTTGAGGGGAGGCACTGGGTTTGGTTTGAGGAATTCATTCTTTATTCGTCTAATCCATTCTTTCATCCAGCATTTCATTCAACCCTCCTGGAAACAAATCATGGGTCACCCATTTCAAGGGTGAATGGCAAAATCTTTGCCATCAGATAATTAATGGTTCATTATGATGAAGACCCTAATCATGAAGCTAGGGTAATATAGTCAGTAGAATCATGACTTTCTTGGTGGCTCAGATGGTAAAGAGTCTGCCTGTAATGCAGGAGACCTAGGTAGGACCCCTGGCTCAGGATGATCCCCTGGAGAAGGGAATCGCAACCCTCTCCAGTATTCTTGCCTGAAGAATTCCATGGACAGAGGAGACAATTCATGGGATCACACATAGTTGGGCAAGACTGCTGACTAGCACAACACCAGAGTCATATAAGTAGGATAGGTAGGAGTCATAGAAACAGGGTACATTCTCTCCCTCAACTCTACATAAAAGACCTTTCCACTCATGACTGATACATGAATCTCTTGAGGCTGAATGGTTTACTGATGGGAGCAATTTTGTAGAAATGGGAACCTGAAAGGCAAGCTGTGCCACAGTTAGTCTAGATGAAGTCATAGAAGAAGAAAGAGAAGGAGGAGGATGAAGAAGAGGGCAAGGGGGGAAGGAGAGGAGGAGAAGGGGAGGAGGGGGATGAGAAGGAGAGTGGGGAGGAGGAAAAGGGGGAGGGACTGGAGAAGTTGGGGAGAAGGAGGACGGGGGAGGAACTGAGACAGAGACACAGAGAGAGGAGGGACACAGAGAGGAGAGACACAGAGAGGAAGCCTGCCCTCTTAGCTGGGACTTAGAGACATTGAGTCAATCACAGAGAGCATCTGTTTTGGTACCAATTAAAATAAATGCCATTTGAAAGCATTTATTACATTTATGAGATAGACATTCAAGCAACAGCTGATATTTAACGATATTAAAGAATTTATTTATTGTGGATATTCTTTTCTTTTAGAGATGCATGCTGAAATACTTATAATTGAAACCCTATTTGTTTAATACTTACTTCAAAATAATACAGGGGCTATGGGAGTAGGGTAGGGGCTGGACAAGCCTGGCCAAGAGTTGATGGCTGTAAAAGCTGGGCATTGAGTAATCGGGGCTCATTACACCATGTGCTCGTCTTCTTGTGTATTTAAAATTTCCTCCTCCCCCTCCTCATCCACATCACGATGCTTAGTCAGGATGCGTCTTGGAGTTCATTGCTCTGCAACACCCTCCCTTCCAAAAAACACATTGCCAATGGGATTCCTTCTTCAATGCTCTAAGACTCTCTTCTATTCTGTTTTTGAAAATATTTTCTCTTCTATTGTTGGTTTTTCTCTATCAATGTTAGTTAATTTTATATTGAATTTTACATATCTGTCCTTTATACTTATTAACTTCCCTTTAATACATTTTTTTTCTTTTTTTTCTCTATACTTATCAGAAAGGCCTTAAGACTTTCTTCTGTGCCAGAAATTTCTTTTTTGGTTGTGTAAAGTCCACTTGCTTTATAAACAGTTTTGACTCCCGTGTTATGAAAGCTGATATTCTAATTTTGTGTTTTTGTAGCTTTAAACATGCTTAGCAAGATGACCTGTATGAACATGGTATTTTTCTCTTTGTTATAGGTGAGTTGCAGAAGTTTTTTTAAATTCCATTTCATGTTGGTTCCCTGCCCCCCCCCCCCAAAATAATGGGAGAGCACATGTGAAATCTGAACTTTCATTTCATTTGAAAATCAGAAGATCTAGCAACACAAACCAGCACTACTTGGCTGGAGACGGAAGCAGTTACAGCCACCTCCATCTTGATATGACGTTCACCCACCTCCATCTCCTTCTAGGTGTTGACTCTGCAAAGAAGGACAACCCATGGATAGAAAAAAGAAAAAAGAGAGCTTATGAAATTATTGTGGGACACCAAGAAAAGCTATTACAATGAAAAACTTAATGATCAAAAATAATTATAGTAAAATTGTCCTCATTATAACTTATGACCCTGCAATCCCACTTCTGGGCATATATCCAGAGAAAAATATAATTTGAAAAGATGCATGCACCCAAATGTTCATAACAGCACTGTTCACAATAGCCAGGAAGCAGCCACTGACAGATGAATGTATAAAGAAGAGGTGGTACATATACACAATGGAATATTACTCAGCTGGTGAAGAATTTGCCTGCAATGCAGGAGATCCAGTTTTGATCCCTGGGTCTGAAGACCCCCCTGGAGAAGAGAATGGCAACCCACTCCAGTATTCTTGTCTGGAGAGTTCCATGGACAGAGGAGACTGGCGGGCTACAGTCCATAGGGTCACAAAGAGTTGGACACAACTGAGTGACTAACACACTATAAAAAAAGAATGAAATAACGCCATCACAGCAACATGGATGGGCCTAGAGATGGTCATACTGAGTGGAGTAAGACAGATAGAGAAAGAAAAATATTATATGATGTCACCTATATGTGGAATCTAAAAGAAGGATACTAATGAACTTATTTACAAAATGGAAATAGACTCACAGACATAGAAAACAAATTTGTGGTTACCAAGAGAGAGTGAGGGAGAAAGATAAATTAGTTTGGGATTAAAGTATGTACACTACTATATATAAAATAAATAATCAACAAGGACCTACTGTATGGCACAAGGAAATACACTTTATACCTTGTTCAGTTCAGTTCAGTCGCTCAGTCATGTCTGACTTTCTGCAACCCCATGGACTGCAGTACATCAGGTTTCCTTGTCCATCACCAGTTACTGGAGCATGCTCAAATGCATGTCCATCAAGTTAGTGATGCCATCCAACCATCTTATCCTCTGTCATCCTCTTCTCCTCCTGTCTTCAATCTTTCCCAGCATCTGGGCCTTTTCAAATGAGTCAGTTCTTTGCATCAGGTGGCCAAAATATTGGAGCTTCAGCTTCAGCATCAGTCCTTCCAATGCATATTCAGGACTGGTTTCCTTTAGGGTTGACAGGTTGGATCTCCTTGCAGTCCAAGGGACCCTCCAGAGTCTTCCCCAACACCACAGTTCAAAAGTATCAATTCCTCAGTGCTCAAATTTCTTTATAGTCCAACTCTCACATCCATACATGACTACTGGAAAAACAATTACTTAGACAGACCTTTGTTAGCAAAGTAATGTCTCTGCTTTTTAATATGCTGTCTAGGTTGGTCGTCACTTTTCTTACAAGGTGCAAGCATCTTTTAATTTCAAGGCTTCAGTCACTATCTGCAGTGACTTTGGAGCCCCCAAAATAAAGTTTCTCGCTGTTTCCATTTTTTCCCATCTATTTGCCATGAAGTGATGGGACTGGATGCCATGATCCTAGTTTTTTGAATGTTGAGTTTTAAGCCAACTTTTTCACTCTCGTCTTTCATTTTCATCAAGAGGCTCTTCAGTTCCTCTTTGCTTTCTACCATAAAGATGGTGTCATCTGCATATCTGAGGTTATTGCAATTTCTCTCAGCAATACCTTATAATAACCTATAATGGAAGAAAATGTAAAAAACAATATGTATATTTATATATATGTATACTTGAACCATTTTATTGTACACTTGAAACTAATACATTATCAGATCAGATCAGTCGCTCATGTCCGACTCTCTGCAACCCCATGAATCGCAGCACGCCAGGCCTCCCTTTCCATTACCAACTCCCGGAGTTCACTCAAACTCACGTCCAACGAGTCAGTGATGCCATCCAGCCATCTCATCCTCTGTCGTCCCTTTCTCCTCTTGCCCCCAATCCCTCCCAGCATCAGAGTCTTTGCCAATAAATCAACTATATTTCAATAATTTTTTAAAATGTAGTAAAATTTTAACAGGATTTTGTTATTAATATGAATAAAGTAATAACACTACTATAAGATATAATAATGTATTTTTAAATTTTTCCTTTTCAGTTGCATTAATAGGAAACAGTGATGACTAACACATATCAGTTCAGTTCAGTTCAGTTGCTCACTCGTGTCCGACTCTTTGCGACCCTGTGAATCACAGCACGCCAGGCCTCCCTGTCCATCACCAACTCCTGGAGTTCACTCAGACTCACGTCCATTGAGTCAGTGATGCCATCCAGCCATCTCATCATCTGTCGTCCCCTTCTCCTCCTGCCTTCAATATTTCCCAGCATCAGGGTCTTTTCCAAAGAGGTAACTCTTCACATGAGGTGGCCAAAGTTCTGGAGTTTCAGCTTCAGCATCATTCCTTCCAAAGAAATACCAGGGCTGATCTCCTTCAGAATGGACTGGTTGGATCTTCTTGCAGTCCAAGGGACTCTTAAGAGTCTTCTCCAACACCACAGTTCAAAAGCATCAATTCTTCGGTGCTCAGCTTTCTTCACAGTCCAACTCTCACATCCATACATGACCACTGGAAAAACCATAGCCTTGACTAGACGGACCTTTGTTGGCAAAGTAATGTCTCTGCTTTTCAATATGCTATCTAGGTTGGTCATAACTTTCCTTCCAAGGAGTAAGTGTCTTTTAATTTCATGGCTGCAATCACCATCTGCAGTGATTTTGGAACCTCAAAAAATAAAGTCTGACACAGTTTCCACTGTTTCCCCATCTATTTCCCATGAAGTGATGGGACTGGATGCCATGATCTTCGTTTTCTGAATGTTGAGCCTTAAGCCAACTTTTTCACTGTCCACTTTCACTTTCATCAAGAGGCTTTTTAGTTCCTCTTCACTTTCTGCCATAAGGGTGGTGTCATCTGCATATCTGAGGTTATTGATATTTCTCTCGGCAATCTTGGTTCCAGCTTGTGCTTCTTCCAGCCCAGCATTTCTCATGATATACTCTGTATAGAAGTTAAATATGCAGGGTGACAATATACAGCCTTGATGTACTCCTTTTTCTATTTGGAACCAGTCTGTTGTTCCATGTCCAGTTCTAACTGTTGCTTCCTGACCTGCATATAAGTTTCTCAAGAGGCAGGTCAGGTGGTCTGGTATTCCCATCTCTTTCAGAATTTTCCACAGTTTATTGTGATCCACACAGTCAAAGGCTGTGGCATAGTCAATAAAGCAGAAATAGATGTTTTTCTGGAACTCTCTTGCCTCTTCTTTAACTTCACTCAAAACTTTAAAATCCAAATCAAAATAATAATATATGATTTTTCACCTATCAAATTTAAAAAATCATATGTTTTGGAACATCAGTTGTCAGTGAGAATGTGGAGAACAGAGATAGTTTTATATATTTTGAAGAAATAACATTAAAATCAAAATGATTTCAGTAACTAAGGAAAGGTCAAAATATTCAGTAAACTTTTTCTGCTTGGCAAAAATTAGCATCAGCTTCACAGAATACACCAGTGTGGATTCTGGATGTATTAACAATGTGATTGTTGAAAAAGTAAAGACTCCAAGGTTATGAGAAGAACATGAAGAAGGAGTCTTCATTGAGGGTGTACTTGTTAGCTTGATGTGTAGTCAAGAGGGTAGTCAATCCTTAGGAAACCCAATTTCCTCAGGAGGAGGGTGAGGAGAGGATGGGGGTATCCCTGGAGAAAGTCATATGAGAGCCAAGGAGACCACTCAAAAGCCAGCAGTACATTGAACAAATGTAAGATATACAAGGTATGTAAGATGGTTGGATGGCATCACCGACTGAATAGGGAGTTGGTGATGGACAGGGAAGCCTGGCATACTGCAGTCTATGGGGTTGCGAAGAGTAGGACACGACTGAGCAACTGAACTGAACTGAATATGGAAAGAGCTCAGAATCCATGAGGAAAGTGAACATTTTGTTGTAAAATAGAAAGTAGAGACTGAGAGAGCAAAGATTGACTGTTGTGTGGGAAGTTTTCCTCCCAGCAGGGAAGTGGACCAGAGTTTAGTCTAGGATAAGGTTGGGTAGGATTTTTAAGGCCAAAGACTGAAATAAATGGGATGAGCTCTGCCTAACACTGGAACAGCAAGTGTGTGAGTCACTGAGCCCAGTGATACGGGCTATCAGGCCAGTGTTCCTGGGGCTGTGGTCTGCAAAGTAGTGGGCAAGTCCAGGCTCAGCCTCCCCTGCTTGTCTAATTTGGATCATAGCCCCCAGGCAGGACTGCGTTACAGTAATGTGCTTGTAAAGGAGCAAATAACAGAATTAGAAACACAAACAGCCAACGACTGTATGGAAAGATGTTTGTCCACACTAACAGTGGTGCTCGTTAGAAGTAGATACTAGTGTTAGTGGATCAGTCGGGGTTTCCCAGAGACCCAGAGCCTGTAGGACATGTACAGACATGTATAGAGCTTCCCTGGTGGCTCAGTGGTAAAGAACCCACCTGCCAATGCAGGAGACATGGGTTCAATCCCTGGGTCAGGATGATGCCCTGGAGAAGGAAATGGCAACCCACTGCAGTAGTCTTACCTGGGAAATTCCATGAATAGAAGAGCCTGGCAGGCTATAGTCCATGGGGTCACAAAGAGTCAGATATGACCTAGCAACTAAACAACAACACAGGCATATATAGAAAGAGCGTGAGTATAAGGAATCACGCCCACACTATTATGGATGCCAGCAGGCCCCCAGATCTGTGGTTGGCAGGCTCAAGATTCAGGAAAAGCTGCTGTTTTCAGATTTGAGTACCAGAACAGGAAAACCCTGATGTCCCAGCTTAAAACGCAGTCAGGCAGACAGAATCCCTTCTTATTTAGAGGTGGGTCAAGGTCTTCTTCTATTCAATCTTTCAACTGATTGGACAAGGCCCACCTACATTAGGGAGTGCAATCTGCTTTGCCCTGTGTACCAATTTAAAATCCATCCAAAAACACCCTCACCCAAATAGCTAGAATCATGTTTGACCAAATATCTGGACATCCCTGGCCCAGTCAAATTGATGCAGCTAGTCATCACACCATGTGAAATGCACAAATATTCAGAAGATGAAAGATGTTAAGTACTGAGGGGAGACCCATGTGCATTTTTCGTGTGCTGATGCCAGAGGTGGAAATTGTACCAGGTCTGAGAGGGCAGTAGGGAATAGGCATAAATATCAGCTTCCAGTCCCCAGCAATGTGACCAGGAGGACAGAGTGAGCATTCTTCCCCATATTGTTTATAACAGAAAAAATAGTCTCATGGTCCACTAATAGGATGGATAAATAAATTTAGTTAATATACCCATTAAAGGCAAAAAACTGACTTAGATATTTGTAGAATTAGTGAAAAGATCATCTTGTAGAATTAATGAATGTCGTGATCCATATTTTAGAAAAGTTAAAAGCAATAAAATAAAACCCACCAGCATGCACACACGTCTGTAGGGAATCCACCTGGTGCTCGATAGGACTGAGGTTTTTACGTGGGTTAAAGTTTCTTTTTTTCCTTTTTCACATCTTCATTGCTTGAATTTCTGCAAACAGATGTTCATTTTGAATTTTTAAAAAATATATAATTTTAAATATGTGTGTTAGAAATAAAAAATGTAAAAAAGGATGTATTTAAATTAACCGATACATATGATAAGGACAGAGCTATTTGCACAAGGTCATGGGGCTTGAGGGAGGAGAGCCATAATAGAAGGGAGGGACCCAGTTCCTCAAGGCAGGACTCTTTCACACCAGGTCACTTTTTCTCAACCAACATAGTGGGAATATAGCAGGAGGGCTTGGTTATGAGGAGGGGCTCTAGGCCCAGGGATTCACACCTCTTGTCCCTGAGGGAAGGCCATGGGGTCTTCTGTCAGATTCAGTGCTCACCTCCTGTTCATTGCTCTGAGGTTCAGAGGAATTTCTGGGTTCGGTTCCCAGCCCTGCAGGTGAGAGGGGTCAGAAAAAGGGTGGCCACAGGGGACACAGTATAAGTGGAAGTCCCAGGGCACTTTAGAGGCCAGAACACAAACAACTGCAGCTAATTGGCCATTCGAGGCCCAAAGACCTGCTGTGCCCGTGGAGAGATCTTCCCAGCAGAGTGTCCCTAAGGTGCAGGCACCTTAATGTGCTTCCCAGATGATGGACAGTGTGGAGGGGCAGGTGAACTGAGTTCATGCCCTGCTCTGCTTCTATCAAGACCCAGGAGTTCCTGCAGCCAGAGCCTGCTGCCCTCCTCTGTCCACCTCCTCACTTTCACTTCCCTGCACAGGAGGCCAGAGGTGGACGAGGGAGGGGGCCCTCAACACCACATCATTATCATCAGCACAGACCTGGGTCAGGAGTCCTGTCCTCCCAGGGAGCACAGGGTCCTGGGTGAGCCATGCCCCTCCTGACATCACAGAGGCAGTGCAGTCATCACTCAGTAGGGCATGGTCAGCCTCACTGACAGGTGAGTCCTGGGAACCCAGATCCTGGACAATAAGGTCCTCCACTCCTCACTGCCCTGGGCAGGGTCAGTTAGGGCAGTGGGTCTGAGCTTAATGAAAGTAGAAATAATCAGAGGTTCTACAGTAAATGTGGGTTTTACTTTGGTGCCCAAATTCTGCATTTCTGACAATCTCTTGGCTTCTCAAGCTGATGCTGTAGGAGCTTAGACCACATGAGTAACGAGAGTTCACAAGGAAAGGGCTCAGGACACAGTCACTACAAATAGACACTCATAGACGGCATGGATTCTTCTGCTTCGCCTGGGAAAGTACTTCTCAGGCTCAACTCAAAGGCAGGTTTACTGAACCTACCACCACAGCCCCACTTGGGTCAACTGAAAAGCCAAAGGAATGTGAGTTTGTTTTTTCAAAAACCAAACAAGGCGCTTGGCTTCCCAGATGAAAATGCCAATTGCTTCTCATGTACTCCCCCAGGCATCCTAGGGTCACTGTTGTGATGCCCCAAGGGCCCGTGAGGTGGACAAATTGTTCTGGGACATAGTTTCAAATATAAAGCCGGAAACCCCAGGGGACACAGAAGCAGGGTCACCCAATCTTGGGTGGTTTGTGGGAGTTGGCCCCTCTGGTTGCATTTGACATCATTATGTGGGTGAACACGTGGGTGGGCAGAGAGGAGGGCAAGGGCATGGCCCCTCAGGTGTGAGTGTGTGGGCACAGGGTCTGGCCAGGCGCACAGCTAAGGTGTATGGGGCAGACCCTCAACTCCACCCTGAGCACCAGGTCCAACCCTGAATTTGAGGGGGTCTACCAGCATCCCCTCTGCTGTCATGTGAGGGTGGGGTCACGTAGCCCAGGAGAGGAACACTGGACCACCCACTCTTTCACCACACCCTGTATTGTTAGAATGCCATGGCTCTCACAGACCACCTTCCAAGAGAACTTCAGGATGAGAGGGAACGTGAGGATCATCCCTTCTTCCCCCTTCACTGACCATCCAGCCTCAGCCTGCACACCCCCGCCCACATGGAGCTCACTCCCTGCAAAGAAAGCCAGATCCATGATGCTACAGCTCTGATCCCTAGAAAACATGGAATCTCTCTGAAATCAGCCTCCACCTTCTCACTGATCCTCTTCCCCTCCCTGGGAGGCACAGTTGCTCTGTGCCCACCTTCCTTCCCCACTCCTACCTCCTTAGACTCAATCTCCTTGGACCATTCCTCTGGCCATCACACAGTGAGTCCCCATGTCCCATATGAGTGTGGTGGTCAGCCCTGCTCAAGACAGACAATGGAGGTCTGGGCTGTGACAGACAGGAAGCAACACCCAGCAGGAGGACCCAGACACTGAGCAGATGTGACAGTGTTGGAGGGCTCCCATGACTCTGGGCAATCACCCACAAGGATATGCCAAAGAGCCAGGGGCATGGAAGTAAGGACAGGGGAGGACATGCTCAGGTCCTGAATGTGTCACAGCCCCTGTCCCACTGCCTCTCAGACCATAGAGTTGGGCTGTCCCCTTTCTATGAATTATCCAACATCTGGACATTAGCAAGAAGCACCCTGAGGTCCTCAATGATGCAGAGAACTGGTTCAGGCTAAAAAAGAAAAAAAAAAAAATGCTGAGTTGGGGCTGAGCATCCACAGGGAAGAGAGACAGAAAGCACTCGAATTAGCCTAGTGAGGACTGGTCCCCGCTCTGCTGCCAGCTTAGTGTAGTGGTGGAACAATTACTAGGTCAGTTCTGAAACAGAAAGTGCTTAATAATACTTCTGAAATTAGTGAATCAGTAAAATAAGGTGCAGAAAACACAAGATTACATACTTGAGCAAGATGTGTAAATGCAACAGCTTAGGAGCATCCTTGAGGTGAAGCAATATTTCCTTGAAAGGAGTGAAACATGGCTGCATTGTTGTTTTACACCAAAGGCTCTCAGCTCAGATAGACACCTGTGACGCCCCCTCAGATCCTTAGCAACACTCAGTTTCTCACGGAGGGAAAGCTCCAAGCAAGTATACGAAGATGTGAATCAGAGGAATATCTGCCATTTCAGGCCAGTCTGAGCTCATTTGAAAGCAGAGCTGGGCAGCTGGTGGTTCCTTGGTCAGTGGGCAGTGAGGCACTGAAGGGCTCCTATTCTGCAAGACAGTATGACCCTGTGGCCTTGACTTGCTGCCTCCCCTGCCTCCCACCAGCTCTCTGCTCTCTGCCCCATGTCCCCCAGCTCAGGGTCATGTCAACCCCCCAAAATGGAAACCTCTCAGTGATGCCTCTGCAGGAGTTTGTGCTGGAGGGCTTTGAGGGTGTTCTGCAGACCCAAGCCCTGCTCTTTGCTCTATTCCTGGCCCTGTACATGGTGGCCGTCCTGGGGAACATCACCATGATCGTGGTCATCACCCTGGATGCCCATCTGCACTCCCCAATGTACTTCTTCCTCAAGAACCTCTCCTTTGTGGACCTGTGTTACTCATCTGTCATCACCCCCAAGGCCCTGGTCAACTTCCTGTCCTCCTCCAAGGTCATCACCTTTGGGGGTTGTGCCATACAGCTGTTCTTCTTCTCCTTACTGGCTACCACTGAGGCATTCCTCCTAGCTGTGATGGCCTATGACCGCTTCATGGCCATCTGCAGCCCCCTGCTCTACCCCATCACCATGCGCCCCTCGGACTGTGCCTGCCTGGTGCTGGGCTGCTACTGCGGGGGCTGTCTCAACTCCATCCTGCAGGCCAGCTTCACATTCACCCTCCCGTTCTGCAGCTCCAACCACATCGACCACTTCCACTGTGATGTGCCGCCTCTGCTCAAGCTTGCCTGTGCTGACGCTATGACCAATGAGCTGGTCATGTTTGGCATTTGTGGCTTCTTCATCGTGGGCACCACACTCGTGGTCCTCGTCTCCTATGGCTACATCACAGTGACCATCCTGAGGATGCACTCAGGAGGAGGGAGACACAAGCTCTTCTCCACCTGTGGCTCCCACATGACAGCCGTGTCCCTCTTTTATGGGACTGTCTTTGTCATGTATGCCCAGCTGGGAGCTGTGCAGTCCATGGAGCAGGGCAAGGTGGTCTCTGTCTTTTACACCCTGGTCATCCCGATGCTCAACCCCCTCATCTACAGCCTGAGAAACAAGGATGTGCAGGAAGCCCTGTGGAGACTGGGGCAGAAACACACAGCCACGTGAAGGAGGGTGGACAGAGAAAGAGTGTCCTGAGAACATAACAAGAGGGTTTTAGGGGAAGCACTGGGTTTTGTTTGAGGAATATATTCTTCTTTCATGCAATTCATTTTTTCACCCATTTCACCCAGTCCTTTGTGGAAGCACATGTTGGACCACACATGCAAGTCTGAGATGTAGAGATGGATAATGCCACTGGAAAAATAATGGCCCATGATGGGGCAAGATTCTAATCTCAAAGTCTGGATAATATAGCAGGCAGAGTAATGAGCAGAGTATTGAAACAAAACGTGTATTCCAGGTTCAACATCCTCCGGGAGAGGTATGAAACTAACAGTCTCAGGCCTCTCTCTCCACTTCATCTATGAATCTAATGTAAATATGTGCTTAGCAATCTCCCCTGGAGCACATAGAAGGGGCGGGCATCATGACACTCATCCTGGCCCCTTCCTTGGTGATAGCCTGGGTCACCATAGCCAATTAGGGGGTTAGGAAGACCGTGCTTCCCCTCAGTCCTGCAGCAGGGCTGTTCCTCCTCCTTCCCCTTCTGTTCACCGATGTCACCACCCAACAAGGCAGCAGGGAGCACCTGTGCTCCTGCTTCAGATGCTCCTAGTGCTCCCTGTCCTGAGTTTCTCCCCTTAGACAGCAGCTGGGAGCCCCAGGGAGCCAACATGGATGCCTGACACCCAAAGTTCACCCTCCAACCTGACAGGTGACACTGTCCTGACTACTTGCGACCATAAGAATTGGGACCTTGTCAGCACAGACACCTCTGAATAAGGATGAAGCTCACGGTGGCTGAAACAGAGAGCAGGCAGTGGAGAGGGAAGATACACTTTCTTGCTGGTGAGCACAGCTCCCTGCTCTCTGTCCCAGACTTCCTGGACCCTTAATTTTGACCTGCCCATTCAGCGCTCTGTTCTTGTGCTCCATGGACCCAACACACAGCCTGGACTCAGAGCCCAGTGGCCTCCTTAACATGTCTCCTTTTAGTAGAATCATCCCCTCTCAGTCACTCCCAAGGCCCCTGGACATGGAGATGGTCTGTACTCTGTAGGGTCAGTAGGAATGTGGCCTGTCTGTCGGATCACGGCTCTCCATCTCCCTGCTCTCCCCTCCCAGGAGAACTGCCTGAAGGGGCTGACAGCTAAGTTATTGTTCTGCAGCTCACGATTACTCAATTTAACATGTATGACACGGTCTCTGTCAAACTCTTTTGCCCACTGATCTCCAAAATTAATTCTATGTCTGTCCTACTTGACTATATTTATCTGAGAATGCAATTTTTAAAACGAAATCCCCACATTTTCTGCTCCACAAATGACATGGTTTCTTAACTTTCAAGTGATAGTGTCGTTCCACCCCCAGCCTCTTTTCCCCACCCTCTTCCTGCTCCTCCTCTTCCCTCTTTTCTCTTCCTGCTTGTTTCACTCCCTTTCTCTCACTTGTTCTCCCATTCCATGGGTTTTCCAAAGCACTGGACTCCTAATCTTAAACCAGATTTGGAATGGAAAAAAGCAAGTGCAATCTTCTTTTCTTCTTACACAAGAGTGTAATTATCATCAACATGTAAAATTTAAATGTACAAACAGTGAAGTATCCATTGTTCTTAGGCTTCCCTGGTGGCTCAGTGGTAAAGAATCTGCCTGCTGATGCAGGAGATGCGGGTTCAATACCTGGTCTAGCAAGGTCCCCTGGAGAAGGAAATGGCAGTCCACTCCATTACTTTTGCCTGGAAAACCCCATGGACTGAGGAGCCTGCCAGGCAATAGGCCATCAGGTCACAAAGAGTTGGACATGACTTAGTGACTGGGCAACAACAACTTATTGTTCTTAGAAAAGCATTAATTAATACTTCGGAATAAATCAAGAAAGCTGGTCAGATATTAATGGAATAGAAATTCTCCAATAATCTGAAGGAAAAGATTATTTTTTAATCCTCATATTGTCTTTTTGTTTACATTACGTACATTTCAGATGTCATTGGAAATCACTGCACAACGTTCAGATCAGATCAGATCAGTCGCTCAGTCGTGTCCAACTCTTTGCAATCCCATGAATTGCAGCACGCCAGGCCTCCCTGTCCATCACCAACTCCCGGAGTTCACTGAGACTCACGTCCATCGAGTCAGTGATGCCACCCAGCCATCTCCTCCTCTGTCGTCCCCTTCTCCTCCTGCCTCCAATCCCTGCCAGCATCAGAGTCTTTTCCAATGAGTCAACTCTTCACATGAGGTGGCCAAAGTACTGGAATTTCAGCTTTAGCATCATTCCTTCCAAAGAAATCCCAGGGCTGATCTCCTTCAGAATGGACTGGTTGGATCTGCTTGCAGTCCAAGGGACTCTCAAGAGTCTTCTCCAACACCACAGTTCAAAAGCATCAATTCTTCAGCGCTCAGCCTTCTTCATAGTCCAACTCTCACATCCATACATGACCACAGGAAAAACCATAGCCTTGACTAGACGAACCTTTGTTGGCAAAGTAATGTCTCTGCTTTTGAATATGCTATCTAGGTTGGTCATAACTTTCCTTCCAAGGAGTAAGCGTCTTTTAATTTCATGGCTGCAGTCACCATCTGTAGCGATTTTGGAGCCCAGGAAAATAAAGCCTGCCACTGTTTCCACTGTTTCCCCATCTATTTCCCATGAAGTGATGGGACCGGATGCCATGATCTTCATTTTCTGAATGTTGAGCTTTAAGCCAACTTTTTCACTCTCTACTTTCACTTTCATCAAGAGGGTTTTTAGTTCCTCTTCACTTTCTGCCATGATGGTGGTGTCATCTGCGTATCTGAGGTTATTGATATTTCTCCCGGCAATCTTGATTCCACAACGTTAGAAGTGGTGTATTTTGTTTGCATATCCCATACAATGCTTTGCAAGCTGCTGTCAAAAGTAAGTTCTCAGTACATATCTTTTGGTGATTATCAGTTCATTCAGTCACTCAGTCGTGTCCATCTCTTTGCAACCCCGAGGACTGCAGCATGCCAGGCCCCCCTTTCCAATACCAACTCCCAGAGTTTACTCAAACTTATGTCTATTGAGTCAGTGATGACATCCAACCATCTCATCCTCTGTCATCCCCATCTCCTCAAGTCCTCAATCCTTCCCAGCCTCAGGGTCTTTACAAATGAGTCATTTATTCCCATCAGGTGGCCAAAGTATTGGAGTTTCAGTTTCAGCATCAGTCCTTCCAATGAATATTCAGGACTGATTTCCTTTAGGATGGACTGGTTGGATCTCCTTGCAGTTCAAGGGACTCTCCAACACCACAGTTCAAAAGCATCAATTCCTTGGTGCTCAGCTTTCTTTATAGTCCAACTCTCACATCCGTACATGACTACTGGAAAAGCCATAGCTTTGACTAGACAGACTTTTGTTGGAAAAGTAATGTGTCTACTTTTTAGTATGGTGTCTAGTTTGGTCATAGATCTTCTTCCAAGGAGTAAGCATCTTTGAATTTCATGGCTGCAGTCACCATCTGCAGTGATTTTGGAGCCCTTAAAAATAAAGTATGTCACTGTTTCCATTGTTTCCCCACCTATTTGCCATGAAGTGATGGGACTAGATGCTATGATCTGGCATTGCCTTTCCTTGGGATTGGAATGAAAACTGATCTTTTCCAGTCCTGTTGGCACTGCTGAGTTTTCAAAATTTGCTGGCATATTGACTGCAGCACTTTCACAGCATCATCTTTTAGGATTTGAAATAGCTCAACTGGAATTCCATCACCTCCACTAGCTTTGTTTGTAGTGATGCTTCCTAAGGCCCACTTGACTTTGCATTCCAGGATGCCTCGCTCTAGGTGAGTGATCACACCATGATGATTGTCTGGGTCATGAGATCTTTTTTGTGTACTTCTTCTGTGTATTCTTGCCACCCCTTATTAATATCATCTGCTTCTGTTAGGTCCATACCATTTCTGTCCTTTATTGTGCCCATCTTGGCCATTCAGGTATGACCTAAATCAAATCTCTTACGATTATACAGTGGAAGTGAGACATAGATTCAAGGGATTAGATCTGATAGACAGAGTGCCTGAAGAACTATGGACAGAGGTTTGTGACATTGTACAGGAGGCAAGGATCAAGACCATCTCCAAGAAAAAAAATGAAAAAAGCAAAAATGATTGTCTGAAGAGGCCTTACAAGTAGCTTTGACAAGAACAGAAGTGAAAGGAAAAGGAGAAAAGGAAAGATACGCTCTTTTGAATGCAGAGTTCCAAAGAATAGCAAGGAGAGATAAGAACAGCTTCCTCAGCTTTCTCTTGGCAAAACTCTATTAGCCTTTGCCTGCTTCATTTTGTACTCCATGGCCAAATTTGTCTGTTACTCCAGGTGTTTCCTGACTTCCTACTTTTGCATTACAGTTTCCTATAACGAAAAGGACATCTTTTTGGGGTGTTAGTTCTAGAAGGTCTTGTAGGTCTTCATAGAACCGTTCAACTTCAGCTTCTTCAGCATTACTGGTTGGGGCATCGACTTGGATTACTGTGTTATTGAATGGTTTGCCTTGGAAATGAACAGAGATCATTCTGTCGTTTTTGAGATTGCATCCAAGTACTGCATTTCAGACTCTTTTGTTGACTACTACTAGAATGGCTACTCCATTTCTTCTAAGGGATTCTTGCCCACAGTAGTAGATATAATGGTCATCTGAGTTAAATTAACCATTCCAGTCCATTTTAGTTAACTGATTCCTAAAATGTCGACGTTCACTCTTGCCATCTCCTGTTTGACCATTTCCAATTTGCCCTGATACATGGACATAACATTCCAGGTTCCTATGCAATATTGCTCTTTACAGCATAGGACTTTACTTCCATCACCAGTCACATCCACAACTGGGTGTTGTTTTTGCTTTGGTTCCATCTCTTCATTCTTTCTGGATTTATTTCTCCACTCTTCTCCAGTAGCATTTTGGGCATCTACCAACCCGGGGAGTTCATCTTTCAGTGTCCTTTTCATACCATCCTTTTACCTTTTCATACTGTTCATGGGGTTCCCAAGGCAAGAATACTGAAGTGGTTTTCCATAAATGGCATAGATTTGATATACCCATCAATATGACCAAGGATGGGAGAAACAGAGAGTCCTACACTGCTGGATGTGTTACATTGCTACAAAAGTTTTGTAAGAAAATTGGCCAGATGAGTAGAGAAAGGAGGACTTTTATATACTGCAGTTGCTCACCAAGAACTCTGAACAGCCAGAATGATTTACAGCAAGAACAATTCATCCTCCTGTCCTCGTGGAAGTCATGAATGTAGACAGTCCAGACACACAGAGACTAGGTGAAGAAACTAGAACAGAAGAGATGGATCGGCTTGGGTAACCTTTCTGCTGACGCTTAGTCAATACTGTGTCACTAGGGCACCTTATAGACTGCTTCAGTTCCACAGAACTTCATTAAAAGGGAAGGCCTCTAGCCTGAGTACTGAGTAATTGGTTGACAAAAACGAAGAAAGATGTAAGGAAGGGAACCTTCATAATGTAAGATTAATATGAAACTTAATGAGGTTGAGAAAAATGCATCTTTCTACTTAGGAATCCATTTCTTTTGTAGATATACACTTAGAGGGGGGAAATGTCTGTTACATAATATACATTATTGAAAAATTAAAAAAAAGGCAATATAAACGTTTCTCTAGAGAAGATTTCAGAAGTAATTAGAGTATGTTATCATGTTTAAACAATAGAAATAAGTGAACTAGAATAAGGAAGAATTAAGAAAGGTGATCAAGATCTCTGAAGAGTGCATTTTACATAGAGCTGGAGAGATGGCCCACCCCTAAGATAGTAGAGTAGAGGTGTATTTCTGGCCATGCCAGGTAAAAGCAAACTCCCTCCCTGCCCTCCTGTGTCAGTCACCAGGGCCATTGTAACTAGTTAACCCAAAACTGGTGACTTATAGCAACAGGAATTTACTCTCTTGAGGTCTGGAGAAAGATGTCCAAAATCAATTTGTCAGCAGGGCCTGCTGCCCTTGAAAGCTCTAGACAAGCATTCTTCCTTGCCTCTTCCTGGAGGCTCCTGGCATCCTTGGCATTCATTCCCCTGTTCCTACATCATTCCAACCTCTGCTCAGTCTTTGCAGGCCTTTCATCCGTGTGTCTTGTGTCTCTGTATCAGTCCTTCATCTTACAAGGACACCGGTCATTGGGTTTAGGGTCTGCCTAATCCAGCATGACCTCATCCTAACTCATTCATTTGGAAAGACCCTATATTAAAGTAAGATCACCTTCTGAATGTCTGGGTCGACACTTTTGCGGGAGACACTATTCACCTTTCTACAGTGATGTTCAGTGTGCTTCAAGGGAATTTATGTTCTGCAGTTGCTGAGTATAGCGCTCATCTATGCCAAGTGGGTCCATTAAATTAATATTTTGACTCAGTCTAACAAATGACTACAATTTTCCCTTGTTTCATTATTATTGAGAGGTATGTTAACACATCAACTATAATTTGAATGTATGCATTTCACTTTAATTCTATCAGTTTTTATATTTTAAATCTCTATTAATTGTACACAAATTTAAAATTTCACATTATCCAGTTGAAAGCTCACTTTATCCAGGATAAAACATTCTCATTATGAAATGTCACCACATGAACATTTAGTCCTGAAGTCTACTTTTTCAAATAATTATTGAGCCACCCAGTCTTATGTTTTTTTAAAAGAATGTTTACAATACAACTTTATCCAACATATTTTCTGTTTTAATATTAAACATTTATCACATTTGTATATTTGTTTTCCTTTTCCAGCCAGGATTACCATTTTTTTAGTGGATATATTTAGTGCTTCCCAGGTGATGCTAGTGGTAAAAAATTCTCTTGCCAGTGTAGGAGATAAAAAATGTGAGTTTGATCCCTGGGTCTGGAAGATCCCCAGAGAATGAAATGGCAACCCACTCCAGTGTTCTTGACTGGAGAATCCCATGGACAGAGGAGCCTGGTGGGCTACAGTCTATGGGGTTGCAAAGAGTTGGACACATCTGAAGCTGCTGAGCACATTGAGTGTAGGGCTGCCTTGAAGAGAATGCAAATAGCCAAAACAGGACAATTTTAGCATGAAAAAGGATCATAATGGTAATAGGTGTCATAGAAAGGGCTGTGCTGTTGCCCTGGGTACAGATTCCCCACCTGTCACTTTTCCTCACAACCACAGATGAGGATGGAGCAGAGGAGGAGAAAGGGCTGTGGGCCAGGAGGTCCCACCTGCTGCCCAGGGACATCTTTCCAAGGACATCCACAGACTCCGTATAAGTTGTCTGAGTTTCTCTACTGTTAGCACCACCCACACTCAGGGCTCCCTAATGGACTTCAGTCTTCCTGCCTCCCCTGTACTGGACTGAGATGTATCAAAGGATGATTGGCCACAGGATTGCAGCTCGTGCGACCCAGGGGGTTGTGAGTCCTAGTGCACTCAGAAGCCCAGGTTTCACCTAATTGGCCATTCGAGGCCTCAAGTCCCAGATCTGCAAATAAAGAGCATCTTCCCAGAAGAGTGACCCTCAGGTACAGGAACCTGACATGTTGCCTAGATGACAGACAGACAGACCTGTGGAGAGTCAGGTGACTGAGTCCATCCCCTGCTCTGCTTCTATCAAGACCCAGCAGTTCCTACAGCCAGAGCCTGCTGCCCTCCTCTGTCCCCTCCTCCCTCTCACTTCTCTGCACAGGAGGCCAGAGGTGAACAACGGAGGGGGTTCTCAGTGCCACGTCATTATCATCAGCACAGACCTGGTGAGGAGTCCTGTCCTCCCCGGGAACACAGGGTCCTGGGTGAGCCATGCCCCTCCTGACATCACAGGAGCAGTGTGGTCATCACTCAGCAGGGCATGGTCAGCATCACTGACAGGTAAGTCCTGGGAGTCTGGATCCTGGACAACATTGTCCCCCACTCCCCACTGCCCTGGGCAGAGTCAGTTAGGGCAATGCGTCTGAGCTTAATGAGAGTAGAAATAATCAGGGCATGTTGTATAAATGTAGGCTTTAATTAGTGCCTGAGACTCTGAATTTCAGAATAGCTCACAGTCCTGCTCTTTCTGTGGGACCTCAGACCACACCTGAGTTACTAGATTCACAATGAAAGGACCCAGGATGCAGTCACTAAAACTGAGTCTTGCAGACAACACTGATTCTTCTGCTTCATCTGGGAAAGTATTTGTCAGGATCAACTCAGAGGCAGATTTACTGAAGCCACCACCACAGCCCTACTGGGTCATTTCAACAAGCCAAAGGAATGTGAGTTTGTTTTTCGAAAATCAAACCACAACTTGGCTTTCAGGATGAAAATGTCAACCTCTCCTCATAAGCTTCCCCAGGCATCCTAAGGGTCACTGTTGTGATGACCCAAGTTTTCTGAGGTGGATGAATTGTCCTGGGAAACAGAACAGAAACAGGAAACTGGGAAGCCCAGGGGACAAAGAAACAAGACAGCCTGCCTGAGAATGGTGGATGAGAGAGCTGGTCACTCTGGTCAAAGTGGCTGCATTGTGTGCATGAGCAGGAGTGAGCAGAGACGGACAACAAGGGCATGGCCATCTGGGGAATGCACAGAGGGGGTCCATGTACAGGCTGGGTGACAAAGGTGTGTTGGGCAGACCCCAGCTCCACCTGTAACACCCAGCTCAAAACCTGATTTGAGAGGAGCCATCCTGGGCATCCCTGGTCTGACTGTCCCCTCTGCTGTCATGTGAGGGTTGGAGTCAAATAGCCCAGGAAAGAAATGCTGGACAACCCACTCTTTCACTTGCACTTCTACTGGAAAGTCTTGCCTCTCATGGATCACCTTCTAAGAACTTCAGGCTGGGAGGGAACATGGGGGCCATTGCTCCTCAACAGGCACCACTCACCACCACCCTCTGCCTGCACACACGCACTTCTGGGGAACTCTCTCCCTCCAAAGGCAGCCAGCTCCATGATGTTGCAGATCTGACCTCTAAGAAGCATGGGATCTCTTTGAAATCAGCCTTCACCCTCTCACGAACCGTCCGTCCCCACCCTCCACCCCCAAGAGGCACTGTGGCTCTGTGCCCACCATTCTTCCCCACTCAACCGTTCCTCAACCATTCCTCTGGCCACCACACAGCGGGTCCCCATGTCCCATGTGAGTGTGGTGGTCAGCCCTGTGCAGTGCAGACAAGGGAGGTCTGGGCTGTGACGGGGACAGGAAGCAGCACCCAGCAGGAGACGCAGACATTGAGCAAATGTGACCGTGTTGGAGGCTCCCATGGCTCCAAGCAGTCACCTCACAGGGTGTTCCTAGGAGCCAGGGCGGGGAAGGCATGCCCATCTCCTGAGAGTGTCGCAGCCCCTGTCCTGCTGCTTCTCAGACCATGGAGGTGGTGTCCCCTCTCCATTTTTTCCAACATTGGGACATTGGCAGGAGGCTCCCTGAGGTCCTCAAGAATACACAGCACTCTGCTGACACCATGACACCGTGGTCCAGGCTCCAGACAGTGGAGCTGAGATGGGGCTCAGGGGTTGCAGGAGAAGCAGACAGAAAACACACATTTGCCTCATGGGGGCTGGTTCCTGCTCTGTTCCCTGCCTGGAGATGGAGTCATCACCAACTCAAGAGCAGGTAGGTATGAGGCCCTCAGTTCGCATTTCTAAAATTAATGAATTAGTTACTGAGGCACAGATAACTTAAGGTAAAATACATGAGCAAGTGTGGAAATGGCACCATTAGGAGGCATTTCCTTGGGGGTGGAAAGCTTTTCTCTGAGAGGAGGGACAAGGGCCTGCAATGCTGCTCACACTGCAAGGTCTCACTGAAGCACCCAGCCCCTGCCCCAATAAATAGCAGCTCAGACTTTACCACAGAGGGAATGAATCTGCATGTTTGTGATTTAGTGAATTGGAGGAAATCTTTGCATTTCAGGTTAGTCTGAGTGCATCAGAAATGGGCAGCTGTGGTCTCTTAGTCAGTGGGCAGTGAGGCACTGAAGGCTCTCTGGTTTACAAGAGATATGACCTTGTGACCTTGACCTGCTCCCTCTTGCTGCCCCGGCCTGCTCTCTGCTGTCTACTCTGGGTATCATCAGCTCAGGGCCATGTCACCTCACAGAAATGGAAACCTCTCAGTGATGCCTCTGCAGGAGTTTGTGCTGGATGGATTTGAGGGTGGTCTGCAGACCCAGGCCCTGCTCTTTGCAGTGTTCCTGGCCCTGTACGTGGTGGCCATCCTGGGGAACCTCATCATGATGGTGGTCATCACCCTGGATGCCCGTCTGCACTCCCCAATGTACTTCTTCCTCAAGAACCTCTCACTTGTGGACCTGTGTTACTCGTCTGTCATTGCACCTAAGGCCTTGGCTAACTTCCTGTCCTCCTCCAAGGTCATTACCTTTGAGGGATGTGCCACCCAGTTCTTCTTCTTCTCCCTGCTGGTCACCACTGAGGGATTCCTCTTGGCCGTGATGGCCTATGACCGCTTCATGGCCATCTGCAGCCCCCTGAGCTATCCCATCTCCATGTGCCCCTCGGCCTGTGCCCGCCTGGTGCTGGGCTGCTACTGCGGGGGCTGCCTCAACTCCATCCTGCAGGCCAGCTTCACATTCACTCTCCCGTTCTGCAGCTCCAACCACATCGACCACTTCTTCTGTGATGTGCCGCCTCTGCTCAAGCTTGCCTGTGCTGACACTACCATCAATGAGCTGGTCATGTTTGGCATTTGTGGCCTCATCATCGTGGGCACCACACTCGTGGTCCTCACCTCCTATGGCTACATCACAGTGACCATCCTGAGGATGCGCTCAGGAGGAGGGAGACACAAGCTCTTCTCCACTTGCGGCTCCCACATGACAGCCGTGTCCCTCTTTTATGGGACTGTCTTTGTCATGTATGCCCAGCCGGGAGCTGTGCAGTCCATGGAGCAGGGCAAGGTGGTCTCTGTCTTCTACACCCTGGTCATCCCGATGCTGAATCCCCTCATCTACAGTCTGAGAAACAAGGATGTGAAGGATGCCCTGTGGAGACTGGGGCAGAAACACACAGCCACGTGAAGGAGGGTGACCAGATGGGGACAATGTATCCTGAGGAGAGGACAAGAGTGCTTTGGGGGAGGCACTGCGTTTGGTTTGACAAATTCATTCCTCATGACCCAATTCATTATTTCATTAAACATCTTATTCAACCTTTCAGGGAAGCACATCATGAAACACGTATACAGGTGTGAGATGCAAAGATGGATAAAGTATCTTTGCCACCAAAAGACTAATGGTCCACAGATAAGACCCTAAACTTGAAGTTTGGTAACACACAGTAGGCAGAGTCATGAACAAGGAGTCTTTGAAGCAGGATATGGGTCCCAATTCAAAATCTACCAGTGAAGGTACATGACTAAGAAATTGTGAGATCTCTCTCTCTACTTTAAGGCTGAATCTTTGTAAATCTGCATTCAGCAATCTCCCTGGACTTCCTAGCAGGGGCCTTGGGATGCTCAGCCTTGGCACCTCCTTAGAGATGGCATGGGGTCACCCAGAACTAACTAGAAGAATTAGGAAGACCATCTGCTGCTACTGCTGCTAAGTTGCTTCAGTCGTGTCTGACTCTGTGCAACCCCGTAGACAGCAGCCCATCAGGCTCCACCATCCCTGGGATTCTCCAGGCAAGAACCCTGGAGTGGGTTGCCATTTCCTTCAATGCATGAAAATGAAAAGTGAAAATGAAGTCACTCAGTCGTGTCCGACCCTTAGTGACCCCATGGACTGCAGCCCACCAGGCTCCTCTGTCCATGGGATTTTCCAGGCAAGGGTACTGGAGTGGGGTGCCATTGCCTACTCCCCTCAATCCTGACGTGGGCTGTTCCTCCTCCTCCCCTTTCTGTTCACTGATGCCGCCACCCAACAGGGCAGCAGGGAGCACCTGTTCTCCTGCTTCAGACACTCCTAGTGCTCCCTGCCCTGGGTTTCTCCCCTCAGACAGCAGCTGGGAGCCCTAGGGATCCAACATTGATGCCTAACACCCAAAGTTCCACTGGCCCTTTGAGAAAGTTAACTTAGGCAGGTTGATAAGGAGCCCAAGCCTAAGTAAGACCCTTCAAGGAGGAGGTAAACATTCCTTCTTTTTCACATTCTTTTGCCTTAGACAAGTAGGTCTTGTAGGCAGCAGTATCTCTTGTTCAAAGGCATGCCTTTTTTTTTTTTTTTTTGAGCTTTGGATGTATGTTAAGGAAGACAGTCCAGGTGAAAACTTCCTTAACCTTGAGCTCTGGGTTAACCTGTTCCTTCTGGCTAATCTCATACTGATGTCATCCCAGGATGTATGTTCTGGGAAAGGGTCTGGACAAAATTCCCACAGCCTTGAGGTATATTTTATCTGTTCCCAGCAGCTAGTTGAGAAGTATACAAGGCCCTGCTTAAACTAGTGAGGTGGGTACTCTCCTGCCCCCTTCTGATGTGTACGCCCCCTTATGACATCTTCTATATGACAGAGGATTTCTCCGTCACTTTCACTTTTAGCAAAATTTACACAAAAGCCTGAGTGACTGAGACTGGCTTTGGTCCTGGAGTTAAATCTTTTCCTTCAGAGACCACGAATCCGGCAGCACCTCCTCCAGGGCATCTTCCCAGGGATCAAACCCAAGTCTCTTACATCTCCTGCATTAATAGGTGTGTTCTTTACCACAAATGCCACCTGTGAAGCCCATATAGTACTTTTCATCATGGCTGTACCATTTCATATCCCCACCAGCGGTGTGAAACAATTTCAGTTTCTTTACATCCTAGTCAACATATGTTTTTTCTCACAGTATCCCTCATCATGATTGTGAAGTGTTATGTCTTTCTTCTTTTCATTTTCCTAATGATTAGCGATTTTGAGCATTTTCTTATATGTTTGCTTGCAATTTATAAGTCATCTTTAGAGAAATCGTCAAGTAGTATGAACACTTTCAATTTGGTTATCGGTCTGTTTAATTGTAGAAATTATTTATATATTCTGAATATTATCCTCTTAGTAGAGATCAGATTTTTCAACATTTTTGGGCTTCCCAGGTGGCTTTGTGGTCAAAGAATCTGCTTACCAATGCAGGTGACATGAGTTTGATCCTGATCCAGGAAGATCCCACATGCTGCGGAGCACAAAGCCTGCACACCGCAACTACTGAGCCTGTGCTAGACCTGGGGAGCTGCAGCTACTGACGCCTGCATGCCCCAGAGCCCGTGCTCCACAAAAGAGGAGCCAGGGCAGTGAGTGTGTGCCACAGCAACGAGAGTGTGCAAAGTGAGCAGCTGCACACCACAGTGAGGAGTAGCCCCACCATCTGCAACTAGAGGAAAGCCAGAACAGCAACGAAGACCCAGCACAGCCAGCAAATATAAGTAAGATCATTTTCTAAAGGATTTCAACGTTTTCTTCCACGTTGTATATTGCTTTCTCACAATGTCGTATATGTGCTTTAATGCTTTGATGTTTAATATAAGTTGTAGGAACTCTATATATATATTCTGGATACTACTGTGTATCAGACATAAGATTTGCAAACACTTCCCACCATCCCACAGGTTGCCTTTTCATGCTGTTAAGACTTTAATGCACAGATGTTCAACTTTGATGGAGTCCCTTGTGTCTATTTTTACTTTTCTTTGGTTTGTTTTTATTAATTTTTTTAACTGAAGGATAATTGCTTTACAGAATTTTGTTTTCTGTCAAACCTCAAAATGAATCAGCCATAAGTACACTATATCCCCTCCCTTTTGAAACTCTCTCCCATGTCCCTCCCCATCCCACTCCTCTAGCTTGATACAGAGCCCCTGTTTGAGTTTCCTGTGCCGTACAGAAAATTCCCGTTGGCTATCTATTTTACATATGGTAATGTAAGTTTCCATGTTACTCTTTCCATACATCTCACCCTCTCCTCCCCCTCCCCATGTCCATAAGTCTATTCTCTATGACTGTTTCTCCATTGTTGCCCTGCAAATAAATTTTTCAGTACCGTTTTCCTAGAGTCTGTATATATGTGTTAGAATACTATATTTACCTTTCTCTTTCTGACTTACTTCACTCTGTATAATAAGCTCTAGGTTCATCCACCTCATTAGAACTGACTTAAATGCATTCCTTTTTATGGCTGAGTAATATTCCATTGTGTATATGTACCACAACTTCTTTATCCATTCATCTGTCGATGGACATCTAGGTTGCTTCCATGTTCTAACTATTGTAACTAGTGCTGCAATGAACAATGGGATACATGTGTCTTTTTCAATTTTGGTTTCCTCAGGGTATATGCCTAGGTGGGGTTGCTGGGTCATATGGTGGTTTTATTCTTAGTTTTTAAAGGAATCTCCATACTGTATTCCATAGTGGCTGTATCAATTTACAGTCCCACTAACAGTGCAAGAGCATTCCCTTTTCTACACACCCTCTCCAACATTTATTGCTTGTAGACTTTTTGATGATGGCCATTCTGACTGGTGTGAGGTGATTGATATCTCATTGTAGTTTTGATTTGGTTTTTTCTAATAATGAGCAATGTTGAACATCTTTTCATGTGCTTGTTAGCCATCTGCATGTCTTCTTTGGAAAAATGTCTCTTTAGCTCTTTTTCCCACTTTTTGATTGGGTTGTTTGTTTTTCTGGTATTGAGTTGTATGAGCTGTTTGAATATTTTGGAAATTAATCCTTTGTCAGTTTCATTTGCTATTATTTTCTCCCATTCTAAGGGTTGTCTTTTCACCTTGCTTATAGCTTCCTTTGCTGTGCAAAAGCTCTTAAGTTTAATCAGGTCCCACTTGTTTACTTTCATTTTAAATTCCATTTCTCTAGGAGGTGGGTCAGAGAGGATCTTGCTTTGATTTATGTCATGGAGTGTTCTGCCTATGTTTTCCTTGGAAGAGTTTTATAGCTTCTGGTCTTACATTTAGGTCTTTAATCCATTTTGAATTTATCTTTGTGTATGGTGTTAGGAAGTGTTCTAATTTAATTCTTTTACATGTAGCTGTCCAGTTTTTCCAGCACCATTGACTGAAGAGGTGGTTTTTGCCCCGTTGTATATTCTTGCCTCCTTTGTCAAAAATAAGGTACCCATAGGGCATGGGTTTATTTCTGGGCTTTCTATCTTGCTCCATTGGTATATATTTCTGTTTTTGTGCCAGTACCATACTGCCTTGATGACTGTAGCTTTGTAGTATAATCTGAAGTCAGGAAGGTTGATTCCTTCAGCTCCATTCTTCTTTCTCAAAACTACTTTGATTATTCAGGGCCTTTTGTGTTTCCATATGAATTGTGAAATTTTTTGTTCTAGTTCTGTGAAAAATGCCATTGGAAATTTGATAGTGATTACATTGAATCTGTAGGTTGCATTTGGTAGTATAGCCACTTTCACAGTATTGATTCTTCCTACCCAGGAACATGGAATATCTCTCCATCTGTTTATGTCATCTTTGATTTCTTTTATCAGTGTCTTGTAAGTTTCTGTGTACAGTTCTTTTGTCTCCTTAGGTAAGTTTATTCCTAGATATTTAATTCTTTTTGTTGCAATGGTGAATGGGATTGATTCCTTAATTTCTCTTTCTGATTTTGTATTGTTAGTATATAGAGATGCAAGTGAGTTTTTTGTATTGATTTTGCATCCTGCAACTTTGCTAAATTCACTGATTAGTTCTAATAATTTTCTGATATTATCCTTAGGGATTTCTGTGTATAGTATCATGTCATCTGAAAAACGGTGAGAGCTTTACTTCTTTTCAATCTGGATTCCTTTTATTTCTTTTTCTTCTCTGACTGCTGTAGCTAGGGCTCCCAGAACTATGCTGAATAATAGTGGTGAAAGTGGACACCCTTGTCTTGTTGATCTTAGGGGGAATGCTTTCAGCTTTTCACCATTGAGAATAATGTTTGCTGCAGGCTTATCATATATGGCCTTCACTATATTGAGGTAGATTCCTTTTATGCCCAGTTTTTGAAGAGTTTTAATTATAAATCAGTGCTGAATTTTGTCAAAGGCTTTTTCTGCATCTATTGAGATTATCATTTGGCTTTTATTTTTCAATTTGTTAATATGGTGTATCACATTGTTTGATTTTCTTATACTGAAGAATCCTTGCATCCTTGGAACAAAACCAATTTGACCATGGTGTATGAGCTTTTTGATGTGTTGCTGAATTCTGTTTGCTAAATTATTGTTGAGGATTTTTACATCTATGCTCATCACTGATATTGGCCTGTAGTTTTCTTTTTTTGTGTTGTCTTTGTCTGGTTTGGTATCAGGATGATGATACTCATAGAATGAGTTTGGAAATGTTCCTTCCTCTGCAATTTTTTGGAAACAGTTTTAGATGGCTAGGCATTAGCTCCTCTCTAAATGTTTGATAGAATTCCCTTGTGAAGTCATCCAGTCCTTTGCTTTTGTTTTTTGGGATATGTTTTATCACAGCTTCAATTTCAGTCGTTGTAATTGGTTTGTTCATAATTTCTATTTCTACTTGGTTCAATCTTAAAATATTGAACTTTTCTAAGAATCTGTCCATTTCTTCTAGGTTATCCACTTTATTGCCGTACAGTTTTTCATAATAGTCTCTTATAATCCTTTGTATTTCCGCACTGTCTGTTGTAACCTTTCCTTTTTCATTTCTAATTTTGTTGATTTGATTCTTCTTTCTTTTTTCTTGATGAGTCTGGCTAAATTTTCTTTATCTTCTCAAAGAATCAACCTTTCTTTTTCATTTATTTCCACTCTGATCTTTATGATTTCTTTCCTTCTACTAATCTTGGGTGTTTTTTATTTTTGGTTCTTCTTTTCCATTCGCTTTAGGTGTAAAGTTAGGCTGTCTGCTTGATGTTTTTTCTTATTTCTTGAGGTAGGATTGTAATTGCTATAAACTTCCCTCTTAGAACTGCTTTTGCTGCCTCCCATAGGTTTGGAGTTGTGTTTTCATTGTCATTTGTTTCTAGAATTTTTTGATTTCCCTTTTGATTTCTTCAGTAACCTGTTGATTATTTAGAAATGTACTGTGGTATTTGTGTTTTGTACATTTTTTCATTGTGATCAGAGAAGATGCTTGATATGATTTCAGTTTTCTTAAATTTACTGAGTTGTGACCCAAGACATGGTCTGTCCTGGAGAATTTCCTATGGGCACTTGAGAAGAAGGTGTATTCTTCTGCCTTTAGATGGAATGTCCTGAAGACATCAATGAGATCCATCTCATCTAATGTATCTTTTAAGACTTGTGTTTCCTTATTAATTTTCTGTTTTGATGATCTGTCTATTGGTGTGAGTGGTGTGTTAAAGTCTCCTACTAGTATTGTGTTACTGTCAGTTTCTCCCTTTATGTCTGTTAGTGTTTGTCTTATGTATTGAGGCGCTCCTATGTTGGGTGCAGAGATATTTACAATTGTTACATCTTCCTCTTGGACTGATCCCTTGATCATTATGTAGAGTCCTTCCTTATCTCTTGTAATCTTCTTTATTTTAAGGTCTATTTTGTCTGATATGAGGATTGCTACTCTGGCTTTCTTTTGCTTCCCATTTGCATGGAATATATTTTTCCATCCCCTCACTTTCAGTCTATATGTGTTGTTAGGTCTGAAATGGGTTTCTTGTAGACAGCATTTATATATAGGTCTTGTTTGTTCATCCATTCAGCCAGTCTGTGTCTTTTGGTTGGAGCATTTAATTTGTTTACACTTAAAGTAATTATTGATATTTATGTTCCTA
The DNA here is from genome assembly GCF_029378745.1 of Bos indicus. Taxonomy (NCBI): domain Eukaryota; kingdom Metazoa; phylum Chordata; class Mammalia; order Artiodactyla; family Bovidae; genus Bos; species Bos indicus. The sequence goes on along the minus strand of NC_091762.1, from coordinate 119,509,533 downwards.
TTGCCATTTTCTTAATTGTTTGGGGTTGATTTTGTAGATTTTCTTCTCTTGTATTTCTTGACTATACAAGTCCCTTTAACATTTGTTGTAAAGCTGGTTTGGTGGTACTGAATTCTCTTAACTTTTGCTTGCCTGGAAAACTTTCTATTTCCCCATCAATTTTGAATGAAATCCTTGCCAGGTACAGTAATCTTGGTTGTAGATTTTCCCCTTTTTGTGCTTTAAATATATCCTGTCATTGCCTTTTGGCCTGCAGAGTTTTCTGCTGAAAAATCAGCTGTTAAGCAAAGAGGATTTCCCTTGTATGTTACTTGTTGCTTTTCCCTTGCTGCTTTTAATATTCTTTCTTTGTGTTTAGTCTTAGTTTGATTAGTATGTGTCTTGGTGTGTTTCTGCTTGGGTTTGTCCTGTATGGAACTCTTTGTACCTCTCAAACTTGATTGACTATTTCCTTTTCCATGTTGGGCAGATTTTCAACTATAATCTCTTCCAAAATTTTCTCATATTCTTTCTTTTTCTCTTCTTCTTCTGGGACCCCTATAATTCAAATATTGGTGCATTTGATATTGTCCAAGAGTTCTCTGAGACTATCTTCAGTTCTTTTCATTCTTTTTACTTTATTCTGCTCTTCAGAAGTTATTTCCACCATTTTATCTTCTGGCTCACTGATTCGTTCTTCTGCTTCAGATATTCTGCTATTGATTCCTTTTAGAATATTTTTGATTTCAGGAAATGTGTTGTTTGTCTCTGTATGTTTATTCTTTAATTCTTCTAGCTCTTTCTTAATTGATTCTTGCATTTTCTCCACTCTGTTTTCAAGGTTTTTTATTACCTTTACTATCATTATTCTGAATTCTTTTTCAGGTAGTTTGCATATTTCCTCTTCATTTATTTGGACTTCTGTATTTCTAGTTTGTTCTTTCATTTATGTATTATTTATCTGTCTTTTCATCACTTTTTTTAACTTATTGTGTTTGAGGTCTCCTTTTCCCAGGTTTCAAGGTTGAATTCTTTCTTCCTTTCAGTTTCTGCCCTCCTAAGATTAGTCCAGTGGTTTGTGTAAAGTCCGTATATGGTGAGCTTTGTGCTGTCTTTTCTTTCTTTTTTTTTTAACATCTCATGATTTTATTTTTTTTTAATTTAAATTTATGTATTTAATTCAAGGCTAATTACTTTACAATATTGTATTGGTTCTGCCACACATCATCATGAATCCGCCATGGCTGTACATGTGTTCCCCATCCTGAACCCCTCTCCCATCTCCCTCCCCATACCATCACTCCACGTCATCCCAGTGCACCAGCCCCCAAGGATCCTGTATCGAACCTGGACTGGCGATATTATACATGTTTCCATGACATTCCCCCAAATCATCCCACCAAAAGATTGTTCTATACATCTATGTCTCGTTTGCTGTCTCGCATACAGGGTTATCATTACCATCTTTCTAAATTCCATATATATGCGTTAGTATATTGAGTTTTTTCCTTTGTTTTTTTTTGTTTGTTTTTCCTCTGATGGGCAAGGCTGAGTGAGGTGGTAGTCCTGTCTGCTGATGATTGGGTCTGTAATTTTGCTTCATTTGCTGTTTAGATGAGGCGTCCTGCATAGGGTGCTACTGGTGGTTGAGTGATGCCGGGTCTTGTATTCAAGCAGTTTCCTTTGTGTGAGTTCTCACTATTTGGTACTCCCTAGGGTTAGTTCTCTGGTATTCTATTGTCTTGGAGTCAGTGCTCCCACTCCAAAGGCTCTGGGCTTGATCTCTGGTCAGATTCCACAAGTAGTTTCTTATGGCATTAAGTGAGATTAAAACAAATACCCCAAAACGAGTATCCAAAGATGAACCCTGACAAATGGCAGTTACAAAATCAGGCAAATAATAATTAAAATAATGGAATATACACATATACATATACACCCATAAGCAAAATCAAAACAGCCCAACAAAAATAAAGTACAGCAGATTGACCCAGCAAACCACGGTAATCAAAAATTATATTTACCAGTTAAGAACAAAACTAACTATAGCACAAACAGGGAAGGAAAACTAATGCAGGGTGCCAAGGGGAGAATAAAGCAATGAAAACAAAACTAACAAATATGTTGAGAAGAAAGGAAAGGAAAAAAAAAAAAAACTGAATAGATATGCAAAGTTAAATAGAGGTAGATGAAGAAGATTTATATACATTACAGATTAACTGCAAGGGGAAAAGAATAGTAGGAAAAGCAAACAAAGGAATAGATGTAGAAAAAATAATAATAAATTAAAAATAATTAAACTTTAAAAAAAGAGAGAGAAAAAAAGGAAAACTCCACAGAACTGCAAAAGCCCAATGTAGACGCAGAGGTTTATAACAATAGTAAAAAATATGACTGAGGAAAAAAAAGGAAAGCTCAAAAGCTTAATTAGATTCATAGTGACAAAAAATTAACTGCAACAGAAAGGGCGGGGGGCGGGGGGGGGGGGGGGAAGGCGGGGGAGAAAAAAACCCAAGACTCTACAGAACAAGTCTAAATATAAGAATAATAAATGTTTTTCTTGAGTCACTGCTGTCAGAGTCCTTTTCCTCACTGGGAGTCACAGTCCACCCCACCTCCCTAGGATGTCCTCCAACACTGTGCTGGTCTCTGGACCTGCTGTGAGGGCAGCTCAGATTATAATCTGGTGCTAATCTTGTGTGTTCTTGCCTTCAATGTCCACAGCTATCAGAACTAGTGTGTTTTCTTTTGTGGGAGATCTCAATGTCCTTGTATATATTCCATAGACACAGAGTCTGCTCAGTTGATCAAGTAGATTTAACGTGCAGCTTGTGCAGCTTGTACAACTGGTGTGAAGGTTTGGGTCTTGTTTCTTAACCACACTGCCCCTGAGTTTCAATTGTGGTTTTATTTCCACCTCTGCATGTGGGTCGTCCATCCACTGGGGTTTGCTCCTGAGGCTGCCCTGGAGGACTTGGATCTGCCCCAGTAAAGGCCAGGTGTGGAGGTGGTGCAGCTGCTCGGGTTGCAGGGGTTCTGGCAGCACCAGATACTCAGGGGAGTGGTCAGCTAGGGCAGCAGGAAATATAGTGCTCTAGAAGGGTATGGCAACAAGTATTGGCCTATACACTTCAGTATTCTAGCCTGAAGAACTCCTCAGACAGAGAAGTTCTTCTGTGGCAGGCCACAGTAGAACTCCTCAGACAGAGAAGTTCTTCTGTGGCAGGCCACAGTCCACAGGGTCGCAAGCAGCCAGAAATGGCAAAAGCGACCCTGCAAGCATAGACACAAGGCCTTTTTTTTTTTTTTTTTTTGCCTGTGGCAGCTCTGCCCCAGTGAGGGCTGCAAGTGTGCAGGGACACAGACGGCCTCCAGTGCAGGAGTTATGGCCCTATCAGTCTTGTTTTGGCCTCTTGTAGCTGGTGATCAGGAGGTCTCTTCAGCCAGTCTTTTTCTATAGATCCGCCCATTTAGGAACTTAGATGGCTCCCTTGCCTGGGGTCCTTCTCAGTTGTTTGGCGCATCATGAACATAGAGAGGCCCTCCTGGCTGGAGTCCTACTCTGTAGATTGGTGCATCAGGCACTTAAAGGGACACCCTAGGTGGGGTTCTTGTCTTGAGAACCCCATGAACAGTATGAAAAGGCAAAATGATAGGATACTGAAAGAGGAACTCCCCAGGTCAGTAGGTGCCCAATATGCTACTGGAGATCAGTGGAGAAATAATTTCAGAAAGAATGAAGGAATGGAGCCAAAGCAAAAATAATACACAGTTGTGGATATGACTGGTGATAGAAGCCAGGTCCAATGCTGTAAAGAGCAATATTGCATAGGAACCTGGAATGTCAAGTCCATGAATCAAGGCAAACTGGAAGTGGTCAAACAGGAGATGGCAAGCGTGAACGTTGACATTCTAGGAATCAACAAACTAAAATGGACTGGAATGGGTGAATTTAATTCAGATGACCATTGTATTTACTACTGTGGGCAGGAATCTCTTAGAAGAAATGGAGTAGTCACCATGGTCAACAAAAGAGTCTGAAATGCAGTACTTGGATGGAAACTCAAAAACGACAGAATGATCTCTGTTCGTTTCCAAGGCAAACCACTCAATATCACAGTAATCCAAGTCTATGCCCCAACCAGTAATGCTGAATGGTTCTATGAAGACCTACAAGACCTTTTAGAACTAATGCCCCAAAAAGATGTCCTTTTCATTATAGGGAATTGGAATGCAAAAGTAGGAAGTCAAGAAACACCTGGAATAACAGGCAAATTTGGCCTTGGAATACAGAATGAAGCAGGGCAAAGACTAATAGAGTTTTGCCAAGAAAATGCACTGGTCATAGCAAATACCCTCTTCCAACAACACAAGAGAAGACTCTACACATGGACATCACCAGATGGTCAACACCGAAATTAGATTGATTATATTCTTTGCAGCCAACGATGGAGAAGCTGTGTACAGTCAACAAAAACAAGGCCAGGAGCTGACTGGCTCAGATCATGAACTCCTTACTGCCAAACTCAGACTTAAATTGAAGAAAGTAGGGAAAACCACTAGGCCATTCAAGTATGACCTAAATCAAATCCCTTATGATTATATAGTGGAAGTGAGAAATAGATTTAAGGGCCTAGATCTGATAGACAGAGTGCCTGATGAATTATGGAATGAGGTTCGTGACATTGTACAGGAGACAGGGATCAAGACCATTCCCATGGAAAAGAAATGCAAAAAAGCAAAATGGCTGTCTGGGGAGGCCTTACAAATAGCTGTGAAAAGAAGAGAAGTGAAAAACAAAGGATAAAAGAAAGGATATAAGCATCTGAATGCAGAGTTCCAAAGAATCGCAAGAAGAGATAAGAAAGCCTTCCTCAGCGATCAATGCAAAGAAATAGAGGAAAACAACAGAATGGGAAACACTAGAAATTTCTTCAAGAAAATCAGAGATACCAAGGAAATATTTCATGCAAAGATGGACTAGATATAGGACAGAAATGGTAATGGACCTAACAGAAGCAGAAGATATTAAGAAGAGGTGGCAAGAATACACAGAAGAACTGTACAAAAAAGGTCTTCACGACCCAGATAATCACAATGTTGTGATCACTCACCTAGAGCCAGACATCCTGGAATGTGAAGTCAAGTGGGCCTTAGAAAGCATCACTATAAACAAAGCTAGTGGAGGTGATGGAATTCCAGTTGAACTATTTCAAATCCTGAAAGATGATGCTGTGAAAGTGCTGCACCCAATATGCCAGGAAATTTGGAAAACTCAGCAGTGGCCACAGGACTGGAAAAGGTTAGTTTTCATTCCAATCCCAAAGAAAGGCAGTGCCAAAGAATGCTGAAACCACCACACAATTGCACTCATCTCACACACTAGTAAAGTAATGCTCAAAATTCTCCAAGCCAGGCTTCAGCAATACGTGAACTGTGAACTTCCAGATCTTCAAGCTCGTTTTAGAAAAGGCAGAGGAATCAGAGATCAAATTGCCAACATCTGCTGGATCATCGAAAAAATAAGAGAGTTCCAGAAAAACATATATTTCTGCTTTATTGACAATGCCAAAATCTTTGACTGTGTGGATCACAATAATCTGTGGAAAATTCTGAAAGAGATGGGAATACCAGACCACCTGACCTGCCTCTTGAGAAACCTATATGCAGGTCAGGAAGCAGCAGTTAGAACTGGACATGGAACAACAGACTAGTTCCAAATAGGAAAAGGAGTACGTCAAGGCTGTATATTGTCACCCTGCTTATTAAACTTATATGCAGAGTACATCATGAGAAACGCCGGACTGGAAGAAATACAAGCTGGAATCAAGATTGCCGGGATATAACGTCAGATATGCAGATTACACCACCTTTGTGGCAGAAAATGAAGAGGAACTAAAAAGCCTCTTGATGAAGGTGAAGATGGAGAGTGAAAAAGTTGGCTTACAGCTCAACATTCAGAAAACGAAGATCATGGCATCTGGTCCCATCACTTCATGAGAAATAGATGGGGAAACAGTGTCAGACTATTTTTTTTGGGCTCCAAAATCACTGCAGATGGTGATTGCAGCCATGAAATTAAAAGACGCTTACTCCTTGGAAGAAAAGTTATGACCAACCCAGATAGCATATTGAAAAGCAGAGACATTACTTTGTCAACAAAGGTCCGTCTAGTCAAGGCTATGGTTTTTCCAGTGGTCATGTATGGATGTGAGAGTTGGACTGTGAAGAAGGCTGAGCGCCGAATAATTGATGCTTTTGAACTGTGGTGTTGGAGAAGACTATTGAGAGTCCCTTGGACTGCAAAGACATCCAACCAGTCCATTCTGAAGGAGATCAGGCCTGGGATTTCCTTGGAAGGAATGATGCTGAAGCTGAAACTCCAATACTTTGGCTACCTCATGCGAAGAGTTGACTCATTGGAAAAGACTCTGATGCTGGGAGGGATTGGGGGCAAGAGGAGAAGGGGACGACAGAGGATGAGATGTCTGGATGGCATCACGGACTCGATGGACGTGAGTCTGAGTGAACTCCGGGAGTTGGTGATGGACAGGGAGGCCTGGCGTGCTGTGATTCATGGGGTCGCAAAGAGTTGGGCATGACTGAGCGACTGAACTGAACTGAACTAGGTGGGGTCCTACTCTCTAATTCAGTGCCTCAGGCGTTTGATGGGCCAGCCTCTCTATTGTTCACCTGCCATATTGCCGTATAGGGAGAGGTTATGCTGATGGCTCAACCCTCTTCGCGTGACTCAGCAGTCATGGCTGCCTGGCTTTCCTCCACAGGCATTTCCCCCCTCAATCTCCTCCCTCACATCCCCTCAATCAGTCTCTCTACAGTCAATAGCAGCTCTCACCCTGGGATTGCACCACAATCCCTAAACTCCAGTGCCCAGCCTCTATGCCTTCCAGGGGACCAGCATTCCTGTCCAGGATACATGTGGCTGCAGCAAGGACTGTCTCATTCTCATTCCTTTTAGGCTGCCACAGATCAGCTGTTTCACTCTCAGCCTTAAATGTTCTCCTCTGCCTCAGACAATTGCCCTGTGTGGGGATCAGACCCCTGCTTCAGTTCCCCTGCCCGCTGAGGCAGGTCCAGTCCTTCTAACTCTCCTGTTCTTCCCCCTAGTTACTTCGTCCCACCGAGTTCTGTGTGGTTCTATAGATTCTTTTCCTCTGGTCAGGTCCTCCTGTCCACTCTCAGCTGGTGTTCTGCATGCACTGCTGTCTGAAGGTGTATCACTGATGTATCTGTGGAGAGAGATGTACCCCACGTCCACCTCCTCCACCGCCATCTTGTTTCCTATTTTTACTTTTGTGTCCTGTGCTTTTGGAGTCATAGCCGAAAAATCATTGCCAAATCCGACAGCATAAAGCTTTTTCTTGTACGTTTTCTTCTGGGAATTTAAGAGGTTGATGTCATACAGTGATGTTTTTAATCCATTTTGAGTTACTTTTTGTTACGATGAAAGCTAAGGGGTCAACTTTATACTTTTGCACACAAACAGTCAGTTTCCCAATGCTGTTTGTTGAAAGATCTGTCTTTTCCCCCATGAGATGTCTTGGCATTCTTGTTTTCAATCATTTGATTATATCCATGAAGTTTCATTTCTGGGCTCTCTGTTCACCTCCGTTGTTCTACAGATCTGTCTTTGTGCCAGTACCACCAGTTTTGATTACTGTAGATTTGTAATATATTTTCAAATTTAGAATTCTGAGATCACCAACTTTGTTTTCAAGATTTTTTTTTAAGCTATTTGGTCTTTCTTGAGACTCCATATGAATTTTAAAACATAATTTTCATTTTCTGCAAAAAAACAGCATTGTGATTTTGATAAGGATTACACTGAATCTTAGATCACAGTGGGTAACTTTCCCATTTTCCAACTCATGCACATGGGATATCTTCATTTATGTTGGTACCTTTAATTGCTTTCAGCTATGGTTTCTCGTTCTATAACTCTTTTGTTTCCTTGGCTAAGTTGAGTCCTTAGTACTTTATTCTTTTTGATATTTTTGTAAATGATTGGCTTTATTAATTCTTTGTTAAATAGTTCATTGACAGCGCATAGTAATGCTGCTGATTTTAATGTGTTGGCTTTGTATATTGACACTATGCTAAATTAGCTATTATAACAGATTTGTATCTATCTTTAGGATTTTATATATATTGTATATATATTTTTATATATTGGATTTACCAAAACACTCTTTTTGTTTTTAAGTAAAATAAAAGGCACATTTTTCATTTTCACAAAGAATTTATTGAACAATGTATTCACCATTTTGTTCCACTATCTTCTGCCATTTTTCAGGAAACTTTATAATTCCATCTTCCCAAAACTCTTGATCGTTTTGAGCCAAGAACTGCTTTAGGTACCTTTTACAGTCTTCCAGGAAATTAAAATGTTTTCCATTAAGAGAATTTTGTAAAGACCTAAATAAATCAAAATCTGAAGGTGTAGTGTTTGCTGAATATGGTGAATGAATCAGAACTTCCCAGCCAAGCTATAACAGTTTTGCCTGGTCATCAAAGAAACATGTGGTCTTGAATTATCCTGATGAAAGATTCTGCAGTTTATGTTGACTAATTCCGGATGCTTTTCATTGAATGATGCTTCAGTTGGTCTCATTGGTAGCAGTGCTTGTTGGAATTAATTGCTTTCTTTTCCAGGAGGAGCTCACGATAGACGACTCCCTTCCAAACCCATCATATATGCAACATCACTTACTTTGAATGAAGGTCAGTTTTTGATGTGATTGGTGGTGGTTCATTTCACTTGTCCCATCATCCTTTCTGTTCCACATTATTGTACAGTATCCACTTTTCATCCTGTGTCACAATTTGTTTTAAAAATGAAACTTTTGTCACATTTAATTAGAAAATTGGAAGCTGAAATATGGTCAAGAAGGTTTTCTTTGCTTAACTTACATGGAACCCAAACAACAAAATGCTTAACATAACCAAGCTGAGTAAATGATTTACCATGCTGGATGTGGATATTTCCAATATGTTGGCTATCTCCCATATGGTACAATGCTGATTTTTCTCAATTAATGTCTTGATTTGATCACTCTCGTCTTCAACTGGTGTACCTCACCATGGATTATCATTCAGTGAGAAATCTCCAGGACAAAATTTTTCAAATCACTTTGAAACATACAATGTTTCAATAAGGTCAGTCACAGCACCTTCTGCATACAGTGCACACTTTTTTTTTTTTTTTTTCAGTTGCATTTCAACCTTTCTTGAAATAATAAAGCATAATATGCCAAAATGTTGCTTTTTCTTTCATCTTCAATAATAAAATGCCTACACTGAATGCAATAGTGCATGCACAAGACCTTTTGAAGGAGGTTGCCATTATCTTCATTCACTTCAGTTCAGTCTCTCAGTCGTGTGTGACTCTTTGCAACCCCATGGATTGCAGCATGCCACGATTCCCTGTCCATCACCAACTCCCAGAGCTTATACAAACTCATGTCAACCAAGTTGGTGATACCATACAATCATCTCATCCTCTGTCATCCCCTTCTCCTGCCTTCAATCCTTATAGTCTTTATAGATTTCTTTATACTCCAACTCTCATATCCATACATGTGATTATCTTCATTAAACCTACCATAGTTTGGTCTCAGGTTAAACAATAAGGAGGGAACACAGCCCTGCCCATCAACAGAAATTGGATTAAGATTTACTGAGCATGGCCCCACCCATCAGAACAACACCCATTTTCCCCTAAGTCAGTCTCTCCTATCAGGAAAATTCATAAGCCTCTTATCTTTATCCAGCAGAGGTCAGATAGAAGGAAAACCACAATCATAGAAAACTTATCAAACTGATCTCATGGACCACAGTGTTGTGTAACTCAAAGAAACTATGAACCATGCTGTGTAGGGCCACCCAAGACAGACAGGTCATGGTAGAGAGTTCTGACAAAACGTGGTCCACTGGAGAAAGGAATGGCAAACCACTTCAGTATTCTTGCCTTGAGAACCCCAGGAACAGTATGAAAAGGCAAAAAGATAGGACACTAAAAGATGAACTCCCCAGGTCAGTAGGTGCCAAATATGCTACTGTAGAAGAGTGGAGAAATAAATCCAGAAAGAATGAAGAGACAGAGCCAAAGTGAAAACAACACCCAGTTGTGGATGTGACTGGTGATGGAAGTGAAGTCCAATGCTGTAAAGAACAATATTGCATAGGAACTTGGAATGTCAGGTCCATGATTCAAGGTAAATTGGAAAAGATCAAACAGGAGATGGCAAGAGTAAACATCGACATTTTAGGAATCAGTGAACTAAAATGAACTGGAATGGGTGAATTTAATTCAGATGACCATTTTATCTACTACTGTGGGCAAAAATCCCTTAGAAGAAATAGAGTGGCCCTCATAGTCAACAAAAGAGTCCGAAATGCAGTACTGGGGTGCTTTCTTAAAAATGACAGAATGATCTCTGTTCATTTCCAAGGCAAACCATTCAATATCACAGTAATCCAAGTCTATGCCTCAACCACTAATGCCAAAGAAGGTGAAATTGCAATGTTTCTGTGAAGACCTACAAGACCGTCTAGAACTAACACCCCTAAAAACATGTCTTTCCATCATAGGGGATGGGGATGCAAAAGTAGGAAGTCAAGAAACACCTGGAGTAACAGGAAAGTCTGGCCTTGGAGTACAAAATGAAGCAGAGCAAAGGCTAACAGAGTTTTGCCAAGAAAACACACTGGTCATAGCAAGCATCCTCTCCCATCAACACAAGAGATGACTCTACATATGGATATCACCAGATGGTCAATACCAAAATCAGATTGATAATATTCTTTGCAGCCAAAGATGGAGAAGCTCCATACAGTTAGCAAAAACAAGACTGGGAGCTGACTGTGGCAAGAATACACAGAAGAACTATACAAAAAAAGATCTTCATGACCCAGATAACCAGGATGGTGTGATCACTCACCTAGAGCCAGACATCCTGGAATGCAAAGTCAAGAGGGCCTTAGGAAGCATCACTATGAAGAAAGCTAGTGGAGGTGATGGAATACCCATTGACCTAGTTCAAATCCTAAAAGATGATGCTATGAAAATGATGCACTCAATATGTCAGAAAATTTGGGAAACTCAGCAGTGGCCACAGAACTGGAAAAGGTCAGTTTTCATTCCAATCCCAAAGAAAGGCAATGCCAAAGAATGCTCAAACTACTGCACAATTGCACTCATCTCACATGCCAGCAAAGTATTGCTCAAAATTCCAGAAAAACATCTACTTCTGCTTCATTGACTACATCAAAGCTTTTGATCACCACAAACTGTAAAATTCTTCAAGAGATGGAACTACCAGAACACCTTACCTGCTTCCTTAGAAATCTGGATGCAGGTCAAGAAGGAACAGTTAGAACCAGACATGGAACAACACACTGATTTCAAATTGGGAAAAGAGCCTTGAACCAATCAAGGCTGTATATTGTCTTCTCATCATTTTACTTCTATGCAGAGTAAATCATGCAAAATGCCAGGCTGATGAAGCACAAACTGGAATCAAGATTGCCGGGAGAAATATCAATAACCTCAGATATGCTGATGATACCACCCTAATGGCAGAAAGTGAAGAACTAAAGAGCCTCTTGAAAGTTAAAGAAGAGAGTGAAAAAAACTGGCTTAAAATTCAACATCCAGAAAACTAAGATCATGGCATCTGGTCCCATCACTTCATGGCAAATATATGGGGAAACAGTGGACACAGTGACAGATTTTATTTGGGGAGGGGGCTCAAAAATCACTGCAGATGGTGACTGCAGCAATGAAATTCAAAGATGCTTGCTCCTTGGAAGAAAAGTTATGGCCAACCTAGACAGCATATTTAAAAGCAGAGACATTATTTTGCCAACAAAGGTCCATCTAGTCAAAGCTATGGTTTTTCCAGCAGTTGTGTATGGATGTGAGAGTTGGACTATAAAGAAAGCTGAGTGCTGAAGAATTGGTGCCTTTGAACTGTGGTGTTGGAGAAGACTCTTGAGAGTCCCTTGGACTGCAAGAAGATCAAACTAGTTAATCCTACAGGAAGTCAGTCCTGAGTATTCATTGGAAGGAATGATGCTGAAGCTGAGACCCCAATACCTTGGCCACCTGATGCAAAGAACTGACTCATTTGAAAAGATCCCAATGCCGGGAAAGATTGAAGGCAGGAGAAAAAGGGGACGACAGGGGATGAGATGGTTGGATGGCATCATTGACTCATGGTTATGAGTTTGAGCAATTTTCCGGGAGTTGGTGATGTACAGGGAACCCTGGCGTGCTGCAATCCATGGGGTCTCAAAGAGTCGGACACAACCGAGTACTGAACTGAACTGATGCCAGGGAGGTCCATGTGGTTGATACTTTGAACCAATTTTATCATATAACAATATTTCTGCTTGCTTTACCAGTTACAGAGAGAAGCATGATAAAATATCAACCATGCTTTGGAGATTTACATTTCTTTTCATTTCTGTCAGTTTTTACATTACATATTTTAAATCTTTATTAGTTGTATACATATTTATATTTTTTACATTACCCGGTTTGATTGAACATTTGAATTATGAAATGGCCCTTTATGAGTAAAATTTTCTCCTGAGGTCTATTTTGTATTTTGATGGTTATTAAACCACAAAAGCCTTGGTTTTCTTAGGATATTCATGATCCAAGTTTCTCCAGATTTTCACTTGCATACTTTCTATATTTTAACGTGTGTATGTTCAGTCGCTCAGTCATATCTTACTCTTTGTGACAGATGGACTGTAGCCTGACAGGCTCCTCTGTTCATGGAATCTTCCAGGCAAGAATACTGGAGTGGTGGCCATTTCTTTCTCCAGGGGATCTTCCCAAGCCAGGGATGGAGCCCACATCTTCTGTGTCTTTGGCAGCAGGCGGATTCTTTACCGCTGTGCAACCAGGTTGGCCCCTATATTTTAATAGTAAATATAAATCACATTTATGCTTTGGTTTGGGATTTCTGCCCAGGATTAAAATATTTTGTTTTAACAGATACTTTTACTCGAAGTGCCCTGAGAGAAGGACCATATTATGACTTAGGTGGGCTGTGCTGCTCCCGCAGACACAGAGTCCTGCACATCACTCTTTATCACACCAACACGCCAGGATGGAGCAGAGGAGGAGGAAGAGCTGCGGGCCAGGAGGTCACACCTGCAGCCCTAGGGAAGTCTTTCCAAGGATGGCCACTGGGTCCCTCTGATTTGCTTCTCATCTGGTGGACTGCAGCACTCCCAGAGGAATTTCAGGCTCCCTTACCCCTCTTGTTTTGGGCTGAGATGTATCAAAGGAATTTTACCCACAGGAGTACCTCTTCCAGGGACTCAGGGTGTTGGGAGTCCCAGCGTACTCAGAGCTTAGGCAGCAGCTAATTGGCCACTTGAGGCCTCGAATCCCAGCTGTGCCAGGTGGAGAGATCCTCTCCATAAAAAGATCCTAGTGTGCAGGTGCCATGGATGCTGGCCAGCTGAGGGGACAGAGAGAGGGGCAGGTGAGTTCAACATGGTTCACTCTGGTTGAACTGTGTTGTGGGAGCTCCTGGTACCCAGAACTAGAGGACCTGGACAGACTATCACTGGCACCTAGGGGGCCACCCCTGTCTCCTCCTCAGTCTCACTTCACTGCAAGGAAGGCAGAGCTGAAGAGGGAGAGGGGACGGTTTCTTATGCCACTTAGAGTACAGGGCTATTTGCACAGGGGTAGGCGGCCAAGATGAGTAGGGGCCACCACACTTAGCACCAGCTTCAAACACATATTCGAGAGGATCTCGGGCATCCAAGGTCAGACTATCTGCCTCTGCTCTCATGTGAGAGTTGGGGTCAAATATTCCAGAAAGGAAAGCCTAAATATTCCAAATAGGACAGCCTATTCTTTCATCCACATCCTCTACTGAGAGAGAGCCCTGGCTCTCATAGACAACCTTCTAAGAGAACTTCAGTCTCAGAGGGAACGTGGGGGGTCATCACTCCTCCACAGGCACCACTGACCTCCAGCCTCTGCCCGCACACCCCGACTCCTGGGGAACTCACACTTCCAAAGTCAGATAGCTCAGTGATGCTACAGATCTGACCTCTAGAAAACATGAAACTCTATAAAATCAGCGTTCACCCTCTCACTAATCCTCCTCCCCTCCCTCGGAGGCACTGTGGCTCTGTGCTAATGATCCATCCTTCCCACTCCTCCTCTTAAGTTGCATCATATCCTGTTAATTCCTCTGGCCATCACACAACTGGTCCCCATGTTTCATGAGAGTGTGTGGCAGACAAGGGAGGTCTGGGCTGTGACAGGGACAGGAGGCAGCACCCAGAGGAGGGCCCAGACACTGAGGCAGATGTGACCATGTTGGTGGCTCCCATTGCTCCAAGCAATCACTACACGTAGTGTGCCAAGGTGCCAGTGGCATGGAAGTAAGGACAGGGGGAGGACATGGCACGCCCTGAGTGTGTCACAGTCCCTGTCTGGCAGGTTCTCAGGCTGTATAGCTGGGCAATCTGCTCTCCATGAATTATGCCACATCAGGACTTAGCAGGAAAGAACCCTTAGATTCTCAAAGATGCAGAGAGCTCTGCTGATGGTTGCCATAATAGTCAAATCTCAGAGACAATGAAGCTGAGATATCTCTCACGGTCTACAGGGATGACAGACAAATCACCCACATTAGCCTGGTGAGGACCGGTCCCTGCTCTGGTTCTGGCCTGGCCTAGAGATAGGACCATCATTGGGTTGAGTCAGGATGGCAAAAAGGGCTTTACAATTTCTGAAACTAAAGTAGGGCTGAAATAAGTGGCTTCCCTGGTGGCTCAGAGGTTAAAGCATCTGCCTGCAATGCAGGAGACCTGGGTTAGATCCTTGGGTCAGGAAGATCCCCTGGAGAAGGAAATGGCAACCCACTGCAGTATTCTTGCCTAGAGAATCCCATGGACAGAGGAGCCTGGTGGGCTGCAGTTCATGGGGTTGCAAAGAGTCAGGCATGACTGAGCGACTTCACTCACTCACCTCATTCAAAATAAGGAAAAGAATGTGCAGTATTAGATACTCGAACAAAGTGTAGAAATGGCACGACTCAGAAGTATCCCCATGGGGAGGGAAAACATGTCCTTCATAAATGACCAGGAGATGCAAGCCATACTTACACTGTAGACACTCAGCTCTTGAGAAGCCCTGGACAAACCCTGTGACAATAGCTCAGAGTCTCCCAGAGAGGGAGGGCTCCATGCATGATTATGAAGGTGCAAGTCAGTGAAAATGTTTACAATTTCAGGTCAGTCTGAGCTCACCTGAAAGGAGGAATGGGCAGTGGCTAGTGTGTTGGTCCGTGGGCAGTGAGGCACGGAAGGGTGTGTGTGATCCACGGGAGGATCACCATGTGACCTTGACCTGTTCCATCTCACTGTCTCTCTCCTGCTCTTGACTCTCTGCCCCTGTCGCCCAGTTCAGGGAAATGTCACCCTATGGAAATGGAAACCTTTCAGTGATGCCTTTGCAGGAGTTTGTACTGG
Organism: Bos indicus; assembly: GCF_029378745.1. Lineage (NCBI taxonomy): Eukaryota > Metazoa > Chordata > Mammalia > Artiodactyla > Bovidae > Bos > Bos indicus. The sequence continues at coordinate 119,494,023 of NC_091762.1, read as the reverse complement.
ATGGATTTCAGACCCAGGCCCTGCTGTTTGCTCTTTTCCTGGCCCTATACGTGGTGGCCATCCTGGGGAACCTCACGATGATCGTGGTCATCACCCTGGATGCCCGTCTGCACTCCCCAATGTACTTCTTCCTCAAGAACCTCTCCTTTGTGGACTTGTGCTACTCATCTGTCATCTACCCCAAAGCCCTGGCCAACTTCCTGTCCTCCTCCAAGGTCATCACCTTTGCAGGATGTGCCACTCAGTTCTTCTTCTTCTCCATGGTGGGCACCACTGAGGCATTCCTCTTGGCCGTGATGGCCTATGACCGCTTTGTGGCCATCTGCAGCCCCCTGTGCTACCCTATCTCCATGCGCCCTTCTGTGTGTGCCTGCCTGGTATTGGGCACCTACTGTGGGGGCTGTGTCAACTCCATTCTTCAGACCAGCTTCACATTCAGCCTCCCATTCTGCAGCTCCAACCACATCGACCACTTCTTCTGTGATGTGCTTCCCTTACTTAAGCTTGCCTGTGCTGACACTATCATCAATGAGCTGGTCATGTTTGGCCTTTGTGGGTTCATAACTGTGGGCACCATACTTGTGATCCTCACCTCCTATGGCTACATCACAGTGACCATCCTGAAGATGCGATCAGGAGGAGGGAGACACAAGCTCTTCTCCACCTGCGGCTCCCACTTGACAGCCGTGTCCATCTATTATGGGACAGTTTTTGTCATGTATGCCCAGCCAGGAGCTGTGGAGATCGTGGAGCAGGGCATGGTGGTCTCTGTCTTCTACACTCTGGTCATCCCAATGCTCAACCCCCTCATCTACAGTCTGAGAAACAAGGAGGTGAAGGATGCCCTGTGGAGACTGGGCCAGAAGCACACAGCCACGTGAAGGAGGGTGGCCAGAAGGGGCAGTGCGTCTTGATGTCAGGACAAGATGGCTTCATGGGAGGCACTAGGTTTGTTTGGAGGAATTTGTTCCTTATTCCCTCAATTCATTCTTTCACCCAACCTTTCATTCAATCCTTCACATACCGTTGGCCATGCATTTCGAGTGTGAGATACAAAGTGAATGAGACATTTTCTTTGGCGTCAGAAAATCAATATTATCAATGGGGCATGACTCTAATCTTGAACTTTGTAGGTAGAGTGATGAACAGAGAGTCTTTGAGGCATAGTATGTGTCCCAAGTTCAACTCTACCAGTGAAGGTACATAACTAGACAAAGTCTCTGGCCATTTCCTTCACTTCTTTCGTGAATTGAATGCAAATGTGTGCTCAGAATTCTCCCCTGGACCACCTAGAAGGGGGGCTTTAGCACACTCAGCCTCGCATCTTCCTTCGTGGTAGCCTGAGATTACTACTGCTAATTAGGAGGAGGTAGGAAGACCAGGTTCCCCCTTAATTTTGCAGTGTGGTTGTTCTTCCACCTTCCCCTCCTGTTCACTGATACTACCGCACCAACAAGGCAGCAGGGTGCACCTGTGCCCGGCCTCAGAGGCTCTCAGTGCACCCTGTCCTGGGTTTCTCCCCTCAGACAGCAGCTGGGAACCCCAGGGAGTCTACGTGGATGCCTGATTCTCAAAGCTCAACTGACCCTTTACCACACAGCCTGGCAGGTGACACTGTCCTGACTACTTATGATCCTGACAAATGGTGCTTTATCATCGCAGACATCTGTTAATAAGGGTAACGTTATTAACATTATTCTGGTGGCTGCAGAAGAAATCAGGGGTTGCTAAGAGATGGTGAACTTTCTTGGCAGGGAGCATAACTTTCTAGCCCTGTCCTGCACTCCCCAGGAGCCTGGTCCCTCAATCTTGACCTGCCCATTCAGAGATCCATCCTCGTGCTCCATGGACCCAACACACAGCCTGGACTCAGAGCCCAGAGGCCTCCTCATGGTGTCTTTCTTTGGTAGCGTCATCCACTCCCATGGTTACTACAAGGAACTTGTCCAGTGAACTTGGGAGTGGTCTCTGATCATAGTTCTCCATCTCTTGCTCAGGAGAACTGTGGGGAGGAGCCAACACTCAAGCATCAAATTGCTACTCACCATCACTTATTTCCAGCACACTCCAAGGTATCTGCTGGATTCTTGGCCCCATTTGCCTTTGCTTTGAGCTCTCCAAAATTATTTCTGTCTCTGTAGTATATTTCTGTAATCATCTGATACAATATATATTTTTGTTGAGTTCCTCGAATTACCTCTCCATGATATCGTGCTTCTCATCCTCTCATGCTGTAATACTGTTCTATCTCCCACCCACTTTCCCCTTGTCCTCCTCATCATCCTCATTCCCCACTCCCTCCCCCTCCACTTCCCCTCCTCCCCTCCTCTGCCCCCTCCTCCCCTTCCAATGCCCCCTCCTCCTCCTTTTCTCTCTCCCTCTCATTTGTCCTGTATCATTCTATGGGGGTTCAAATAGATATTCTTTTACCTGTACCATCTTATAAGAATATCTTTCACCATCACTTAGAGCTGGACATTGTAGAATGTGTAGTCAGGTGGGCCTTAGGAAGCATCACTATGAACAAAGCTAGTGGAGGCAATGGAATTCCAGTTGAGCTATTTCAATTCCTAAAAGATGATGCTGTGAAAGTGCTACACTCAATATGCCAGCAAACTCAGAAAACTCAGCAGTGGCCACAGGACTGGAAATGGTCAGTTTTCATTCCAATCCCAAAGAAAGGCAGTGCCAAAGAATGCTCAAACTACCACACAATTGCACTCATCTCACATGCTAGTAAAGTAATGATCAAAATTCTCCAAGCCAGGCTTCAGCAATATGTGAACCATGAACTTCCAGATGTTCAAGCTCGTTTTAGAAAAGGCAGAGGAATCAGAGATCAAATTGCCAACATCTGCTGGATCATCGAAAAAGTAAGAGAGTTCCAGAAAAACATCTATTTCTGATTTATTGATTATGCCAAAGCCTTTGACTCTGTGGATCACAATAAACTGTGGAAAATTCTGAAAGAGATGGGAATACCAGACCACCTGACCTGCCTCTTGAGAAACCTATATGCAGGTCAGGAAGCAACAGTTAGAAGTGGACATGGAACAACAGACTGGTTCCAAATAGGAAAAGGAGTATGTCAAGGCTGTATATTGTCACCCTGCTTATTTAATTCTGTACATGCTTTGCAATCGTCTGCCACTTAATAGGTTCTCAGTCCATATCTACTGGCTGATTATAATTTGAGTTCAGTGTTAATTAGTCACTGAACTCAAAAATGTAACTTAAATAGTTCTAGTTACATTATTGAGTTAGTGTAGAATAAACATCTTGAATTTCAGGACCATACTGTATTTTAAATTGTTTCTATGCTAACTTTTTTTAAAGTTATAAGTTTCTAATTGTGTTTAAAAAACAACATTTTTGTTGTACCTGCTTTTAAGTGTACAGTTCAGCAGTGCTCAGCATATGCACCTTCTCGTGTAACAAATCTCCAGAACTTATTTCATCTTTTTTCATCTTACAAAACTGAACTGCATACCCCTCAGCAGTAACTCACGATTTCCCCTGCCTCAACCCCTGGCAGCCAACACTTTGATTTGTCTCTATGAATGCGACTACTTTAGATACCTCACATAAGTAAAGCCTACGATGTTTGTCTTTTTGTGTGTTTGGTTATCTCACTTAACAAAATGTCTTCAAGTTTCACCCATGCTGCAGTAAATATCAGTATTTTAATCTTTTAAAAGGCTAAATAATATTCCCTCATATATACACCACAACATTTTGTTTACCATTTTATTCACCAATGAACACTTGTGTTTCTTCCACCTTCTGCCTATGATGAAGAATGCTGCTATGTATGTAGGTGTGTCAGTATCTCTTGTAGTTACTGCTATCAAATTGAGGCAGGATATACACTCAAATATGTGATTACTGGATCATATAGTATTTTTTTTAATTTTGGAGGAACCTGCAAAGAATTTTTCATAGTACTTCTTACATTCCCATCAACAGTGCAAGAATGTTCCAATTTCTCCTAGTCAACATATATACTTACATACATACACCATACAAACATACTTTTGTTTCTTTTGTATACCCATCTTGATAGTTTCAAAGTATTATAACATTGTTTTTTATTTTCATTTCACTAATGATTAGTGCCGTTGAGCATATTTTCACATTAGTTGTTAATGTATATAACATGTTTAGAGAAATACATATTTATATTTAGAGAAATATATATTCATAGCTTGAAGACTTTTCATTGAGGTTTTAATTGTTGTTGCTGTCATTCAGTTGCTCAGTTGAGTCTGACTCTTTGCAACCTCATAGACTGCAGCACTCCAGGCTTCTCTATCCTTCACCATCTTCCAGAGTTTGCTCACACTCATGTCCATTGAGTTGACAAATGCCATCCAATTATCTCATCCTTGGTCACCCCTATCTCCTCTGGCCCTCAGTATTTCCCAGCATCAGGGTCTTTTCCAAACAGTCAGCTCTTCATATCAGGTAGCAAAAGTATTGGAGCTTAAGCCATAGTATCCGTCCTTTCAATGAATATTCAGATTTGATTTCCCTTAGGATTGACTAGTTTGATCTCCTTGCTGTCCAAGGAACTCTCAAAAGTCTTCTTGAACACCACAGTTCAAAAGCATCAATTCTTTGGCACTCAGCCTTCTTTATGGTTCAACTCTCACATCCATACATGACTAATGGAAAAATCATGGATTCAATTAGATGGACCTTTGTTGGTGAAGTTATATCTCTGCTTTTGAATATGCTCTCTAAGTTTGTCATAGCTTTGCTCTGAATTTCATGGCTGCAGCCACCATCCACAGTAATTTTGGAGTCCAGGAAAATAAAATCTGTCACTGTTTCCAGTGTTGCCCCAACTATTTGCCATGATGTGATGAGATCTGGATGCCAAGATCTTAGGTTTTTTAAATGTTGAGCTTTAAGCCAGCTTTTATGCTCTCCTCTTTCACTTCATCAAGAGGCTCTTTAGTTCATCTTCACTTTCTGCCATTGGGGTGGTGTCATCTGCATATCTGAGGTTGTTGATATTTTTCCCAGCAGTCTTGATTCCAGCTTCTGAGTCATCCAGCATGGCATATCGCATGATGTACTCTTGAGAGAGTTAAGACTTAGGCAGGTTGATAGGGAGTCCAAGGCCCCTTTAAGGTGGAAGTGAGCATTTTTGTTCACATTCCTTTGCATTAATCATGTTGGCTGCCCAGGCAACAGTATATCTTGCTCATGCTTTCATTAAGGCTTTTGCAACAATGTATCTTGCCCCAGAGAGCTGGTGTTACTTTAGATATGGAGCTAATGAATATGCAGCAGTAATATCTTAATCATGGGTATAGTTTTCTTTGTCTGTATGTTAATGATTATAATTGTAGCAAATCTTGCCTGGGACCCTGTTTTCTCATATCCATTGCTTACCCAGCAACAGTGTATCTCGCCCAGAGACATTCTGCCAGGAACCCATTCTCCTTGACTAATCTTGGATAGATGTTATCTTGGGATGTACCCTGTGGGAGAAGGATTCTGGTAAAACTTTTACAACCTTCCTTGTACAGTCTTGAAGTATTCTTTTTATCTTCTTAGCAGCTGACTGAAAAGTATATACTGCGCTGCTAAAACTAGTGAGGGGGGTGTACTCTTTCTTCCCCCTTCTGATGTCTATGTCAGAGGCTTTCCTATTCTTTCACTTTAGTAAATTCTCTGCCGCACAAAGCTCTGAATGGCTGAGACTGTGTCTTTGATCCCAGAGTGAAAGTTTCTTTGAATACCATGAATTTGACACCAGCCACTGTAAGATATCACTCTGCATATCAGTTAAATAAGCAGGATGGCAATATACAGTTTGACATACTCCTTTCCCAATTTTGAACCAGTTTGTTGCTCCATGTCTGGTTCGAACTGTTGCTTCTTCAGCTGCATACTGATTTTCCAGGAGCCAGGTGAAGTAGTCTGGTATTCCCATCACTTTAAGAATTTTCCACAGTTTGCTGTGATCAACACAGTCAAGGGCTTTAGCATAGTCAATGAAGCAGAAGTAGACTTTTTTGGGATTTCCCTTGCTTTTTTTGGAATAGATTCAAGGGAGTAGATATGGTAGACTGAGTGCCTGAAGAACTATGAACAGAGGTTTGCAACATTGTACAGGAGGTGGTGACCAAAATTATCCCCATGAAAAAGAATTGCAAGAAGGCAAAGTGATTGTCTGAGGAGGCCTTACAAATAGCTGAGAAAAGAAGAAAAGCAAAAGGCAAAGAATAAAGGGAAAGATATACCCAGCTGAATGCAGAGTTCCGGAGAATAGCAAGGAAAGATGAGAAAGCCATCTTAATGAGCAATGCAAAGAAACAGAGGGGGGAAATAGAATGGAAATCACTACAGGTCTCTTTAAGAAAATTGGAGATACCACGGGAACATTTCAAGCAAAGATAGGCACTGCTGCTGCTGCTAAGTCACCACAGTCGTGTCCGACTCTGTGCGACCCGATAGACGGAAGCCCACCAGGCTCCCCCGTCCCTGGGATTCTCCAGGCAGGAACACTGGAGTGGGTTGCCATTTCCTTCTCCAATGCATGAAAGTGAAAAGTGAAAGAAGTCGCTCAGTCGTGTCCGACTCTTAGCGACCCCATGGACTGCAGCCTACCAGGCTCCTCCATCCATGGGATTTTCCAGGCAAGAGTACTGGAGTGGGTGCCACTGCCTTCTCCAAAGATAGGCACAATAAAGGGCAAAAACGGCAAGGAACTAACAGAAGTGTAGGCAATTAAGAAGAGGTGGCAAGAATACACAGAAGAACTATATAAAAAGGATTTAAATGACCCAGATAACTACGATGGTGTGGTCACTCACCTAGAACCAGAAGTGTGAAGTCAACTGGGCCTTAGGAAGCATTACTACAAAGAAAACTAGTTGACGTGATGGAATTCCAGCTGAGCTATTGCAAATCCTAAAAGATGGTGCTGTCAAAATGCTTCACTCACTATGCCAGCAAATTTGGAACACTCAGCAGTGGCCACAGGACTGGAAAAGGTCTGTTTCCATTCCATTTGCAAAGAAAAGGCATGCCAAACATAGTTCAAATTGCCATACAGTTGCATTCGTCTCATACACCAAACAAATTACGCTCAAATACTTCAAGCTAGGCTTCAACAGTATGTGAACCAAGAACTTCCAGATATACAAGCTGGATTTAGAAAAGGGAGAGGAACCAGAGCTCAAACTGCCAACATATACTGGATCATAGAAAAACCAAGGGAATTCCACATATGAGTGATACAATGTTTGTTTCTCTGTCTTTCTTTGTATCGGATGATAATCTCTAGGTCCATCCATGTTGCTGCAAATGGCATTATTTCATTGTTTTCCTGGCTGAGCAATACTCCATTGAACATATTTGCAAAACAGAAATATACTTACAGATATCAAAACAACTTATAATTACCAAACAGAAAATGTGCAAGGCAGAGAAATGATCAAACATCAGTTTGGGATTAACATACACAGACTACTATGTAGTTGGACTATGAAGAAGGCTGAGCACCGAAGAACTGATGCTTTTGAACTGTGGTGTTGGAGAAGACTCTTGAGAGTCCCTTGGACTGCAAGGAGATCCAACCAGTCCATTCTGAAGGAGATCAGCCCTGGGATTTCTTTGGAAGGAATGATGCTAAAGCTGAAACTCCAGTACTTTGGCCACCTCATGGGAAGCCTTGACTCATTGGAAAAGACTCTGATGCTGGGAGGGATTGGGGGCAGGAGGAGAAGGGGATGACAGAGGATGAGATGGCTGGATGGCATCACTGACTCAATGGGTGTGAGTCTCAGTGAACTCCAGGAGTTGGTGATGGACAGGGAGGCCTGGCGAGCTGCAATTCATGGGGTCGAAAAGAGTCGGACACGACTGAGCAACTGATCTGATCTGATCTGATCTGATCTGATGTATAAGAAAGATAACCAAGAAGGACCTGCTAGATAGCACAGGGAAATCTATTTAACGGCCCGTGATAATCTAAATCAAAAAAGAGAATGTAAAAAAGAACGAGATTTTGCAAAGAGTTGAGCAAAGAAGAGAAGCAAAAGGAAAGGGAGAAAGGGAAAGATATACCCCACTTGAATGCAGAGTCTCGAGAATAGCAAGGAGAGATAAGAAGGCCTTCTTAAATGAACTATGCAAAGAAATAGAGGAAAACAATAGAATGGGGAAGACTAGAGATCTCTTTAAGAAAATGAGATATCAAGGGAGCATTTCATGCAAGGATGGGCATGATAACAGACAAAAATGGTAAGGACCTAACAGAAGCAGAAGAGATTAAGAAGAAGTGGCAAGAATACACAGAAGTCTACAAAAAGATCTTAATGGCCCAGATAACCATGATGCTGTTGTCACTCACCTAAAGCTGAACATCTTGGAGTGTGAAGTCAAGTGATTCTTAGGAAGCATTTATATAAACAATGCTAGTGGAGGTGATAGAATTCCAGCTGAGCTATTTTAAATTCTGAAAGATAACACAGTTAAAGTGCTGCACTCAACATGTCAGAAAATCTGAAAAACTCAGCAGTGGCCACAGGACTGGAAAGGGTCAGTTCTCATTCCAATCCCCAAGAAGGGCAATATCAAAGAATGTTTTAATGATCCTACAACTACTCATTTGACATGCTAGCAAGGTTATGTTCAAATTCCTTCAAACTAGGCTTCATCAATACATGAACTGAGAACTTCCAGATATACAAGCTGGATTTTGAAAAGGCAGAAGAACCAGTGATCAAATTGGTAACATCTGTTGGATCTTGGAGAAAGCAAGGCAATTGCAGACAAACGTCTACTTCTGCTACATTGACTAAGCTAATGCCTTTGACTGTGAATCTCAACAAACCGTTGAAAATTCTTAAAGAGATGGGAGTACCACATCAACTTACCTGCTCCCTGAGAAACTTGCATGTGAATTAAGAAGGAACAGTTAGAACTGAACATGAGACAACTGACTGGTTCAAAGTTGGGGAAGGAGTACAAAGCTGTATATTGTCACACTGCTTGTTTAAATTCTATGCAGAGGTACATCATGAGAAACGCTGGGCTGGAAGAAGCACAAGCTGGAATCAAGATTGCCGGGAGAAATATCAATAACCTCAGATATGCAGATGACACTACCCTTATGGCAGAAAGTGAAGAGGAACTAAAAAGCCTCTTGATGAAAGTGAAAGAGGAGAGTGAAAAAGTTGGCTTAAAGCTCAACATTCAGAAAATGAAGATCATGGCATCCGGTCCCATCACTTCATGGGAAATAGATGGGGAAACAGTGTCAGACTTTATCTTTTTGGGCTCCAAAATCACTGCAGTTGTGACTGCAGCCATGAAATTAAAAGACACTTATATCAACGATAAAATAATGAAATCCTTTCCTGCTTTTTGTGACAAATGGATGGATTTAGACGGTTTTATCCTTTGTGAAAAAAATCATTTAGGGAAAAGAAATACCGTATCACCTCACATATATGTGGCTTTTTTATTTTGAAATTATTATTATTATTATTATTTTACTTTACAATATTGTAATGGTTTTGCCATACATCAACAAGAATCCACCACGAGTGTACACGTGTTCCCCATCCTGAACCCCCCTGCCACCTCCCTCCCCATACCGTCCCTCTGGGTCATCCCAGTGCACCAGCTCCAAGCTTCCTGTATCCTGCATCGAACCTGGACTGGCGATTTGTTTCTTATACGATATTATACATGTTTTAATGCCATTCTCCCAAATCATCCCCCCCTCCCTCTCCCACAGAGTCCAAAGGACTGTGCTATACATCTGTGTCTCTTTTGCTGTCTCCCATACAGGGTTGACATTACCATCTTTCTAAATTCCATATATATGTGTTAGTATACTATATTGGTGTTTTTCTTTCTGGCTTGCTTCACTCTATATAATAGGCTCCAGTTTCATCCACCTCATTAGAACTGATTCAACTGTATTCTTTTTAATGGCTGAGTAATACTCCATTGTGTATATGTACCAGTTTTCTTATCCATTCATCTGCTGATGAGCATTTAGGTTGCTTCTATGTCCTGGCTATTATAAACAGTGCTGCGGTGAACATTGAGGTACATGTGTCTCTTTCAATTCTGGTTTCCTCAGTGTGTATGCCCAGCAGTGGGATTGCTGGGTCATATGGCAGTTCCATTTCCAGTTTTTAAAGGAATCTCCACACTGTTCTCCATAGTGGCTGTACTAGTTTGCATTCCCACCAACAGTGTAAGAGGGTTCCCTTTTCTCCACATCCTCTTCAGCATTTACTACTTGTAGACTTTTGGATGGCAGCCATTCTGACTGGCGTGAAATGGTGCCTCATTGTGGTTTTGATTTGCATTTCTCTGATAATGAGTGATGTTGAGCATCTTTTCATGTGTTTGCTAGCCATCTTTGGAGAAATGTCTATTTAGTTCTTTGGCCCATTTTTTGATTGGGTCGTTTATTTTTCTGGAATTGAGCTGCAGGAGTTGCCTGCATATTTTTGAGATGACTTGTTTGCCAGTTGCTTCATTTGCTTTATTTTCTCCCGTTCTGAAGGCTGTCTTTTCACCTGGCTTATAGTTTCTTTTGTTGTGCAGAAGCTTTTAAGTTTAATTACATCACATTTGTTTATTTTTGCTTTTATTTCCAATATTCTGGGAGGTGGGTCATAGAGGATCCTGCTACGATGTATGTCGGAGAGTGTTTTGCCTATGTTCTCCTCTAAGAGTTTTATAGTTTCTGGTCTTATGTTTAGATCTTTAATCCATTTTGAGTTTATTTTTGTGTATGGTGTTAGAAAGTGTTCTAGTTTCATTCTTTTACAAGTCGTTGACCAGTTTTCCCAGCACCACTTGCTAAAGAGATTGTCTTTTCTCCATTGTATATTCTTGCCTCCTTTGTCAAAGATAAGGTGTCCATAGGTGCGTGGATTTATCTCTGGGCTTTCTATTTCGTTCCATTGATCTATGTTTCTGTCTTTGTGCCAGTACCATACTGTCTTGATGACTGTGGCTTTGTAGTAGAGCCTGAAGTCAGGCAGGTTGATTCCTCCAGTTCCATTCTTCTTTCTCAAGGTTGCTTTGGCTATTTGAGGTTTTTTTGTATTTCCATACAAATTGTGAAATTATTTGTTCTAGCTCTGTGAAAAATACCGTTGGTAGCTTGATAGGGATTGCATTGAATCTATAGATTGCTTTGGGTAGTATACTCATTTTCACTATATTGATTCTTCTGATCCATGAACATGGTATATTTCTCCATCTATTAGTATCCTCTTTGATTTCTTTCATCAGTGTTTTATAGTTTTCTCTATATAGGTCTTTTTTTTCTTTAGGTAGATATATTCCTAAGTATTTTATTCTTTTCGTTGCAATGGTGAATGGAATTGTTTCCTTAATTTCTTTTTCTATTTTCTCATTATTAGCGTATAGGAATGCAAGGGGTTTCTGTGTGTTGATTTTATATCGTGCAACTTTACTATATTCATTGATTAGCTCTAGTAATTTTCTGGTGGAGTCTTTAGGGTTTTCTATGTAGAGGATCATGTCATCTGCAAACAGTGAGAGTTTTACTTCTTCTTTTCCAATTTGGATTCCTTTTATTTCTTTTTCTGCTCTGATTGCTGTGGCCAAAACTTCCAAAACTATGTTGAATAGTAGTGGTGAGAGTGGGCACCCTTGTCTTGTTCCTGACTTTAGAGGAAATGCTTTTAATTTTTCACCATTGAAGATAATGTTTGCTGTGGGTTTGTCATATATAGCTTTTATTATGTTGAGGTATGTTCCTTCTATTCCTGCTTTCTGGAGAGTTTTTACCATCAATGGATGTTGAAATTTATCAAAGACTTTTTCTGCATCTATTGAGATAATCATATGGCTTTTATTTTTCAATTTGTTAATGTGGTGTGATTGATTTGCAGATGTTGAAGAATCCTTGCATCCCTGGGATAAAGCCCACTTGGTCATGGTGTATGATCTTTTTAATGTGTTGTTGGATTCTGATTGCTAGAATTTTATTTTATTTTATTTTTTTGATTGCTAGAATTTTATTAAGGACTTTTGCATCTGTGTTCATCAGTGATATTGGCCTGTAGTTTTCTTTCTTTGTGGCATCTTTGTCAGGTTTTGGTATTAGGGTGATGGTGGCCTCATAGAATGAGTTTGGAAGTTTACCTTCCTCTGCAATTTTCTGGAAGAGTTTGAGTAGGATAGGTGTCAGCTCTTCTCTAAACTTTTGGTAGAATTCAGCTGTGAAGCCGTCTTGATCTGGGCTTTTATTTGCTGGAAGATTTCCGATTACAGTTTCAATTTTCGTACTTGTGATGGATCTGTTAAGATTTTCTATTTCTTCCTGGTTCAGTTTTGGAAAGTTGTACTCTTCTAAGAATTTGTCCATTTTTTCCACGTTGTCCATTTTATTGGCATATAATTGCTCATAGTAGTCTCTTATGATCCTTTGTATTTGTCTGTTGTGATCTCTCCATTTTCATTTCTAATTTTATTGATTTGATTTTTCTCCCTTTGTTTCCTGATGAGTCTGGCTAATGGTTTGTCAATTTTATTTATCCTTTCAAAGAACCAGCTTTTGGCTTTGTTGATTTTTGCTATGGTCTCCTTTCTTTTCTTTTTTTTTCTTTTGCATTTATTTCTGCCCTAATTTTTAAGATTTCTTTCCTCCTACTCACCTTTGGGTTCTTAATTTCTTCCTTTTCTTGTTGCTTTAGGTGTGGAGTTAGGTTATTTATTTGACTTTTTTCTTATTTCTTGAGATATGCCTGTATTGCTATGAACTTTCCCCTTAGCACTGCTTTTACAGTGTCCCATAGGTTTTGGGTTGTTGTGTTTTCATTTTCATTCATTTCTATGCATATTTTGATTTCTTTTTTGATTTATTCTGTGATTTGTTGGTTATTCAGCAGCGTGTTGTTCAGCCTCCATATGTTGCAATTTTTAATATTTTTTTCTCCTGTAATTGAGATCTAATATTATTGCATTGTGGTCAGAAAAGATGCTTGGAATGATTTCAATTTTTTTGAATTTACCAAGGCTAGATTTATGGCCCAGGATGTGATCTATCCTGGAGAAGGTTTCATGTGCACTTGAGAAAAACGTGAAATTCACTATTTTGGGGTGAAATGTCCTATAGATATCAATTAGGTCTAATTGGTCTATTGTATCATTTAAAGCTTGTGTTTCTTTGTTAATTTTCTGTTTAGTTGATCTATCCATAGGTGTGAGTGGGGTATTAAAGTCTCCCACTATTATTGTGTTATTGTTAATTTCCCCTTTCATACCTGTTAGCATTTGTCTTACATATTGCGGTGTTCCTATGTTGGGTGCATATAAATTTATAATTGTTACATCTTCTTCTTGGATTGATCCTTTGATCATTATGTAGCGTCCTTCTTTGTCTCTTTTTACAGCCTTTGTTTTAAAGTCTATTTTATCTGATATGAGTATTGCTACTCCTGCTTTCTATTGATCTTTATTTGCATGGAATATCTTTTTCCAGCCCTTCACTTTCAGTCTGTATGTGTCCCCTGTTTTGAGGTGGGTCTCTTGTAGACAACATATGTAGGGGTCTTGTTTTTGTGTCCATTCAGTCAGTCTTTGTCTTTTGGTTGGGGCATTCAACCCATTTACGTTTAAGGCAATTATTGATAAGTATGATCCCATTGCCATTTACTTTATTGTTTTTGGGTTCGTGTTTATACACTGTTTTTGTGTCTCCTGTCTAGAGAATATCCTTTAGCATTTGTTGGAGAGCTGGTTTGGTCGTGCTGAATTCTCTCAGCTTTTGCTTGTCTGTAAAGCTTTTGATTTCTCCTTCATATTTGAATGAGATCCTTGCTGGGTACAGTAACCTGGGCTGTAGATTATTTTCTTTCATCACTTTAAGTATGTCTTGCCATTCCCTCCTGGCCTGAAGAGTTTCTATTGAAAGATCAGCTATTATCCTTATGGGAATCCTCTTGTGTGTTACTTGTTTTTTTCCCTTGCTGCTTTTAATATTTGTTCTTTGTATTTGATCTTTGTTGATTTGATTAATATGTGTCTTGGGGTATTTTGCCTTGGGTTTATCCTGTTTGGGACTCTCTGGGTTTCTTGGACTTGGGTGATTATTTCCTTCCCCATTTTAGGGAAGTTTTCAACTATTATCTCCTCAAGTATTTTCTCATGGTCTTTCTTTTTGTCTTCTTCTTCTGGGACTCCTATGATTTGAATGTTGTGGCATTTAACACTGTCCTGGAGGCCTCTGAGATTCTAGAGTAGAGGTTAGATTTTAAAAAATACAATATTAAAGAAAAGAAGAAGAAGAAGAAGAAGAAAAGAAAAACAAAGTCACAAAAGTTATTAAAATATATATATATGAAGTCTGCTTTAAAAAATAGTCTTTTTTGAAAAGAAATAGTAGGTTATAAAAATGAAAATTAAAGGAGTAATACAGGACTTAAATTTTTTTTTTAATTTAAAAAAACGAAAAGAAAGAAAAGAAAAAAAAAGAAGAAGAAGGAAAAAAGAAGAGAATGATCGTAAAAAGAGTAAAAATAAATCTAGGACTTTCTCTGGTGTTGTTGTGGGCAGTGTGAGGTCAGTTCATTTTCGGATAGTTTCTTGGTCTGGCTTATATTTCTCAAGTTCTATAGGCCCCTTCCTATGTAGTCGGTACTAACTACAGGGTTTTAATCTATTGCACCTGTCACTTCCAAGGCGGTTCCCTGGGTTTTAGCTTCTGTTTGCTGGTCTCTTCAGGGTCTGATTTCCGCTCTGACACAAGGCGGTGGTAGTGGACACTTTTTTAGGCTCACTTGCTCAGTCGCGCTGTGGGGAGGGAGGGACGCTGGATACAAATAACACTGACGTGTGCTCGCAGTGTCTCTGCCACACTGGGCCTGCCACCGCTCACGGCGCGTGCACCCATCCTGCCCACACTGCTCAGGCTCTAGGTTGCTCCACCAGGAACCGTCCGAGGCTGGCCCTGGGCTGCAGGCACCTCCCAGGTAAGCCACTCGGGTTCAGGCACTCGGGTAGTCCTCAGAGGCGCAGACTCCGTTGGCCCTGCGTTTTGTGCCCTTCCCAGCTCCGAGCAGCTCGGGTAGTGAGGTGTTTGGTGACAGTGGTCACTGCGACTTATCGCCTCTCCCGTCCCTGCCGCTGAGTTTTCTGGGTGTACAACCGGCACACCTTCTCAGGCAGACGACTGCCCAGAATCCCAATAAGTCATAGTAAGCAAAGAAGCCTGCTTGCAGTTTGGCAGATAATGTCTCTCTGGGGTGCGATTGCCCCCTTCCGGCTCTGGCTGCCTGTCACCAGAGGGGGAAGGTCTGCAGCCAGCTAGTTCTGTTCCACCCTTTGTTCTGTGCATGGGCCTGGCAGTGTCTTAGGGCTTTTTGCGTGGTAGCTATCCCACAGTCTGGCTTGCTAGCTCAAATTAGTTTGCTCTGATTATCCTCAGGGGCATTCCAGCGTGATCCTTACTCTAAGCAATGCAGCTTGCTAGTGGCGGGCGCAGGCATCTGCACTGCTTCTCCGCTGGGGGAGTTACCGTTGGGCTCCTAATCTGTGGGTTTTAATTATTTACTTATTTTTCCTCCCTATTATGTTGCCCTCTATGCTTCCAAGGCTCAGCACAGACTCAGCAGTGAGAGTGTTTCCCGGTGTTTGGAAACTTCTCTCTTTTTAAGACTCCCTTCCCAGGACAGAGCTTCGTCCCTACATCTTTTGTCTCTTTTTTTGTCTTTTATATTTTTCCTACCTCCTTTTGCAGACAATGGGCTGCTTTTCTGGGTGCCTGATGTCTTCTGCCGGCATTCAAAAGTTGTTTTGTGGATTTTACTCAGCGTTTAAATGTTCTTTTGATGAATTTGTGGGCGAGAAAGTGATCTCCCCCTGTCCTATTCCTCTGCCATCTTAGGACTGCCTCATGGTTTTTTAAAGAAAATCCAAAAAAAATAATAAATCGGAATCAGATTCATACATACATAGAACAAATGGTGGTTGCCAGAAGGGAAGGCATTGGGTAATTAAATAGATAAAGGGAGTATACAGGCATAAACTCTGTAATAAATAAATAAATCTGGGGATATAATTTACAGCATAAACAATATGTATTGTTCAGTTCACTTCAGTTCAGTCGCTGAGTCTTGTCCAACTCTTTGTGACCCCATGAATTGCAGCACACCAGGCCTCCCTGTCCAGCACCAACTCCCATAGTTCACTCAAACTCATGTCCATCGAGTCAGTGATGCCATCCAGCCATCTCATCCTCTGTCGTCCCTTCTCCTCTTGCCCCCAGTCCCTCCCAGCATCAGGGTCTTTTCCAATGAGTCAATTCTTCACATGAGGTGGCCCAAGTATTGGAGTTTCAGCTTTAGCATCAGTCCTTCCAATGAACACCCAGGACTGATATCCCTTAGGATGGACTGGTTGGACCTCCTTGCAGTCCAAGGGACTCTCAACAGTCTTCTCCAACACCACAGTTCAAAAGCATCAATTCTTTGGGACTCAGCTTTGTTCACAGTCCAACTCTCACAATCATACATGACCACTGGAAAAACCATAGCCTTGACTAGACGAACCTTTGTTGGCAAAGTAATATCTCTGCTTTTTAATATGCTATCTAGTTTGGTCATAACTTTCTTTCCAAGGAGTCAGTGTCTTTTAATTTCATGACTGCAATCACCATCTGCAGTGATTTTCGAGCCCCCGAAAATAAAGTGTGACACTGTTTCCCCATCTATTTCCCATAAAGTGATGGGACCAGATGTCTTAGTCATTGTATTATTAATATAAAACCTTACATGAGAATAGACGGTTATTAGATTTATTGAGATGGTCATTTCATAATGTATTTGCTGTATGTGGTTAGTCACTCAATCATGTCTGACTCTGTGTGACCCCATGGACTGTAGCCAGCTAGCCTCCTCTGTCCATGGGGATTCTCCAGGCAAGAATACTGGAGTGGGTTGCTGTGCCCTCCTCCAGGAGATCTTCCCAACCCAGGAATCGAACCCAGGTCTCCCGCAATGCCGGCAGATTCTTCACCATCTGAGCCACCAGGGAATATAACTGTCACATCACTAGGCAGTGCACCAGAAAGTAACCCAGCATTACAGTCGGCTATACTGCAATTAAAGCATATTCACATGGCCAGGCTCACCAGAGATACTGTGCACAATAACACACCTTAGGCAATGGCTAGTGTATAAAAGATTATTGATGGCTATTCATTGTGCCCTTATGGGTGATTACTTCAAAGAAAAGTTAAATCATTAAATTTTTTCCTTCATACTTCACCCCAACCAATATGGTCAGTATTCATGATCCAGCTTTTTGTAAACTCTTTACTGAATTTATTACAATATTGCTTCTACATTATTTATTTCTGTTCATTTGTTTGGCCACAACACACGTGGAATCACAGTTACTGGACCAGAGATCAAACCCACACACCCCTGCATTGCAAGCCAAAGTCTTAATCAGTGGATCATGAGGGAAGACCCCGTTACCCAGTTTTAAATAACAACAATAATAATAATACATGGACAAGTGTTCCGCCTGTGAGTTTGATATCAGTAGGAACAATTTTGGCTTAAGTGATTCAGATCTGACAAATAGTGCCTATCACAGGGGAGAGAGGTCAGGGGTCGGAGATACACTCTTGGTTCCATGTTGGGCAGAAGCTCTCCTGGACTCCTGCTTCATTACCCCAAGCGCATGGTGACTTTGCCACTAAAATTGATGCCACAGACCCCCACCACAGTATTCACCTTTCTGGTATGAATTAGAGAAAGAGTATTTGTATTCTTATTATATCTGTATATATTTACAGAAAAAAAAAACCATCACAGCATATCCACTCATGGAATCCCCTACCATTCAGGTTAAAAATATAAGTGCCACTGTCATTTTTGCTCACTCCCAAGTTTTGTCCCCCAAAGCTAACCATTATCATAACTCTATAAGTCACTGCTATTCATTCTAAGTAGAGCTTGATTGGTACAGTCATTTTGAGAATGCCCTAGATAAGTGCCTAAATAAAAATGAACTTTACATGATACAGTTGCTCACCAAGAAAAATGAAAGGACAGAATGATTTACAGCAAGAACAATTCACACTCCTGTTCTCTTTGAAGCTGTGAATGTAGACAATCCAGATCAACATAGGCTTGGTGATGAAGTTAGAACAAAAAGAAGGATTGGCATGGATAACACCTCTTTGCTGATCTTTAGCCAACACTGTAGTCACTGGATTACCTTATAAACTCCTTTAGTCCCATGGGAGCAGAACATCTTAAAGGGAAGACTTTTAACTTTAGAGTAGATTACAGAAATTGGGGGCACAATAAAGAAAGATGGAAGGAAAGGAGCCTCTATTTTATAAAATGAATGTAAAATTTAATGAGATTGAGGGAAAAAAGTGTGCCTTTCTGCTCAGGAACACACTTTAAGATATAAACTTTCAGTTCAGTTCAGTTCAGTTGCTCAGTCGTGTCAAACTCTTTGTGACCCCATAAATCCCAGCACGCCAGACCTCCCTGTCCATCACCAACTCCCGGAGTCCACTCAAACTCATGCCCGTTGAATCGGTGATGCCATCCAGCCATCTCATCCTCTGTCGTCCCCTTCTCCTCCTGCCCCCAATGCCTCCCAACATCAGGGTCTTTTCCAATGACTCTTTGCACGAGGTGGCCAAAGTATTGGAGTTTCATCTTTAGCATCAGTTGTTCCAATGAACACCCAGGACTGACTCATTTAGGATGGACTGGTTGGACCTCTTTTCAGTCCAAGGGACTTGCAATAGTCTTCTCCAGCACCACAGTTCAAAAACATCAATTCTTCAGCAGTCAGCTTTCTTCACAGTCCAACTCTCACATCCATACATGACCACAGGAAAAACCACAGCCTTGACTAGACAGACCTTTAGTGGCAAAGCAATATCTCTGATTTTTAATATGCTATCTAGTTTGGTCATAACTTTCTTTCCAAGGGGTAAGTGTCTTTTAATTTCATGGCTGCAATCACCATGTGCAGTGATTTTGGAGCTCCAAAAAATAAAGTCTGACATTGTTTCCACTGTTCTCCCATCTATTTGCCATGAAGTGATGGGACCAGGTGCCATGATCTTAGTTTTCTGAATGTTGAGCTTTAAGCCAACTTTTTCACTCTTCTCTTTCACTTTCATCAAGAAGCTTTTTAGTTTCCCTTCACTTTCTACCATAAGGATGGTGTCATCTGCATATCTGAGATTATTGATATTTCTCTCGGCAATCTTGATTCCAGCTTGTGCTTCTTCCAGCCCAGCGTTTCTCATGATATACTCTGCATAGAAGTTAAATAAGCAGGCTGACAATATACAGCCTTGACATATTCCATTTCCTATTTGGAACCAGTCTGTTGTTCCATGTTCAGTGCTAACTGCTGCTTCCTGACCTGCATATAGGTTTCTCAAGAGGCAGGTCAGGTGGTCTGGTATTCCCATCTCTTTCAGAACTTTCCACAGTTTATTGTGAACCACACAAGCCAGGCTTCAGCAATACGTGAACTGTTTACTTCCAGATGTTCAAGCTGGTTTTAGGAAAGGTAGAGGAACCAGAGATCAAATTGCCAACATATGCTGGATCATTGAAAAAGCAAGAGAGTTCCAGGAAAACATCTATTTCTGCTTTATTGACTATGCCAAAGCCTTTGACTGTGTGGATCACAATAAACTGTGGAAAATTCTTCAAGAGATGGGAATACCAGACCACCTGACCTGCCTCTTGAGAAACCTATATGCAAGTCAGGAAGCAACAGCTAGAACTGGACATGGAACAACAGACTGGTTCCAAATTGTGAAAGGAGTACTTCAAGGCTGTATATTGTCAACCTGCTTATATAACTTATATTCAGAGTACATCATAATAAACACTGGGCTGGAAGAAACACAAGCTGGAATCAAGATTGCCGGGAGAAATATCAATAACCTCAGATATGCAGATGGCACCACCCTTATGGCAGAAAGTGAAGAGGAACGAAAAAGCCTCTTGATGAAAATGAAAGAGAAGAGAGACAAAGTTGGCTTAAAGCTCAACATTCAGAAAATGAAGATCATGGCATCTGGTCCCATCACTTCATGGGAAATAGATGAGGAAACAGAGGAAACAGTGTCAGACTTTTTTCTGGGCTCCAAAATCACTGCAGATGGTGATTGCAGCCATGAAATAAAAAGATGCTTACTTCTTGGAAGGAAAGTTATGACCAACCTAAATAGCATATTAAAAAGCAGAGACATTACTTTGCCAACAAAGGTCCATCTAGTCAAGGCTGTGGTTTTTCCAGTGGTCATGTATGGATGTGAGAGTTGGACTGTGAAGGAAGCTGAGCACTGAAGAATTGATGCTTTTGAACTGTGGTGTTGGAGAAGACTGTTTAGAGTCCCTTGGACTGCAAGGAGGTCCAACCATTCCATCATAAATGAGTCAGTCCTGCGTGTTCTTTGGAAGGACTGATGCTAAAGCTGAAACCAATACTTTGGCCACCTCGTGCAAAGAGTTGACTCATTGGAAAAGACCCTGATGCTGGGAGGAATTGGGGGCAAGAGGAGAAGGGGACGACAAAGGATGAGATGGCTGGATGGCATCACCAACTCGATGGACATGAGTTTGAGTGGACTCCAGGTGTTGGTGATGGACAGGTAGGCCTGGCGTGCTGCAATTCATGGGGTTGCAAAGAGTCGAACACAACTGAGCGAGTGAACTGAGCTGAACACATCAAACTTTAGGGAGGACAAAAATATCCATTTCATAATATGTATTACTGAAAAAATAAAAAAGCAAGTAATCTAAACATCTCTCTAAAGAAGATTCTACAAGTAAATTGTGATATGTGATCACATTTAAAACAATTGAAATAAGTGAACTAGAATATGGTAGATTTGGAAAAGGGGATCAAGACCTCTGCAGAGTACATTCTGACATATAGCTGGAGAGGGGACATAGCCCTGCGATAGGAGAGTGAAGGTGTATTGCTGACCTTGCCAGATGAAAGCAGACTGCCTCCCTGCTCTCCTGTGTCAGTGACCAGGGCTGCCAGAACTAATTAATACACGGTGACTTTTCACAATAGGAATTTGCTCTCTTGCAGGTCTAGAGGATAGATGTCCAAAATCAAGTTGTCTCCAGGGCCTGCTGCATTTAAAAATTCGTGACAAACACTTTTCTGTGACTTTTCCTGGCTTCTGGAGCCTCTGGCATCCTTGGCATTCCTTCCCCTGCCCCTGTTGTTGCATCACTCCAACCTCTGCCCAGCTTTTACTTGCCCTTCTTCCTTGTGTTTTGTGTGTGTTTCCTCTCTTCTTCTCAGAAGAACACCTGCCAGTGCATTTAGGGCCCACCTAATCCAGCATGACCTCATCCTAACTAATTCATTTGGAAAGATCCTATTTCCAATTAAGGTCACACTCTGCATTTTCAGGCAGACATTTTTTGAGGGGAGGGGGTCACTATGGAGCCTACCAGAATCCTATTCCATGTGCTGAAGGTAATTTACTCTGCAGTTGCTGAATGTATTGTTCTATGTCAAGTAGAATCGATTTGGTTGATATGTAGAATCAATTGTAACATGACTACAATTTTTCTCTTGCATTATTATTTAGAGAGATATGGTAAAATACCACCTATATCACCTATAATTTGGATATGTGTGTGTCTTCATCACTCAGTTGTGTCTGACTCTTTACAACTTCTTGGAATGTGCCCACCAGGCTCCTCTGTCCATGCAATTCTCCAGGCAAGAATACTGAAATGTGTTGCCAATCTATTTCTTTCTTTTTAAAAATTTATTTATTATAATTTAGGCTAATTACTTTATAATATTGCAGTGATTTTGGCCATACATTGACATGAATCAGCCATGGGTGTACATGTGTTCCCCATCCTGAACCCCCTCCCACCTCTCTCCCCATCCCATCCCTCAGGGTCATCCCAGTGCACCAGCTCTGAGCGCCCTGTCCCATGCATCAAACCTGGACTGGCGCTATTTCACATATGATAATATACAAGATTCAATGCTATTCTCTCAAATCATCCCACCCTCACCTTCTCCCACAGAGTCCAAAATTCTGTTCTATACATCTGTGTCTCTTTTGCTGTATCACATATAGGGTCATCATTACCATCTTTCTAAATTCCATATATATGTGTTAATATACTGTATTGGTGTTTTTCTTTCTGACTTACTTCATTCTGTATAATAGGTGCCAGTTTCATCCACCTCATTAGAACTGACTCAAATGAATTCTTTTTAATAGCTGGGTAATATTCCATTGTGTATATATACCATGGTTTTCTTATCCATTCGTCTGCCGATAGACATCTAGGTTGCTTCCATGTCCTGGCTATTGTAAACAGTGCTGTGATGAACATTGGGGTACCTGTGTCTTTTTCAATTCTGGTTTCCTCAGTGTGTATGCTCAGAAGTGGGATTATTTCTTTTTAATTCATCAGTTTTTACTTCCTATATTTTAAGTCTCTATTAGTTGTATACAAATTTAAATTTCCCTGTGACCCAGGTGGATAATACATTTTCATTATGACATGTCCCTTTACAAATAAGCTTTTCCCCAGAAGTCTAGTTTGTCTAATAATTATTAAGGCATGTGAGCTTTGTTTATCTTAGAATGTATATGATACAATTTTCTCCAGCATTTCCATTTCAAATTCTCTATATTAAATTAAACATTAAATATATATCATGTTTATAATTTTGTTTTGGTTTTCCAACTGAATTAAAATATTTTCTTTTAATGGATGTGATATATTTAAGCTATATTCAGTGAGTGTAGGGCTGCTTTGACGAGAATCCAAATAGCCAAAAACAGGACAATTTTAGCATGAAAAATGGTCATAAGGGTAATAAGTGTCATTGAAAGGGCAGTGCTGTTGCCCTGGGTACAGACTTCCCACCTGTCACTTTTCCTCACAAGAACAGATGAGAATGGAACAGAGGAGGAGAAAGGGCTGTGGGCCAGGAGGTCCCACCTGCTGCCCAGGGAGATCTTTCTAAGACATCCATAGAGTACATATAAGTTGTCTGCATTTCTCTACTATTTGCCCTACCCACACTCAGGGCTCTCTGATGGTCTTCCTGCCTCCCCTGTACTGGACTGAGATGCATCAAAGGACGATTGGCCACAGGATTGCAGCTCCTGGGACCCAGGAGGATGTGAGCCCCAGTGCGCTCGGAAGCCCAGGTCTCACCTAATTGGCCATTTGAGGCCTCAAGTCCCAGACCTGCAAATAGCATCTTCAGAGCAGAGTGACCCTCAGGTACAGGAACCTGACATATTGCCCAGATGACAGATAATGTGTAGAGTCAGGTGACTGAGTCCATGCCCTGCTCTGCTTTTATCAAGACCCAGGAGTTCCTGCAGCCAGAGCCTGCTTCCCCCCATGTCCCCTCCTCCCTCTCACTTTCGTGAACAGGAGGCCAGAGGTGAACAAAGGAGGGGGTCCTCAGTGCCATGTCATTATCAGCAGCACAGACCTGGGTCAGGAGTCCTGTCCTCCCTGGGAGCACAGCGTCCTGGGTGAACCATGTCCCTCCTGACATCACAGGAGCAGTGTGGTCATCACTCAGCAGGGCATGGTCAGCATCACTGACAGGTGAGTTCTGGGAGTCTGGATCCTGGACAACAAAGTCCCCCATGCCCCACTGCCCCGGGCAGGATCAGTTAGGGCAGCAGGTCTGAGCTTAACAAGAGTAGAAATAATCAGGGGATTATTACAAAGGTGGATTTTAAGTCAATGGCCTGAGATCCTGAAGCTAACAAGCATCAGGCACTGCTGGTGCTGCAGGAGCTCAGATCACACTTGAGTGATGAGAGTTTGCAAGGAAAGGATTCAGGACACAGTCACTACAAATATTCAATAGATCCTTGAAAGCAGCGCTGGGTTTCTCTGCTTCACCCTGGAGGTATTTGTCAGGTTCAACTCAGAAGCAGGTTTACTGAAGCCACTGCAGTAGCCCCACTTGGTCATCTCAACAAGCCAGAAGAATGTGTTTGTTCAGTTTTTCAAAATAAGCTTGGAAGCTTGGCTTCCCAGGTGAAAATGCCAAGCAGTCCTCATGTGTTCCCCAGGCATGTGAGGGGTCACTGTGGTGATGACTCAAGGCCCCTGAGGTGGATGAATTGTCCTAGGAAACAGACAAATAAATAAAGCTGGGAATCCTCGGGGATATAACAGCAAGGTCACCAAATCTGGGGATAGTGGGTGAAGGTGGTCACTCGGGTAACTTTGAGATTATTATGAGATGAGGACCTGGACAGGCAGACAGGGTGTGTGTGTGTGTGTGTGTGTGTGTGTGTGTGTGTGCAGGACAGGCCTCGGTGCATAGGGCTTGGTGGCCAACCTGTGTAGGGCAGCACCCTGTCCAGCCTCAGTGCCCATATCCAAATTCACATTTGAGTGGACCCTGCCTGCACGTGTCAGACAGACTGTCCCCCTCTGCTGTCATGAGAGGATTAGACTTAAGTCTCCCAGGAGAGGAAAGCGGGACCACTAACCCTTGTACCTTGTACAACTTTTGGTTGCAAAGTATGGGCTCTTACAGATCATCTTCCAAGAGAACTTCAAGCTGAGAGGGAGCATGGAGGTCATCACTCCTCCACACCACCACAGACCACCCAGCCTCTGACTGCACACCCCTAGTGCACTGGAGCTCTCTCCCTGCAAAGGCAGCCAGCTGTGCCATGCTGCTGACCTGCCCTCTAGGGACTGTGGAGTTTTCTCTGACATACTTTACATCCTCCCCCTAATCCTTCTCACCTTCCTGAGTGGCACTGTGGCGCTGTGCCCACCCTCCTTCCCACTGCTCGCTCTCTAAGTTGCATCTCCCAACCATTCCTCTGGCCACCACACAGCAGGTCCCCATGTCCCATGAGGGTGTGGTGGTCAGCCTGGTCCAGTGTGGCCAAGGGAGGTCTGGGCTGTGACGGGGACATGAAGCAGCACCCAGACACTGAGCAGATGTGACTGTGTTGGAGGCTCCCACTGCTCCAAGCAATGACTATATGAGATGTGCTGAGGAGCCAGGGGCATAGAAGTAAGGACAGGAGGACATCCCCACATCCCAAATGTGTCACAGCCTCTGTCCTGCTGCTTCTCAGGCCATGAAGCTTGGCTGTCCCCTCCCCATTAATTGTCCACTCTCTGCATTGCAAGAAAAAACCCTTATATTCTCAAGGATGCAAACAGCTCTGTTGATGTTTTCCATCATGCCAAGATAGATCTCAGGGTCTGCAGGAAAGATAGACATAGCACTCCAGTAGCCTGGTGTCCCCTGCTCATATTTTTAAACATCAGGACATTGGCTTGAGGCCCCCTGAGATCCTCAAGGATGCACAGTGCTCTGCAGACAGGATGAAGCTGTGGTCCAGGTTCACATATTGATGCTACATGGGGCTCATGGTCTGCAGGACAGACTGAGAGAAATTTTCCTGGTTGGTGCTGGTTCCTGCTCTGGTCCCAGCCTGGCCTGGAGGTACAATCATCAACAACATACCACCAGACTGGCATGAGGTGTTCAATAAATATTTATAAAATTAGTGAATGAATTAATAAGACAGGAAAGTGCAGGATTAGATACTTGAGTGAGGAGTGGAAATTACACAGCTCAGGAACATCCCTATGGAGATGGAAAGCATTTATTGAGAAGAGACAGAGGAGACTGCAACACTCCTCACACTTTAAGTTTTCAGCCTCCAAAGCTCCTGGCAGCCACTACAAACCCCATAACAGTACTTCAGAGTCGCCCAGAGAGAGTAAACTTCCATATTTATGCATTAATGAATCAGAGGAAATGTTCCCTTTTCAGGTCAGTCCATACTCATCTGGAAGCACAACTGGGCAGCTGGTGGTCTCTTGGTCACTGTGCAGTGAGGTGGTGCAATGTCCTTGATCTCCAAGGCAGGACGATCATGTGACATTGACCTGCTCCCTCTCCCTGTCTCCCACCTGCTCTCTGCTCTCTGTGACGTGTCATGGTCAGGATTATGTCACCCCACAGAAATGGAAACCTCTCAGTGATGCCTCTGCAGGAATTTGTGCTGGATGGGTTTGGGGGTGGCCCACAGACCCAGGCCCTGCTGTTTGCTCTGTTCCTTGTTCTGTACTTGGTGGCCATCCTGGGGAACCTCACCATGATCGTGGTCATCACGCTGGATGCCTGTCTGCACTCCCCAGTGTACTTCTTCCTCAAGAACCTCTCCTTCCTGGACCTATGCTATTCATCTGTCATCTACCCTAAGACCCTCACTTGCCGGTTCCCAGCGTGAGGAACTCCGCCCGTGGCAAAGGTCATGAGGAGGGAGGCTCGGCATACGCAAAGGCGGGATCAAGCTTCAGGAGTCCCCCTGGAAATTCTCGAGCATCTACCCCCCAAACCAGAGTCTGCCTACTTTACTGCTTTGTGCTCTCACCTACACCTCTGACTTTACGGGGGGCTGTCCCCCCCCCACCTCTCTCTGAAAAAGAGTTAACTTACAGCTCCAGTTAATAAAGTTCCTGGGCCTGACAAGAGTGTTTCCACCTACAAACGCCTTTGAAAGTCCTCTAGCCTGCCTCAATAGGTTTTTCTGGCCACATGTGATTGTTCAGAGCCTCCTAACTGTGAGAGGCATGAGATGTTCTAAACTATCTAAATACAGATTCCTTTGAGCAGTTAAAAGATTGATTAGAAATTGTATTGGTGAAGGGTTTTTCACTTTTTGGGCCAATGTTTGCTGCTAAGTTTCCATATCCCTTACCTACTGTGTCTCTGGCAGTGTATTGATTGATATAATTGGTGTATAGGAATGTAAGTAGTAGCTTTAATGTTTGTAAGTTAATTCTTTTCTTGTTATAGCCCACCACACCTTTGCCCTATAGGAATGCAACTTTAATGCTTTTGGAAGGTGGCGTCTGACTTTAGAATCATCACCTTTAGAGAAAAATAAGTTTTCTGAAGGAAGGATCTTAAAATGTTAACAGGCCTCCTGGCCAGAAGATGATGTAAATCACCTAAACTTTTGCATATGATAAGTTTGAAAGCCTGGCTTCAATTAGGATCAAGGACTGCTGTCCTTGCATGACTCTACCCTTCCCCCATTATCCTCTATGCACAACTTAAGGTACAAAAACCAGTTTGGAAAATAAAGTGTGGGCTTTGTTCACCGAAACTTGGTCTCCCCATGTCGTTCTTTCTCTCACCTTCTGGCTGAATTCCCATCTGGGGCGGGGAGGCTCGTCAAGCCTACTAATTTTGCCTGGGCTTCTAAGTTCTGACTGGGGAGGCCTTAGTGTCTCCTCTCCTTCGGGAGAACGGGAGGATGCCTGCGGCCTACGTAGGTGACGCAAATTCCTTATTTTGGAGTTTTATTAGCTTTCCACGTAAACCAAGTTATTCAGCCTCTTTTCTCCACTAAATTTTCTCACTGAGCTATCCTTATTTAACTACTCTTTATATCCTTAATTAACGTTTAATTAAGCAATTGTTTCCTGATCCTCGCCGACGCCGTCCCTGCTCTGATTTCCCTGGATCCACTGGGGCTGGACCTCGGCACTCACTGACCTCCTTTCCTCTTCCAAGGTCATCACCTTAGGGGGATGTATCACCCAGTTCATCTTCATCTCCCTGCTCCTCACCACTGAGGGATTCCTCTTGGCTGTGATGGCCTATGACCGCTTCATGGCCATCTGCAGCCCCCTACTGCCGGGAGCCAGTGTGAGGAACTCCGCCCATGGCAAAGGTCATGAGGAAGGAGGCTGGGCATACACAAAGGTGGGATCGAGTCTCAGGAGTCCCCCTGGAAATTCTCGAGCATCTACTCCCAAAACCAGAGTCTGCCTACTTTACTGCTTTGTGCTCTCACCTACACCTCTGACTTTATGGGATGCTGTCCCCCAACACCTCTCTCTGAAAAAGAGTTAACTTACAGCTCCAGTTAATAATAATTCTTGGGCGTGACAGGAGTGTTTTAACCTACAAACTCCTCTGAAGGTTCTCTAGCCTGCCTGACAGGCTTGTCCGGCCACATGTGATTGTTTTAAACCTTCTAAAAACAGGTTCTTTAGAGAAGTTAGAAAACTATTAGTATAAGTATAGTGGGCTGATTAGAAATTGTATTGGTGAAGGGTTTTTCATTTGTTGAGCCAATGTTTACTGCTAAAGTCTCCACATCCCCTACCCTTATACACATTAATGAATATACAGAAGAAATAAGTATTAACCTTCGATATTAATCACGTTAGACCTTAGGCTAAGCAAATTCTTTCCTTAATTAAAACCCACTACACCCTCACCCTATAGGAATGTAACTTTATCTGGTACCTTCGGAAGGTGGCGTCTGTTTTAAGAATAATCACCCCTGGAGAAATAAGTGTTCTGGTTGACTGACCGCTGTCACAAGGAGAGGGTCATAAATTGTCAGCAGGCCCCCTGGCCAGAAGGTGATGTAACACCCCTAAGACCTCTGTATACATCTGTTTGAAGCACCTGACTTTAATAAAAGTCAGGACTGCTGACCCCGCGTGACTTCTATATAACATCTCAGTGTATAAAAATAGACACTGAAAAAATAAAAAATGGGATCAGTTCCTCGAAATACTGGTCTCCCCATGCCGTTCTTTCTCTCATTTTCTGGCTGAATTCCATCTGGGGCGTGGAGGCTCGTCAAGCCTACTAATTATGCCTGGGCTTCTAAGATCTGACTGGAAAGGCCTTAGTGTCTCCTCTCCTTCGGGAGAACGGGAGGATGCCTGCGGCCTATGTAGGTGATGTAAATTCCTTGCCTTGGAATTTTACTAGCTTTCCACGTAAACCAAATTATTCAGCCTCTTTTCTCTGCTGAATTTTCCTGCTGAGCTATCCTCACTTAACCACTCTATAAGCCTCTGGTAAATATTTAATCTAGCAATTGTTTCCTGATCGCCGATGCCATCTCCCCTTCGAATTTCCCTGGATCCACCAGGGCTGGACCCCAGCACCCTACGCTACCCCATCACCATGTGCCCCTCGGTCTGTGCCCACCTGATGCTGGATTGCTACTGCGGGGGCTGCCTCAGCTCCATCCTGCAGACCATCCTGCACTCCATCACATTCAGCCTCCCGTTCTGCAGCTCCAACCACATTGACCACTTCCTGTGTGATGTCCCTCCATTGCTCAAACTTGCCTGTGCTGACACTACCATCAATGAGCTGGTCTTGTTTAGCATTTGTGGTCTCATCATCGTGGGCACCACACTCATGGTCCTCACCTCCTATGGCTACATCACAGTGACCATCCTGAGGATGCGCTCAGGAGGAGGGAGACACAAGCTCTTCTCCACCTGTGGCTCCCACATGACAGCTGTGTGTCTCTTTTATGGGACTCTTTTTGTCATGTATGCCCAGCCGGGAGCTGTGGAGTCCATGGAGCAAGGCAAGGTGGTCTCTGTCTTCTACACCTTGGTCGTCCTGATGCTCAACCCCCTCATCTACAGTCTGAGAAACAAGGAGGTCAAGGATGGCCTGAGGAGACTGGGGCAGAAACACACAGCCACGTGAAGGAGAGTGACCAGAGAGACTGGTTGTTCCGAGACAGGGCAAGAGGGCTCTGGGAGAGGTACAGGCTTTGGTTTGAGGAATTCACTCCTCATTCACCCAACTCATTTCTTTCATCCAAACTTTCATTGAACCCTTCATAGGAGCACTTCATGGAGCATACATTGCAAGGATGAGATGCAATAAAGAACAAAGCTCTTTTGCCAGCAGAAAAGTAACAGTGCAAGGATGGAGAAAGGTCATAATCTTGAACTCTGGATAACACAGTGGGCAACATAATGAACGAGAATCTCTAAGCAGCCTGTATGTCCCAAGTTCAATATCCTCCAGTGAAAATACATAGACTAGACAGATTTTGAGGCTTCTCCCTTCAAGTTGTTGCTGAACCTAATGTAAGTAAGTGTTCAGCTGTCTCCCCTGGACCACCTAGCAGGGGGGCCTTAGGACACTCAGCCTTGGTGATAGCCTGGGCATTCCCACAGCCAATTAGGGGAGTTAGGAAGACCGTGCTTCCCCTCAGTCCTGCAGCGGGGCTGTTCCTCCTCTTCACCCTTCTGTTCACTGAAGCCACCACCCAACAAGGCAGCAGGGAGCACCTGCGCTCCTGCTTCAGACACTCCTAGTGCTCCCTGTCCTGGGTTTCTCCCCTCAGACAGCAGCTGGGAGCCCCAGGGAGCCAACGTGAATGCCTGACACCCAAAGTTCACCATTCAACCTGACAGGTGACACTGTCCTGACTACTTGTGACCCTAAGAGATGGGACCTTGTTAGCACAGACATCTCTGAGTAAGGATGGAGGTCCTGGTGGCGGAAGCAGAGAGCAGATGGTAAAGAAAGAAGGTGCCCTTTCTTGGTGACAAGCACAGTTCCCTGCTCTCTGTCCCACACTCCCTGGGAGCCTGGCTCCTCAGGCTTAACCTGCCCATTCAGACTTCCATCCTCATTCTCTGTGGACCCAACACACAGCCTGGATGCAGAGCCCAGCAGCCTCCTTAACTGGTCTCCCTTTGGTAGAACCATCGACTCCCATGGTCACTCCCAGGAAGTTGTCCTCTGGAAGAAGGGTGGTCTGTACCCTGTAGGGGCAGGGGGACATGCCCTGTGTCTCTGATCACAGACTCAATCTTCTTGCTTCTTTGCTCAGGAGACATGAGGAGGGGCTAAGAGCCCAGTAAGATGATTGCTGCTCACAATTGTCAACTGAAACACACTCCAAGGTCTTTGCTCACTTGTTCCTGTTCCTTCTCATTTCTGGACTTTCTGTAAAATTATTTCTATCTCTGCCAGTTTACTGTATTCACTTGATGTAACACCTGTTTCTTTGAGGAGTTCTCCAGTTTTCAGCTATTAGGGACACTCCTTTTCTTCTCGAGCTGTAAGAATGTTGTTTCCCACGCTCCCTTCTTCCTCTCTTTTTCTCTACTCTGTTTCCTCCTGACCTCTTCCTCCTTTCTCTGCTTTTCCTTCTTTCTTTCATTCCTTTCCCCTTCCTCCACAACCACCTATCTTTCCCTCTACTTACCCCTCCTTCCTTTCTCCCACTTCCCCCACTCCCGGCTCAATCTTCCTCTATCCCTTGTATTTTCTCATTGTATTTTTAGTCATTGATCCACCTGCAATGCAGGAGACCTGGGTTCGATCCCTGGGTTGGAAAGATTCCCTGGAGAAAGGAAAGGTTACCGATTCCAGTATTCTGGCCTGGAGAACTCCATGGCCTGTATAGTCCATGGAGTCACAGAGAGTCAGAAAAGACTGAGCGACTTTCACTTTCACATGTCTTTTCATAAGACAAAACTTCGGTTGTCTACTATTTCAATTTACATTTCTAAAGGAAATGGAAAAACATAATCTTTGTTTTCCTATACAAGTGGAGATTTATCATCATTATTTCATACCTAATGGTATTAAAGAAATCAGGTGTTCTTAGTAGAAAAACATTAATTATGACTTTGGAATAAGTCGTGAAAGCTAATCCAATACTGCATGCAGTAGAAATTCTCCAAAAGTCTGGAAGAAAATTATTTTAAGACCCTACAGATTATCTTTATGTCTGTGTTAACCTACATATCAGACTATAGTGAAGATAGCTGCATAATGCTAAAAGTCGTTTGCCAGCAAGTTTGGAAAAGTCCTCAGTGGCCACAGGACTGGAAAAGTTCAGTTTCCACTCCATCCCAAAGAAAGGCAATGCCAAAGAATGCTCAAACTACTGCACAATTGCACTCATCTCATGTGCTAGTAAAGTAATGCTCAAAATTCTCCAAGCCAGGCTCCAGCAATACGTGAACCATGAACTTCCAGATGTTCAAGATGGTTTTAGAAAAGGCAGAGGAAACAGAGATCAAATTGCCAACATCTGCTGGATCATCGAAAAAATAAGAGAGTTCCAGAAAAACATATATTTCTGCTTTATTGACTATGCCAAAGCCTTTGACTGTGTGGATCACAATAAACTGTGGAAAATTCTGAAAGAGATGGGCAAACCAGACCACCTGACCTGCCTCTTGAGAAACCTATATTCAGGTCAGGAAGCAACAGTTAGAACTGGACTTGAAACAACAGATTGATTCCAAATAGGAAAAGGAGTACATCAAGGCTGTATATTGTCACCCTGCTTATTTAACTTAATGGCAAAGTACATTATGAGAAATGCTGGGCTGGAAGAAGCCCAAACAGGAATCAAGATTGCCAGGAGAAATACCAACAAACTCAGATATGCACATGACACTATACTTATGGCAGAAAGTGAAGAGGAACTAAAAAGCCTCTTGATGAAAGTGAAAGTGGAGAGTGAAAAAGTTGGCTTAAAGCTCAACATTCAGAAAACAAAGATCATGGCATCTGGTCCCATCACTTCATGGGAAATAGATGGGGAAACAGTGGAAACAGTGTCAGACTTTATTTTGGGGGGCTCCAAAATCACTGCAGATGGTGATTGCAGCCATGAAATTAGAAGATGCTTACTCCTTGGAAGGAAAGTTATGACCAACCTAGATAGCATATTCAAAAGCAGAGACATTACTTTGCTAACAAAGGTCTGTGTAGTCAAGGCTGTGGCTTTTCTAGTAGTCATGTATGGATGTGAGATTTGGACTGTGACGAAAGCTGAGCACCATAGAATTGATGCTTTTGAACTGTGGTGTTGGAGAAGACTCTTGAGAGTCCCTTGGACAGAAAGGAGATCCAATCAGTCCATTCTAAAGGAGATCAGTCCTTGGTGTTCATTGGAAGGACTGATGCTAAAGCTGAAACTCCAATGCTTTGGCCACCTCATGAGAAGAGTTGACTCATTGGAAAAGACCCTGATGCTGGGAAAGATTGAAGTCAGGAGGAGAAGGGGACGACAGAGAATGAGATGGCTGGATGGCATCACTGACTTGATGAACATGAGTTTGAGTAAATTCTGGGAGTTGGTGATGGACAGGGAGGTCTGGCATGCTGCGATTCATGGGGTCACAAAGAGTCAGACACAAATGAGCAACTGAACTGAACTGAACTGAAACCCATTCTATACTTTGCAGGTTGCTGCAACATAGTTCATTCTCATTTCATATCTACTGGCTGATTACAACTTGAGTTTACTGTTAACTCATCATTGAACTCCAAAATATAATTGGCATAACTCTAGTTGTATTAATGCGATAGGTGTAGAATAAACACCTTACATTCAAGATCATATTACATTTTTAATTCTGATTCTGCATTAACTTTTAACAAAGCTTAACAACTTTTAATGTGTTTGTGTCTAAAAGTAATCTTTTGTTGTAACTAATTTTAAGTGTAGAGTTTAGCCACTCTATCAGTCAGTCAGTTCAGTCACTCAGTCCTGTCCGACTCTTCATGACACCATGGACTGCAGCACACCCGAATTCCCTGTCCATCATCAACTCCTGGAGATTGCTCAAACTCATGTCCATCAAGTCTGTGATGCCATCCAACAATCTCATCCTCTGCTGTCCCCTTCTCCTCCTGCCTTCAATCTTTCCCAGCATCAGGGTCATTTCCAATGAGTCAGTTCTTCACATCAGGTGGTCAAAATACTGGAGCTTCAATTTCAGCATCAGTCTTCCAATGAATATTGAGAATTGATTTCTTTCAGGATTGACTGCTTTGATCTCCTTGCAGTCCAAGGGACTCTCAAGAGTCTGCTCCAACACCACAGTTCAAAAGCATCTATTCTTTGGTGCTCAGCTTTCTTTATGGTCCAAATCTGACACCCATACACGACTACTGGAAAAACCATAGCTTTGACTAGAGAAACCTTGGTTGGCAAAGTAATGTCTCAGTTTTTTAATATGCCGTCTAAGTTTGTCATAGCTTTCCTTCCAAGGAGCATGCGTCTTTCAATTTCATGGCTGCAGTCACCATCTGCAGTGATTTTGGAGCCCCCAAAATAAAGTCTTTCAGTGTTTCCACTGTTTCTCCATCTATTTGCCATGAAGTGATGGGACAAGATGCCATAATCTTCAGAATCTTCATTTTCTGAATGCTGAACTTTAAGTCTGACTTTTTCAGTCTTCTCTTTCACCTTCATCAAGAGGCTCTTTAGTTCCTCTTCACTTTCTGCCATAAGAATGTTGTCATTTGCATATCTGAGGTGAGTGGTATTTCTCCTAGTAATCTCATGCTTCATCCAGCCCAGCATTTCACATGACATACTCTGTATATAAGTTAAATAAGCAGGGTGTCAATATACAGTCTGGATGTACTACTTTCCCGATTTGGAACCAGCCCATTGTTCCATGTCCCATTCTAACTGTGGCTTCTTGTTCCGCACACAAGTTTCTCATGAGTCAGGTAAGGTGTTCTGGTATTCCCATCCCATTTTCCACAGTTTGTTGTGATACACAGAGTCAAAGGCTTTAGCATAGTCAATGAAGCAGAAGTATATGTTCTGGAATTCTCTTACTTTTTCTATGATCCAGTGGATCATAGAATTGGCAATTTGACCTCTGGTTCCTCTGCCTTTTCCAAATCCAGCTTAAATATCTGGAAGTTCTCAGTTCATGTACTGTTGAAGCTTAGCTTGGAGAATTTTGGTAGCTTAAACAATAAAGAACCTGCCTGCAATGCAGGTGACCCAGGTTTGATCTCTGAGTCAGAAAAGTCCCCCAGAGAAGGCAATGGCTACCCAGTCCAGTATTCTTGCCTGGAGAATCCCATGGATAGAAGAGCCTGGTGGGCTATAGTCCATGGGGTCAAGTAGAGTCAGACACGACTGAGTCTCTTTTCTTTGCCTTTTCTAAATCCAACTTGAACATCTGGAAGTTCTTGGTTCATGTGCTTTTGAAGCCTAGCTTGGAGAATTTTGAGCATTACTTGGCTAGCATGTGGAATGAATGCAATTGTGTGGTAGTTTGAACATGCTTTGGCATTCCCTTTCTTTGGGATTGAAAAGAAAACCTTGTTGTGTAACAGATCTCCAGAACTTTTTCATCTTGCAAAACTGAACTTGCACACCCCTTCAGCAAAGCCTCCCTATTTCCCCCTTACCTCCAGTACTAGAAGCCAGCATTTTACTTTCTGTTTTTTGAATGTGACTACTTTAGATACCTCATGTAAGTAAAACTTAGAATATTTGTCTTTTTGTGTCTGGTTATGAGACTTAGCATAATATCTTCAGGGTTCATACATGTTGCAGTAAATTAATGGATTTACATCTTTTTAAAAGCTGAATACTATTCCATCATATATTTATGCCACATTTTGTTTATTTATTCATCCACCAGTGAACACCTTGGTTGTGTCCATCTTTTGCCTATTGTGAAAAATGCTGCTATGAGATGGATGCACAAATATCTCTGATAGTCACCTTTTTTTTTTATTTGGGGGAAATATATACACAACCATGTGACTACTGAATCATAGAGTAAATATGTTTTAAGTTGGAGGGAACCTCCAAAGAACTTTACATGGCAGCTATACCATTTTACATTCCCATCAATAGTGCAAAATGTTCCAATTTCTTGACTTCCTAGCTAACCTAACTTCTCTCTTTCTTTCTTTTTGAATACTCATTCTAATACTTGTGAAATATCATCTTGTTGTGCATTTCACTAATGATTATTGGTGTTAAGCATCTTTTCATACTTTGTTGGAAACATGTAGTTCATCTCTGAAATTTTTCTATTGGGTTATTGGTCTTTTTAATTGTAGAAAAACATTTTATATTCTGATATTACCCCTTATCAGATATAAGATTTGGAAACGTTATCTCCCATCTCATAGGGTTTTTTTTTTTTTTTTTTTCTTTTCCACAGTGTTTCTTAAGTTTTTTTAGTACACTGGTTTCTCATCTTCATTTTGCCTATTTTGTCTACTTTTATTTTTTGTTTCAGTGCTTTTGTTATCATTTTCACTACATTAAACCAACAAGAAGAGTCAACAGTTGTATATGCACACCAAATATAGGAGCACCAAAAACAAAACATACACTAAGAAATATGAAGGGAATAATTTAAACTAATACAATAACATTAGGGGGTTTAACTACTGAATTCAATCAATGGAAAGATCACACAGACAGAAAATCAATATGGAAATACTGTCCTAAATGACACTTTGGACATATGGATTTAGTGGAAATATACAGAATATTTTATTCAAAAACAGAAGAATACATCTTCTTGTCAGGTGCATGTGGAATGTTTTTCCAGGATAGATCACAAACAAGGCTGCTAAACAACTCCCATTAACTTTAAGGTAATTGAAATTATATCAAGAATTTTTTCTCATCATGGAAGCATGAAGAGAAATAGACTACAAGAAAAAACAACAAAAAACAAAAACACATAAACAATATGCTCCTAAAAAACAAATGGGTGACTAAATTAATTGAAGAGGAAATTTTAAATAATGTGGAATTAAATGAAAAGGAAGATGAAACTATTCAAAATCTGTGGGATGCAACTAATGGAGTTCTATGAGAGAAGTTTACAGTGATAAAAGCCTACTTCAGAAAATAAAAATATCAAATAAAAAATCAAATTTCACAAATAAAGGAGCTAGGAAAAGAGAAAAAACAAAATCCAAATTTACTGAAAGGAATGAAATAATAAAATCAGCCCCAAAACAAAAGAGACTAAAAAACAATAGAAGAGATCAATGAGACTAAGAACTGGTTCTTTTAATAGATAAAGAAAAGTAATAAACGTGTAGCTAGACTCACTATGAAAAAAGACAGAGGGCCCAAGTAAGTAAAATCAGATGTGAAAAGAAGATACAAGGAACACCACAGAAATACAAAAGATTATAAGAGATTATTAGTAACTATTTTATGTCAATAAAACAGAAAATCTAGAAGTGAATAAAAACTGTACAACCCCTCAAGACTTAATTAGGAAAAAATAGAAAATATTATAAGTCCAATAATGAATAAGGAGATTTAATCAGTAATGAAAAATCACCCAATAAAGAAAAGCCAAGGATCAGATGGGTTCAGGATGCATTCTAGAAAATATTAAAAATAATTAATGCCCAAAGTTCTCGAATTATTCCAAAATATTGAACAGGAGGGAACACTCCCATACTCATTGTACAAGGCCAGCACTAGTCTAATACGAAAACAAGATAAGGCCACTACAGGAAAAGAAAACTAGAGCTCTATATCTGATAAATATAGATTGAAAAGTTCTCAATACAGCATTAGGAAACTGAATTCAATAGCATTTAAAATGATCGATCATATACCATTGTCAAATAGGATTCATCCAAGGGATGCAAGAATGTTTCAACATACACAATCAATCAAAGTGATAAAACACATTAACAAATGGAAGAGTAAAAATCATATGATCATCTCAATGGATGCAGAAAACACTGCTACCAAAACTCAGTATGAATTTGTGATAAAAACTCTCAACAAAGTAGATATAGAGGGAACATGAAAGTGAAGTGAAAGTCACTCAGTCATGTCCGACTCTTTGTGAGCCCAGGGACTATACAGTCCGTGGAATTGTCCAGGCTAGGATACTGGAGTGGGTAGCCTTTCCCTTATGCAGGGGATCGTCCCAACCCAGGAATCAAACCCAGGTCTCCTACATTGCAGGCAGCTTCTTTACCAGCTGAGCCACAAGGGAAGCCAATACAGACCATATGTATGTGAGAAACCCACAGTCAGCATCACACCCAGTGGTGAAAAGTTCCAAACTTTTCAACAGATGGGAGTGCCAACTCTTGCCATTTGCATTCAACATAGTACTGCAAGTCCTAGCCACAGCAATCAAACAAGAAAAAGACAAAAAGGATCCTAATTGGAAAGGAAGAAGTAAAACTGTCACTGTTTGCAGATGACATGATACTATATAAAGTAAATCTTCCGTTCAGTTCAGTTCTCGCTCAGTCGTGTCCAACTCTTTGTCATCCCATGAATCACAGCCCCCAAAGATAAAGTCTGACACTGTCTCCACTGTTTCCTCATCTATTTCTCATGAAGTGATGGGACCAGATGCCATGATCTTAGTTTTCTGAATGTTGAACTTTAAGCCAACTTTTTCACTCTCCTCTTTCACTTTCATCAAGAGGCTTTTTAGTTCCTCTTCACTTTCTGCCATAAGGGTGGTGTCACCTGCATATCTGAGGTTATTGATATTTCTCCCGGCAATCTTGATTCCAGCTTGTGCTTCTTCCAGCCCAGCGTTTCTCATGATGTACTCTGTATAGAAGTTAAATAAGCAGGGTGACAATATACAGCCTTTTCCTATTTAGAACTAGCCTGTTGTTCCATGTCCAGTTCTAACTGTTGCTTAAACACTACCAAAAAGCTTTTACGGCTTAAGAAATGAATTCCTTAAATTTCTGTAAAGGAATGAATATACAGAAATCCTTATGCTTCACTTAGTCATTCAGTCGTGTCCGACTCTTTGTGATCCCATGTACTGTAGCTCACCAGGCTCCTCCACCCATGGGATTTTCCAGGCAAGAATACTGGAATGGGTTGCCATTTCCTTCTCCAGGACAGAAATAATTACCTACACATTAATAAATATCTGCTAAAAAAAGAAATTAGCAAGACTATCCTGTTTATAATTACATCAGAACATATAAAATACCTAGGAATATATCTGAACAAAGAGGTAAAAGACTTGTACTCTGAAAAATGAAAAACAGTGATGAAAGAAATGGAAAACATAAATGGGGAGATATATATCATACAATTCATATGAAAATGCCAATGGAATTTCCCACAGAGCTAGAGTGAATAATGATAAGATTTCCTTGGTGGTCCAGTGGCTAAGACTTCATCTTCCACTGCAGGCTGCAAGGGTTCTATCTCTCGCAGGAAACTAAGATTCCACATGCTGTGTGGTACAGCCAAAAAAGGCGGGGTGGGCTCAAAAGACTATTTATAGCCAACACAGTCTTGAGAAAGAAAAGCAAAAATGAAAGCATCACACTCCCTGATTTTAAACTATACTACAAAGCGACAGTAGTGAAAAAAGTATAATACTGGTACAAAAACAGACATATATTAATTGAACAAACTGGAGAGCCCAGAAATAAACTCATCCTTAAACAGTCTAATGCTCTATGGCAAAGGACCCAAGAATACACAATTTGGAAAAAGACAGAGGCTTCAATAAGTGATACTGAGAAAACTAAACAGGTATAGGTAAGACAGTGAAGCCGGACCACATTCTTACTTTATGTAAAAAAGAAAAAATTCACAAAATAGGTTAAAGACTTAAAGGTAAGTCCTGAAACCATTCCATGAAATTAAAAGACACTTACCCCTTGGAAGGAAAGTTATGACCAACCTAGATAGCATATTAAAAAGCAGAGACATTACTTTGTCAACAAAGGCCCATCTAGTAAAGACTATGTTTTTTTCCAGTGGTCATGTATGGATGTGAGAGTTGAACTGTGAAGAAAGCTGAGCACAGAAGAATTGATCCTTTTGAACTGTGGTGTTGGAGAAGACTCTTGAGAGTCCCTTGGGCTGCAAGGAGATCCAACCAGTCCATTCTAAAGGAGATCAGTCCTGGGTGTTCATTGGAAGGACTGATGCTGAAGCTGAAATTCCAATACTTTGGCCACCTGATGCAAAGAGTTGACTCATTGGAAAAGACCCTGATGCTGGGAAAGATTGAAGGCAGGAGGATAAGGGGATGACAGAGGATAAGATGGTTGGATGGCATCACCGACTCAATGGACATGAGTTTGGGTGAACTCCGGGAGTTGGTGATGGACAGGGAGGCCTGGTGTGCTGCGGTTCATGGGGTCTCAAAGGGTCCGACACAACTGAGCGACTGAAATGAACTGAACCGAAACGAAACCATTAATCTCCAACAAGAAACATAGGCAGTATGCTCTTTCACATCTCAGCAACATTTTTTGGATATACTTCCTCAAAAGCAATGGAAATGAAAGCAAAAATAAACAAATGGTGTTACAGAAAGCAAAAAAACTTTTGTACAATGAAGAAAATCATCAACAAAATGAAATAGCAAACTAATGAATGAGAAAGATATTTGCAAATGATATGTTTGATAAGGGTTTAATATCCAAAACACATGAAGAAATCTACAATTATAAATGAAAAACAAAACCACCCAATTAAAATGGACAGAGGCATGAATTAGACATTTTCCAAAGATGCAGATGGCCAGATCAGATCAGATCAGTCGCTCAGGCCAACAGGCATTTAAAAAGATGTTCAATATCACTTGTCATCAGATATCTAAACCAAATTTCAATATTACTTCATACCTGTTCAAACAATTATCTTCTGAAAGACAACAAATCACAATTATTGGCAAGTATGTCTCCGGGAGTTGGTGATGGACAGGAAGGCCTGGCATGCTGCGATTCATGGGGTCGCAAAGAGTCAGACACGACTGAGTGACTGATCTGATCTGATGTGGAGGAAAAGGAACCCTGAGGAACTGTTGGTGGGATTTAAATTTGTTGTGGCTGCTGTACAGAACGGTATGGAGTTTCCTCAAAAAATAGAAAGAGAACTGCTATGTGATCCAGGAATTTCACTTCTGGGTATCTACCTGAAGAAAAGAATAAAGCCAATTTGAAAAAATATACACATTTCAATGTTTTTTGCACCATTCTTTACAATAGTCAGGATAAGAAAATAACCTAAGTGTCCACTGAGAGATGGATGGATAAAAAAAATGTAATATACACATGTATATACACAGAGGCACAAACAAAATGGAGTGAAACCCAACCATACAGTAAGGAAAGCCCGCTATTTGGTACCACATTGATGGAATTAGAGGGTATTACCCTAACTGAACAGACAGGGAAAGTAAATGTCATACGAATTCACTTACATGTGCAATTTAAAAAGCAATGAAAAAAAAATAACAAAGCTGAATAAGACTCAGACACAGAGAACAAATTGCTAGTTGCCAGAAGAGAGGATGTTGAAGGGGATAAACATGTGAAGGAATGTAGAGATATAAACCTTACGTATATAATAAATAAACCACTGGTGTGTCATACACAGCATAACGAAAGTGGTTAGTAGTATTTTAAAACTTTGTAAGGGGTCAGATGGCTATTAGACTTACTGAGGTGATCATTTCATAGTGTATGTGAATGTCAAATCACTATGCAGTACACCAGAAAATAACATCGTATTAATCATAAACTATCAGTTCATTTAAGACGCTCAGTCGTGTCCAACTGTTTGCGACTCCATGGACTGCAGCATGCCAGCCTTCCAGGTCCATCACCAACTTCCCAAGTTCACCCAAACTCATATCCGTTGAGTCGGTGATGCCGTACAACCATCTCATCCTCTGTTGTCCCTTTCTCCTCCTGACTTCAATCTTTCCCAGCATCAGGGTCTTTTCCAAGCAGTCCATTTTTCACATCAGGTGGCCAAAGTATTGGAGTTTCAGCTTCAGCATCAGTCCTTCCAATGAATATTCAGGACTGATTTCCTTTAGGATGGACTGGTTGGATCTCCTTGCTGTCTAAGGCACACTCAGAAATCTTCTCCAACACCACAGTTCAACAGTATCAATTCTTTGGTGTTCAGCTTCTTTAGGTCTAACTTTCCCATCCATACCTCACTACTGGAAAAACCATAGCTTTAACTAGACAGACCTTTGTTGGTCTCTGCTTTTTCATATGCTGTCTAGATTGGTCCTAGCTTTCTTCCAAGGAGCAAGTGTCTTTTAATTTCATGGCTGCAGTGATTTTGGAGCCAAAGAAAATAAAGTCTCTCACTGTTTTCATTGTTTCCCCACTATTTGCCATGGAGTGATGGGACCAGCAAAAAAGCAAGAGAGTTCCAGAAAAACATCTATTTCTGCTTTATTGACTATGCCAAAGCCTTTGACTGTGTGGATCATAATAAACTATAGAAAATTCTGAAAGAGATGGGCATCTCGGACTACCTGACCTGCCTCTTGAGAAACCTATATGCAGGTCAGGAATAAACAGTTAGAAATGGACATGGAAAAACAGACTGGTTTCAAATTGGGAATGGAGTACCTCAAGGATGTATATTGTCACCCTGATTATTTAACGTATATGCAGGGTACACCATGAGAAACGCTGGGCTGGAGGAAGCCCAAACAGGAATCAAGATTGCCGGGAGAAACATCAATAACCTCAGATATGCAGATGACATGACCCTTACGGCAGAAAGTGAAGAGGAACTCAAAAGCCTCTTGATGAAAGTGAGAGAGGAGAGTGAAAAAGTGGGCTTAAAGCTCAACATTCAGAAAACGAAGATCATGGCATCCAGTCCCCTCACTTCATGGAAAATAGATGGGGAAACAGTGTCAGACTTTATTTTTTGGGCCTCCAAAATCACTGCAGATGGTGATTGCTGCCATGAAATTAAAAGACACTCACTCCTTGGAAGGAAAGTTATGACCAACCTAGATAGCATATTCAAAAGCAGAGACATTACTTTGCCAACAAAGGTTCATCTAGTCAAGGCTATGGTTTTTCCTGTGGTCATGTATGGATGTGAGAGTTGGAGTGTGAAGAAAGCTGAGGGCCAAAGAATTGATGCTTTTGAATTGTGGTGTTGGAGAAGACTCTTGAGAGTCCCTTGGACTTCAAGGAGATCCAATCAGTCCATCCTAAAGGAGATCAGTCCTGGGTGTTCATTGGAAGGACTGATGATGAAGCTGAAACTCCAATGTTTTGGTCACTTCATGCTAAGAGTTGACTCATTGGAAAAGACTCTGATGCTGGGAGGGATTGGGGGCAGGAAGAGAAGGGGATGACAGAAGATGAGATGGCTGGATGGCATTACCAACTCGATGGAAAAGAGTTTGTGTAAACTCCAGGAGTTGGTGGTGTACAGGGAGGCCTGGCATGCTGCGATTCATGGGGTCGCAGAGTCGGACATGACTGAGGGACTAAATTGAACTGAACTGATGGGACCAGATGCCATGATCTTCAGTTTCTGAATGCTGAGCTTTAAGCCAGCTTTTTCACTCTCTTCTTTTAATTTCATTAAGAAGCTCTTTAGTTCTTCTTCGCTTTCTTATATAAAGGTGGTGTCATCTGCATATCTGAGTTTATTGATATTTCTCCTGGCAATCTTGATTCCACTTCTGCTTCATCCAACCAAACATTTCTCATGGTGTACTCTGCATATAAGTTAAATAAGCAGGGTCACTATATACAGCCTTGATGTACTTTTTTCCCAGTATGGATCAGATCAGATCAGATCAGTCGCTCAGTCGTGTCTGACTCTTTGCGACCCCATGAATCACAGCACGCCAGGCCTCCCTGTCCATCACCAACTCCTGGAGTTCACTCAGACTCACGTCCATCGAGTCAGTGATGCCATCCAGCCATCTCATCCTCTGTCGTCCCCTTCTCCTCCTGCCCCAATCCCTCCCAGCATCAGGGTCTTTTCCAATGAATCAACTCTTCCTATGAGGTAGCCAAAGTACTGGAGTTTCAGCTTTAGCATCATTCCTTCCAAAGAAATCCCAGGGCTGATCTCCTTCAGAATGGACTGGTTGGATCTCCTTGCAGTCCAAGGGACTCTCAAGAGTCTTCTCCAACAACACAGTTCAAAAGCATCAATTCTTTGGCCCTCAGCTTTCTTCACACTCCAACTCTCACATCCATACATGACCACAGGAAAAACCATAGCCTTGACTAGATGAACCTTTGTTGGCAAAGTAATGTCTCTGCTTTTGAATATGCTATCTAGGTTGGTCATAACTTTCCTTCCAAGGAGTAAGCGTCTTTTAATTTCCTGGCTGCAGTCACCATCTGTAGTGATTTTGGAGCCCAGAAAAATAAAGTCTGACACTGTTTCCACTGTTTCCCCACTATTTCCCATGAAGTGGTGGGATCGGATGCCATGATCTTCGTTTTCTGAATGTTGAGCTTTAAGCCAACTTTTTCACTCTCCACTTTCACTTTCATCAAGAGGCTTTTGAGTTCCTCTTCACTTTCTGCCATAAGAGTGAGAGAGTCAGTTCCTAGGCAGGTTGATAGGGAGTCTAGGGGTCCCCAAGGAGAGAGGGGTCTGGAATTCTCAAGGAGGCAGAAAGGACAAACTTTTTGTTCTTTCTCCACATTCCTTAGGATTATATAACAATGATGTATCCTGCCTAAGGACAGTCTTTGGATTCAACCTTCTGTTATCTTAAAATGTTAATTATGGGAGTAGACCTGGTCTTTACAAGGATGTATTTTGCCTGAGGACAGTGTTATCTTAAAATGTAAATTACTGGAGTAGGTCTGATGAGGTCTTTACAACCTCCAGATATTCTTTGGATTATATAACTTCATTGTTAACACTAGCAAGGGGGTACTCTTTCTACCCCCTTCTGATGCCTATGTCAGAAGGTTTCTCTATCTCCTTTATACTTTAATAAAACTTTATTACACAAAAGCTCTGAGCGATCAGGCCTTGTCTCTGGCCCCGGATTGAATTCTTCCCCTCCGGGGGCCAAGAATCCCAGTGTATTCGCGTGATTCAACAACAACCTTTCAAGGGTGATGTTATCTGCATATCTGAGGTTATTGATATTTCTCCCGTCAATCTTGATTCCAGCTTGTGTTTCTTCCAGTCCAGCGTTTCTCATGATGTACTCTGCATGTAAGTTAAATAAACAGGGTGACAATATACAGCCTTGACGAACTCCTTTTCCTATTTGGAACCAGTCTGTTGTTCCATGTCCAGTTCTAACTGTTGCTTCCTGACCTGTATGGAACC
The DNA here is from genome assembly GCF_029378745.1 of Bos indicus. Taxonomy (NCBI): domain Eukaryota; kingdom Metazoa; phylum Chordata; class Mammalia; order Artiodactyla; family Bovidae; genus Bos; species Bos indicus. The sequence continues at coordinate 119,449,316 of NC_091762.1, read as the reverse complement.
AGTCCATTATTCCATGTCTGGTTCTAAACGTTGCTTCTTGACTTACATACACATTTCTCAAGCCACAGATCAGGTGGCCTGGTGTTCCCATGTCTCTAAGAATTTTCCACAGTTTGTGTGATCCACACAGTCAAAGGATTTGGCGTAGTCAATAAAGCAGAAGTAGATGCTTTTCCGGAACTCTATTGTTTTTTTGATGATCCAACACAAGTTGGCAATTTGATCTATGGTTCCTCTGCCTTTTCTAAATCCAGCTTGAACATCTACAGGTTCACAGTTCACGTACAGTTGAAGCCTGGCTTGGAGAATTTTGAGCATTACTTTGCTAGCATGTGAGATGAGGGCAATTGTGTAGTAGTTAGAACATTTTTCAGCATTACCTTTCTTTGGGGTTGGAATTAAAACTGACCTTTTCCAGTCCTGTGGCCACTGCTGAGTTTTCCAAATTTGCTGACACATTGAGTACAGCATTTTCACAGCATCATCTTTAAGGATTTGAAATAACTCAACTGGATTTCCATCACCTCCACTAGCTTTGTTCCTAATGATGTATCCTAAGGCCCACTTGACTTTGCATTCCAGGATGTCTGTCTCTACATGAGTGATCACACCATTGTGATTATCTGGGTCATGAAGATCTTTTTTGTGTAGTTCTTCTGTATATGCTTGCCACCTCTTCTTAATATCTTCTGCTTCTGTTAGGTTCATACCATTTCCGTCCTTTACTGAGCCCATCTTTGCATGAAATGGTCCCTTGGTATCTCTAATTTCCTTGAAGAGATCTCTAGTCTTTTCCATTCTATTGTTACCCCCTATTTCTTTGCATTGATCACTGAGGAAGGCTTTCTGATCTCTCCTTGCTATTCTTAGGAACTCTACATTCAAGTGGGTATATCTTTCCTTTTCTCCTTTGCCTTTAGCCTTTCTTCTTTTCACAGATATTTGTAAGGCCTCCTCAGACAACCATTTTGTCTTTTTGCATTTCTTTTTCTTGGGGATTATTTTGGTGACTGCCTCTTCTACAGTGTCACAAACCTCCGTCCTTCAGGCACTCTATCAGATCTCATCCCTTCAATCTATTTGTCACTTCCACTGTATAATTGTAAGGGATTTGATTTAGGTGATACCCAAATAGTCTGGAGGTTTTCCCTACTTTCTTCGATTTAAGTCTGAATTTGGCAATGAGTTCATGTCCTGAGACACAGTCAGCTCTTGGTGTTCCTTTTGCTGGCTGTATAGAGATTCTCCATATTTGGCTGCAAAGAATATAATCAATCTGATTTCAGTACTGACCATCTGGTGATGTCCATGTGTAGAGTCTTCTCTTGTGTTGTTGGAAGAGGGTGTTTGCCATGACCAGTGCGTTCTTTGGCAAAACTCTACTAGCCTTTGCCCTGCTTCATTCTGTACTCCAAGGCCAAATTTGCCTGTTACTCTAGGTATCTCTTGACATCCTAATTTTGCATTCCAGTCCCCTTTAATGAAAATGACATCTATTTTGGCTGTTAGTTCTAGAAGGTCTTGTAGGTCTTCATAGAAGCTCTCTACTTCAGCCTCGTCAGCATTACTGGTTGGGGCATAGACTTGGATTACTGTGTTAATGAATGGTTTGCCTTGGAAACTAACAGAGATCTTTCTGTCGTTTCTGAGATTGCATCCAAGTACTGAATTTCAGACTCTTTATTTGACTATGGTGGCTACTCCATTTCTTCTAAGGGATTCTTTCCCACAGTAATAGATATAATGGTCATCTGAGTTAAATTCACCCATTCCAGTCCATTTTAGTTCACTGATTCCTAAAATGTTGATGTTCACTCTTGCCATCTTCTGTTTGACCACTTTTAATTTACCTTGATTAATGGACCTAACTTCCCAGGTTCCTATGCAATATTGCCCTTTACAGCATCAGACTTCACTTCCATCACCATTACATCCACAACTGGGTGTTCTGTTTTGCTTTGGCTTCATCTTTTCATTCTTTCTGGAATTATTTCTCCACTGATCTCCAGTAGCATATTGGGCACCTTCCGACCTGGAGAGTTCATCTTTCAGTGTCCCATCCTTTTGCCTTTTCATACCGTTCATAGAGTTCTCAAGGCATGAGTACCGAAGTGCTTTCCCAGTCCCTTCCCCAGTGGACCATGTTTTGTCAGAACCCTGTGATTGTGGCTTTCATCTGTCTGCCCTCTGAAGGAGAAGGACAAGAGGCTTATGGAAGCTTCCTGATGGGAGAGACTGCCTGAGGGAGAACTGGGTTTTGTCCTGATGGGCGGGGCCATGCTCAGTAGATCTTTAATCCAATTTTCTATTGATGGAAGTGGATGTGTTCCCTTCCTGGTGTTTGACCTGAGGCCAAACACCTCAGGTGTTTGACCTGAGGCCAAATGGTGGAGTTAATGAAGATAATGGCGACCTCCTTCAAAAGGTCTTGTGCGCATTGCCACACTCAATGCCTCTGACCCTGCAGCAGGCCACTGACAACCCATGCCTTCACTGGAGACTCTTGAACACTTACAGGCAGGTCTGGGTCACTCTCTTGCGGCGTCACTGCTCCTTTATCCTGGGTCCTGGTGTGCACAGGGTTTTGTTTGTGCCCTACAGGAGTCTGCTTTCCCAGTCCTGTTTAAGTTCTGGTGGCTCTAATGTGGGTTAATGGCGACCTCCTCCAAGAAGACTTATGCCCTACCCAGGTCTGTTGCCCCCAGAACCCCTGCCCCTGAAGCAGGCCACTACTGATCCATACCTCCACCCGAGACATTCAAACACAGTTCTGTCTCAGTCTCTATGGGGTCTCTGGGTCCTGGTGTGCACAAGGTTTGAGCCATCCGAGCATCTCTGGGGGTTATGGGGTTTGATTCTAAACGTATTTTGCCCCTCCTACCATCTTGCTGGAGCTTCTCCTTTGCCCTTAGGTGTGGGGTATCTGTTTTTGGTGAGATCCAACATTCTCCTGTTGACGGTTGTTCAGCAGTGAGCTGTAATTTTAGCACATCCTTCTACTCCATCATCTTGAAACAGCCACCAACTATACTACAACTTAAAAACTCTTCATGTAGCAACATCAACTATACTGAACCTTAAAAATTATTTATGGCAAGACTCACCTGAGATAACGGACATAAATAAAACAACTTAGATAATGGCTGGTATAGAAGAGACAATTGATGGATAAATATTCATTGTGGCCTGATAACTGATCATTCCAAAGAGAAATTAAATCTTTAAACTTTGTTCCTTGGTATTTCACCTCAACCAAATATGAATGACCTAGTTTTAAATAGCAATAACAATTAAAATATTAATTTAAATACATGCCCAAAGTGCCACCCCTTGTGAGTTTGATGTCAGTAGAAATAGTTTGGGCTTGAATGACTCAGATTTGACAAACAGTATCTCTCACAGAAGAGAGAGGTGGGGTCTAATGAAAAATCTTCGTTCCTGTTAGGGCAGAAGCTCTCTTGGGCTCCTGTTCAACCACCCTAAGGGCATGGATAACATTGCCTTGAACTCCAGTCATAGCATTCACTTTTCTCATCTAGGATAGGAAAAATGAAGTATTCATGTGTGTATTTTATGTTTATATATTTATAGAAAAAAATCACCGCATCATACCTACTCATGGAATTCACCACAATCCAAGATAGATAAATATTTTTACCTAAATGTCACTGTCATTTTGCCCACTCCCAAATCTTGTTCTCCAAAGGTAATCATTATCATGGCTCTATAAGTCAATGCTATTCATTCTTTTTCTTAATTTACTTATTTTTAATTGGAGGATAATTGCTTTACAGCTATCAATTCTTGATTCAGCTTTTACATAATGAACAAATTGATTGAAAATAGAACGCACCATGTCAAAGCATGTCCAAAGGACTTGGAAAAAAAGAAGGAGGATGGGGAGGGTGAGAGGCAGGAGGAGGAGGAAAAGAACCTGAAAAAATGAAGATTTCTTTTACTGACATCCCAATCGAAACTGCAGTGTTGTCAAATATCTAATAGAAAAATAACTAAATTCGACTACCTAAAAATACTTTGAAAACTTATAAGAACTCATTGGCAGTAGGAAACCCAAATGAAAATAAAAGGCATAGATTTAACACACTATCAGAATAAGAAAGGATGAGGAAAACAGACTCCTACTACTGGTTGTGAGTCATTCAGTTCAGTTCAGTTCAGTCTCTCAGTCATGTCCGACTCTTTGCAACCCCATGGACTGCAACACCCCAGGGTTCGCTGTCCATCACCAACTCCTGAAGCTTGCTCAAACTCATGTCCATTTTTAAACCCACCTTGAACACCTGGGAGTCCTCAGCTGAGGGGGAAAAAAGCGTCTTATGCGTCTTTTGATTCATGAATCCACATCTAGATATACACATTAGAGGTAGGGTAGGGGCGGGGGGCGGGAAGATCCATTACATAACATACTTTATTGAAAAAAACAAAGAAAAAGTGAGTAAATTAGTATCTTTCTAAAGATGTGTTCGCAAGCAGTTAGGCTATGTTTTCATGTTTAAAGCAATTTAAATAACTAAACTAGAAAATGGAAGGTTTGGGAAAGGTGATCAAGATCTATACAGAGTACATTTCGACATAAAGTTGGACAGAGGGCATACTCCTAAGATAGGGGTGTGAAGGTATATATTGCTGACCTTGCCAGGTGAAAGCAAGCTCCCTTACTACCCTCCTGTGTCAGTCACCAGGACCACCACACTAATTAACAAATCTCTAGGAAAACATTCTTCCTTGCCTCTACCTGGCTTCTGGAGACTCCTTGGCACTCCTTCCCCTGCTGCTGCATCACTCCAAACTCTGTCCCATCTTTACATGCCCACCGCCCTGGGTCTTGTCTCTGTATCATTTCCTCTTCTTAGAAGGACACCAGTCTTTGGATGTGCTGCTGCTGCTGCTAAGTCGCTTCAGTCATGTCCGACTCTGCACTACCCCATAGACGGCAGCCCACCAGGCTCCCGGGTCCCTGGGATTCTCCAGGCAAGAACACTGGAGTGGATTGCCATTTCCTTCTCCATGCATGCAAGTGAAAAGTGAAAGTGAAATTGCTCAGTCGTGTCCGACTCTTAGCGAATCCATGGACTGCAGCCCACCAGGCTCCTCCATCCATGGGATTTTCCAGGCAAGAGTACTGGAGTGGGGCACCGTTGCCTTCTCCTCTTTGGATGTGGGGCCCACCTAATGCAGCATGGGGCTTCCCAGGTGGCTCAATGGTAAAGAACCTGCCTGCAATGTAGGAGACGTGGATTTGATCTCTGGATCAGGAAGATCCCCTGGACAAATAAATGGCAACCCACTCCAGTATTCTTGCCTGGGAAATCCAGTGGACAGAGGAGCAGAGGGGGCTACAGTTCCTGGGGTCACAAAAGATTCGGACATGACTGAGCAACTTAACAACAGTGAGCATGACCTCCTTTTAATAATTCATTAAAAAAAAAAAAAACCTTAGTTCAGTGATATTTTATGAGTTTCAAGAGAATTTATATTCTGCAGTTGTGATTGCAATGTTCTATCTATGCCCAGTAGGTCCGTTTAGCTAATATTTTGAACCAATTCTAACATGTGACTACAATTTTTCTGTTTCTTTTGTTAGTTACTGAATGAGATGAATATCAACCATGATGGATGTTTTTCATTTCTTCTTAACTCTGTCAGTTTCTACTATGTATATTTTTAATCATATTAGTCACATAAAATTTAAACTTTCCAGATATGCACTTGGATTGAACATTTTCCTTAATAAACATCCCTTTATAAGAATTTTTTCTCCTGAAATCCTTTTTGTCTAATGATTATTGAGATATAGCTGCCTTCTTCTTATTTTTAGAATATTTATGATACTACTTTTTCTGCTTTTTACTTTCATACTTTCTATATTTTAATGTTACACACATATCACCTTTATACTTTGGTTTGGGATTCTGTCCAGGATTTAAATGTTTTGTTTTTACAGACACATTTACTCAACCTGCACTGAAGGAAGGGCCACAGTGTGACTTAGAGAGGGCTGTGTCATTTCCACAGGCACTGGGTCCTGCACATCACCCTTCATCACACCAACATACCAGGATGAAGCAGAGGAAGAAGGCAGGCTGTGGGCCAGGAGGACACACCTGCAGTCCTGGGGAAGCCTTTCCAAAGAGGGCCACTGGGTCGCTCTAAGTTAACTTGCTTCCCATTGGATGAACCCCAGTACTCCTGGAGGGAGATCGGGCTTCCTGTCTCCTCTGTTTGGGCTGAGAGGTATCAGAGGAAGTTTGGCCACAGGACTGCATCTTCCTGGGATCCGGGGAGTTGGGAGTCCCAGTGCACTTAGAGGCCAAGTAACAGCTAATTGGTCATTTGAGGCCAAGAGTCCCAGCTGCACCACACGGAGAGCATCTTCCCAGTAGAGTGACCTAAAGATGCAGATGCCATGAATACTAGCCAGCTCAGGGGACAGGACAAGGAGGAACAGGTGAGTTGAGTCCACCCCACTTCCTACTTGTACCAAGACTAAAGACCCGAGTGTTTCCTGCATCAACTTGGAGTACCTGGCCTGCCTCTCACTGTGACCCCAGGTGCCTTCCTCTGAAACCTTTCCAATCACACTTCATTGCACAGAAAGCTAGACCTGAACAGGCTGGAGAGTCCTCTGTACCAACTCATTATCATCAGCACACCCCTGGGTCAGGAGCCCTGTCAACCCTGGGAGCAAAAGGTCCTTGGTGAGTCACGCCCCTTCTGACATCACAGGAGAAGTTCAGTCTTCACTTAGCAGCGTGTGGGTAAGCATCACTGATAGATGAGTCCTGAGAGCCTGAAGCCTGATCAACACTCTCCCCCCACCCACCTACTACTATGAGCCAGGGTCAGTTATGGCAGAGGTCCGAAATTTAAAGCGAGTAGAAATAATAAGGGGTCTCATATAAATGCAGGCTTTAATCTAATTCCTGAGATTCTATATTTCTGACAATCTCCAGGTGATGCTGGTGCTGTAGGAGCAACAAGTTTACCTGAAGGACTCAAGTGTAGTTAATACAAATGGAGGCTTACAGACATCAGTAGACTTTTTGCTTTATCTGGGAAGGTACATCTCAGGCTCAGCTCACAAGTAGGTTTACTGAAGTTGCAACCATAAGCCCATTGAGTCATTTCAATAACTCAAGGCAATGTGTGAGTTTGTTTTCTCAGAAACCAAGCTCGGTTTCTGAGGTAAACATGTCAATCTCTACTCATGGGCTTCCTCAGACATCCTAGGAGTCACTGTTGTGATGATCAAAGGCCCCTGAGGTGGACAAACTGTCCTGGAAACAGAACAGAAACCCCAGGGGACATAGAAGCCAGACAGCTGGCCTGGGGTGGTGGGGAGAAGATGGTCACTGTGGTCACAGTGAATCTATTGTGTGTATGGCCAGGGAGTGAACAGAATGGACAGCAAAAGCTTGACCATGATGACTGTGACTGTTTGCACAGGACAGAGGTGGGAGGCAAGGGTCGGTGACCATGGAGTGTAAGGCAGACCACCAACTCTGCTCTTAGCACCAGCTTCAAATACATATTATATTAAACCCTGCCTGAGCATCCAGGCCAGACTGTCCCCTCTGCCATCATGTGAGAGTTGGAGTCAAGTCTGCCAGAAGAGGAAAACTGGACAACCTACATGGTCATCTACATTCTGTTTTGTTGGAAAGAATGAACTCTCTCAGACCACCTTCTAAGAAAACTTAAGGTTGAGGGAACTTCAGGGTCATCAGTCCTCTATAGGCACCACTGACCACCCATCCTCTGCCCACACACCCCCACTCCCAGGCTAGCACTGTGATGCTGCAGGTATGACCTCTAGAAAACATGAAAGAGCTCTAAAATTGTCTTCCACCCTCTTATTAATCCTCTTTGTCTTCCTAGGAGGCACTATGGCTCTGTATCCATCTTCCTTCACCACTCCTTCTCATTTAGGATAGATCTTCCCCCAAGAATTCCTCTGGCCATTACGGAGCTGGTTCCCATGTCCCATGTGAGTGTAGTGGTCAGCTCTGCTCAGGAAAGTGCTAGGCTGTGACAGGGACAGGAAGAAGCACCTTATGGAAGATCCAAAGGGTGCAGATGTGACAGTGTTGAAAGTGAAAGTATCAGTCGCTGAGTCGTGTCTGACTCTTTGTGACCCCATAGACTGTAGCCTGCCAGGCTCCTCTGTCCATGGAATTCTCCAGGCAAGAATGCTGGAGTGGGTAGCCATTCCCTCCTCCAGGGGATCTTCCTGAACCAGGGATTGTACGCAGGTCTCCTACATTGCAGGCAGATTCCTTACTGTCTGAGCCACCAATGTTAATGGTTCCCATTGTTCAAAGTAATCAAGCCCTCGTGGTGTGCCAAGGAGCCAGATGCATGGAGTAAGGACAAAGAGATGACATAACTATGTGCTGAATGTGTGAAAGTGTCTGTCTTGCTCCATCTGTGGCCATAGAGCTGGGCTGCTCCCTGTCCACAGATTGTCCAGTATCTGGACATTGCAAGAAAGAACCTTTAAAATATCAAAGATGCAGAGATCTCTAACAATGGTTGCCATCAAGGTCCCAGCTCAGTGACAAAGATGCCAAGTTAAATCTCAGGGCCTGCAGGAGAGACAGGCAAAGCACCACACTAGCCTGGTGATGGCAGGGCCCTGATATGCTTGTAGACTAGCCTGGGGATAGAACTATCATTGAGTAACATCCTGATGGCAAGACGTGTTTAACACTTTCTGAAATTAAAGAATGAGTTAAAAAAAAAAAAAGGGGGAAAGTGAAGTCACTCAGTCATGTCTGACTCTGCGACCCCATGGACTACAGCCTACCAGGCTCCTCCATCCATAGCATTTTCCAGGCAAGAATACTGGAGTCGGGCACCATTTCCTTCAGGGGCAAAAATGCAGGATAAGATATCAGAGAAGGTTCAGAAATGGCACAGCTCAGGATCAAACCCATGGGAAGGGAGAACATGTCCTTTAAAGCAAGGACAAGGAGATGGAAGCCATTCTTACACAGTAGACTCTCAGCTTGACGTGACCCCTGGAACCATCTCATAGCAAACACTCAGAGTCTCCCACAGAGTGAGTGTTTCAAGCATACTTTGTTGCTGTTTAGTGGCTTGGTTGTGTGTGACTCTTTGTGACCCCATGACTGTAAATCTCCAAGCTCCTCTGTCCATGAGTTCTCCCAGGTAAGAATACCTGAGTGGGTTGCCATTTCTTCTCCAGGAGATCTTCCCAAACCAGGGATCGAACCTGAGTCTCCTGCCTTGCAGGCAGAGTCTTTACCTCTCAGCCACCAAGGAAGCCCTCCAAGCACACTTAGATATTAGTAAATGAGAGGAAATGTTTGCCATTTCAGGTCAGTCTGAGTTCATCAGGAGACGAACAGGGCAGCTGGTGGTCTGTTGGTCAGTGGACTGTAAGGCCTTGAAGTGCTTCTGTTTTCCAAGAGAGTGTCCCCTTGTGAGTTTGACCTGCTCCCTCTCACTGCGTCTCACCTGCTCTCTGCTGTCTGCCGCTTGTTGCTCAGCTGAGAGCCATGTCACCTCAAGGCAATGGAAACCTCTTGGTGATGCCTCTGCAGGAGTTTGTGCTGGATGGGTTTGAGGGTGGTCCACAGACCCTGGCCCTGCTCTTTGCTCTGTTCCTGGCCCTGTATGTGATGGCTGTCCTGGGGAACATCACCATGATCGTGGTCATCACCCTGGATGCCCGTCTGCACTCTCCAATGTACTTCTTCCTCAAGAACCTCTCCTTTGTGGACCTGTGTTACTCATCTGTCATCGCCCCCAAGGCCCTGGTCAACTTCCTCTCCTCCTCCAAGGTCATCACCTTTGACGGATGTATCATCCAGTTTTTCTTTTTTGCCCTACTGGGCACCACAGAGGCATTACTCCTGGCCATGATGGCCTATGACCGCTTTGTGGCCATCTGCAGCCCCCTACACTACCCCATCACCATGTGCCCCTCAGTGTGTGCCCGCCTGGTGCTGGTCTCCTACTGTGGAGGCTGCCTCAACTCCATCCTGCAGGCCAGCTTCACATTCACTCTCCCGTTCTGCAGCTCCAACCACATCGACCACTTTTTCTGTGATGTGCCGCCTCTGCTCAAGCTTGCCTGTGCTGACACAACCATCAATGAGCTGGTCATGTTTGGCCTCTGTGGCCTCATCATCGTGGGCACCACACTTGTGGTCCTCGTCTCCTATGGCTACATCACAGTGACCATCCTGAGGATGCACTCAAGAGGAGGGAGACACAAGCTCTTCTCCACCTGTGGCTCCCACATGACAGCCGTGTCCCTCTTTTATGGGACCCTTTTTGTCATGTATGCTCAGCCAGGAGCTGTGGAGTCCATGGAGCAGGGCAAGGTGGTCTCTGTCATCTACACCCTGGTCATCCCGATGCTCAACCCCCTCATCTACAGTCTGAGAAACAAGGACGTGAAGGATGCCTTGTGGAGACTGGGGCAGAGACACACAGCCACGTGAAGGATGATGGCCCCAGAGACAGTGTCCTGAGAACAAGAGAAGATGGCTTCATGGAAGGGACTGGATTTGGTTTGAAAAATTCATCCCCATTTATCTAACCCACTCTTTCGTCCAGTGTTACATTCTACTGTTTATGAAGCAATGATGCTCCACAAACTGCAAGTGTGAGAAATAAAGATAGATAAGGCTTCTTCATTCCCCCTAGAGAACTAATGACCCATGTTACCCAAGACCTTAGTCTTGAAATCTGAAAAGCACAGTGGGCAGCATGATTAGCAGAGAGTCTTTGAAACAGCATGTGTGTCCCAAGTTCAACTTCCTCTGGTGCAGGTATTAAACGACGCAAACTCTGATGCCTCTTTTTCCTTCATTCCTAAATCTATGTAATTATGTGCTCAGCAATCTCCCTGGACCACCTAGAAGAGGGCCTAGGACACTTGGCCTTGCTCCTTTCCTGGTGATGGCCTGGGTCACCAGAGCCAATTAAGAGTTAGGAAGACCATGCTTGCCCACGATCCTGCATGTGCCTTCTGTTCTTCCACCTCCGCCTTCTGTTCACTGATGCTGCCACCCAACAAGGCAGCAGGGAGCACCTGTGCCCCTGCTTCAGAGGCTCCTAGTGCTCCCTGTCCTGGGTTCTCCCCTCAGACAGAGGCTGGGAGCCCTAGAGAGACAGCGTGGATACCCAAACTTCAACTGACACTTTATACCACCCAGCCTGGCAGGTGACACTTTCCCATTTGTGATCCTTCGTCAGCACAGACATCTCTGAATAAGGACGAAGGTCCTGGTAGCTGCAGCTGAGAGCAGGTGAGGAAAGGGAAGGTGCACTTTCTTGTAGAGAGCATAGTTCCTTGCTCTCTCTCACACTCCGTGGGAGCCTGGTCCCTTAAGCTTGAGCCGCATGTTCAGAGCTTCATCGTCATGCTCCATGGAACTCAACACACAGTCTGGACTCCGAACCCAGTGGCCTCCTTATGTCATCTTCTTTTGGAAGAGTCATCCACTCCCATGGTCACTACCAGGAGGTTCTCCTCTGGACACAAGGGTGGTCTGTCCCTAGTAGGGTCGGTCGGGATGGGCCCTGCCTCTCTGGTCACAGCTCTCCATCTTCTCTCTTTGCTCAGGAAGACTGTGGGGAGGGGCTCACACCCTGTCATCAGGCTGCCACTCACTGTTGCTCAGTTGGGACCTACTCAGAGGCCTCTACCCTATTCTTGTTCTCATTGTCTCATATTTGGGCTCCAAACTTAATTCTAATTCTTCCATAGATTACTGTATTCTCTTGATATAATGATGCAAGTCTTTGAAAAGTTCCCCTAGTTTTCAGGAGCAAGATGACCTGTCTTATGATTGTTTCATGCTGTATTATTCTATCTCCTATTTTCCTTTCTTCCTCTCTTTTGTCTCCTCTCTCCTCCTCCTTTTCTCCCTTTATTTCTTTCTTCCTTCTTTCTTTTCCTTTCCTTTCTTTCTAATCTCTCTCTTTCCCTCACCTATCTCTCTCTTTCATTTTATTGTTTTCCATTCCATGAAATTTCAGAATTATCTTGGGTCTTCTACCATCTTAATTTAAATTTCTAAAGGAAATAGAAAACTGCAATCTTTTTATACAAGTGTATATTTCTCATCAGACTTGCAAGTTAATGGTGCCAACAGTATAATGTCAGTGGTTCTTAGTAGAGCAACACCAATTTTCACTTTCAAATAAACCAGGAAAGCAAGTTAAATATTAGATGAAATAGAAATTGCCCTATATACTGTGCAAGAAAATCATTTTTAAAACCCTGTAAGTTGGCTTTACTCTATGTAAACCTATGTTTCAGACTGTAGTGAAGGGAATTATACAATGTTAGAAGTAGTTTGTTTTTTGGTTCATCCTGTATAATGCTTTGCAAGCTGCTGACACATGCTTGGTTCTTTGTTCACATCTAATTCTGGTGTATAAATGGAGTTCAGTGTTAAGAAGACATTGAACTCCAAAATATACATGATACAGCTCTTGTTTGCTTATTGTGTCTCAGTGGAAAATAAACACATCACATTTCAACACAAAACATTTTGGAGTTTTGATGCTGACCCTATAGTAAAGTTTAGAAGTTTCTACCTATTAATGTAAAAATCAATTGTTGTAACTAATTTTGAGTGTAGTTCAGTAGTGTTAGCATACTCACCTCACTGTGTATCAGATCTCCAGAACTCTATCATCTTGCAAACCTGGAACTCCATGCCCCTAAATAATAACTCCCTGTTTCCCCTTTACCTTCACCACTGGCGGTCACCATTCTACTTTCTGTCACCACACATGTGACTTCTTTAGATGGCCCAGATAAGTAAAGCATACAGTATTTGTCTTTTTCTGTCTGGTCGTTTCATTTAACATAGAATCCTCAAGGTTTATCATGTTGCAGCATGTGACAGGATTTCTATCATTTTCAGGGCTGACTAGTAATCCATCACATGTGTATACAACTTTTTGTTTATCCCTTCATCCACCTAGGAACACGTGGGCTATGTTGAAGAACATGCTATGTAAATGGGCATGCAAATATCTCAGAGAGACTGTCGTTTTTCTTTCTTTTCTTTCTTTTAGTATATATTCAGATGTTTGATTGTATCATATGGTTATCTTTTCTCATTTTGAGGGAAATCTTATATGACTTTTCTAGGTGGCTGTATCACTTTGCTTCCTTCCAACAGTGCAAAACTGTTCCATTTTCTCCACATAATAGTTAATATATGTTCTTTTCTCTTTCATTTGAGCCATCATAAATGATGGGGAAGTACTATCTCTGTTGCTTTTATTTCCCTAACAATTCGTGATTTTGAGCATTTTCTCATGTTTGATGGCAATCTATAGATCATCTTTTAGAGAAATAGCTTCAAGTATTAAGGTTGGTGCAAAAGTAATTGTGGTTTTCCATTGTTGAACTTGCCAGTTTATACTGGAATACATTCTTAAATAAATGTGGTTGTATTACACATCATTTCAATGCATGCTTCTCACTTTATATTTTTTGCTAATGTCATTACTTGCCGTGTATTTTATATTTATTTTAGACTAGAGAAATGCTGTTAGACAAAAAGTAAATCTGAGTGATTTTCTTATTCGAGTTCAAAATGGATAGTAAAGCAGCAGAGACAGCTCACAACATCAATAACGCATTTGGCCCAGGAATTGCTATTGAGCATAGAGTACAGTGGTGGGTCAAGAAGTTTTGCAAAGGAGATGGGAGCCTTGAAGTTGAGGGAGACGGTGGCCGGCCGTCTGAAGATGACACCAACCAATTGAGAGGACCATCAAAGCTTATCCTCTTACAACTACACAAGAAGTTGCTGAAGAGCTCATTGTCGACCATTCTGTGGTCATTTGGCATTTGAAGCAAATTGGAAAGATAAAAAAGCTCAGTCAGTGGGTGCCTCATGAGCTGATTGCAAATGAAAAAAATCACTGTCTTGAAATGTCATCTTCTCTTAGTCTATGCAACAACAAAAAACCATTTCTTGATCAGATTGTGACTTGTGGGAGCGTATGGAGAAAGTAAGATGGAAACATACATTACCATATATAAAATAGATAGCCAGTGGGAATCTGCTGTATGACTCAAGGAACTCAAACCAGGACTAGGTAACAACCTAGTGAAAGGTTGTTGTTATGAGTGAATGACACTGGGATTATTGGCCTCTGGAAGAAACGAATTCATTGCGAATTCATTCATTCAGGCTTCATTGATCAGAGCTTTTGTGTAACAAAGTTTTATTAAAGTTTAAGAGAGATAGAGAAAGCTTCTGACTGACATCAGAAGGAGACAGAAAGAGTCCCCCCTTGCTAGTTTTTAGCAAGGAGCTATATACCTATTGCTGCTAAGTCACTTCAGTTGTGTCCGACTCTGTGCGACCCCATAGATGGCAGCCCACCAGGCTCCCCCATCCCTGGGATTCTCCAGGCAAGAACACTGGAGTGGGTTGCCATTTCCTTCTCCAATGCATGAAAGTGAAAAGAGATAGTGAAGCTGCTCAGTCCTGTCTGACTTAATGACCCCATGGACTGCAGCCTACCAGGCTTCTTTGTCCATGGGATTCTCCAGGCAAGAGTACTGGAGTGGGGCAAGAGAAAGGAAATGTGTCAAAACTTAGAGGTGCACCAGACGCCTCACTCACAACATGCATTTTGAGACAGCATTGGCAGAAGCTGAGTCATCCTGGGCCACAACACAATTGACATGAATCTTGAAGAAAGGCAGATTTCCAAGCAAATACATAGTTCATTAACATAACTTAAGAAAGACATCTCTGTGAGCATTGGTTAGCTCAAGGTTTGAGATAAAGTTCAGTTCAGTCAGAACCAGGTGCTGTCATGACAACACAGAAAAGTAAAAAATTGTCATGGTCCAGGCATGGGTTGGAAAAGAATTTCCAAACATGAGACAGAATGAGAGGGAAATAAAGTTTATTAGAGTGGGAGATGTTGTTAGAACAGCAGGCCATCTCAAGGGAGATCCAACATTGAACAGGGGTCCTTAGTCCACTTTTATATTCAGGATGCAAGAAGTAGGATAGGGGGTTTGAGGGTCATTTGCTGATTGGATGAGGCATGTATACAGGGCTGGGGGAAGAGTAAGGCAAACACCTTCTCCCTGTGTCGGGTAGAAGGGGAGACAGGTTACACTGTTCAGGAGGACCTGAAATCCATTAATAGTTACAACATGAGGGAAGGAAGGACGATAAGGGTCTGGTTTTCCATTCCTTATTCCAAGACCCTCCTTGGTCTTATTTGCTCTTTAGTCCCTGGGTCACCACGTTCCTCCCTCTCTTTATTTTTAGGGCCAATTCTTTGGCCCCTGTTGATACCCTGCTCATACCTACCTATCTACCTATTTCACTTCTCAGGCCTTTGGGAACCCAGTCTAAAAGGAAAAGGGGCAATGACTGCTTTGACTTCTTCAGGCTGAACAGGAACATACTGGGGCTCTGGGTTCCCTTTGTTTGCTCTTTGTCAGGGTGCATTTGTGGAGGGATCTGAGAGTTCATGGAGTGATAAGGTGACTTGTTTCAGTGTTGTCTGGGTGTTGGTGAGGGAATATTCTTGTCGTACTACAACATGGAGATTTGCTGTATTCTAGAAGAAATAAACTTAACAAGAAAGTTAAAGGTACATGGTCCAAAGATTAATAGAAGTAGAAAAGCTGCTCAGGGGCTAGCCAGGAGAACCAGGAAGAGATATTGGTTCATGACGTTACTGTTTCTCTAGGTACGAGAATAGGCAAGAATTTGTGCTTATAAAATCTTTACCTGAAAACATCTGAGTTTCTGAAGGCCAGTTCTTCTGGGTTTTTCCTATAGCACAGAGTGCCTTATTTCTGATCTCCACCCTGAACTCCTTTCAGGGGTGTTGAAGGTCAGCAGCTTGCAGTGGTCATGATGAAATCTTTGTAGAAGCAGTTGGCAAGTGCCAGCTTCCAGTCAGCAGGGTCCCTTCAGAGCCACATATTCGACCATGCTTTGGGGGCATTTCATGGCCCTTGTGTCCCACGGTGCTGGGAAGGCTCATTCCCAGGTCCAGGGAAGATTCCATTGACGGGCCACACTGTGCTGTTATTGGACCAGGCCTTGCAAGTAGCAAACGTTTCTGGGCCATACCTTTCTTACTAGCCTCTTGGTCCAGGAAAATATTCCCTCTTGTTGCTTCTTCCCGTATCTAGAGTTACGTTATTAAAACCATTGATCTCATAAGGAACTTCATATCAGCATTTTATCACAGGCTCAGCCACACATCTAGTAATGTCAGAAACAATCTTCTGAAACAAGTGACATAGAAAATAATACAGCTAGCAGGTATTAGTAAGGTCACAAGCAAGAATTTAAGTCAAGAGCTTTCATTAGATAAAGGTCAGTATACCCCAGGTCATCTGACTTAGTTAAATGATTATACCCAGGTATTAATCTCCTCGTTGTACATCATGGAGCATCTGACCTTTATCCAAAGACTGGTTACTGGAGGCGGTCCTAAGATGGCAGAGGAATAGGATAGGGAGATCATTTTCTCACCCACAAATTCATCAAAAGAACATTTAAACGCTGAGTAAAATCCACCAAACAACTTCTGAATGCCTGCAGAAAACATCAGGCACCCAGATAAGCAGCCTATTGTCTTTGAAAGGAGGTAGGAAAATATAAAAGACAAAAAAAGAGACAAAAGAGGGAGGGATGGAGCTCCATCCTGGGAAGGGAGTCTTAAAAAGAGAGAAGTTTCCAAACACCAGGAAACACTCTCACTGCCAAATCTATGCCGAGCCTTGGAAGCACAGAGGGCAACATAATAGGGAGGAAAAATAAGTAAATAATTAAAACCCACAGATTACGAGCCCAATGGTAACTCCCCCAGCGGAGAAGCAACGCAGAGGCCTGCGCACCACTAGCAAGCGGGGGCTGGGCAGGGAGGCGCAGGCTCCATTGCTTAGACTAAGGATCAGGCCTGAATGCCCCCAAGGATAATCAGAGCGAACTAATTTGGGTTAGCAAACCAGACTATGGGATAGCTACCACGCGAAAAGCCCTAAGACACTGCCAGGCCGGTGCACAGAACAAAGGGTGGAACAAAACTAGCTGGCTACAGACCTTCCCCCTCCAGTGACAGGCAGCCAGAGCCAGAAGGGGGCAATCTCAACCCCAGAGAGACATTGTCTACCAAACTGCAAGCAGGCTTCTTTGCTTACTAAGACTTCTTGGGATTCTGGACAGTCATCCGCCTGAGAAGGTGCGCTGGTTGTATACCCAGAAAACCGAGTGACACGCATGGGAGAGGTGATAAGTCGCAGTGACCGCGCTTGCCAAACATCTCATCACCCGAGCTGCTCAGAGTTGGGAAGGGCACAAAACGCAGGCCCAATGGAGTCTGCACCTCTGAGGACTACCCGAGTGCCTGAACCTGAGCGGCTTAGACCTGGGAGGTACATGCAGCCCAGGGCCAGCCTTGGACGGTCCAGGTGGAGTAATCTAGAGACTGAGCTGTGTGGGCAGGGAGGGTGCACGCGCCATGATGGGGCAGGCCCAGTGTGGCGGAGACACTGCAAGCACACGTCAGTGTTATTTGTCTGCAGCGTTCCTCCCTCCCCACAGTGCGACTGAACAGGTGAGCCTAAAAAAGTGTCCACTACCGCCCCCTTGTGTCAGGGCGGAAACCAGACCCTGAAGAGACCAGCAAACAGAAGCTAAAACCCAGGGAACCGCCTTGGAAGTGACAGGTGCAATAGATTAAAACCCTGTAGTTAGTACCGACTACATAGGAAGGGGCCTATAGATCTTGAGAAATATAAGCCGGACCAAGAAACTATCCGAAAATGAACTGACCCCACACTGCCCACAACAACACCAGAGAAAGTCCTAGATTTATTTTTACTTTTTTATGATCATTCTTTTTTCTTTCCTCTTCTTTTTTTTTTTTTTTTTTGTCTTTTTTAAAAACTTTTTTAAAGTTTTAAGTCCTCTATTACTCCTTTAGTTTTCATTTTTATAACCTACTATTACTTTTCAAAAAAAAAGACTATTTTTTAAAGCAAACTTCATATATATATATTTTTAATAACTTTTGTGACTTTTTCTTCTTCTTCTTCTTTTCTTTAATAGTGTATTTTTGAGAATCTAACCTCTACTCTAGAATTTTAATCTTTGTTTTTTTTTTTTTTTTTTTTATTTGTTATCAATTTTGTACCTTTAAGAACCCAATCTTCAGTACCTATTTTTACTTGGGAGCGAGATTACTGGCTTGACTGCTCTCTCCCCCTTAGGACTCTCCTTTCTCTCCACTAGGTCACCTCTGTCTCCTCCCTCCCCCTTCACTTCTCTACCCAACTCTCTGAATCTCTGTGTATTCCAGATGGTGGAGGACACTTTGGGAACTGATTACTGGCTGGATCTGTCGCTCTCCTTTTCATTCCCCCCCTTTATCCTCCTGGCCACTTCTGTCTCCTTCCTCCCTCTTCTCTTCTCTGTATAAATCCATGAACATCTCTGAGCAGTTCAGACTGTGGAGCGCACATAAGGAAGTGATTACTGGCTAGCTTGCTCTCTCCTCTTTTGATTCCACCTCATCTCATTCGGGTCACCTCTAACTCCCTCCTCCCTCTTCTCTTCTCCATGTAACTCTGTGAACTTCTCTGGGTGTCCCCCACTGTGGAGAAACTTTTCATCTTTAACCTAGATGTTTTATCAACGGTGCTGTATAGAAGGAGAAGTCTTGAGACTACTGTAAAAATAAGACTGAAAACCAGAAGCAGGAGGTTTAAGTCCAAATCCTGAGAACATCATAGAACACCTGACTCCAGGGAACATTAAGCGATAGGAGCTCATCAAACACCTCCATACCTACACTGAAACCAAGCACCACCCAAGGGCCAACAAGTTCCAGAGCAAGACATACCACACAAAATCTCCAGCAACACAGGAACACAGCCCTGAGCTTCAATATACAGGCTGCCCAAAGTTACTGCAAATCCATTGACATCTCATAACTCATTACTAGACACTTCATTGCACTCCAGAGAGAAGAAGTCCAGCTCCACCCACCAGAACACCAACACAAGCTTCCCTAACCAAGAAACCTTGACAAGCCACCGACAAAACCCCACCCACAGTGAGGAAACTCCATAATAAAGAGAACTCCACGAACTGCCAGAATACAGAAAGGCCACCCCAAACTCAGCAATATAAACAAGATGAAGAGACAGAGGAATACCCAGCAGGTAAAGGAACAGGATAAATGCCCACCAAACCAAACAAAAGAGGAAGAGATAGGGTATCTACCTGAAAAAGAATTCTGAATAATGATTGTGAAAATGATCCAAAATCTTAAAATCAAAATGGAATCACAGATAAATAGCCTGGAGGCAAGGATTGAGAAAATGCAAGAAAGGTTTAACAAGGACCTAGAAGAAATAAAACAGAGTCAATATATAATGAATAATACAATAAATGAGATCAAAAACACTCTGGAGGCAACAAGTAGTAGAATAATGGAGGCAGAAGATAGGATTAGTGAAATAAAAGATAGAATGGTAGAAATAAATGAATCAGAGAAGAAAAAAGAAAAACGAATTAAAAGAAATGAGGGCAATCTCAGACACCTCCAGGACAGTGTTAAACACCACAACATTCAAATCATAGGAGTCCCAGAAGAAGAAGACAAAAAGAAAGACCATGAGAAAATACTTGAGGAGATAATAGTTGAAAACTTCCCTAAAATGGGGAAGGAAATAATCACCCAAGTCCAAGAAACCCAGAGAGTCCCAAACAGGATAAACCCAAGGCGAAACACCCCAAGACACATATTAATCAAATCAACAAAGATCAAATACAAAGAACAAATATTAAAAGCAGCAAGGGAAAAACAACAAATAACACACAAGGGGATTCCCATAAGGATAACAGCTGATCTTTCAATAGAAACTCTTCAGGCCAGGAGGGAATGGCAAGACATACTTAAAGTGATGAAAGAAAATAATCTACAGCCCAGGTTACTGTACGCAGCAAGGATCTCATTCAAATATGAAGGAGAAATCAAAAGCTTTACAGACAAGCAAAAGTTGAGAGAATTCAGCACCACCAAACCAGCTCTCCAACAAATGCTAAAGGGTATTCTCTAGACAGGAGACACAAAAACGGTGTATAAACTCAAACCCAAGACAATAAAATAAATGGCAACGGGATCATACTTATCAATAATTACCTTAAACGTAAATGGGTTGAATGCCCCAACCAAAAGACAAAGACTGACTGAATGGACACAAAAACAAGACCCCTACATATGTTGTCTACAAGAGACCCACCTCAAAACAGGGGACACATACAGACTGAAAGTGAAGGGCTGGAAAAAGATTTTCCATGCAAATAGAGATCAAAAGAAAGCAGGAGTAGCAATACCCATATCAGATAAAATAGACTTTAAAACAAAGGCTGTAAAAGAGACAGAAAAGGACACTACATAATGATCAAAGGATCAATCCAAGAAGAAGATGTAACAATTATAAATATATATGCACCCAACATAGGAGCACTGCAATATGTAAGACAAATGCTAACAAGCATGGAAGGGGAAATTAACAATAATACAATAATAGTGGGAGACTTTAATACCCCACTCACACCTATGGATAGATCAACTAAACAGAAAATTAACAAAGAAACACAAACTTTAAATGATACAATAGACCAATTAGATCTAATTGATATCTATAGGACATTTCACCCCCAAAAAATGAATTTCACCTTTTTCTCAAGTGCACATGGAACCTTCTCCAGGATAGAGGACATCCTGGGCCATAAATCTAGCCTTGGTAAATTCAAAAAATTGAAATCATTCCAAGCATCTTTTCTGACCAAAATGTAGTAAGATTAGATCTCAATTACAGGAGAAATAATATTAAAAATTGCAACATATGGAGGCTGAACAACACACTGCTGAATAACCAACTAATCACAGAAGAAATCAAAAAAGAAATCAAAATATGCATAGAAATGAATGAAAATGAAAATGAAAACACAACAACCCAAAACCTGTGAAACCCTGTAAAAGCAGTGCTAAGGGTAAAGTTCATAGCAATATAGGCATACCTCAAGAAACAAGAAAAAAGTAAAATAAATAACCTAACTCTATACCTAAAGGATACCCCACTCCAGTACTTTTGCCTGGAGAATCCCATGGACAGAGGAGCCTGGTGGGCTGCAGTCCATGGGGTCGCTAGAGTCGGAGATGACTGAGCGACTTCACTTTCACTTTTCACTTTCATGCATCGGAGAAGGAAATGGCAACCCGCTCCAGTGTTCTTGCCTGGAGAATCCCAGGGACAGGGAAGCCTCGTGGGCTGCCATCTATTGGGTCACACGGCGTCAGACACGGAAGCACCTTAGCAGCAGCAGCACACCTAAAGCAACTAGAAAAGGAAGAAATGAAGAACCCCAGGGTTAGTAGAAGGAAAGAAATCTAAAAATTAGGGCAGAAATAAATGCAAAGAAACAAAGGAGAACATAGCAAAAATCAACAAAGCCAAAAGCTGGTTCTTTGAAAGGATAAATAAAATTGACAAACCATTAGCCAGACTCATCAAGAAACAAAGGGAGAAAAATCAGATCAATAAAATTAGAAATGAAAATGGAGGGATCACAACAGACAACTCAGAAATACAAAGGATCGTAAGAGACTACTATCAACAATTATATGCCAATAAAATGGACAACGTGGAAGAAATGGACAAATTCTTAGAAAAATACAACTTTCCAAAACTGAACCAGGAAGAAATAGAAAATCTTAACAGACCCATCACAAGCACGGGAATTGAAACTGTAATCAGAAATCTTCCAGCAAATAAAAACCCAGGTCCAGACGGCTTCACAGCTGAATTCTACCAAAAGTTTAGAGAAGAGCTGACACCTATCCTACTCAAACTCTTCCAGAAAATTGCAGAGGAAGGTAAACTTCCAAACTCATTCTATGAAGCCACCATCACCCTAATACCAAAACGTGATAAAGATGCCACAAAACAAGAAAACTACAGGCCGATATCACTGATAAACATATATGCAAAAATCTTAATAAAATTCTAGCAATCAGAATTCAACAACACATTAAAAAGATCAAATTTGAAAAAAAAAAAAAAAGATCATACACCATGACCAAGTGGGCTTTATCCCAGGGATGCAAGGATTCTTCAATATCCACAAATCAATAAATGTAATACACCACACTAACAAATTGAAAAATAAAAGCCATATGATTATCTCAATAGATGCAGAGAAAGTCTTTGATAAAATTCAACATCCACTGATGATAAAAACTCTCCAGAGAGCAGGAATAGGAGGAACATACCTCAACATAATAAAAGCTATATATGACAAACCCACAGCAAACATTATCCTCAATGGTGAAAAACTGAAAGCATTTCCCCTAAAGTCAGGAATAAGACAAGGGTTCTCTCTCCACTCTCACCACTACTATTCAACATAGTTTTGGAAGTTTTGGCCACAGCAATCAGAGCAGAAAAAGAAATAAAAGGAATCCAAATTGGAAAAGACAGAGTAAAACTCTCACTGTTTGCAGATAACGTGATCCTCTACATAGAAAACCCTAAAGACTCCACCAGAAAATTACTAGAGCTAATCAATGAATATAGTAAAGTTGCAGGATATAAAATCAGCACACAGAAATCCCTTGCATTTCTATACACTAATAATGAGAAAATAGAAAGAGAAATTAAGGAAACAATTCCATTCACCATTGCAACGAAAAGAATAAAATACTTAGGAATATATCTACCTAAAGAAACTAAAGACCTATATACAGAAGACTATAAAACACTGATGAAAGAAATCAAAGAAGACAGTAATAGATGGAGAAATATACCATGTTCATGGATTGGAAGAATCAATATAGTGAAAATGAGTATAGTACCCAAAGTAATCTATAAATTCAATGCAATCCTTATCAAGCTACCAACGGTATTTTTCACAGAGCTGGAACAAATAATTTCACAATTTGTATGGAAATACGAAAAACCTCGACTAGCCAAAGCAATCTTGAGAAAGAAGAATGGAACTGGAGGAATCAACCTGCCTGACTTCAGGCTCTACTACAAAGCCACAGTCATCAAGACAGTATGGTACTGGTACAAAGACAGAAATATAGATCAATGGAACAAAATAGAAAGCCCAGAGATAAACCCACGCACCTATGGACACCGTATCTTTGACAAAGGAGGCAAGAATATACAGTGGAGAAAAGACAATCTCTTTAACAGGCGGTGCTGGGAAAACTGGTCAGCACTTGTAAAAGAACGAAACTAGAACACTTTCTAACACCATATACAAAAATAAACTCAAAATGGATTAAAGATCTAAACATAAACTCTTAGAGGAGAACATAGGCAAAACACTCTATGACATACATCACAGCAGGATCCTCTATGACCCACCTCCCAGAATATTGGAAATAAAAACAAAAATAAACAAATGGGATCTAATTAAAATTCAAAGCTTCTGCACAACAAAAGAAACTATAAGCAAGGTGAAAAGACAGCCTTCAGAATGGGAGAAAATAATAGCAAATGAAGCAAATGACAAACAACTAATCTCAAAAATATACAGGGAACTCCTGCAGCTCAATTCCAGAAAAATAAACGACCCAATCAAAAAATGGGCCAAAGGACTAAATAGACATTTCTCCAAAGAAGACATACAGATGGCTAACAAACACATGAAAAGATGCTCAACATCACTCATTATCAGAGAAATGCAAATCAAAACCACAATGAGGTACCATTTCACGCCAGTCAGAATGGCTGCCATCCAAAAGTCTACAAGCAATAAATGCTGGAGAGGGTGTGGAGAAACGGGAACCCTCTTACACTGTTGGTGGGAATGCAAACTAGTACAGCCACTGTGGAGAACAGTGTGGAGATTCCTTAAAAAACTGGAAATAGAACTGCCATACGACCCAGCAATCCCATTGTGGGGATACACACCGAGGACACCAGAATTGAAAGAGACAAGTGTAGACCAATGTTCATCGCAGCACTGTTTATAATAGCCAGGACATGGAAGCAACCTAGATGTCCATCAGCAGACAAATGGATAAGAAAGCTGTGGTACATATACACAGTGGAGTATTCAGTTCAGTTCAGTTGCTCAGTAGTGTCTGACTCTTTGCGACCCCATGAATCGCAGCACGTCAGGCCTCCCTGTCCATCACCAACTCCCGGGGTTCACTCAGACTCACGTCCATCGCGTCAGTGATGCCATCCAGCCATCTCATCCTCTGTCGTCCCCTTCTCCTCCTGCCTTCAATATTTCCCAGCATCAGGGTCTTTTCCAATGAGTTAACTCTTCGCATGAGGTGGCCAAAGTACTGGAGTTTCAGCTTTAGCATCTGTCCTTCCAAAGAACACCCAGGGCTGATCTCTTTTAGAATGGACTGGTTGGATCTCCTTGCAGCCCAAGGGACTCTTAAGAGTCTTCTCCAACACCACTGTTCAAAAGCATCAATTCTTTGGTGCTCAGCTTTCTTCACAGTCCAACTCTCACATCCATACATGACCACAGGAAAAACCATAGCCTTGACTAGGCGGATCTTTGTTGGCAAAGTAATGTCTCTGCTTTTGAATATGCTATCTAGGTTGGTCATAACTTTCCTTTCAAGGAAACTTATTTAATTTCCTTCTTTTAATTTCATGGCTCCACTCACCATCTGCAGTGATTTTGGAGACCAGAAAAATAAAGTCTGACACTGTTTCCACTGTTTCCCCATCTATTTCCCATGAAGTGATGGGACCAGATGCCATGATCTTCGTTTTCTGAATGTTGAGCTTTAAGCCAACTTTTTCACTCTCCACTTTCACTTTCATCAAGAGGCTTTTTAGTTCCTCCTCACTTTCTGCCATAAGGGTGGTGTCATCTGCATATCTGAGGTTCTTGATATTTCTCCTGGCAACCTTGATTCCAGCTTGTGTTTCTTCCAGTCCAGCGTTTCTCATGATGTACTCTGCATATAAGTTAAATAAACAGGGTGACAATACAGAGCCTTGACATACTCCTTTTCCTATTTGGAACCAGTCTGTTGTTCCATGTCCAGTTCTAACTGTTGCTTCCTGACCTGCATACAGATTTCTCAGGAGGCAGGTCAGGTGGTCTGGTATTCCCATCTCTTTCAGAATTTTCCACAGTTTATTGTGATCCACACAGTCAAAGGCTTTGGCATAGTCAATAAAGCAGAAATAGATGTTTTTCTGGAGCTCTCTTGGTTTTTGATGATCCAGCGGATGTTGGCAGTTTGATCTCTGGTTCCTCTGCCTTTTCTAAAACTAGCTTGAACATCAGGAAGTTCACGGTTCACATATTGCTGAAGCCTGGCTTGGAGAATTTTGAGCATTACTTTACTAGCATGTGAGATGAGTGCAATTGTGCGGTAGTTTGAGGATTCTTTGGCATTGCCTTTCTTTGGGACTGGAATGAAAACTGACCTTTTCCAGTCCTGTGGCCACTGCTGAGTTTTCCAAATTTGCGGCATATTGAGTGCAGCACTTTCACAGCATCATCTTTCATGATTTGGAATAGCTCAACTGGAATTCTATCACCTCCACTAGCTTTGTTCGTAGTGATGCTTTCTAAGGCCCACTTGACTTCACATTCCAGGATGTCTGGCTCTAGGTCAGTGATCACACCATCGTGAATATCTGGGTCAGAAGATCTTTTTTGTACAGTTCTGTGTATTCTTGCCGTCTGTTCTTAATATCTTCTGCTTCTGTTAGGTCCATACCATTTCTGTCCTTTATCGAGCCCATCTTTGCATGAAATGTTCGTTTGGTATCTCTGATTTTCTTGAAGAGATCTCTAGTCTTTCCCATTCTTTTGGTTTCCTCTATTTCTTTGCATTGATCCCTGAAGAAGGCTTATCTCTTCTTGCTATTCTTTGGAACTCTGCATTCAGATGTTTATATCTTTCCTTTTCTCCTTTGCTTTTTGCTTCTCTTCTTTTCACAGCTATTTGTGAGGCCTCCTCAGACAGCCATTTTGCTTTTTTGCATTTCTTTTCCATGGGGATGGTCTTGATCCCTGTCTCCTGTACGATGTCATGAACCTCATTCCATAGTTCATCAGGCACTCTATCCATCAGATCTAAGGGATTTGATTTAGGTCATACCTCAATGGTCTAGTGGTTTTCCCTACTTTCTTCAATTTAAGTCTGAATTTGGCAATAAGGAGTTCATGATCTGAGCCACAGTCAGCTCCTGGTCTTGTTTTTGCTGACTGTATAGAGCGTCTCCATCTTTGGCTGCAAAGAATATAATCAATCTGATTTCAGTGTTGACCATCTGGTGATGTCCATGTATAGAGTCTTCTCTTGTATTGTTGGAAAAGTGTGTTTGCTATGACCAGTGCATTTTCTTGGCAAAACTCTATTAGTCTTTGCCCTGCTTCATTCCATATTCCAAGGCCAAATTTGCCTGTTACTCCAGGTGTTTCTTGACTTCCTACTTTTGCATTCCAGTCCCCTACAATACTATAGTGGAGTAAATACTGATGAACGTGGCTGACCTCATTTAATTCCTGGGATGAGATAGTTTGGGATGTCGTGCTCACTATCACAACATGCATTATGCTTCTTTCTCTGCGAATATTTGAATCTTGTCTCAGTGCTCATAATGAATCAGAAATAACAGATTTTCATAGCAAAGTGACATTAGTCATGAGTTCTTGTAAGGAAAGTCATTAGCTTTATCTTCTTTAGAGTGAGACTGTTGGGGTTGGATGTAAAACACAGGATCTTTAAAAATCTTTCTTTCTAATGAGCTATCACCTCACACCAGTCAGAATGGCCATTATCCAAAGAATCCACAAGCAATAAATGCTGGAAAGGCTGTGGAGAAATCGGAAGACTATTGCACTGTTGGTGGGAATGTAAATAGATATAGTGACTAAGGAAGTCAGTACGGAGATTGCTTTAAAATCTAGGAATACGTGTACACATGTCCCCTCCCTCTTCAACTTCTCACTTATGGCTAATTCACGTTAATGTATGGGTGAAATCAAGCCAATATTGTAAATCAATCATCAATCAATTAAAAATAAATGTATTTTTTAAAAAGAAAATTAAAAAGAACTAAGAACAAAACTGCCGTATGTCCAGTAATCCAACTACTAGGCATATACCCTGAGGAAACCAAAATTGAAAAAGATGCACTTTTTTCAATGTTCATTGAACCACTATTTACAATAGCTAGGCCATGGAAACAACCTGGGTGTCCATGGACAGATGAATGGATAGAGAAGCTGCAGTACATATACACGATGGACTATTACTCAGCCATGAAAAGGAACACATTGGAGTCTGTTCTAATGAGGTGGATGAACCTCGAGTGTATGATACAGAGTGAAGTAAGTCAGAAAGAGAAAAACAAGTGTTGTATATGAATGCATATATGTGGAACCTAAAAAATGGTTCTGATGAACCTAGTTGCAGGGCAGCAGTGGAGGTGCAGACATAGAGGACAGACTTATGGACATGCACAGGAGGAGGAGAGGGGGTGGGACGAATAGAGAGAGTGTCATGGAAACGCATACATCACCACATAAAAAACAGTTCGCCAGTGGGAATTGGCTGTATGACTCGGAACTCAAACTGGGCTCTGTGACAAGCTAGAGGGGTGGGATGGGGTGGGAGGTGAGAGGGAGGTTCAGGAGGGAGGTGACATGTGTATACTTACGGCATTCATGTTAATGTATGGCAGAAACCAACACAATATTGTAAAGCAATTATCCTTCAATTAAAAATACATAAATTTCTTTTAAAAGTCTGGGACTTTCAACTTTGCTTTCAAGATTGTTTTGACTATTGATCTTTCTTGAGACTCCATACGAATTTTAAAATGTACTTTTCATTTTCTGCAAAATGTAACTGTGATTTTGAAAGTGAGACATTGAAGCTTAGATCACATTGGATAATTTTGTTCTCTTCCAACTCAAGCACATGGGATATCTTTCCTTTTTTAGGTTGCCTTTAATTTCTTTCAGCTATTTCAGCAGTCCAAGGGACTCTCAAGGGTCTTTTCCACATCACTGTTCAAAAGCATCAATTCTTCGGTGCTTAGCTATCTTTATGGTCCAACTCTCACATCTGTACATGACTACCGGAAAAGCCATAGCTTTGACTATATGGTCCTTTGTCAGCAAAGTGATGTCTCTGCTTTTTAATATGCTGTCTAGGTTTGTCATAGCTTTTCTTCCAAGGAGCAAACATCTTTCAATTTCAAGGCTGCAGTCACCACCTGCAGTGATTTTGGAGCCCAAGAAAATAAAATCTGTCACTGTTTTCATTGTTTCCCCCTCTATTTGCTATGAAGTGATGGGACCAGATGCCATAGTCTTTGTATTTTGACTGTTGACCTTTAAGCCAGCTTTTTCACCCTCCTTTTTACCTTCATCAAGAGGCTCTTCAATTCCTCTACAACTTCTGCCATAGTGGTGGTGTCAGCTGCATATCTGAGGTTATCCTGGTTTTCCCAGCAATCTTGATTCCAGCTTGTGATTCATCAAGTCTGGCATTTCCCGTGATATATTCTGCATAGAAGTTAAATAAGCAGGGTGACAATACACAGCTTTGATGTACTCTTTTCCCAATTTGGAACCAGTCTGTTGTTCCATGTCCTGTTCTAACTGTTGCTTCTTCACCTGGATACAGGTTTCTTTGGAGGCATCTCTTTAAGAATTCCCATCTGTCTAAGAATTTTCCGCAGTCTGTTGTGATATCATGTTTCATATTTTGAATCAGTCCAATACATGACAACAATATTTTTATTTGTTTCATCAATTACTGAGAGAAGTATGATAAATTTAAATCATGATTTTGATGTTTACATTTCTAATTCTGTCAGTTTTTGATTCATATATTTGAAATCTTCATTAGTGGTGAAGTGAAGCGAAGTGAAGTTGCTCAATCATGTCAACTCTTTGCAACCTCGTGGACTGTAGCCTACCAGGCTCCTCTGTCCATGGAATTTTCCAGGCAATAATACTAGAGTGGGTTTCCATTTCCTTCTCCAGGGGATCTTCCCAATCCAGGAATCGAACCCAGGTCTCTGCATTGTAGGCAGATACTTTTACCATCTGAGCCACCAGGGAAGTCTCTTTAGTGGTATACAAATTTAAATTTTCTGATAATCCACGTGGATTGAACATTTTTATTTTGAAATATTCCTTTATAAGGAAACTTTTCCCCTGAAATTTATTTTGTCTAATAATTTTTGAGCCTTAAGAGCCTCATTTTCCTTAGCATATTCATAACACAACTTTCTCCAGGATTTTACTCTCATACTTCCTATAATTTTCTAATAATCATATATCACATTTATAGATTGGCTTTGATTTTTCAGTGCAGGATTAAAATATCTTAACAGATACATTTACTTGACCTGCAATGAGGGAAGGGCCATATTATGACTTAGAGAGGGTTGTGCTTCTTCTGCAGACACAGAGCCCTGCACATAACTCTTTGTCACACCAACACGCCAGGATGAAGCAAAGGAGAATGGTGTGATGTGGGCCAGGAGGTCACACCTGCAGCCTGAGGAGACCTTTCCAAGAAGGGCC
Source organism: Bos indicus (assembly GCF_029378745.1). Taxonomy (NCBI): domain Eukaryota; kingdom Metazoa; phylum Chordata; class Mammalia; order Artiodactyla; family Bovidae; genus Bos; species Bos indicus. The sequence continues at coordinate 119,419,692 of NC_091762.1, read as the reverse complement.
ACTGGGTCCCTCTGAGTTGCTTCTCACCCGGTGGACCCCAGTGCTCCCAGAGGAATTTCAGGCTACCTGCTCCTCCTGTTTTGGGCTGAGATGTATCAAAGGAAGGTTAGCCACAGGATTGCATCATTCAGGGACTCAAGGAGTTGGGAGTCCCAGCGTACTCAGAGCTCAAGTAAATGCTAATTGGCCACTTGAGACCTCGAATCCCAGCTGTGCCAGGTGGAGAGTATTTTCAATAGAGTCATCCAAAGATGCAGGTGCCATGAATACTACTCAGCTGAGGGTAACACGTAGAATTGAGCCAGTCGCATCTCCTGCTGCAGTCCATGGGGTCGCTAAGAGTCAGACACGACTGAGCGACCTCACTTTCACTTTTAACTTTCACGCATTGGAGAAGGAAATGGCAACCCACTCCAGTGTTCTTGCCTGGAGAATCCCAGGGATGGGGGAGCCTGGTGGCCTGCCGTCTATAGGGTCGCACAGAGTCGGACACGACTGAAGCGACTTAGCAGCAGTAGCAGCAGCATCTCCTGCTTACACCAAGACCCAAGACTTTCCTGCAGCAGGCACTTGGAGCACATGGCCTGCCTCTGACCGGTACCCTAGGTGCTCTCTGCTGCCCCCTCCTCACTCCCACTTCCCTGCACAGGAAGCCAGAGGTGAAGGAGGGAGCAGGATCCTCAACACCACGTCATTATCGTCAGCACAAACTTGGGTCAGAAGTCCTCCCCAGGAGCACATGTCCTGGGGGAGCCATGACCCTCCTGACATCACAGGAGCACTGCAGTCATCACTCATCAGGGTGTGGTCAGCATTACTGACAGATTAGTCCTGGGAGCCTGGACTCTGAACAACACGATCCCCTACCTCTCACTGCTCTGGGCAAGATCAGTCAGGGCCACAGGTCTGAACTTTAATGAGAGTGGAAATAATCAGGGGGTGTTATATAAATGTGGGTTTATCTTTAATGAGAATAGAAATAAGCAGGGGGTCTTGAATAAATATGACCTTAAATTCAGTGTCTGAGACCTTGCATTTCTGACCAGGTCTTAAATGATGCTGCTGCTGTAGGGCCTCAGACACACATGATAACTAGATATATTAGGAAAGGACTCAGGACCCAGTCATTACAAATAGAGGCTTCTGACAACACTGGATTATTCCGATTCACCCCCTTAAGGCATTTCTCAGGCTCAACTCACAGATTCAGTGAAGCCAGCACTGCAGCCACCCTGGGTCATCTCAACAGCCAAAGGAATGTGTGAGTATGTTTTTATAAAGCAAACTGAGAGACTGGCTTCCCAGATGAAAATGCAAATTGTTCCTCATGTGCTCCCCCAGGCACCCTAACGGTCACTGTTTTGATGACCCAGGCTCCTGAGGTGGACAAATAGCCCTGGGAACCAAAGACCAGAAATAGGAAGCTGGGAACCCCAGGAGCAGAGGAGCAGACAGCCAGCCTGGGGTGTGGGGAAAAGATAGTCACTCTGGTCACAGTGAATCTATTGTGCATATGACCAGGGGATAAGCAGAGACGGACAGAAAAGCTTGGTCATGATGAATGTGACTGCTTCCACAGGCCAAGGGCGGGAGGCCAGGGTGGTTGGCCATGGAGCATAGGGCAGACCACCAACTCCACTCTTAGCAGCAGCTCCAAACACATATCAGAGTGAACCCTGCCTGCCCCAGGCCAGACTGTCCCCTCTGTTCTCATGTGAGGCTTGGAGTCAAGTCTGCCAGAAGAGGAAGGCTGGACAACCTACATGGTCATGCACACCTCTACTGTTGGAAAGAATGAACTCTCTCAGGCCTCCTTCTAGGAGAACTTCAGGCTGGGAGGGTCATTGCTCCTTCAAGGAGCCCATGACCAACCAGGCTCCAACTGCACACCCTGACTCCCAGGGAGCTCACTCCCACCAAAATCAGCCAGTTCCAGGATGGCAAAGATCTCACCTCTAGAAAATATGAAACTGCTCTAAAGCTGATTGACCTCGCCCTCTCACTAATCCCAACTTTTTAGGGGCCCCATAGCTCTGTGTTCCCTGCCTTCCACACTCCTTTCTATTTAGGATAGATTTCCTCTAGCATTTTCTCTGGCCATCATAGAGCTTGTCCCCATGTTCCATGTGAGTGTGGTGGTCAGCCCTGTCCAGTACAGACAAGGGAGGTCTGGGCTGTGACAGGAACAGGAAACAGCACTCAGCAGGAGGACTCAAACATTGAGGCAGATGTGACCGTGTTGGTGGCTCCCATGGCTCCAAGCAATTACTTCAGGGGATGTGCCAACGTGCCAGGGGCATGGGAGTAAGGACAGGGAGGATTTGCTCACGTCCTGAATGTGTCCCAGCCTCTGTCCTGCTGTTCTCAGACCATGGAGCTGGGCTGTCCCCTCTCCATGAATTGTCCAACTTCTGGGCATTTAAAGAAAGAACCCTTAGGTTCCCAAGGATGTGGAGAGCTCTGTTGATGTTTGCCACCACAGTCTTATCTCAGAGACAAAAATGCTCAGAGACATAGGGTCTGTCTCTCAGGGTCTGCAGGAGAGGCAGACGCAGCTCCACTTTAGCCTGGTGAGGGCTGGTCCCTGATCTGCTCCCAGAGTGGCCTGGAGTTAGAACCATCACTGGGTCAGTTCCTGATAGCATCAGGTGCTTAATGATTTCTAAAATTAAGAATGAGTAAAATAGGGGTGGAAGGTGCAGGATTAGATATCTGAGCCAGTGAGGGAATGGCACAGCTCAGGACCATCCCCGTGAGACGGGAGTGCATGTCCTGCCAACAACGACAAGGAGATGGAAGCCATCCTTATGCTGGAGACTCTCAGCTCAGCAGGACCTCTTGAGCCATTGACAGCCTATGGTAAACGATGTCAGATTCATGATGTCTGAAGAAGAAGATTTAAGTTTTGTGTAGCAGAGTTTGATTAAAGTAAGAAAAGGGCCAGAGAAAGTTTCTGACATAGACATCAGAAGGGGTGGGAGAGTGCCCACCCCCTACTAGTCTAAGAAAGGGAGTTATATACTTTTTTAATTAGTTATTACAATAAATCAAAAGAATGTGTTAAGGTTGTAAAGATCTTACTAGGCCCACTCCCATAATTTATATTTTAAGATAACAGGATTAGCCAGGTTTTCAGGAAGGAGAAACTGTCCTCAAGCAGGATACATTGCTGTTATATAATCCTTACTAAGGAATATAGAAGAAAAAAAATAAGTTTGGCCTTCCCTCCTCCTTGAGAATTCCAGACCCCTGTCTCCTCTTTGAGAACCCCAGACCCTTCTCTCCTCCTCAGGGACCCTGGACTTCTTATCAACCTGCCTAAGAATTGACTCTCTCATTCCCCCCTTTTATTTTAGGAGAATTATGTTGCCAAGGGAAAGGGGCATTGTTTTCATTCCATAACTACTTCCTGATGTTGAGGGGCATAGTTCCTAAACTGTTGAGGCAACATATTCTGCTAACCCTCCTAGGAGGGTCTTTGACCAGGGGCCCCAGTAATAGTTGGGGGAGGCCGCAGCACTTGTAGGAACCTGGACAGCCATCTGTAACTTAAGAGCTTTCAGACGGTTAGAAACAAACCCCATTTTACAGTTACAGATGTAAGGCAAAATAGTCATTAAACCAAGTTAAAACATACAATTTTAATTCTAAAATTGAAAGTCACATTATGTGCTTAGTTAAGTTATACCAGTCCATCTTAGGATTGTTAGATGTCACCAGATCAAGAAGAGGCATCACATATGATTGTTGCTGGTATTCACAGAGTTGAAGAAAGTACTTCCCTTGAAGTGGAGAAACCCATCATGGGAAGCCAATTGATGAGGCCAATTGGTGAGGAGGCTGAAAAGCTGGAAGCTGAGTCACATAGTTAATTCTAAGGCTTCAGGGTCTATAATAATGTCTGTGCATAAGAAGGGTCTTCCATAAATACATTCAAAGGGGAACAGTCCCTCCTTTTGGGGGACAGTTCAAGCCCTCATTAAAGCTATGGGTAGAATTTTAAGCCAATTTTCCTATGTCTCTCAAGTTAATTTGTGCAGATGTCTCTAATAATGTCATTAGTTTTTTCAACCTTTCCTGAGGATTGGGATCTTCAGTAACAATACAAGTAATATTCTATTCCTAAAGCTTTTGACACCTGCTGAGTTACAGCAGCTTTAAAGGTGGAGCCATTGTCATTCTGGAGGCTCTGCAGCAGCCCAAACCTGGGAATAATTTCAGGGATTAAAATTTGTATAACTTCCTTAGCCTGTTCACTACAGCAGGGAAAAGCCTCAATCCATCCAGTAAAAGTGTCTACCCAGACCTGTAAGCAAGAAAATCCATTTGTTTTCGGCACATGAGTAAAAGGAACCACAGCCTCATTTATTATTCATAAATCTTATTATAAGATAATGAGATTATTCATAAATCTTATTATTCATAAAACTAGTCTCCATTTATCATTTGATTTTTGTATACCCAAAATAGCAGTGTTGCATGGACTGTTACAGGGAATTAATAGCTCCCAGCCCTTTAAATTCTCAGTGATGGGTTTTAACCCTTCCTTAAACTTTCAGTGGGTACTGATTTTGATGTGGAAATAGGTAAGGGCCTTTGAGCTTGATAAAGACAGGAGCAGCATTTTGTGCTTGACACACAGTTTTTCCATTAGTCCACACTTTAGGATTTACATTTTGTTCAATTAATGGGAGAAAAGGAGCAGGCTCCACATTTATGAAAACAGGCCTGGACCTTACTGAGTGTATCCCTCCGCAGAAAGGGTGAGGGAGACTCCAGCACGAATGGAAACTCAGGAGAAAATAGTACAGAGTCCAAGTTGCAGCTTAAAGGATGACTGAAATAATAACATTTGGCTTGTCCAGATAGTCCCATTACAGTAGTGGATTGGAAGGAAAGCAGGCCAGGGGCTTCAGTGAGGACAGAGAAATTTGCCCCAGTGTCCAAAAGAAAATTGACTGATTGGCCCTCCACAGTTATTAATACCCAGGGTTCCTCAAGGCCTATTAGGATGGGGGGTTGTGTGGGGACCCTGGGCACCTTCAGTCCTGATTGTCCTGAGAGTCTGACCCCTGGGGCCTATGCCTCAGAGGGCAGTTTGTCCTCCAGCGTGGTCCTTTGCAGACCAGACATGGAGCCAGGGGCGGCTTAGATGCCTGAGGGCAATCCCACTTGAGATGCCCCTCCTCTCCACAGTGATAACAAGTCCGCCCCTTTTCACCTGGGTCCTTCTGGGCACTTTTCTCTTCAGGTTGATTCATAGCAGTTCTCACAGCCATGACTACAGCCTGGGTCTTTTCTTTGGTTCTTGTCTGTTGTCGTTTATCCTCATTTCTCTACTGTAATATACTGTCTGAGCCAGCTGCAACAGTTTTTCTAAAGACTGATTTGGTCTGAATGCCTGTTTGTGTAACTTACAGCAGATATCTGGAACCAACCGAGTGAGAAACCTATCTTTTAAGATCATTCCTCCTCTGCATTTTCAGGATCAATGTCAGTAAACTTGCAGAGAGCCTCCCATAATTATCTAGGAATTTGCCAGGAGTTTCCTTCTCATCCTGCTCTATGTCAGCCAACTTAGCATAAAGTCTTAGTGTGTATTCGCTTGAGTCCCTCAAGAATATGTCTGGCAAAGTGATTCTGATCCCAGTTAGCCATGTTATAGTTCCAGTCTGGCTCTGTCGTGGGAACTGCTTGGCTCCCAGTAGGGAGGAGGGCTATTTCATGTTCCCTCTTTCCCCTTATCTCACGTTCAAGCCATTCATCTCCAAAAGTAGTAGCTTCCCTCAGAACTCGAGCTCTCAAGTCAGGAGTCAGCATCTGTCCCAAGACATGTATTATATCTCTCTAAGGAAGCTCATAAAGTAAGGTTAGTCCCATAAAGTCTTCTATGTGCTTTTTGGATCGTCCAATAGTCATGACCACAATTCGAACTGTGTGAATTTCTACCTAGACTGAGGCAACCCCTCCTGGAAGTGTGTCCTGATTCTCAGCCTGTTCATTGGGAACCCCAGATGCAGGGGCAAAGTAAGAGGACTGGGGGGAACTGAAAGTTTCACACCGAAATCTGCACCCTTGGGACCCAAGTCTTGAATATCTCACAGAGAGATAGAGAGCCGCACATATGGTACTTGTACCCATTTTCTCTTCTTTTCTACAGAACTGGTCTAGTTGTAAAACAGTATCATAATTGAGAGACCCTTTAACCGGCCAGTGCTCCCTGTCTTCCAAAGGATACTGTGCCCATTCAATATCACAGAAGAAGATCAGGTGTGTCTTTTTAAATTGTAGGGATCAAACTTGTCCCAGCTTTTTTAAAAATACATTTTAAAGGAGTGGTTTTGGAACCGCTAGCTCCCATCTGTAAGAGAGAAAAAAGCGGCATCCACAGCCATGGCTTCTTCACATCAGAGGCATCCCTCCCTGCTCTAAATGTGAGTGTAGACAGACTTTCAAGTGAAGCTTTTTTTCCCCTGGTTAGACGTAGTCTGTCCCTTACCCACACAGGCGCCTTACTCATCCCCCCCGGTTCTTCCACTGAGGAGAGGTGGAGACGCACCAGGGGTAGACCTGATGGCATCCCAGATTGATTTCTAGCTCCTTACCACCGAGATCTTTGTTTGACTTCGCCTTTTCTCTGCTGCCACCCAGAATGTAACAGAGTAGCTGTCCCGGAATGTTGCCCAAGCTAGGACTGCTGTGGGAAGCATCCGCGTTCCATGTGCCATTCACATTCCTGAATACAACCCTGACTGCAGTAGAAGCGGTGAGTCACGAAGGGACGAACAACGATCAAGACGTCCCTTCTGAGCGTCACCACGCTAGTGTTCGTGATAGTAAAAGAGGTGTTGGAGGGTCGGCCAGTGAGGAAAATGTGAATTTTGTCCTCAAGCTTCTAGGACCAATCCTTCCAGTTCATTCCCCTGGTCCACTAACAGCACTAGCAAAGGAAGAAGCCCATTGCACTTCCAATCTGACCAGATCCTGCAATTCCTGATCTGTGTCCTCAAAAACCTCATGGTCACCAGCAGCGCTTCTATCCACATAGGGTGGAGGCACAGCCATGACAAAGACTCACGTTTAGGACTCTGGCCCCTGAGGCAGACAGCCAAGGGAGTGACCTCTAGCCTGAGAGATATTCCTGGAGCTAGAGTTCTGCCTAGTTCCCGAACATGCTGCTGGAGCCAGAGTTCCCTCTTGCTCCGTATATGCTCCTAGTAACTTTCTGACAAGGCTAAGCACTCCCATAGAGGGGGTCTAAGTAAAAGTACACAATAACAGCATGGATCACAAGTCCCTTGAAAGTTTATGATCTGACAGATTATGTTAGTAGCTTTAATTTCCCACGCAATTACGAAATGGTCAAAGAGACCAGGAAAAGGTGACCGAGAAAGAAAAGTTTGGTCCACGTGCTTTGCCCAACTCTGGCCGCTTCCCTCGCAGGGATGTTGGGTGTCTCTTGGCATTGGCAGGTCAGTATAAACCCCCGACAATGTTCCCTTTTCTGGGGCTTCCATCAGTCATTACACAGCACTGTGAAACCACAGAGCAGGGTTCATCACTTGCTTTACACAGGGTGTGTCATTCATTCACAAAAGCACACAGAAGAGTTAGTAAAGTAAAGCAGAAAATGTGCATACTGAGAAAGCAGAGAGTCTAGAGCTCTGAGAGTTCTTACGTTGTCCTGAAGATGCTGGATGAGCCCCCAAAATGATAGCTTACAGTGAACGATGTCAGATTCATGACCTCTGAAGAAGAAGATTTAGCTTTGGCACCAGGGACCAGCCTTGATCACTAAAGAGCTTTTGTGTAGCAGAGTTTTATTAAAGTAAGAAAAGGGCCAGAGAAAGGTTCTGACATGGACATCAGAAGGGGAATGGAGAGTGCCCCCCTCACTAGTCTAAGCAAGGGAGTTGTGTACTTTTATATTGGTTTTACAATAAATCAATGAATGTCTCAAGGTTGTAAGGATCTTACTAGACCCACTCCCATAATTTACATTTTTAAGATAACAGGATCAGCCAGAAGGTTTTCAGGAAGGAGAAACTATCCTCAAGATTCTCAAGCAGGATACAATGTTGTTATATAAGCCTTACTAAGGAATGTAGGAAAACAGCATTTGTCCTTTCCTCCTCCTTGAGAATTCCAGACCCCTATCTCTTCTTTGAGAGCCCCAGACCCCTCTCTCCTCCACAGGGACCGCAGACTTCTTATCAACCTGCCTAGGAATTGACTTCCTCACCATCTCATACCAAACACTGGGCGTCCTCCACAGAGTGAGCGCTCCAATCATACTCTGTTGTTCTTTTCAGTCACTAAGTCGTGTCCAACTCCTTGCGACTCCATGGACTGTAGCACACCAGGAATCCTTGTCCTCCACTATCTCCTGGGGTTTGCTCAAACTCATGTCCATTGAGTCGGTGATGCCATCCAACCATCTCATCCTCTGTTGCCCCCTTCTCCTCCTGCCTTCAACCTTTCCCAGCCTCAGGGTCTTTTCTAATGACTTGGTTCTTTGCATCAGGTGGCCAAAGTATTGGAGCTTCAGCATCAGTCCTTCCAATGAATATTGAGGGTTGATTTCCTTTAGGATTGACTGGTTTGATCTCCTTGCAGCCCAAGAGACTCTCAAGAATCTTCTCCAGCACCACAATTCAAAAGTATCAATTCTTTGTTTCCTGTCCTTTTTTATGGTCCAAGCATACTTAGGAATTAGAGGATATGTTTATGTTTCAGGTCAGCTGGAGCTCATCTAAAAGAAGGGTGGGTATCTAGTTGTCCCTTGGTCATGGGGCAGTGGGTTACTGAGGGGATCCTGTTCTCCAAAATAATACAACCTTGTGACCTTGACCTGCTCCTTCTCATTTGCTCCCACCTGCTTTCTGCTGTCTGCTGCTTCTTGCCTTGCTGAGAGCCATGTCACCCTATGGGAACGGAAACCTCTCGGTGATGCCTCTGCAGGAGTTTGTGCTGGATGGGTTTGGGGGTGGCCCACAGACCCAGGCCCTGCTGTTTACTCTGTTCCTTGTTCTGTACTTGGTGGACGTCCTGGGGAACCTCACCATGATCGTGGTCATCACGCTGGATGCCCGTCTGCACTCCCCAATGTACTTCTTCCTCAAGAACCTCTCCTTCCTGGACTTGTGCTACTCATCTGTCATCTACCCCAAGGCCCTGTTTGACTTAATGTCGTCGACCAAGGTCATCACCTTTGCAGGATGTGTCACCCAGTTTTTCTTCTTCTCCACCATGATCACCACTGAGGGATTCCTCTTGGCCGTGATGGCCTATGACCGCTTCATGGCCATCTGCAACCCCCTGCTTTACCCCATCTCCATGCGCCCCTCGGTCTGTGCCCTCCTAATGCTGGGCTGCTACTGTGGGGGCTCCTTCAACTCCATCCTGCAGGCCAGCTTCACATTCAGCCTCCCGTTCTGCAGCTCCAACCACATCGACCACTTCCACTGTGATGTGCCACCTCTGCTCAAGCTTGCTTGTGCTGACACTACGACCAATGAGCTGGTCATGTTTGGTCTCTGTGGCCTCGTAATTGTGGGCACTATACTTGTGGTCCTTGTCTCCTATGGCTACATCACAGTGACCATCCTGAGGATTCGTTCAGGAGGAGGGAGACACAAGCTCTTCTCCACCTGTGGCTCCCACATAACAGCTGTGTCCCTCCTTTATGGGACTGCATTTATCATGTATGCCCAGCCAGGAGCTCTGCAGTCCATGGAGCAGGGCAAGGTGGTCTCTGTCTTCTACACCCTGGTCATCCCGATGCTCAACCCCCTCATCTACAGTCTGAGAAACAAGGACGTGAAGGATGCCCTGTGGAGACTGAGCCAGAAACACACAGCAACGTGAAGGAGGGTGACTGGAGAGACTGGTTTTCCTGAGAGCAGGATAATAGGGCTTCGGAGGAGGCCCTGGGTTTAGTTTGAGGAATTAATTCCTCATTCATTTAATTTATTCTTTCATCCTATATTTTATTTAATCCTTCTTGGAAGCATATCCTGGACAAAAAAATACTGCAAGTGTGAGATGCAAAATGAATAAGGCATTTACTTGCCAACAGAAAATTAATATCCTTAAAGGGTAAGACTCCAATCTCAAAGTCTGGGTAACAGAGTGGGCAGAGTGGTGAGCAGAGAGTCTCTGAAATAGCATATGTGTCAGAATTCAACATCCTTCACTGAAGACATGATACTACACAAACTCTGATGCCTCCTCCTTCACTTCACTTCACTGAATCCATGTAAATATGTGCTCTGCATTCTCCCCTCGGCCACCTAGAAGGAGGGCATTGGTAGGCTCAGCTTTGCCCCTTCCGTAGTGATAACATGGGGGTCAATTACAGGGAGTTAGGAAGACCATGCTTACCCTCAGTGCTGCAGCGGGCAGTTCCTCCCCTCCCCCTTCTGTTCACTGATGCTACCACCCAACAAGACAGCAGGGAACACCTCTGCTCCTGCTTTGGATGCTCCTACTGCTCCCTGTCTTGGGTTTCTCCCCTTAGGAGTCCCAGAGATGCCCTAAATCCATAGTTCTACTGATCCTTCACAACCCAGCCTGACAGGTGACAGTGTCCTGGCTAGTTAAGACCACAGAAAATGGTGCTTTGTTAGCACAGGTATCTCTGAATAAGGAGGAAGGTCCTGGTATCTATTGCAGAGGCAGGAGTTGGAGAGGGAAGGTGCACTTTCTTGGCAGAGAGCACAGCTCCCTGCTCTCTGTCCCACTCTCCCCAGGGTAGCCTGGACCCTCAATCCTGACTTGCCTGTTTAGAGCTCCATCTTCATTGCTTCCTGGGCTCAACACACAGCCTGGACTCAGAGCCCAATGGCCTCCTTGTCATATCTCCCTAGAGTCATCCACTCCCATGATCACTACCAGAACGTGGTCCCCTGGACATGGTATGGTCTGCACCCTATATGGTCAGTGGGGATGTGTCCTGCCTCTGATCACAGCTCTCCATCTCCCTGCTCTCCTGCTCAGGAGAACTGTGGGCGAGGGGCTAGAACACCCAAGTCATCAGACTGTTGATCACCATTACTGAAGGGGTAGATAATCCAAGGTCTCTTCTGGATTCTTGATCCCATTGTCTCATCTTTGGGCTCCAAAATTAATTCTGAGTCTTCCATAGATTACTGTATTCCTCTCACATAATGCCTTCACTCTGAGGAGTGCCTACAATTTTCCATTCCCAAATGACATGCTTCTTATCATCCCATGCTATTATATAATTCTATCTCCTACTCTCTCTTTCTTCATCTCTTTTATTCTCCTAACTCTCCTCCTCTTTTCCTCATCTTCCTTCCTTCCTTCTTTCTCTCTCATCTATTTTATTTTTGTCACTCCATGGAATACTTCATTTAAATTTGCAAATGAAAGAAAAAGCACAATATATTGTATGTGATTCTAGATTTCTCATCATTATGTCCATTTAATGGTACAAACAGAAAGGAATCTGTGGATCTTAGAAGACCCTTAATTATAAATTTGACTAAACCAGGAAAGCTTGTCTGATTTTAGATTGAGTAGAAATTCTCAAATACTGTTAAAGAGAATTATTTTTAAAACCCTGCAGGTTGGCTTTACCCTGGTTGATCTTTACACTGAAGATCACTGTAAGGTGTCAGAAGTGGTTTATTTGGCTTTTTATCCTGTTAATGCTTTGCAAGCTGCTGGTACACAGTAGGTTCTTAATTCACACCTAACCTACCGCCTGATTCCAATTTGAGTTCAGTGTTAATTAGTCATTGAACCCCAAAATATGCCAGCTCTGGTTTTTTTATTGTCCTTAAGTGGAAAATAAACCCATTACACTTCAAGACCATACTGTAGTTTTGACATTGATTCTATACTAACTTTTATAAGTTTCTACATTTTTATAATCCAAAAAAATAGCAATTTTTGTTGTAACTAATTTTGAGCGTGCAGTTAAGTAGTGTTTAGCATATTCACCTTGTTGTAAATCAGATCTCTGAACTTGCTGTATATCAGATCTCCGATCTTGCAATCCTGAAACTCCATGCCCCTAAACAATAACTCCCTGGTTCCCCATTATCTCCACCACTGGCAGCCACCATTCTACTTTCTGTCCTAACGAATGTGACTTCTTCAGATACTCCAGAAAAGTACAACCTACAGCATTCGTCTTTTGGGGGTTTGGTTATTTCACTTGGCATAGTGTCCTCAAGATTTAGCCATTTTGAAGCATCTGACTGTATTTCCATCCTTTTTAAGGCTGAAGAGTATCCCATCACATGTGTATATTTTGTTTCCGTCTTCATCCACCAAGGAACGCTGGGGTTGCCTCCACTTTTAGACCATGCGGAAGAGTGTTGCTATGTAAATGGGCATGCAAATATCTCTTAGACAGACTACCTCTTTTCTTTCTTTTCTTTTTTTTTTAGTATCTATTTAGATGTTTTATTGCATCATATAATAATTCTTTTTCGATTTTGGGAAGAACCCTATATTACTCTTCATAGTAGATGCACCATTTTTCTTCGCATCAACAGTGCAAAATCATTGCAATTTCTCCACATAATAGCCAACACATATTCTTTTCTCTTTCATGTCAGCCATTTAATGATTGTAAAATATTATCTCTTTATTGTTTTTATTTCACTAATGATTAGTGATTTGAACATTTTCTTATATGTTTGTTGGCAATTTGTAGACCATCTTTAGAGAAATGCCTTCAAGTAATATGAAAATTTTAAATATGGTTATTGGCTTAACTAGTAATTTTTATGTATTCCAAATATTATCCTCTTATTGGACATTTGCAAACGTTTCCCCCACCCCACAGCTTGCCTTTCCACACTGTTATTAATATTTAAGTCTTTAACGAACACGTTTTTAAGTTTGATGTCATCCCACATGTCTATTTCACTTTTGTTTCATATCCTGTTGGTGTCATATCCAAGAAACCATGCCTAAATCTAAGACTATTAGCTTCTCTCTTATGTTTTCCCCATGGATTTAAGAGACTCGGCTCATCCATTTAGGTTTTCATTCCATTTTAAGGTGGTTTTTGTTCATGATGCAAGGTAAAGGGCCAGCTTTATACTGGTGTACATACACAGCTAGTTTTCCAATGATATTTGTTGAAGAGGCTGTGTTTTCTCCATGGGACATTTGTTGGAGGTCATTTGACTAAAACCATGAAGGTTCACTTCTGAGCTCTCTATCCTGCCCTATTGTTCAACCAGTCTCTCTTTGTGCCAATACCATACTGTTTTGATTACTGTAGCTTTTATGTTAAGAAATAAAGAAGTCTGAGACCCTCAAATTTCTTTTCAAGTTGGTTTTGGTCATATAGCCTCCTTGAGACTCTATATGAATTTAAAATGTGTTTTCATTTTCTATAAAAAATAACATTGTGATTTTGATAAGGGTTGCATTGAAACTCAGAACACATTGGGTAATATTGTCATCTTCCAACTCATGCACTTGGGATATCTTTCATTTATGTTGAATACCTTTAACTTCTTTCAGCTATGATTTCTAGTTTTATATCTCTAAGTCTTTTGTCCCCTTGGCTAAATTTAGTCCTTAGTATTTTATTCTTTTTGATATTTTTGTAAATGGATTGGTTTTATTAATTCCTTTTTATGTAGTTCATTAATAGTGCATATTAGTGCTTCTCATTTTAATGTATTGATTTTATATATTGACACTTTGTAAATTTTGTATTTCTAACACATTTTTCATGGATATTTAGGGTTTTGTATACATCTGTGAACTTCCTGATGTTCAAGCTGGTTTTAGAAAAGGCAGAGGAAACAGAAATCAAATTGCCAACATCAGCTGGATCATGGAAAAAAAAACGAGAGTTCCAGAAAAACATCTATTTATGCTTTATTGACTATGCCAAAGCCTTTGACTGTGTGGATCATAATAAACTGTGGAAAATTCTGAAAGAGATGGGAATACCAGACCACCTGATCTGCCTCTTGAGAAATTTGTATGCAGGTCAGGAAGCAACAGTTAGAACTGGACATGGAACAACAGACTGGTTCCAAATAGGAAAAGAAGTACGTCAAGGCTATATATTGTCACCCTGTTTATTTAACTTCTATGCAGAGTACATCATGAGAAACACTGGACTGGAAGAAACACAAGCTGGAATCAAGATTGCTGGGAGAAATATCAATAACCTCAGATATGCAGATGACAGCACCCTTATGGCAGAAAGTGAAGAGGAACTAAAAAGCATCTTGATGAAAGTGAAAGTGGAGAGTGAAAAAGTTGGCTTAAAGCTCAACATTCAAAAATGAAGATCATGGCCACCAGTCCCACCACTTCATGGGAAATAGATGGGGAAATAGTGGAAACAGTGTCAGACTTTATTTTTCTGGGCTCCAAAATCACTATAGATGGTGACTGCAGCCAGGAAATTAAAAGACGCTTACTCCTTGGAAGGAAAGTTATGACCAACGTAGATAGCATAGTCAAAAGCTGAGACATTACTTTGCCAACAAAGGTCTGGATAGTCAAGGCTATGGTTTTTCCTGTGGTCATGTATGGATGTGAGAGTTGGACTGTGAAGAAGGCTGAGCGCCGAAGAATTGATGCTTTTGAACTGTGGTGTTGGAGAAGACTCTTGAGAGTCCCTTGGACTGCAAGGAGATCCAACCAGTCCATTCTGAATGAGATCAGCCCTGGGATTTCTTTGGAAGGGATGATGCTAAAGCTGAAACTCCAGTACTTTGGCCACCTCATGTGTAGAGTTGACTCATTGGAAAAGACTCTGATGCTGGGAGGGATTGGGGGCAGGAAGAGAAGGGGACGACAGAGGATGAGATGGCTGGATGGCATCACTGACTCGATGTACATGAGTCTGATTGAACTCTGGGAGTTGGTGATGGATAGGGAGGCCTAGCATGCTGCGATTCATGGGATTGCAAAGGCTTGGACAAGACTGAGCGACTGATCTGATCTGATCTGATCTGATACATAATATCATGTCATCTGTAAATATAGATATTTTTAAATTCTTTATCAACTTGGATCTCTTTTATATCTTTTTCATGCCTACCTGCTCTAGTCAGGACCTCCAGTACTATGTTAAATAGAGGTGGCAAGACACATTCTTATTTTGTTCCTAATCTTAGAAGAAAAGCTTTTACTAGTGAGTATGATGTTAGCTGTGGGAGTTCCTATGTGGATTTCATTTAGTTGAACTTTTCCTCTCATTTTCTATTTGTTTTTTAATATACAATTAAAGGGAATTGGATTTTTAAAACACTCACCTACATTACTTGAGCTGATCTTGGGATTTTCCCCCACCATCCTCTTAATGTACTGAGTTACAGTCTTTGATTTCCAAAACATCACAAGTTTTCATTGTATTTACTTACATCAGTTCAGTTCAGTTCAGTCACTCAGTCGTGTCCGACTCTTTGCGACCCCATGAATCGCAGCATGCCAGGCCTCCCTGTCCATCACCAACTCCCGAAGTTCACTCAGACTCACGTCCATCCAGTCAGTGATGCCATCCAGGCAACACCACAGTTCAAAAGCATCAATTCTTCAGTGCTTAGCTTTCTTTATGTATTTACTTACATACTAGTCAGTAACACTATTTTCTCTCTCCTACCCCCCCCCCATTTTTTTATGTATCATGCACATAAATGTTTGTTGTCATCAAAGCATTTATTTAGTAGGAAAGAGAATAAATATCTTGTATCACCTTGACTCAAACTTCACACAGAAAAAAAAAAAAAAAAAAAACCAATACCTTCCCCATACTCTTTACCATTTATCCTGAGCCCACCCGGATGCAGGGCTTTGCCACCTCCCGTCGAGCAACGATAAGCATTGACTGAAAGGGCCCATTGCCTCCACTTGGCCTCTTGTCAACTCACCTTCACTACCATCATCAAAGAGAATTGTTTGAGAAATAATCAAAATACACGGACAAATTTCCACCTGGAGGGACCGATTTCAGTGGGAATAGGCTTGGCATCAGTGGCTCAGATCTGACAAACAGTGTCTCTCATGGAGGAGCCAGGTCAGTGGTCTGATGAGAATGCAGTGGTTCCACTTGCGTCAGATGTTCCCAGGGTTCCTGCCCCATCACGCCAAGGGCATGGATGACACTGTCATTAGAGATGATGATCCAGACCTCCAGCCACAGCACCACCTTCCTAGTCTCAGAATGGAAGACACGAATATTTACATCCATACTAACATTATACTTTCTTTATAATATACTTATATTTATACTTACGAGTACTTAGTTATAGTACAAATGTCATATTTATACTAATATTATATAATATATACAATACTAAAATAAAATCCACTTCTGGATCTTTCCATCACCCAAACACAGACAAAGAAGTTTTTCTAAATCCCATTTCTTGTCCTCCAAAGTTAAATACTATCTTGACTCTAAAATCAATGCCATTAATTCTTGGTAGAATTTATGTACAGCAGAACAAATTTATTCTAAAATAGGATCAGTTCAGTTCAGTCACTCACTCTGTCCAACTCTTTGTGACCGCATGGACCACAGCACTCCAGGCCTCCCTATCCATCACCAACTCCTGGAGCTTACACAAGCTCATGTCCATTGAGTCAGTGATGCCATCCAACCATCTCATCCTCTGTTGTCCCCTTCTCCTCCTGCCTTCAATCCGTCCCAGCATCAGGGTATTTTCCAATGAGTCAACTCTTCACGTGAGATGACCAAAGTACTGGAATTTCAGCTTCAACATCAGTCCTTCCAATGAACACCCAGGGCTGATCTCCTTTAGAATGGACTGTTGGATCTCCTTGCAGTCCAAGGGACTCTCAAGAGTCTTCTCCAACACCACAGTTCAAAAGCATCAATTCTTCGGCGCTCAGCTTTCTTCACAGTCCAACTCTCACATCCTTACATGACCACTGGAAAAACCATAGTCTTGACTAGACGGACCTTTGTCGGCAAAGTAATGTCTCTGCTTTTTAATATGCTGTCTGGGTTGGTCATAACTTTCCTTCCAAGGAGCAAACGTCTTTTAATTTCATGGCTGCAGTCACCATCTGCAGTGATTTTAGAGTCCAAAAAATAAAGTCTGCCACTGTTTCCACTGTTTCCGCATCTAATTGCCATGAAGTGATGGGACTGGATGCCATGATCTTAGTTTACTGAATGTTGAGCTTTAAGCCAACTATTTCACTCTCCTCTTTCACTTTCATATAGAGGCTTTTTAGTTCTTCTTCTGCCATAAGGATGGTGTCATGTGGATATCTGAAATTATTGATGTTTCTCCCAGAAATCTTGATTCCAGCTTGTGCTTTCTTCCAGCTCAGCATTTCTCATGATGTACTCTGCATAGAAGTTAAATAAGCAGGGTGACAATATACAGCCTTGATGTATTCCTTTTCCTATTTGGAACCAGTCTGTTGTTCCATGTCCAGTTCTAACTGTTGCTTCTTGACCTGCATACAGATTTCTCAGAAGTCAGGTCAGGTGGTCTGGTATTCCCATCTCTTTCAGAATTTTCCACAGTTTATTGTGATCCACACAGTCAAAGGCTTTGGCATAGTCAATAAAGCAGAAATAGATGTTTTTCTGGAACTCTCTTACTTTTTTATTGATCCAGCAGATGTTGGGAATTTGATCTCTGTTTCCTCTGCCTTTTCTAAAACCATCTTGAACATCTGGAAGTTCACGGTTCATGTATTGCTGAAGCCTGGCTTGGAGAATTTTGAGCATTACTTTACTAGCATGTGAGATGAGTGCAATTGTGAGGTAGTTTGAGCATTCTTTGGCATTGCCTTTCTTTGGGATTGGAATGAAAACTGACCTTTTCCATTTCTGTGGCTACTGCTGAGTTTTCCAAATTTGCTGGCATATTGAGTGCAGCACTTTCAACAGCATCCTCCTAAAACACTTTGAAAGAGCTCAACTGGAATTCCATCACTTCCACTAGCTTTGTTCATAGCGATGCTTCTTAAGGCCCACTTGACTTCACATTCCAGGAGATCTGGCTCTAGGTGAGTGATAACACCATTGTGATTATCTGGGTTGTGAAGATCTTTTTTGTACAGTTCTTTGTCAAAGAATACGTAGAGGACTTTTTAAAAAGCAAAAGCAAGAGGGACGATTCCTGAAAAAAAGCTAGATATGTTTTAGTGCAAACAGTTGAAACTGCTGCTGCTGCTAAGTCACTTCAGTCATGTCCGACTCTTGTGACCCCATAGACAGCAGCCCACCAGGCTCCCCCGTCCCTGGGATTCTCCAGGCAAGAACGCTGGAGTGGGTTGCCATTTCCTTCTCCAATGCATGAACGTGAAAAGTGAAAGTGAAGTCGCTCAGTCATGTCCGACCCTCAGCGACCCCATGGACTGCAGCCTACCAGGCTCCTCCGTCCATGGGCAAACAGTTGAAACTAGTTTTGTCAAATATCTAAAAGAATAATAAGAAAGGAAGTTCAAATGGCCAAAATAATTCAGAAAGTTACTAGAATTCATTGTGAATTTAGGAAACTCAAATTAAAACAAAGCAACGTGTATTTAACACACTCTGAAAATGAGGGAGTATGGTGAAAACAAAGACTCCCACACTGCTGATTGCAGCCCGATGGTACAATCAGTTTGAGAGAAAAGTGGTCAGATAACTGTTAATGTAGGAAAGAAGCTTATGCAATGCAATTGCTCACCAAGAAGAGCAAAATGCTAGAACGATTTATAGGAAGAATAAATCCCCCTCCTTTTGCTTTGGATGTTACGGATGTAGACAAACTATATTTCTAGAGAATTAGAAGAGAAAAGAGAGATTGGCAAGGGTAACCTCTATTCTCACCTTATTAGACAACACCATGGTCATGGAGCACCTTATAGACTGCTTCAGTCCCATGGAACCAGGACCTCTTAAAAGAGAAGCCTTATCTTTTCAGTTGTGTAGAGTAAGGGGATGGCAAAATGAATAAGAATAGAAGAAAAGGAGTCTCTATAATGTAAAATTAACATGAAAATTAATGAAGTTGAGAAAAAATGTCTTTGTTCTCAAGAATCCTTCTCTATATATATACATTAAAGGGGGAAAAAATATCCATTGCACAACACGCACTATTAAAAAAACACATAAAAATGAAGTAACCTAAATGTCTCTCTAAAGAAGCTTCTGCAAGTAATTAGGGTATGCTTTCATGTTTAAAGCAATTGAAATAAGTGAACTAGAACATGGAAGGATTGGGAAAGGTGATCAAGGTCCCTGCAGAGTGCTTTTTGACATAGAGCTGGAGAGGTGATACACCCCTGAGATAGGAGAGAGAAAGTGTATTGCTGACCTTGCCAGGTAAAAGCAAACTCCCTCACTGCTCTCCTGTCAGTCATCAGGGCCACCGCAAATAATTAACACAAAGTTGGCAACTTATAGCGATAGGAACCTACTCTCTCGTAGGTCAGGAGGATAGATGTCCAATATCAAGTTTTTAGCAGTTCCTGCTGCCTTTTAAATTTCTTTAAAAAAAAAAAAAAATTCTTCCCTGCCTTTTCCTAGGTGCTGGAGACTCCCCATATCCTTGGCACTCCTTCCCCTGTTGCTGTATTGCCCTAACCTCCGCTCAGTCTTTTCATGCCCTTTGTCTTTATGTCTCTGTGTCTTTACATCTCTGTGTCCTTTCCTCTTCTTATAAGGAAATCAGTCATTGGATTTACAGTCCACCTAACCCAGCATGACCTCATCATAACACATTCATTTTGAAAGACCCTATTTTCAAATAAGATCAATTTCTGATTTTTGGGGTGGACATTTTTTTTGGAGGGAGACTCTATTCACCTTATCATAGTGATGTTCTCTATGCTTCAGGGGAATTTACATTCTACAGTTTCTGAGTATAGTGTTCTATCTATACCCAATAATCTCATTTAGGTAATATGTTGAATTAAATCTACATATGACTACATTTTTTCTGTTTGCTTATCAGTTACTGAGACAGTATGATAAACCATGATTTGGATGTTTGCATTTCTTTTTAATTCTGTCAGATTTTCCTTTATATACTTAATCTTTTTTAGTTTCAAACAAATTTAAAATTTTCACATCATCCACTTGAATATTGAGAATTGAAAATTGAATATTTCACTATGAGTCAGTCCGTGTTAGTCACCCAGTCACGTGCAACTCTTTGTGACTCTGTGGACTGTACCCTGCCAAGCTCCTCTGTCCATAGAATTTTCCAGGCAAGAATGTTGGAGTAGGTTGCCATTTCCTTCTCCAATTTCATTTGATATGTCCTTTTAATGAAAAAGACACGTGTACCCCAATGTTCATCACAGCTTTATTTACAACAACTAGGACATTTTCAGGGGCTCCAAAATCACTGCAGATGGTGACTGCAGCCAGGAAATTAAAAGATGCTCACTCCTTGGAAGAAAAGTTATGACCAACCTAGATAGCATATTCAAAAGCAGAGACATTACTTTGCCAACAAAAGTCCATCTAGTCAAGGCTATGGTTTTTCCAGTGGTCATGTATGGATGTGAGAGTTGGACTGTGAAGAAAGCTGTGTGCCAAAGAATTGATGCTTTTGAACTGTGGTGTTGGAGAAGACTCTTGAGAGTCCCTTGGGCTGCAAGGAGATCCAATCAGTCCATTTAAAGGAGATCAGTCCTGGGTGTTCTTTGGAAGGACTGATGCTAAAGCTGAAATTCCAGTACTTTGGCCACCTCATGAGAAGACTTGACTCATTGGAAAAGACCCTGATGCTGGGAGGGATTGGGGGCAGGAGGAGAAGGGGACGACAGAGGATGAGATGGCTGGATGGCATCACTGACTTGATGGATGTGAGTCTGAGTGAACTCTGGGAGTTGGTGATGGACAGGGAGGCCTGGCGTGCTGCGATTCATGGGGTTGCAAAGAGTCGGACATGACTGAGTGACTGAACTGAACTGAGGACATGGATGTAATCTAGATGTCCATTGACAGATGAAGGGAGAAAGAAGCTATGGTACATATATACAATGGAATATTATTCAGTCATTAAAAAAATGCATCTGAGTCAGTGCTAATGAGATGGATGAACCTAGAGCCTATTATGCAGAGTGAAGTCAGTCAGATAGAGAAAACCAAGTATCATATATTAATCCATATATATATATATAATCTCGAAAGATGGCACTGATGAACGTATTTGCAGGGCAGCAATGAAAACGCAGATGAGGAGAACAATCTTATGGACATGGGGTGGGGGAAGGAGAGGGTGGGACAAAGGGAGATAGTAGCGTGGAAACATATACACTCCCATGTGTAAAGTAGATAACTAGTGGGAATTTGCCCTATGACTCAGGGAACTCGAACCAGGACTCTATGACAACCCAGAGCGGGGGAATGGGGTGGGAGCTAGGAGGGAGTTGCAAGAAGAAGGGGGCATATGTGACCTATAGCAGACTCATGTTGATGTATGGCAGAAACCAACACAATATTGTAAAGCAATCATCTTCAATTAAAAATAAATAAAAATGTTTAATGGATTTTAAAATGTCCTTTTATGAGCAAAATTTTCTCCTGAAATCTACCTTGATAATTATTGAAATACAGCAGCCTTGGCTTTTTCAGGCTATTTATGATACTACATTTTCCAACTTTTTACTTTCACACTTCCTATATTTTAATATTAACCATATATCACCTTTATACTTTGTTTTGGGGTTTCTGTCCAGGATTAAAATATTTTGTTTTAATAGATATGCTTACTCAACCTGCATTGAGGGAAGGGCCACATTATAAATGAGAAAGCATTTTGCAGCTTCTGCAGACACAGAGTCTTGCCCATTGCTCTTTATCACACCAACATACAAGGATGAAACAGAGGAGGAAGGACTGCAGGCCAGGAAGTCACACCTGTAGTCCTGAGAAGACCATTCCAAGATGGCCACTGGTCCTTCTAAAACGACTTGCTTCTTGTCTGGTGGACCACAGTGCTCCCACGGGGATTTCTGGCTTCATGCCCTTCCTGGTTTGGACAGAGATGTATCAGAGGAAATTTAGCCACAGGACTGCATCTTCCTGGGATCCAGGGAATTGGGAGTCCCAGTGCACTCCCAGGCCAAGTCTCACCTAATTGGCCAATTGAGGATGAGAGTCCCAGCTGTGCCCAGTGGAGAGCATCTTCCCCAGCAGAGGGACCAAGGATGCAGCTGCCATGAATACTATCCAGCTGAGGGGGCAAGACAGAGTAACAGGTGAGTTGAGCCAGTCTTCCGCTGGTACCAAGAGCCAAGCACTTCCTGCAGCAGGCACTTGGAGCACATGGCCTGCCTATCACTGTGACCCAGGTGCTCTCTTCTGCACCCTCCCCACTCCCACTTCCCTGCACAGGAGGCCAGAGCTGAACACGGTGGAGGAGGGTGCTCAGCACCACATCATTATCATCAGCACAGACCTGGGTCAGGAGTCCTCCCCAGGAGCACAGGGTCCTGGGTGGGTCATGCCCCTCCTGACATCACAGGAGCAGTGTGATCACCACTCAACAGATTGTGGTCAGCATCACTGACAGGTGAGTCCTGGGAGCCTGGACCTGGACACATCACCACCTATAGCCCCGTGGACTGGGCAGGTCCAGTCAAGGCAGAAGTTCTGGACTTTAACAACAGTAGAAATAATTAGGGGGTCTTGTATCACCATAGGTTTAAATTCAGTGGCCTGAGATCTTGCATTTCTGGCCAGCTTTAGGTGATGCTCTTGCTATCAGACCTCAGGCCACACTTGATAAGCTACAGTTTACAAGGAATAGATGCAGAACAGTCTTTAAAAACAGAGGCTTATAGACAACACTGGATTCTTCTGCTTCCCCCATTAAGGCATTTATCATGCTCAACTCACAGGCAGGTTTACTGAGGCCAGCACTACAGTCACACTGAGTTATCTCAACAACCAAAGGAATGTGTGAGTTTGTTTTTTTAAAAGACCAAGAGCTTGACTTCCCAGATGAAGATGTTGATCTCTGCTCATGTGCTTCCCCAGGCATCCTAAGGGTCACTGTTTTGATGACCTAAGGCCACTGAGGTGGATGAACGGTCTTGGGAAACAGAACAGAAACAGGAAGCTGGGAAAACTAGTGGACACAGGAGCAAGACAGCCAGCATGGGGTGGTGGGGAGAAGACAGTCACTCTGGTCACAGCGGCTCTGCTGTATGTATGAGCAAGGTGTGGGCAGAGATGGAAGCAAAACCTTGGCCTTGGTGAATGTGAGTGTGTGCACAGGTCAGGGCTGGTAGCAAAGGGGTGGGCAGCCACGGAGTGTACAGCAGTGACCAACTCCACTTTTAGCACCGGCTCCAAACCAATATTACCATGAACCTGCCTAGACATCCCAGGTCATACTGTCCCATCTCATTCATGTGATGGTTGGAGTCAAGTCTCCCAGGAGAGGGAAACTGGACAGCCTTCACTGTAATCAACATGCCCATTTTGGGGGAAGTATGGACCTTCTCAGACTACCTTCTAAGACACTACCTCCCCTGCTTAGGGGAGCTTGGGGCAATCTCTCCTCCACAGATATCACTGATCACCCAGCCTCTGCCTGTATACCCCAACTCCCAGGGAACTCACTCCCTCCAAAGAGAGCCAGCTCCATGATACTGCAGATCTGACCTCTACAAAATGTGGAATCTGCTCTGAAATAGACTTCCACCCACTGACTAATCTGCTTGCCTTCCAAGGAAGCATGATGGCTCAGTGTCCAACTTCCTTTTTCATTCCTCCGTCTTTGGGCAGGATTCCCCACAACCACTCTTGTGGCCATCACGCAGCTGGTCCCCATGTCGGATGAAAGTGTGGTGGTCAGCCCTGCTCAAGGCAGACAAGGGAGGTCTGGGCTGTGACAGGGACAGGAAGCAGCACCCAGCAGGAGGGCCCAGTCATTGAGCAGATGTGACCGTGTTGGTGGCTCCCATTGCTCCAAGCAATCACCCCATGGGGTGTGCAGAGGAGCCAGGGGCACAAAAGTAACGATGGGGGAGGAAATGCCATGTCCTGAACGTGTCACAGCCCCTGTCCTGCTGTTCTCAGACCATGCAGCTGGGCTCTCCCCTGCCCATGAACTGCCTAACATCTGGGCTTTGCAAGAAAGAACTCTTAGATTCTCAAGGATGTGGAGGACTCTGTTGCTGGTTGCCATCATGGTCTTATCAGAGACGAAGATGCTGAGATAGGTCTCGGGGCCTGCAGGAGAGACAGACATAGTTTCACTTTAGCCTGGTGAGAGCTGGTCCCTGATCTGCTCCCACACTGGCCTGGAGTTAGAACCATCACTGGGTCCATTCCTGATAGCATCAGGTGCTTAATGATTTCTAAAATTAAAAATGAGTAAAATAGGGGTGGAAGGTGCAGAATTAGATACTTGAGCAGGTGCAGGAATGGCACCACTCAGGACCATCCCCATGGGAAGGGAGAGCATGTCCTGCAAAACAAGGACAGGGAGATGGAAGCCATCCTTACGCTGGAGACTCTCAGTTCAGCAGGACCCCTGGAGCCATCTCATAGAGTGAGTGTTTCAAGCATTCTTAGGAATTAGTACATCAGAGGAAATGTTTACATTTGAGGTCGACCTGAGCTCATCTGGAGGAGAACTGTGCAGCCGGTGGTCTCTTAGTCAGTGAACAGTAAGGTGCTGAAGGGCCCCTGTTATCCAAGAGAAAATGATTTGGTGACTTAGACTGACTTCCCCTTGCTGTCTCCCACTTATTCTCTGCTCTTTGCCCGGTGTCCCCCAGCGCAGGGCCATGCAACCCCCCAAAAATGGAAACCTCTCAGAGATGCCTCTGCTGGAGTTTGTGCTGGAGGGATTTGAAGGTGGTCCTCAGACCCAGGCCCTGCTCTTTGCTCTGTTCCTGGCCCTGTACGTGGTGGCTGTCTTGGGGAACCTCACCATGATCGTGGTCATCACCCTGGATGCCCATCTGCACTCCCCAATGTACTTCTTCCTCAAGAACCTCTCCTTCCTGGACCTGTGCTACTCATCTATCATCGCCCCCAAGGCCCTGGCCAACTTCCTGTCCTCCTCCAAGGTCATCACCTTTAAGGGATGTGCCACCCAGTTCTTCTTCTTCTCCATGATGGGCACCACTGAGGCATTCCTCTTGGCTGTGATGGCCTATGACCGCTTCATGGCCATCTGCAGCCCCCTGCTCTACCCCATCACCATGCACCCCTCGGTCTGTGCCTGCCTGGTGCTGGGCTCCTACTGTGGAGGTTGCTTCAACTCCATCCTGCAGACCAGCTTCACATTCAGCCTCCCGTTCTGCAGTTCCAACCACATCAACCACTTCTTCTGTGATGTGATTCCCCTGCTACAGCTCACTTGTACCAACACAGCCATCAACAAGCTTGTCATGTTTGGCCTCTGTGGCCTCATCATTGTGGGCACCACACTCGTGGTCCTCGTCTCCTATGGCTACATCACAGTGACCATCCTGAGGATGCGCTCAGGAGGAGGGAGACACAAGCTCTTTTCCACTTGTGGCTCCCACATGACAGCCGTGTCCCTCTTTTATGGGACTGTCTTTGTCATGTATGCCCAGCCAGGAGCTGTGCAGTCCATGGAGCAGGGCAAGGTGGTCTCTGTCTTCTACACCCTGGTCATCCCGATGCTCAATCCCCTCATCTACAGTCTGAGAAACAAGGACGTGAAGGATGCCCTGCAGAGACTGATCCAAAAGCACATAGCCACGTGAAGGAGGGTGACTGAAGAGACAGAATGTCCTGAGGGCTGGACATGAGGGCTCTGGGGGAGACAGAGGTTTGGTTGGAAGTATTTGTTCTTCATTCATCCAAGTGATTCTTTCATTCATTTCATTCAACACTGTGGAAGCACATCATGGGCCCCCCATGCAAGTGTGAGATGAAGAGATCAGATAAGGCACCAGAAAAATGATGGTGAATGATGGGGCAAGACCCTAATCTTGAAGTTTGAATAACACAACTGTCAGAGCAGTGAACAGAATATTGAAACAGAATTTATGTCCCAAGTTCAACAACTTCCAGTGAAGGTATGTAAGTAGATAGACTCTCAGGCCATTCCTATCCCTCCTTCCCTAAATCTACTGTAAATATGAGGTTGGTAATCTCCCCTGAACCACCTAGAAGGGGAACCTGAGGACACTCAGCCTTGCCCCTTTCTTGGTGATAGCCTGGGTCACCACAGCCAACTAGGGGGAGTTAGGAAGACCATGCTTCCCCTCAATCCTGAGTGGGGCTGTTCCTCCCCTCCCTCTTCTGTTCACTGATGTCGCCACCCAACAAGGCAGCAGGGAGCACCTGTGCTCCTGCTTCAGATGCTCCTAGTGCTCCCTGTCCTGGGTTTCTCCCCTCAGACTGCAGCTGGGAGCCCCAGGGAGTCAACGTGGATGTCTCGTACCCAAAGATCCAGTGACCTTCTACCACACAGCCAGACTACTTCTGACCACAGAAAATGGTGCTTTGTCAGCTCAAACATCTCTGAAAGTCCTGATGGCTGCCCTAGACACAGGAGATAGAGAGAGAAGATGCCCTTTCTTGGCAGAGAGCACAGCTCCTTGCTCTCTGTCCCACACTCCCTGGGAGATCCTGGACCCTCTGTCTTGGCCTGACCATTCAGAGTTCAACCTTCATGCTCCATGGACCCAACACACTGCCTGGATTCAGAGCCCAGTGGCCTCATTATGCCTCCCTTTGGTGGGGTCATCCACTCCCATGATCACCATGAGGAGGTGGCCCTGTGGACACAGGGGTGGTCTCTACCCTGGATGGTCAGTAGGGATGTGTCCTGCCTCTCTAACCACAACTCTCCATCTCCTTCTCTGCCTGCTTGGGAGGACTGTGGGGAGAGGCTGACAGCTAACTTATCTGATTGCTGCTCACAGTTACTCAGTAGGAAGCTACTCCAAGGTCTCTGCTTGATTCTTGTTCCCATTTGTCTCATCTCTGAGCATGCTGACATATATTACTGTATTTGTCTAATATAATGAATTTCTTTCTTTGAGAAGTTCCCATGGTGTCCTGCTCCACGTCTGGCATGCCTTGGTATCTTCTCATGCTACATGACTGTTCCATCTTCCAAATTCTGCCCCTCGTTTTACTCTGGTCCTCCTCCTCTTCCTCCTAGTCTTTCTCCTCCTCCTCCTTCTTTCTCTTCTTACATTTCTCTTCCTCCTCCTCCTCCTTTTTTTTTTCTTTCTCCTTCTCCTCCTTCTTCTCCCTTCTCTCTCTTATTCTTCTTTCATTCCGTGGATTTTCAAAAGGATATTCCAGGATTTATAATATCTTAATCTTAATTCCTCGACTTATAATATCTTAGGGCCTTCCCTGGTGACTCAGCTGGGAAAGAATCTGCCTGCAATGCAGGAGACCCCAGTTCAATTCCTGGGTCAGGAAGATCCCCTGGAGAACAGATAAGTTACCAACTTCAATATTCTTGGGCTTCCCTTGGGCCTCAGATAGTAAAGGTCCTGCCTGCAATAAGGGACACCTGGGTTTGATCCCTGGGTTGAGAAGATCCCCTGGAGAAGGGCATGGCAACCCACTCCAGTATTCTTGCCTGTGAAATCCCAAGGATACAGAAGCCTGGTGGGCTACAGTCCATGGGGTCACAAAGATTCAGACACGACTAAGTGACTAAGAACAGCACATAGAATCTGAATCCAAAATGAGAAAAGGAAACACATTTTTTCTCTTACAGAATAGTACAATTATCATCGATATGTAAATTTAATTATATATATGATAAGGGATTAGTGGCTCTAGTAGAAGAGCATTAATTCTAACTTTGGAATAAATTTAGGAAGTTCATCAGATAGTCAATGGAGTAGAAATTCTCCAAAATCTGGAAAGCATGACTTTTAAAAACCCTGCACATCTCCATTTGTCTATGTTACCCAGATTTCAGATTGCAGTGAACATCTCTTTACAATTTTAGACGTAGTTTATTTGGTTTGTTCATCCTATACATGCATTGCATCCTGTGCCACATTGCAGGTTCTCAGCACGTATCTCCTGGCTGATTATAATTTGAGTTCAGTGCTAACTAGCCATTGTACTCTGAAATACACCTGACATAGCTCTAGTTATCTTAATTAAGTGTAGAATAAACATCTTAAATTTGAAGACCATGTTGTAGTTTTAATTCTGTTTCCTTACTTTTTTAAAAGATTAACAATTTTTATTGTGTTTAAAATAACATTTCTCTTGTAACCAATTATAAGTGTACAGCTTGTTGTTGATGTTCAGCTGCTAAGTCATGTCCGACTCTTTGTGACCCTGTGAACTGCAGCACACCAGACTTCAGACTTCCCTGTCCTTCACTGTCTCCCTGAGTTGGCCCAAACTCATGTCCATTGAGCCACTGATGCCTTCCAACCATCTAACCATCATAAGTGTACAGTTTAGTATTGCTCAATATATTCACCTTCTTGTGTAACAGATCTCCAGAAAATTTCATCCTGCAAAACTGAACTGCATACCCCTTCAGCAACAACTCCTTATTTTCCCCTCACCTCCTCCACTGATAGTCAACATTTACTTTCTATCTCCATGAAAGTGGCTACTTTCAATTCCACAGGTAAGTAAAACACAGAATATGCCTTTTTCTCTCTGTTTATTTCACTTGGCATAATTTTTTCAAGGGTCATTCATATTGCTGTAAATGAACATATTTTCATTTTTAAAGGTTGAATAACAGTCCATCATGTATATACACCACATTTTGCTTATCTATTCATCTATCATTTTGTTTATCTATTCAACACCTAGGGTACTTCTACCTTTCACCTGTTGTCCAAATATCTCTTTCAGATACTGCTTTCTAAATTCATACATGCAATTACTGGATCATATAGTAAATGGTTTTTAATCTGGGAGAAAAGTCTCCAAAGTACTTTCCATAGTAGTTGTATCAATTTACATTCCCATCAACAGAGCAAAAATCTTCCAATTTCTCCACTTCCTAGTCAGCCTATCCTCTTTTCTTTCTTTGTTTTTAAGAGTAGCCATTCTAATACTTGTGAAGTAGTTATCACATTGCTGTTTTTTATTTTAATGTCACAGAAAATCAGTAAGGAAACAGTGCTTTTAAATGACCTATTATACCAGATAGAATGAGTTGCTATATACAGGATATTTTATCCCCAAACAGCAGAATACACATTCTTCAAAGTGCGTGTGGAATATTCTCTGGGACAGATCACATGCATGGCCACTAAATAAGTCTCAATAACTTCAAGAATATTGAAATCATAACACACGTTTTTCTGACCACAAAGGTATGAAACTAGAAACCAACTGCAAAAAAATAAAACTGCCACACACCCCACAAACACAGAGACTTAAACAATATGTTCCTAAACCACCTATGGGCTTCCCTGGTGGCTCAGAGGTTAAAGCGTCTGCCTGCAATGCGGGAGACCCAGGTTCAATCCTTGGTTCAGGAAGCTCCCCTGGAGAAGGAAATGGCACCCCACTCTAGTATTCTTGCCTGGAGAATCCCATGGAGAGAGGAGCCTGGTAGGCTACAATTCATGGGGTCGCAAAGAGTCGGACATGACTGAGCGACTTCACTTTCACTTTCACTTAAACTATCTATAGGTCATTGAATTAATCAAAGAAGAAATTTTAAAAATACCTGGAGTCAAAGGAAAAGGAAAACACATCAATCCAAAATCTATGTGATGCAGCTAAAACAGTTCTAAGAGTGAAGTTTATAGCAATACAAACTAATTCATAAAATAAGAAAAATATCCAATAAACAATCCAACTTTATACCAAAAGAAAATAGAAAAAGAGAATAAACAAAATCCAAATTTACTAGAAGAAACGAAATAATAAAAGTCAGACCAGGGACTTCCTTGGAAGTCCAGTGGTCAAGACTTCATCTTCCAATGCATAGGGTGCAAGTTTGATTCCTGGTTGGAGAGCTAAGATTCCACATGCCTTGGGGCCAAAAAAAAAAACAGAAGCAATGTTGTAACAAATTCAATACAGACTGTAAAAATGGTTCCACATCAAAGAAATCTTTTTAAAATATCAGGCCAGAAATAAATAAATCAGAGTAAAAGAAAAAAAAAAATAGAAAAGATCAGTGAAACCATAATTGGTTCTTTGAAAAGATAAACTAAATTGATAAGCCTTTAGCCAGATACATTAAGAAAAAAGAGAAGGCCCAAATAAACACGGAGAAGGCAATGGCACCCCACTCCAGTACTCTTGCCTGGAAAATCCCATGAATGGAGGAGTCTGGTAGGCTGCAGTCCATGTGGTCGCTAAGAGTCGGACACGGCTGAGCGACTTCACTTTCACTTTTCACTTTCATGCATTGGAGAAGAAAATGGCAACCCACTCCAGTGTTCTTGCCTGGAGAATTCCAGGGACAGGGGAGCCTGGTGGGCTTCTGACTATGGGGTCGCACAGAGTCAGACATGACTGAAGCGACTTAGCAGCAGCAGCAGCATGAAACAGGAGAAGCTACAACCAACACGACAGAAATGCAAAATATTTTAAGAGATTACTAGGACCTGTTATAAGCCAATAAAACTGACAGCCTGCAAGAAATTGGGCAAGTTCACAATCATGTGGCTTCCAAAGACTGAATTAGGAAAAAACAGAAAATCTAAAAAGTTCAAAAATGGATAAGAAGATTGAATCAGTAATGAAGAACCTTCTAAGAAAGAAAAGCCACAGGCCAGATGGTTTCATGGTGAATTCTACAAAACACTAAAGAGTTATCAATGCCAATACTTCTCAATACATCCATATGTAAATGCAATTATACATATGATAAGGGACTAGTGAAAAAGTTGGCTTAAAGCTCAACATTCAGAAAATGAAGATCATGGCATCTGGTCCCATCACTTCATGGGAAATAGATGGGGAAACAGTGGAAACAGTGTCAGACTTTATTTTTCTGGGCTCCAAAATCACTGCAGATGGTGACTGCAGCCAGGAAATTAAAAGATGCTTACTCCTTGGAAGGAAAGTTATGACCAACCTAGATAGCATATTCAAAAACAGAGACATTACTTTGCCAACAAAGGTTCATCTAGTCAAGGCTATGGTTTTTCCTGTGGTCATGTATGGATGTGAGAGTTGGACTGTGAAGAAGGCTGAGCACCAAAGAATTGATGCTTTTGAACTGTGGTGTTGGAGAAGACTCTTGAGAGTCCCTTGGACTGCAAGGAGATCCAACCAGTCCATTCTGAAGGAGATCTGCCCTGGGATTTCTTAGGAAGGAATGATGCTAAAGCTGAAACTCCAGTACTTTGGCCACCTCATGCAAAGAGTTGACTCATTGGAAAAGACTCTGATGCTGGGAGGGATTGGGGGCAAGAGGAGAAGGGGATGACAGAGGATGAGATGTCTGGATGGCATCACTGACTCGATGGACGTGAGTCTGAGTGAACTCTGGGAGTTGGTGATGGACAGGGAGGCCTGGCATGCTATGATTCATGGGGTCGCAAAGAGTCGGACATGACTGACTGACTGATCTGATCTAGTGGTTCTAGTAGAAGAGCATTAATTCTGACTTTGGAATAAATTTAGGAAGTTCATCAGATAGTCAATGGAGTAGAAATTCTCCAATAGTCTGGAAAACATGACTTGTAAAAACCCTGCACATCTCCATTTGTCTGTTACCCAGATTTCAGATTGTAGTGAACACCTCTTTACAATTTTAGAAGTAGTTTATTTGGTTTGTTCATGCTATACATGGAGAAGGAAATGGCAACCCACTCCAGTCTTCTTGCCTAGAGAATCCCAGGGATGGCGGAGCCTGGTGGGCTGCCATCTATGGGGTCCCACAGAGTCGGACACGACTAAAGTGACTTAGCAGCATGCTATACATTCATTGCATCCTGTACCACATTGCAGGTTTTCAGCACATATCTCCTGGCTGATTATAATTTGAGTTCAGTGCTAACTAGCCATTGTACTCTGAAATACACCTGACATAGCTCTAGTTATCTTAATTAAGTGTAGAATAAACATCTTAAGTTTGAAGACCATGTTGTAGTTTTAATTCTGTTTCCTTACTTTTTTAAAAGATTAATGATTTTTATTGTGTTTAAAATAACATTTCTGTTGTAACCAATTATAAGTGTACAGCTTGTTGTTGATGTTCAGCTGCTAAGTCATGTCCGACTCTTTGTGACCCTGTGAACTGCAGCACACCAGACTTCAGACTTCCCTGTCCTTCACTGTCTCCCTGAGTTGGCCCAAACTCATGTCCATTGAGCCACTGATGCCTTCCAACCATCTAACCATCATAAGTGCACAGTTTAGTATTGCTCAATATATTCACCTTGTTGTGTAACAGATCTCCAGAAAATTTCATCCTGCAAAACTGAACTGCATACCCCTTCAGCAACAACTCCTTATTTTCCCCTCACCTCCACCACTGATAGCCAACCTTTACTTTCCATCTCTATGAAAGTGGCTACTTTCAATTCCACAGGTAAGTAAAACACAGAATATGCCTTTTTCTCTCTGGTTATTTCACTTGGCATAATTTTTTCAAGGTTCATTCATATTGCTGTAAATGAACATATTTTCATTTTTAAAGGTTGAATAACATTCCATCATGTATATACACCACATTTTGCTTATCTATTCATCTATCATTTTGTTTATCTATTCAACACCTAGGTTACTTCTACCTTTCACCTGCTGTGAAGGCTGCTATTGTTGTCCAAATATCTCTTATAGATACTGCTTTCTAAGTTCATACATGCAATTACTGGATCATATAGTAAATGGTTTTTTAATCTGGGAGAAAATCTCCAAAGTACTTTCCATAGTAGTTGTATCAATTTACATTCCCATCAACAGAGCAAAAATCTTTCAATTTCTCCACTTCCTAGTCAGTCTATCCTCTTTTCTTTATTTGTTTTTAAGAGTAGCCATTCTAATACTTGTGAAGTAGTTATCACATTGCTGTTTTTTAATGTCACAGAAAATCAGTAAGGAAACAGTGCTTTTAAATGACCTATTATATCAGATAGAATGAATTGCTATATACAGAATATTTTACCCCCAAACAGCAGAATACACATTCTTCAAAGTGCGTGTGGAATATTCTCTAGGACAGATCACATGCAAGGCCACTAAATAAGTCTCAATAACTTCAAGAATATTGAAATCATAACACACCTTTATTCTGACCACAAAGGTATGAAACTAGAAACCAACTGCAAAAAAATAAAACTGCCACACACCCGACAAACACAGAGACTTAAACAATATGTTCCTAAACCACCTATGGGCTTCCCTGGTGGTTCAGAGGTTAAAGCGTCTGCCTGCAATGCGGGAGACCCAGGTTCAATCCTTGGTTCAGGAAGATCCCCTGGAGAAGGAAATGGCAACCCACTCCAGTATTCTTGCCTGGAGAATCCCATGGACCGAGGAGCCTGGTAGGCTACAGGCCATGGGTCGCAAAGAGTCAGACACAACTGAGTGACTTCACTTTCACTTAAACTACCTATTGATCACTGAATTAATCAAAGAAGAAAAGTTTTAAAATACCTGGAGTCAAATGAAAAGAAAAACACATCAATCGAAAATCTAGGTGATACAGCTAAAACAGTTCTAAGAGTGAAGTTTATAGCAATACAAACTAATTCATAAAATAAGAAAAATATCCAATAAACAATCCAACTTTACACCAAAAGAAAATAGAAAAAGAGAATAAACAAAATCCAAATTTACTAGAAGAAACAAAATAATAAAAGTCAGACCAGGGACTTGCTTGGAAGTCCAGTGGTCAAGACTTCATCTTCCAATGCATAGGGTGCAAATTTGATTCCTGGTTGGGGAGCTAAGATCCCACATGCCTTGGGGCCAAAACAAAACAAAAACAAAAACCATAAAACAGAAGTAATGTTGTAACAAATTCAATACAGACTTTAAAAGTGGTCCACATCAAAGAAATCTTTTTAAAATATCAGGCCAGAAATAAATAAATCAGACTAAAAGAAAAAAACTAGAAAAGATCAATGAAATCATAATTGGTTCTTTGAAAAGATAAACTAAATTGATAAGCCTTTAGCCAGATACATTAAGAAAAAGAGAAGGCCCAAATAAACACGGAGAAGACAATGGCACCCCACTCCAGTACTCTTGCCTGGAAAATCCCATGAATGGAGGAGCCTGGTAGGCTGCAGTCCATGTGGTCGCTAAGAGTCGGACACGGCTGAGTGACTTCACTTTCACTTTTCACTTTCCTGCATTGGAGAAGAAAATGGCACCCTACTCCAGTGTTCTTGCCTGGAGAATTCCAGGGACAGGGGAGCCTGGTGGGCTTCTGACTATGGGGTCGCGCAGAGTCAGACATGACTGAAGCGACTTAGCAGCAGCAGCAGCATGAAACAGGAGAAGCTACAACCAACACGACAGAAATGCAAAATATTTTAAGAGATTACTAGGACCTGTTATAAGCCAATAAAACTGACAGCCTGCAAGAAATTGGGCAAGTTCACAATCATGTGGCTTCCAAAGACTGAATTAGGAAAAAACAGAAAATCTAAAAAGTTCAAAAATGGATAAGAAGATTGAATCAGTAATGAAGAACCTTCTAAGAAAGAAAAGCCACAGGCCAGATGGTTTCATGGTGAATTCTACAAAACACTAAAGAGTTATCAATGCCAATACTTCTCAAGCAACTTCAAAGTGTTGGAGAAGAGGGAACACTCTCAAACTCGTTCAAGTCCAGCAGTACCCCGATACAGAAGCCAGAAAAGGTCACAACAGGAAAGAAAAACTACCAACTATTATCTCTAATGAGCATAGATGCCAAAATTCTCAACATATTACGAAATTCTTTACAGTCTGAGCCACCAGGGAAGTCTTTTGGATTTAGGGTCCTTCTAATCCAGTATGGCCTCTTCCTAACTAATTCATTTGGAAAGACCCTATTTCCAAATAGGGTAATAGTCTGAGTTACCAGGACTTCTCTGGTATTTCAGCTGGTGAAGAATCCACCTGCAAAGGAGGGGACCCTGGTTTGATTCCTGGGTCAGGAAGATCCCCTGGAGAGGAGATAGGCTACCCACTCCAGTATTCTTGGGCTTCCGTGCTGGCTCAGATGGTAAAGAATCCACCTGCAATGCAGGAGACCTGGGTTCGATCCCTGGGTTGGTAAGATCCCCTGGAGATGGGAAAGGCTCCAATATTCTGGTCTGGAGAATTCCATGGACTATATAGTTCACGGGGTCACAAACAGTTGAACACAATTGAGCAACTTTGCCATCCTCTTAGTATAGTGGTTGAGTATCCCTGCCTGTCATGTGACAGACTGGGGTTTAATTCCCTGATGGGGAAGCAACATGCCCTTTGGGCTTCCCTGGTAGCTCAGCTGGTAAAGAATATGCCTACAAGGCAGGAGACTCCAGTTCAACTTCTGGGTTGGGAAGATCCCCTGGAGAAGGGATAGTCTAGCCACTCCAGTATTTGGGGGCTTCCCTGGTGGCTCAGATGGGAAAGAATCTGCCTGCAATGCAGGAAATCTGGGTTCAGTTCCTGCGTTGAGAAGATCCCCTGGAAAAGGGAATGGCTACCCACTCCAGTATTCTGTCCTGGAGAATCCCATGGACAGAGGAGCCTGGAGGGGTACAGTCCATGGGATTGCAAAGAGTTGGACATGACTGAGCGACTTTCACTTTCTTTCTGAAGTTCCAAGTAGACATCGTTTGTAGGGGGAGGAGGGAGGGGGTGATACTGTTCACCTTGCCACAGTGATGTTCCATGTTCTTCAAGGGAATTTATATTCTGCAGTTTCTGAATGTCATGTTCTATTTACACCAAGAAAGTATGCTTGGCTGATATTTTAAATCATTTATAATATATAACTACTAACTTTGTCTTCTTGTTTTATCAATTACTGACAAAGATGGGGCTCTCAGTCTGGGGCAGGGGCCTCCCGCCTCAGGTGTGGCTCAGCCACCCCCCAGTGCCCTCCTCCAGATGTAACAGAATTCATGGGGGTGCCTAGTCCAACCCACAGGTCTCTTGAAAGCTGGGCAGCAAGGACCCAGGAAACCACTTTAAGGAAACCAGTCCCAGAAATGCCAATGGTCAACAAATATTAATACATGAAAAAATATGCAGCCTCACAAGGAAATAGAGGCCTGGGCTTCCCTGATGGCTCAGACAGTAAAGAATCTGTCTGCAATGCAGGAGACCCAGGTTCAGTCCCTGGGTCGGGAAAACCCCTGGAGAAGAAAATGGCAACCCACTCCAATATTCTTGCCTGGAAAATCCTATGGACAGAGGAGCCTGGTGGTCTACCATCCATGGGGTTGCACAGAGTCAGACACGACTGAGCGACCAGCACGTTCATGGGCACTACCTGCCTGTTAAGTGTGCAAATGTCAGGGTGGATGATGATGAGCCGTGGTGAGGGGAAGGGAATTCAAATCTTTGTGAGCCATTGGAAGAAAATAAGTTGTACATTTCTGGAGGAAATAGACTGTATTAATAAAAAAATAAAGACAAAGCAAGCTGTCTATGCCGTAATGACCCCTGTTGTGGTTGTAGGACCTTAGCCCACAGAAATATTAGCAGGAGCCCGGAATGAACATAGGTTGAGTCGTGGTTTGTGAGAGGAAGGAGAGTGAGGGAGTGGCTGTCAGGACAGGAAACCCGTGACGCTGACTGCGCCCACACAGGGGAACACCGTGGAGACGTTCAGAACTGACCCGGGAAGACCCCCTTGCTAGGCTGTCTGTTAAGTGAAGGCCCCAGCTGCGAGCTAAGGACAGCGTGACCTGATTCACACAAAGATCCTAAAAGAAAGGCTTCATGCATGCAGACACACCTTGGGCAGACACCCTCAACTACTAAGAGAGGCGAGGCTTTACTGGGGCCAAAGGAAAACGCATTTCCATGGTACCGTTGTGCGCTCAACTGCTCAGTCATGTCTGACTCTGTGGCCCCATGGACTCTAGCCGCCAGGCTCCTCTGTCCGTGGGATTTTCCAGACAAGAATAGTGGAGTGGGTTGCCATTTCTTTCTCCAGGGGATCTTCCTGACCCAGGGATGGAACTCGCGTGTCCTACATTGACAGGTGGGTTCTTTACCACTAGCGCCACCTGGGAAGTCCCCATTGTACTATATCACATCTTAATTCTTGAATTTCATCAAGCATGTGTTTATTCTGAAATTTCACACACACACACACACACGCAAGGAGAATTTTATACATGCCAGCAACAACAAAAACAACAGAGGGGATTCAGAGTCCATTTCCACGTTCCCATTATTCAAGGGGGTAAGGATGTGCCCACAATTCAGGCTTGTGGAGGCAGAGTCTCTAAGTCTGGAGTAGAGAGGGCCGTGTGCTGGTCTGGGCACAGATTGCACACCTGCCTCCTTTCCTGACACTGACAACCTCCAAGGATGGGCAGGAGTGAAGGCTGAGGGCCAGGAGGTCACACCTGCCCCCTGGGGAGACTCATCCAACGAGGGGCACTGGGTCCCTCTAACTTGTCTGTGTTCCTCTCCTGTTGGCCCCCTACTGCTTGCTGAAGACTTCAGGCTTCCTGTCTGTCCTGCCTTGGGTCGAGAGGGGTCAGGGGAAGATTGGCCTTGGGACTGCAGCTCCTGGGACTGGGGGGTTGGCTCCCAGTGCACTCAGAGCCCAAGCCTCACCTAATTGGCCATCAGAGGCCTTGAGTCCCAGACCTGCAGGTAGAGAACACCTTGCCCCGCTGAGTGACCCAGAGGTGTGGGCAGGGCATGGAAGAGCAGATGAGCTTCCTCCAAGATCCAGTAGTTCCCACTCCAGAATCTGGGGCACCAGTCTGAGGCTCTCTGAGACCCTGGGTACCCTCCTTGGCACCCCCTCATTCTCCCTTCACTATACAGGAAGGCAGAGCTGAAAGGGCAGTAGACAGGGGACCTGGTGCTGACTGATTATCATCAGCACAGACCTGGGTCAAGAGCTCAGGAGGCCCTGGGAGAGCAGTTCCTGGCTGGGCAATCACAGCCCTCACCTGGACAAGGTAAGGTCAGGGCAGCCACCCTCAGGGCTGCAGGAGTGGGAGGAGACCATGTGGGTAAGGGGGCAGGGCCATGCATACAGTAAGCACTCAGGTCTGCTCTCAGCAGGGGAATTGGGGACACCCTCCTGCCTGGCCAGCCCTGGACTCGTCTCGCAGATAATGCCCCAGTCCAGGCTCAGAGGCAGTGATGCTGAGATGGGAATCTAGGCGTGCAGGGGAGAGAAACAGGAAACACCAACATTAGCCCAGGGAGACCTGGCCCCTGCCCTGCTCCTGGCCTGTCCAAGACGTGGTGGGCAGAGACACCCAGGAAACTTTTCTGAGATTAATGAAGAGTACACAAAGGGGCAGAATGCACAGGATTAGATACATGAGTGAAGAGCAGAAAGCTGGCAGCGTCGCTGGGAAGACAGGCGGCTGTGGCGCCATTTCTGCACTCTAGACTCAGCCCTGCAACCCTCCTGGCACCCCACCCCATCCTACAGTGACTGTTCAGAGTCCCCACAGGCTGAGTGCTCCCTGCAAATTTGTGAATTAGCCAATCGGAGAAAATGTTGCCTTTTCAGGTCAATCTGAGCTCGCCTGGAGGACTGGGCACTGAAGGGTCCCTGTGCTCCAAGAGAGAATGACCTTGTGACCCTCACCTCTTCCCTCTCCCTGCCTCCCGCCTGCTCTCTGCCACATGTCCCCCAGCTCAGGGCCATGGCATCCCACAGAAATGGAAACCTCTCAGAGATGCCTCTGCAGGAGTTCATGCTGGAGGGATTTGAGGGTGGCCCACAGACCCAGGCCCTGCTCTTTGTTCTGTTCCTGGCCCTGTATGTGGTGGCCGTCCTGGGGAACCTCACCATGATCGTGGTCATCACTCTGGATGCCCATCTACATGCCCCAATGTACTTCTTCCTCAAGAACCTCTCCTTCCTGGACCTGTGCTACTCATCTGTCATCGCCCCCAAGGCCCTGGTCAACTTCCTGTCCTCCTCCAAGGTCATCACCTTTAAGGGATGTTGTTGGGGGCCAGCGTGAGGCACTCCGCCCATGGCAAAGGTCATGAGGAAGGAGGCTCAACATACGCAAAGGCGGGATTGAGCCTCAGGAGTCCCCCTGGAAATCCTCAAGCATCTACCCCCATAACCAGAGCCTGCCTACTTTACTACTTTGTGCTCTCACCTACACCTCTGACTTTACAGGGGGCTGTCCCCCACCACCTCTTTTGGAGAAGGAGTTAACTTAGAGCTCCAGTTAATAATAATTCCTGGGCGTGATAGGGCTGTTTTAACCTACAAAGTCTTCTGAAGGTTCTCTAGCCTGCCTGACAGGCTTGTCTGGCCACATGTGATTGCTCACAGCCTCCCAATCATGAGAGGCACGAGATGCTTTAAACCTTCTAAAAACAGGTTCCTTAGAAAAATTAGAAAACCATTAGTATAAGTATAGTGGGCTGATTAGAAATTGTATTGGTGAAGGGCTTTTCATTTGTTGAGCCAATGTTTGTTGCTAAGTCTCCACATCCCCTGCCCTTACACACATTAATGAATATATAGAAGAAATAAGTATTAACCTTTGATATTAATCACGTTAGACCTTAGGCTAAGTAAATTCTTTCCTTAACTAAAACCCACTACACCCTCACCCTATAGGAATGTAACTTTATTTGGGTGGCATCTGTTTTAAGAATAATCACCCCTGTAGAAATAAGTGTCCTGGTTGACTGACCGCTGTCACAAGGAGAGGGTCATAAATTGTCAGCAGGACCCCCTGGCCAGAAGATTATGTAACACCCCTAAGACCTCTGTATACATTTGTATGAAGCACCTAACTTTGATAAAAGTCAGGACTGCTGACCCCGCATGACTTTTGCATAACATCTCAGTGTATAAAAGTAGACCATGGAAAATAAAGAATTGGGATCAGTTCCTTGAAAGACTGGTCTCCCCATGTCTCTCTCTCTCTCAAACTCTGGCTGAGTCTCCATCTGGAGTGCGGAACCTGCCATGCTTACTAATTATGCCTGGGCTTCTAAGATCCGGCCGGGGAGGCCTCAGTGTCTCCTCTCCTTTGGGAGGACGGAAGGACGCCTGCAGCCTATGTAAGTGGTGCAAGCTTCTTGTCTTGGAGTTTTATTGGTCTCCCGCGTAAACCAAGCTACTCAGCCTCTTTTCTCCACTGAATTTTCCTACTGAGCTATCCTCATTCTATTACTCTTTATATCTCTAATTAATATCTAATTGAAGCTATTGTATTCTGATCCTCGCTGACGCCATCCCCGCTTCAAAATCTCTGGATCAGCCGGGGCTGGATCCCGGCAGGATGTGCCACCCAGTTCTTCTTCTCCATGATGGGTACGACTGAGACTCTCCTCTTGGCTGTGATGGCCTATGACCACTTCGTGGCCATCTGCAGCCCCCTGAGCTACCCCATCTCCATGCGCCCCTTGGTCTGTGCCTGCCCGGTGCTGGGCACCCACTGTGGGGGCTGCCTCAACTCTGGGGTGCAGACGATCCTCACATTCAGCCTCCTGTTCTGCAGCTCCAACCACATCAACCACTTCTTCTGTGATGTGATCCCCCTGCTCCAGCTCACTTGTGCCAGCACGGCCGTCAATGAGCTGGTCTTGTTTGCTATGTGTGGCCTCATCATTGTGGGCACCACACTCGTGGTCCTCGTCTCCTATGGCTACATCACAGTGACCATCCTGAGGATGTGCTCAGGAGGAGGGAGACACAAGCTCTTCTCCACCTGTGGATCCCACATGACAGCCATGTCCCTCTTTTATGGGACCCTTTTTGTCATGTATGCCCATCTGGGAGCTGTGGAGTCCGTGGAGCAGGGCAACGTGGTCTCTGTCTTCTACACCCTGGTCATCCCAATGCTGAATCCCCTCATCTCCAGTCTGAGAAACAAGGACGTGAAGGATGTCCTGCAGAGACTGGGCCAGAAGCACACAGCCACGTGACGGAGGGTGACCAGAGAGACCCAGTGTCCTGAGGGCTGGACAAGAAGACTTGAGGGGAGGCACTGGGTTTGGTTTGAGGAATTCATTCTTTATTCAGCTAATTCATTCTTTCACCCAGCATTTTATCCAACCCTTCTTTGAAGCACATCATGAACCACACACTACAAGTGTAAGATGCAGAGATGAATAAGGCATCTTGTTTGCCACCAAAAATCTAATGGCCCACAGTGGGGCAAGACACTAAACTTGAAGTTTCTGTAACACGGTGGGCAGAGTCATGAACTGGGAGTCTTTGAAGCACAGTATGGGTCCCAGTTCAACATCAATTGGTGAAGGTATGTGGACTAGACAAACTCTCTGAGCTTATCCCTTCACTTCTTTATTGAATCTAATGTAAATATGTACCCAACAATCTACCCTGGGACAACTAGCAGGGGGCTTTAGGACACTCAGCCCAGCCCCTTCCTTGGTGATAGCCTGGGCATCCCCACAGCCAATTAGGGGAGTTAGGAAGACCATGCTCCCCCTCAATCCTGCAGCGGGGCTGTTCCTCCCCTCCCCCTTCTGTTCACTGATGCCACCACCCAACAAGGCAGCAGGGAGCACCCGTGCTCCTGCTTCAGAGGCTCCTAGTGCTCCCTGTCCTGGGTTTCTCCCCTCAGACAGCAGCTGGGAGCCCCAGGGAGTCAACGTGGATGCCTGACACCCATAGTTCACCATCCAGCCTGACAGGTGATACTGTCCTGACTATTTGTGACCCTAAGAAATGGAGCCTTGTCAGCACCAACACCTCTGAATAAGGATAGAGGTCCTGGTGCTGCTGCAGAGCGCAGGGGGTAGAGAGAGGGAGCAGTTTCTTGGTAGAAGCACAGCTCCCTGGCCATCTGTCCCACACTCCCTGGGGCAGCTGGGAGTCTTGACCTCCCCATTCAGAGCTCCAGGTCCCTGCTCCATGGACCCAACACACAGCCTGGACCCAGGGCCTATCGTGTCTCCCTGTGGGAGAGTCACCCACTCCCATGGTCACTCCCAGGAGGTGGTCCTCTGGACGAGAGGGTGGTCTGTTCCCTGTAGGGGCAGGGGGCGTGCCCTGCCCCTCTGATCACAGCTCTCCACCCCCCTCTCTCCCTGCTCCGGGGGACAGGGGGAGGGGCTGGCAGCTAAGTTGTCAGACTGCTGCTCCCCATTACTCAAGTGGAACCGCCTCCAAGCTTCCTGCTGGATTCCTATTCACATTGTCTTTGGGCTCCAAAACTAGTTCTACGTCTGCCATAGATCGTTGTATTCATCTGATAACAAACTGTTACTTGAGGCTTCCCCAAATATTCTGCTTCACCGTGACAGCCCTTGTTGTCGTCTCATGCCGCAGCTGTTCCCTCTCACACGCGCTATCCTCTGTCTGTCTGCTGTGATTTTTTTGGTCATTCCATGGAATGTTACAGGAATATTCTTGGGTCTTCTACTTGATCCAAATTTGGAATATGCATACGTATAATATATATTCATTCCATGCACAAGTGTAGATTTATCTTAATTCTGTAGAATTTAAAGTTATACATAGTAAGAAATCAGTTAAAGATTCATAGCAAAACAGCATCTATCCTGAATTAGGAATAAATAAAAGGTCTGACTTTAGATGGAACAAAAACTTTACATTTCTGCAAGAGAAATGTAAAACAAACAAACAAAACAGCAAATCGTAGATTGTTTCTTCCTAAATTACCTACATTTCAGATTGTAGTGATGAACACAGTACAACGTTAGAGGCAATTCACTTTGCTTTGTTCATCTTATACAACGTTTTGTATGCTAGCTCCACAGAGTAGATTCTCAGTGGTACATATCTACTGGATGATTATAATTTGACTTCCTTGTCAACTAGTCATTGAACTCCAAAATATACTTGGCATAGCATTATACTTATGAGCTTGGATTTGGCAATGATTTCTTGGATATAACTGAAAAGCACAGGAAACAAAAGTGCAAAGAGACACAAGGGACTCCATTAAACTTAAAAATCTGTGCATTAAAGAGCTAAATAATAGCTTGAAAAGGCAACCTGTGGGATGGGAGAGAATGACCGCAACTCCTATGTCTGATATGGGGTAACATCCAGAGTATGTGAAGAATTCCTACAATTTAAATAATCCTGTTAAAAATGAGCAGAGGATTTGAATAGTTATTTCACTAAAGATGATCTACAGATGGGCAACAAACATATGAGGAGATGCTCGTCATCACTAATCCCTGAGGAAATGCAAGTCAAATCACAAGGACATACCACTTACATCCGTGAGAATGGCTGTATTAGAAGCAAAAAAAGAAAAACAGGTAAAAACATAACCAGTGTTGTAAAGGATCCAGATCAATTGGAGCCCTTATACACTTTTGGTAGATAGTAAAATGATGCAACCATTATGGGGAACAGTACAGAATTTCCCCAAAAAACTAAAAAAAAAAAAAAAAGAATTGCCACATGATCCACGTTCGAGTATGTATCCAAAATAATTATAGACTGCTCTCTAAGAGATATTTGCAAACCCAAGTACACAGCAGCATTATTTGTGGTGGCCAAAAGGTAGAAACAAGCCACGTGTTCATTGTGGATGAGATAATAAACAAAATGATGCACATACGTATGATGGAAAGGCACCCACCTTAAAAGGGATGAAAATCCTGTCACCGGATGCAACACAGATAAAGCTTAGGACATTGTGCTAGTGAAATAAGCCA
The DNA here is from genome assembly GCF_029378745.1 of Bos indicus. Classification (NCBI taxonomy): domain Eukaryota; kingdom Metazoa; phylum Chordata; class Mammalia; order Artiodactyla; family Bovidae; genus Bos; species Bos indicus. The sequence continues at coordinate 119,376,035 of NC_091762.1, read as the reverse complement.
GATGCAAAAAGACAAAGGCTGTATATTACTAACATGCAGTAAAACAGTCACATTCACAGAGACAGAAAGTAGAAAGGTGGTTCTCAGTGGTGAGGTTGTGGGGTGGGGTGGGGGGTGGGGGTGGAAAGAGAATGTTTTTAAAGGGGGTGAGTCCAAGATCCACACAGTCAAAGGCTTTGGCATAGTCAATAAAGCAGAAATAGATGTTTTTCTGGAACTCTCTTGCTTTTTCCATGATCCAGTGGATGTTGGCAATTTGATCTTTGGTTCCTCTGCCTTTTCTAAAACCAACTTGAACATCAGCAAGTTCACGGTCCACGTATTGCTGAAGCCTGGCTTGGAGAATTTTGAGCATTACTTTACTAGCGTGTGAGATGAGGGCAATTGTGTGGTAGTTTCAGCATTCTTTGGTATTGCCTTTCTTTGGGATTGGAATGTCATGTATGGATGTGAGAGTTGGACTGTGAAGAAGGCTGAGCACCAAAGAATTGATGCTTTTGAACTGTGGTGTTGGAGAAGACTCTTGAGAGTCCCTTGGACTGCAAGGAGGTCCACCCAGTCCATTCTGAAGGAGATCAGCCCTGGGATTTCTTTGGAAGAAATGATGCTAAAGCTGAAACTCCAGTACTCTGGCCACCTCGTGTGAAGAGTTGACTCATTGGAAAACACCTCTGATGCTGGGAGGGATTGGGGGCAGGAGGAGAAGGGGACGACAGAGGATGAGATGTCTGGATGGCATCACTGACTCGATGGACGTGAGTCTGAGTGAACTCCGGGAGTTGGTGATGGACAGGGAGGCCTGGCATGCTGCAATTCATGGGGTCGCAAAGAGTCGGACATGACTGAGTGACTGAATTGAACTGAACTGAACTGAACTGAACTGAGTCCAAGATAAAACATTCTGGACACTTGTTGTGCAGAAATGTGGATATACAAAATGCTACTGAACTAAGTGGGTTTCCCCGGTGGTGCTAGCAGTAAGGAACCCACCTGCCAATGCAGGAGACATGAGGCACAGGTTTGAACCCTAAGTCAGGAAGATCCCCTGAAGGAGGGCATGGCTATCCACTCCAATATCCTTGCCTGGAGAATCAGTCCATGGGATTCCAAAGAGTTGGACACGACTGAAGTGACTGAGCAGACACTGAACTGTACACTGACAATTATTTACAATTTTCAAGATTTCTTTGTGGTCAAAAAATATATAACATGAAATTAACCATTGTAGTCTTGCCTCGCAGCTCTAATTAGGACTTCCAGTACCGTGTTGAATAGACATGGTGAGAGTGGACATCCTGTCTTGTTTCTGATCCTAATGGGAAAGCTTCTGGGTTTTCATCAAGTATGAAGTTAGCTGTCGGCTTTTCATATATGGCTTTCGTTATGTTTAGGTCAGTCAGTCAGTCAGTCAGTTCAGTCGCTCAGTTGTGTCTGACTCTTTGTGACCTCATGAATCGCAGCACGCCAGGCCTCCCTGTCCATCACCAACTCCTGGAGTTCACTCAGACTCACGTCCATCGAGTCAGTGATGCCATCCAGCCATCTCATCCTCTGTCGTCCCCTTCTCCTCCTGCCCCCAATCCCTCCCAGCATCAGAGTCTTTTTCCAATGAGTCAACTCTCCGCATGAGGTGGCCAAAGTATTGGAGTTTCAGCTTTAGCATCATTCCTTCCAAAGAACGTCCAGGATTGATCTCCTTCAGAATGGACTTGTTGGCTCTCCTTGCAGTCCAAGGGACTCTCAAGAGTCTTCTCCAACACCACAGTTCAAAAGCATCAATTCTTCGGCACTCAGCTTTCCTCACAGTCCAACTGTCACGTCCATACATGACCACTGAAAAAACCATAGCCTTGACTAGCCAGACCTTTGTTGGCAAAGTAATGTCTCTGCTTTTGAATATGCTATCTGCTGCTACTAAGTCGCTTCAGTTCTGTCTGACTCTGTGCGACCCCATAGATGGCCTCCTACCAGGCTCCTCTGTCCCTGGGATTCTCCAGGCAAGAACACTGGAGTGGGTTGCCATTTCCTTCTCCAATGTATGAAAATGAAAAGTGAAAAGTGAAAGTGAAGTCGCTCAGTCGTGTCCGACTCTTAGCGACCTCATGGACTGCAGCCTACCAGGCTCCTCCGTCCATGGGATTTTCCAGGCAAGAGTACTGGAGTCGGGTGCCATTGCCTTCTCCAAATATGCTATCTAGGTTGGTCATAACTCTCCTTCCAAAGAGTAAGCATCTTTTAATTTCATGGCTGCAATCACCATCTGCAGTGATTTTGGGGCCCCCCAAAATAAAGTCTGACACTGTTTCCACTGTTTCCCCATCTATTTCCCATGAAGTGATGGGACCAGATGTCATGATCTTGGTTTTCTGAATGTTGAGCTTTAAGCCAACGTTCTCACTCGCCTCTTTCACTTTCATCAAGAGGCTTTTTAGTTCCTCTTCACTTTCTACCATAAGGGTGGTGTCATCTGCATATCTGAGGTTATTGATATTTCTCCCAGCAATCTTGATTCCAGCTTGTGCTTCTTCCAGCCCAGCATGTCTCATGATGTACTCTGCATAGAAGTTAAATAAGCAGGCTGACAATATACAGCCTTGACGTACTCCTTTTCCTATTTGGAACTAGTCTGTTGTTCCATGTCCAGTTCTAACTGTTGCTTCCTGACCTGAATATAGGTTTCTGAAGAGGCATGTCAGGTGGTCTGGTATTCCCATCTCTTTCAGAATTTTCCACAGATTATTGTGATCCACACAGTCAAAGTTTTTGGCATAGTCAATAAAGCAGAAATAGATGCTTTTTATGGAACTCTCTTGCTTTTTCGATGATCCAGCAGATGTTGGCAATTTGATCTCTGTTTCCTCTGCCTTTTCTAAAACCAGCTTGAACATCTGGAAGTTCACGGTCCACGTATTTAGGTATATTCCTTCTATTACTACTTCATTGAGTTTTTTTTTTTTTTTTTTTATGTCAAGATGTTGAATTTTGTCAAATTCTTTTTTGAATAAGTTGAATGATCATGTATGGGGGTGGTTGTGGGGGAGTTATCCTTCATTCTGTTAATGGGGTATAGACAGTGGTTGATTTTCTAAAAACACCTCTTTTGATAGTGTTTACTTACATTCTAGCTCTGAAGTGATCTTCATCCCTGCCTCTTTTCACCTCTTCCCCATCCCTCTCTCTCTCTCTCAGTAGAGAAAGAGATAGATAGATATATGATAGATAGAATGTGTTGTCATTCAACTGTATTTCTGTAGAAAATGTGGAATTGGGCATGTTGTCACACTGACACAAATTTTAAAAGGAAAATCCATAATAATTTTCAAACACAATGTACCTCCATCCCCCCGACCCCACCAGGATACAGGGCTTTGCAATCTCCTCTTGGCTACTCATCAGCCTTGACCGATGGGCACCTTACCTCCACTTTGATTCTTTTCAGCCCATTTTCAATGCCGTTTGCAAAGAAATATGATAGAAAAAGAAGGAAACTCAAATGAAAATACTTTGATAAATTACTGGAGCTCATTTGCAGTTAGGAAATCAAATTAAAGTAAAAGAGAAGAGATTAACCTATCCATCAGAAGGTGGAAGGATGAGGAAAACAAGGACTCCCACATTGCTGGATGTTCTTCATTGGTACAATCATTTTGAGAGAAAATTGGCCACATGAGTGGATAAAGAAGGAAGAATTTCATACGATGCAGTTGCTCACCAAGAACAGTGAAAGGACAGAATGATTTACAGCAAGAACAACTCACACGCCTGTCCTTGTGAAAGTTGTGGACAGTCCAGACACACAAACTTGGTGAAGAAACTGCAACAGAGGAGAGGGATTATCATGGATAACCTCCCTGCTGACCCTTAGCCAATACTGTGTCACTAGGGCACGTCATAGACTGCTTCAGTCCCAGAGAACCAGAGCCTCTTAAAAGGGAAGGCCTCCAGCCTTTGAGTAGAGTAATTGGTTAACAAAAAGAAAGATTCAAGAAAAAGAACCTCCATAATGTACAATTAATATGAAAGTTAATGAGGTTGAGAAACAATATGCCTTTCTACTCAGGAATCCACCTCCAGATATATACACTTTGGAGGGGGAAAATGTCCATTACAAAATTTTCAATATTGAAAAACCAAATTTAAAAAAGGAAATGAAGTAACCTAAAAGTCTCTGTAAAGAAGATGCCATAAGTAGTTGGGGGCATAATTTCATTTTTAAAACAATTGAAATAAGTGAACTAGAACATGGAAGGATTGGGAAATGTGATCAAGATCCTGCAGAGTGCACTTTGACATAGAGCTGGAGAGGTGCCATAGCCCTGAGACAGGAGAGTGAAAGTGTACTGCTGACCTTTCCGGGTGAAAGCAAACTCCCTCACCACCTCCTGTGTCAGTCACCAGGGCCGCCATACTAGGTAACACAAACTTGGTGACTTATAGCAACAAGAATTTACTCTCTCACAGGCCTGCAGGATAGATGTTCAAAATCAAGTTGTCAGCAGCATCCACTGCCCGTGAAAGTTCTAGGAAAACATGTGCCTCTTCCTGGAGGCTCTTGGTATCCTTGGCATTCCTTCCTTCCCCTTTGCTGCACCATTCCAACCTCTGGCCAGTCTTTCATGCCCTTAGTCCTTGTGTCTATGTGTCTCTGTGTCATTTCTTCTTCCTAAAAGGACACCAGTCATTGGATTTAAGGCCCTTTTAATCCAGCATGATCTCATGCTAACTTATTTGGAAGGACCTTATTTCCAAATAAGGTCACATTCTGCATTCCAAACTAGATGATTTTGGGGGAGAAGATACTATTCACCTTCATACAGTGATCTTCCATGTGCTTCCATATACTGTACAGTTGCTGAGTGTATTGTTCTATTTATGTCAAGTAGGTCCATATGGTTGATATTTTAATTCAGTTCTAACATACTATTTATTATCTGTTTATTATCTGGTAATTGTTTTATCAATTACTAAGAGAGGTATACAAAATATCAACTATGATTTGGATATATGCATTTGCTTTTAATTGCATCAGTTTTTGCTTTATACATTTAAAATTTCTATTAGTCATATACAAATTTTTTTAATTTTCACATTATCCAGTTGAATTTAACTTTCTTTGTGAAATGCCTCTTTAGTAACTTTTTTTCCTGAACCCTACTTTCTGTAATAATTATTGAGCCACATCAGCATTCTTTTTCTTAGAATGCTTGTAATACAACTTTTTCAGGCTTTTATTTATATACTGTCTTTTTATATTAAACATGGACCATCAATAACCCTGTATGCGAGACAGCAAAAGAGACACAGATGTATAGAACAGTCTTTTGCACTCTGTGGGAGAGGGAGAGGGGGATGATTTGGGAGAATGGTATTGAAACATGTATAATATCATATAAGAAATGAATCGCCAGTCCAGGTTCTGTGCACGATACAGGATGCTTGGGGTTGGTGCACTGGGATGACCCAGAGGGATGGTATGGGGAGGGAGGGAGGAGGGGGGTTCAGGATTGGGAACACGTGTACACCCTTGGCGGATTCATGTTGATGTATGGCAAAACCAATACAATATTGTAAAGTAATTAGCCTCTAATTAAAATAAATAAATTTAAATTTAAAAAATAATAAACATGCACCACCTTTGTACTTTGGTTTTTATTTCTATTCCAAATTAAAATATTTTTTAAGAAGATACCTTTACTCTTTATGGACTGAGTGCATGGCCACTTGAAGCATAGAGACAGCTGTGCTGCTGCCCCAGGGAAATATTTCCTGCATGCCACTTGTCTCAACACTATACAAGTGTGGAGGTGGAGGACAGCAGGGGCTGTGGGCCAGGAGATCACACTGGCTGCCTGAGGACTTTTCAGAGGAGGGATCCTCTGGATCCCTCTAACTTGTGTTCCTCCCCTGTTGGCCCCCACTATTTCCTGAGGACCTCAGGCTTCCCACCTCCCCTACCTTGGGCCAAGTGGGGGTCAGGGGAAGATTGGCCTCAGGACTGCAGCTTCCTGGGACCCAGGGAGTTGTGAGTCCCAATGCACTCAGAGCCCAAGTCTCACATAATTGGCCATTTGTGGCCTCAAGTCCCATGTATGGCAGGTGGAGAGAATCTTCCGCAGCAGGCACCCCCAGGGTCCAGGCACCTCACGGACGATGGGACAAGATGTAGAGGGGCAGGTGAGCTGAGTTCATCCCCTTCTCTGCTTGCACCAAGCCCCAGAGCCCTCCTGCAGCCAGACTCTTGGTGGGACCCCAAGTGTCCCCTCCCATTCTTGGTTCACTGCACAGGAAGCCAGAGGCGGGAGAGGCAGGAGTCCTCAGTGTCCACTGGTCTTCATCAGCACAGACCTGGATCAGGAGCTTGGGAGGCCCTGGGAAAGCAGATCCTGGCTGTGTGCACTTGGGTGTGTCATGACCCTCACCCGGAAAAGGTAAGGTCAAGGCAGGCACCCATCAGGGCTGCAGGAGGGTAAGGGCAGCAGGGCTCTGTCCACAGTAAGCAGCCAGGGCTTGTTCTCAGCAGCTGGAGTGATGTCCACTCTCCTGCCTCCTTACCCCGACCTCAGCTTCAAGGTTGTGAAGGCAGTGCTTCTTTAGCCAGTGAATGAGTCCTCTGAGAAACTTGTTCAGTAGCAAGTTCTGATTCAACAGGTGTGTTTGGAGCATCTGCATTTCTAACCAGCTTGCAGGTGGTGGTGATGCTCCTGGTCTCTGGACCACACTTTCAGTTAGGAGGGTTAGCGCTGACTGTTAGTACAGGCTATGTGCCACTGCAGAGAAGTGTCCAGCTGCTTTGACCTCATCAAGTGCATACCTTAGGCTTGGATTAAAGGCTTCCTCATGTCAATGATGCCCATGGATGGCCCTGGGTGACCTCAGCAGGCTGGAGCCCCCTGCTTATTTGTTGTTCAAAAAAAAAAAAAAAAAAAAACAAAGAGCCTGGCTTTGGAAATGGAAATTTCTCTTTGTTTTCAGCTTACCAGAAGGAGTCACTATTTTATCTTGCTAAGGGCTTGTCAAGAGAAATGGTCAAGTAATACTGAGCACAAAACCATGAACTCAGAATCTTTGAATTCACCACAGAAATACCTGCTTCTTGGGGTGTGGGGCTGAACAGGTATGACACACTAGCCACCTGTCCCCTCTACTTGTGAATGATCCCTGGGTGCCGGGGTCCAGCCCCAGCAGGATCCAGGGGAACTCTCAGGGTGAATGGCGTTGGAGAATGAATGAGATGGGGAGCCCAAGCTTCACTGAACGAGACCCGTAACTTTATTTTCAAAAGGAGCTTTTATACCCTGACTTGTACAAGCTGGAATCAAGATTGCCAGGAGAAATATCAGTAACCTCAGATATGCAGATGACACCACCCTTATGGCAGAAAGTGAAGAGGAACTAAAAAGCCTGGATGTCTGGATGTCTGGAACTAAAAAGCCTGGATGTCCAGGATGTCTGGCTCTGGGTCAGTGATCACACCATCATGATCATCTGAGTAGTGAAGATCTTTTTTGTACAGTTCTTCTTTGTATTCTTGCCATCTCTTCTTAATATCTTCTGCTAGGTCCATACTATTTCTGTCCTTTATCGAGCCCATCTTTGCATGAAATGTTCCTTTGGTATCTCTGATTTTCTTGAAGAGATCCCTAGTCTTTCCCATTCTGTTGTTTTCCTCTATTTCTTTGCATTGATCGCTGAAGAAAGCTTTCTTATCTCTTCTTGCTATTCTTTGGAACTCTGCATTCAGATGTTTATATCTTTCCTTTTCTCCTTTGCTTTTTGCTTCTCTTCTTTTCACAGCTATTTGTAAGGCCTCCCCAGACAGCCATTTTGCTTTTTTGCATTTCTTTTCCATGGGGATGGTCTTGATCCCTGTCTCCTGTACAATGTCACAAGCCTCATTACATAGTTCATCAGGCACTCTAACTATCAGATCTAGATTGATATTGGCATTTAGACCATAGTATCAGTCCTTTCAATGAATATTTAGATTTGATTTCCTTTAGGATTGACTAGCTTGATCTCCTTGCTGTCCAAGGAACTCTCAAGAGTCTTCTCCAACACCACAGTTCAAAAGCACCAATTCTTTGGCACTCAGCTTTCTTTATGGTCCAACTCTCACATCCATACATGACAAATGGAAAAATCATAGATTCAACTAGATGGACCTTTGTTGGCAGTTGTATCTCTGCTTTTGAATATGCTGTCTAGGTTTGTCATAGCTTTGCTCTGAATTTCTTGGCTGCAGTCACCATCCATAGTGATTTTGGAGTCCAGGAAAATAAAGTCTGTCACTGTGTCCAGTGTTGCCCCAACTATTTGCCATGACGTGAAGAGATCTGGATGACAAGATCTTAGTTTTTTGAATGTTGAGCTTTAGGTCAGCTTTTACACTCTCCTCTTTCACCTCATCAAGAGGCTCTTTAGTTCATCTTCACTTTCTGCCATTGGGGTGGTGTCATCTGCATATCTGAGGTTGTTGATATTTTTCCCAGCAGTCTTGATTCCAGCTTGTGAGTCATGCAGCATGGCATATCGCATGATGTACTCTTGAGAGAGTTAAGACTTAGGCAGGTTGATAGGGAGTCCAAGGCCCCTTTAAGGTTGAGGTGAACATTTTTGTTCACATTCTTTTGCATTAATCATGTAAGCTGCCCAGGCAACAGTATATCTTGCTCATGCTTTCATTAAGGCTTTTGCAACAATGTATCTTGCCCCAGAGAGCTGGCTTTTCTTTAGATATGGAGCTAATGAATGTGCAGCAGTAATATATCTTAATCATGGGTATGGTTTTCTTCGTCTGTATGTTAATGATTATAATTGTAGCAAATCTTGCCTGGGAACCTGTTTTCTCATATCCGTTGCTTACACAGCAACAGTATGTCTCACCCAGAGATATTCTGCCAGGAACCCATTCTCCTCAACTAACCTTGGATCGATGTTGTCTTGGGATGTACCCTGTGGGAGAAGGATTCTGGGAAAACTTACAACCTTGTACAGTCTTGAAGTATTCTTTTTATCTTCTTAGCAACTGACTGAAAAGTGTATACTGCCCTGCTAAAACTAGTGAGGGGGGTGTACTCTTTCTTCCCCCTTCTGATGTCTATGTCAGAGGCTTTCCTATTCTTTCACTTTAGTAAATTCTCTGCTGCACAAAGCTCTGAATGATTGAGACTGTGTCTTTGATCCCAGAGTGAAATTTTCTTTGAATACCATGAATTTGACACCAGCCACTGTAAGATATCACTCTGCATATCAGTTAAATAAGCAGGATGGCAATATACAGCTTGACATACTCCTTTCCCAATTTTGAACCAGTTTGTTGCTCCATGTCTGGTTCGAACTGTTGCTTCTTCAGCTGCATACAGATTTTCCAGGAGCCAGGTGAAGTAGTCTGGTATTCCCATCACTTTAAGAATTTTCCACAGTTTGCTGTGATCAACACAGTCAAAGGCTTTAGCATAGTCAATGAAGCAGAAGTAGACTTTTTTGGGATTTCCCTTGCTTTTTTGGAATAGATTCAAGGGAGTAGATATGGTAGCCTGAGTGCCTGAAGAACTATGGACAGAGGTTTGCCATATTGTACAGGAGGTGGTGACCAAAACTATCCCCAAGAAAAAGAATTGCAAGAAGGCAAAGTGATTGTCTGAGGAGGCCTTACAAATAGCTGAGAAAGAAGAAAAGCAAAAGGCAAAGAAGAAAGGGAAAGATATACCTAGTTGAATGCAGAGTTCCAGAGAATAGCAAGGAAAGATAAGAAAGCCTTCTTAATGAGCAATGCAAAGAAATAGAGGGAGGGAAATAGAATGGAAATCTTCCAGGAGCCAGCGTGAGGAATTCTGCCTGTGGCAAAGGTCATGAGGAAGGAGGCTCGACATATGCAAAGGCAGGATCGAGCCTCAGGAGTCCCCCTGGAAATTCTCGAGCATCTATCCCCAAAACCAGAGTCTGCCTACTTTACTGCTTTGTGCTCTCACCTACACCTCTGACTTTATTGGGAACTGTCCCCCACCACCATCTCTCTCTCTGAAAAAGGGTTAACTTACAGCTCCAGTTAATAAAGTTCCTGGGCATGACAAGAGTGTTTTAGTTCACAAACCCCTCAGATGGCTCTCTAACTTGCCTGACAGGTTTACCCAGACTCCTACAGCTATGCATACGATTGTTTACAGTCTCCCAGCCCTGAGAGGCACGGGGAGCTTAAGATATTCAAATACTATAGAGCCTCTCGAAGAGTTAGAAATTGTCAGAATAGAACTAGTAGAAGAGTTCATTGTTGAGCCAATGCTTGCTGCCAAGTTTCCACATCCCCTGTATTGTATCCTTGGAAGTTTATTAATTAATATAGTTGGTATGTAGGAAAAACAAGTAGTGGCCTTGGTGTTAACAACTTTAGACCCTTAAGGTAATAAATTCTTTCCTTTGTTGTAAACCCACTGCACCTCTGCCCTATAGGAATGCAACTTTATCTAACACCTTCAGAGGATGGCGCCAAACTTTAAAATAATTACTCTTGGAGAAAATAAGTCTTATGGTTGACAAACCTTTGTCAGAGTCATAAAATGTTAACAGGCCTTCTGGCCAGAAGATAATGTAAATCACCTAAATCATTTGTATATGATAAGTTTGCAGAAAAGAAACCCTGGTTTCAATAAGGATCAAAGACTGCTGACTTTGCATGATTTCACACCCCTATTATCCTCTATGTGCAATTTAGGGTATAAAAGCCCCTGTTGAAAATAAAGCTATGGGCCTTGCTCAGCAAAGCTTGGTCTCCCCATGTCGTTCTTTCTCTCACCTTCTGGCTGAATTCCCATCTGGAGCATGGAGGCTCATAAAGCCTACTAATTTTGCCTGGGCTTCTAAGATCTGACCAGGGAGGCCTTAGTGTCTCCTCTCCTTCGGGAGAATGGCAGGATGCCTGCAGCCTACGTAGGTGACGCAAACTCTTGTCTTGGAGTTTTATTGGTTTTCCATGTAAGCCAAGTTATTCAGCCTCTTTTCTCCACTGAATTTTCTCACTGAGCTATCCCTATTTAACCACTCTTTATATCTCTAATATCTCTAATTAATACTTAATTAAGCTATTGCTATTCTAATCGCCGACGCCGTCATCCTGAGGGAATCCCTGAATCCAACCAGGGCTGGACCCCGGTAGAAATCACTACAGGTCTCTTTAAAAAATTAGAGATACCATGGGAACATTTCAAGCAAAGATAGGCACAATAAAGGGCAAAAACGGCAAGGAACTAACAGAAGTATAGGCTATTAAGAAGAGGTGGCAAGAATACACAGAAGAACTATACAAAAAGGATTTTAATGACCCAGATAACCACAATGGTGTGGTCACTCACCTAGAACAAGAAGTGTGAAGTCACCTGGGCCTTAGGAAGCATTACTACAAAGAAAACTAGTTGATGTGATGGAATTCCAGCTGAGCTATTGCAAATCCTAAAAGATGATGCTGCCAAAACGCTTCACTCACTATGCCAGCAAATTTGGAACACTCAGCAGTGGCCACAGGACTGGAAAAGGTCTGTTTCCATTCCATTTGCAAAGAAAAGGCATGCCAAACAGTTCAAACTGCCATACAATTGCATTCATTTCATACGCCAACCAAATTACACTCAAAATACTTCAAGCTAGGCTTCAACAGTATGTGAACCAAGAACTTCCAGATATACAAGCTGGATTTAGAAAAGGCAGAGGAACCAGAGATCAAGCTGCCAACATATACTGGATCATAAAAAAAAGCAAGGGAATTCCACATATGAGTGATACAATGTTTGTTTCTCTGTCTGACTTTCTTTGCATCATATGATAATCTCTAGGTCCATCCATGTTGCTGCAAATGGCATTATTTCATTGTTTTCCTGGCTGAGCAATACTCCATTGAACATATTTGCAAAACAAAAATATGCTTACAGATATCAAAACAACTTATAATTACCAAACAGAAAATGTGCAAGGCAGAGAAATGATCAAACAGGAGTTTGGGATTAACGTACACAGACTACTGTGTATAAGAAAGATAACCAAGAAGGACCTGCTAGATAGCACAGGGAAATCTACTTAATGGCCCGTGATAGTCTAAATCAAAAAAAAAAAAAAAGAATGTAAAAAATAACGAGATTTTGCAAGTAGTTGAGCAAAGAAGAGAAGCAAAAGGAAAGGGAGAAAGGGAAAGATATACCCCACTTGAATGCAGAGTCTCAAGAATAGCAAAGAGAGATAAGAAGGCCTTCTTAAATGAACTATGCAAAGAAATAGAGGAAAACAATAGAATGGGGAAGACTAGAGATCTCTTTAAGAAAATGAGATATCAAGGGAGCATTTCATGCAAGGATGGGCATGATAACAGACAAAAATGGTAAGGACCTAACAGAAGCAGAAGAGATTAAGAAGAAGTGGCAAGAATACACAGAAGTCTACAAAAAGATCTTAATGGCCCAGATAACCATGATGCTGTTGTCACTCACCTAAAGCTGAACATCTTGGAGTGTGAAGTCAAGTGATTCTTAGGAAGCATTTATATAAACAATGCTAGTGGAGGTGATAGAATTCCAGCTGAGCTATTTTAAATTCTGAAAGATAACACAGTTAAAGTGCTGCACTCAACACGCCAGAAACTCTGAAAAACTCAGCAGTGGCCACAGGACTGGAAAAGGTCAGTTCTCATTCCAATCCCCAAGAAGGGCAATATCAAAGAATGTTTTAATGATCCTACAACTACTCATTTGACATGCTGGCAAGGTTATGTTCGAACTCCTTCAAACTAGGCTTCATCAATACATGATCTGAGAACTTCCAGATACACAAAATGGATTTTGAAAAGGCAGAAGAACCAATGATCAAATTGGCAACATCTGTTGGATCTTGGAGAAAGCAAGGCAATTGCAGACAAACGTCTACTTCTGCTACATTGACTAAGCTAATGCCTTTGACTGTGAATTTCAACAAACCGTTGAACATTCTTAAAGAGATGGGAGTACCACATCAACTTACCTGCTCCCTGAGAAACTTGCATGTGAATTAAGAAGGAATAGTTAGAACTGAACATGAGACAACTGACTGGTTAAAAGTTGGGGAAGGAGTACAAGGCTGTATATTGTCACCCTGCTTATTTAACCTCTATGCAGAGTACATCATGAGAAACGCTGGGCTGGAAGAAGCACAAGCTGGAATCAAGATTGCTGGGAGAAATATCAATAACCTCAGATATGTAGATGACATCACCCTTATGGCAGAAAGTGAAGAGGAACTAAAAAGCCTCTTGATGAAAGTGAAAGAGGAGAGTGAAAAAGTTGGCTTAAAGCTCAACATTCAGAAAACAAAGATCATGGCATCTGGTCCCATCAATTCATGGGAAATAGATGGGGAAACAGTGTCAGACTTTATTTTTTGGGGCTCTAAAATCACTGCAGGTGGTGACTGCAGCCATGAAGTTAAAAGACGCTTACATCAACGATAAAATAATGAAATCCTTTCCTGCTTTTTGTGATAAATGGATGGATTTAGACGGTTTCATCCTTTGTGAAAGAAATCATTTAGGGAAAATAAATACCATATGACCTCACATATATGTGGCTTTTAAATTTTTTTTAATATTTTTATTATTATTATTATTATTTTAGTTTACAATATTGTATTGGTTTTGCCATACATCAACATGCATCTGCTACGGATGTACACGTGTTCCCCATCCTGAACCCCCCTGCCACCTCCCTCCCCATACCATCCCTCTGGGTCATCCCAGTGCACCAGCCCTAAGCTTTCTGTATCTTGCATCGAACCTGGACTGATGATTCGTTTCTTATATGATATTATACATGTTTTAATGCCATTCTCCCAAGTCATCCCCCCCTCCCTCTCCCACAGAGTCCAAAGGACTGTTCTATACATCTGTGTCTCTTTTGCTGTCTCGCATACAGGGTTGTCATTATCATATTTCTAAATTCCATATATATGCATTAGTATACTGTATTGGTGTTTTTCTTTCTGGCTTACTTTACTCTGTATAATAAGCTCCAGTTTCATCCACCTCATTAGAACTGATTCAAATGTATTCTTTTTAATGGCTGAGTAATACTCCATTGTGTATATGTACCACAGCTTTCTTATCCATTCATCTGCTGATGGACATCTAGGTTGCTTCCATGTCCTGGCTATTATAAACAGTGCTGCGATGAACATTGAGGTACATGTGTCTCTTTCAATTCTGGTTTCCTCAGTGTGTATGCCCAGCAGTGGGATTGCTGGGTCGTATGGCAGTTCTATTTCCAGTTTTTTAAGGAATCTCCACACTGTTCTCCATAGTGGCTGTACTAGTTTGCATTCCCACCAACAGTGTAAGAGGGTTGCCTTTTCTCCACACCTTCTCCAGCATTTACTGCTTGTAGACTTTTGGATCGCAGCCATTCTGACTGGCGTGAAATGGTACCTCATAGTGGTTTTGATTTGCATTTCTCTGATAATGAGTGATGTTGAGCATCTTTTCATGTGTTTGTTAGCCATCTGTATGTCTTCTTTGGAGAAATGTCTATTTAGTTCTTTGGCCCATTTTTTGATTGGGTCGTTTAGTTTTCTGGAATTGAGCTGTAGGAGTTGCTTGTATATTTTTGAGATTAGTTGTTTGTCAGTTGCTTCATTTGCTATTATTTTCTCCCATTTTGAAGGCTGTCTTTTCACCTGGCTTATAGTTTCTTTTGTTGTGCAGAAGCTTTTAAGTTTAATTAGGTCCCATTTGTTTATTTTTGCTTTTATTTCCAATATTCTGGGAGGTGGGTCATAGAGGATCTTGCTGTGATGTATGTTGGAGAGTGTTTTGCCTATGTTCTCCTCTAAGAGTTTTATAGTTTCTGGTCTTATGTTTAGATCTTTAATCCATTTTGAGTTTATTTTTGTGTATGGTGTTATAAAGTGTTCTAGTTTCTTTCTTTTACAAGTGGTTGACCAGTTTTCCCAGCACCACTCGTTAAAGAGATTGTCTTTTTTCCATTGTATATTTTTGCCTCCTTTGTCAAAGATAAGGTGTCCATATGTGCTTGGATTTATCTCTGGGCTTTCTATTTTGTTCCATTGATCTATATTTCTGTCTTTGTGCCAGTACCATACTGTCTTGATGACTGTGGCTTTGTAGTAGAGCCTGAAGTCAGGCAGGTTGATTCCTCCAGTTCCATTCTTCTTTCTCAAGATAGCTTTGGCTAGTCGAGGTTTTTTGTATTTCCATACAAATTATGAAATTATTTGTTCTAGCTCTGTGAAAAATACCGTTGGTAGCTTGATAGGGATTGCATTGAATCTATAGATTGCTTTGGGTAGTATACTCATTTTCACTATATTGATTCTTCTGATCCATGAACATGGTATATTTCTCCATCTATTAGTGTCCTCTTTCATTTCTTTCATCATTGTTTTATAGTCTTCTATATATAGGTCTTTAGTTTCTTTAGGTAGATATATTCCTAAGTATTTTATTCTTTTCATTGCAATGGTGAATGGAATGGTTTCCTTAAGTTTTCTTTCTATTTTCTCATTATTAGTGTATAAGAATGCAAGGGATTTCTGTGTGCTGATTTTATATCATGCAACTTTACTATATTAATTGATTAGTTCTAGTAATTTTCTGGTGGAGTCTTTAGGGTTTTCTATGTAGAGGATCATGTCATCTGCAAACAGTGAAAGTTTTACTTCTCTTTTCCCATTTGGATTCTTTTTATTTCTTTTTCTGCTCTGATTGCTGTGGCCAAAACTTCCAAAACTATGTTGAATAGTATTGGTGAGAGTGGGCACCTTTGTCTTGTTCCTTAGTTTAGGGGAAATGCTTTCAATTTTTCACCATTGAGGATAATGTTTGCTGTGGGTTTGTCATATATAGCTTTTATTATGTTGAGGTATGTTCCTCCTATTCCTGCTCTCTGGGGAGTTTTTATCATCAATAGATGTTGAATTTTATCAAAGACTTTCTCTGCATCCATTGAGATAATCATATGGCTTTTATTTTTCAATTTGTTAATGTGGTGTATTACATTGATTTGTGGATATTGAAGAATCCTTGCATCCCTGGGATAAAGCCCCCTTGGTCATGGTGTATGATCTTTTTAATGTGTTGCTGGATTCTGATTGATATAATTTTATTAAGGATTTTTGCATCTATGTTCATCAGTGATATTGGCCTGTAGTTTTCTTGTTTTGTGGCATCTTTATCATGTTTTGGTATTAGGGTGATGGTGGCCTCATAGAATGAGTTTGGAAGTTTACCTTCCTCTGCAATTTTCTGGAAGAGTTTGAGTAGGATAGGTGTCAGCTTTTCTCTAAACTTTTGGTAGAATTCAGTTGTGAAGCCATCTGGACCTGGGCTTTTATTTGTTGGAAGATTTCTGATTACAGTTTCAATTTCCGTGCTTGTGATGGGTCTGTTAAGATTTTCTATTTCTTCCTGGTTCAGTTTTGGAAAGTTGTACTTTTCTAAGAATTTATCCATTTCTTTCACGTTGTCCATTTTACTGGCATATAATTGCTGATAGTAGTTTCTTATGATCCTTTGTATTTCTGAGTTGTCTGTTGTGATCTCCCCATTTTCATTTCTAATTTTATTTATTTGATTTTTCTCCCTTTGTTTCTTGATGAGTCTGGCTAATGGTTTGTCAATTTTATTTATCCTTTCAAAGAACCAGCTTTTGGCTTTGTTGATTTTTTCTATGTTCTCTTTTTGTTTCTTTTGCATTTATTTCTGCCCTAATTTTTAAGATTTCTTTTCATCTACTAACCCTGGGGTTCTTCATTTCTTCCTTTTCTAGTTGCTTTAGGTGTGCTGCTGCTGCTAAGTCACTTCCGTGTCCGACTCCGTGAGACCCCATAACATCAGCCCACCAGGCTTCCCCGTCCCTGGGATTCTCCAGGCAAGAACACTGGAGCGGGTTGCCATTTCCTTCTCTGATGCAAGAAAGTGAAAAGTGAAAGTGAAGTCGCTCAGTCGTCTCCGACTCTAGCGACCCCATGGACTGCAGCCCATCAGGCTCCTCTGTCCATGGGATTCTCCAGGCAAAAGTACTGGAGTGGGGTGTGCTTTAGGTGTAGAGTTAGGTTATTTATTTGACTTTTTTCTTGTTTCTTAAGGTATGCCTGTATTGCTATGAACTTTTCCCTTAGCACTGCTTTTACAGTGTCCCATAGGTTTTGGGCTGTTGTGTTTTCATTTTCATTCGTTTCTATGCATATTTTTATTTCTTTTTTTATTTCTTCTGTGATTTGTTGGTTATTCAGCAGCGTGTTGTTCAGCCTCTGTATGTTGCCATTTTAAATATTTTTTCTCCTGTAATTGAGATCTAATCTTACTGCATTTTGGTCAGAAAAGATGTTTGGAATGATTTCAATTTTTTTGAACTTACCAAGGCTAGATTTATGGCCCAGGATGTGATCTATCCTGGAGAAGGTTTCATGTGCACTTGAGAAAAAGGTGAAATTCATTCTTTTGGGGTGAAATGTCCTATAGATATCAATTAGGTCTAACTGGTCTATTGTATCATTTAAAGTTTGTGTTTCTTTTTTAATTTTCTGTTTAGTTGATCTATCCATAGGTGTGAATAGGTGCCGAGGACCAGCCCCGGCTGATCCAGGGTATTCGAAGGGGAGACGGCGTCGGCGACCTATTCAAATGGTAATTAGAGATATAAAGAGTAATAGAATGAGGATAGCTCAGTAGGAAAATTCAGTGGAGAAAAGAGGCTGAGTAGCTTGGTTTACGCGGAAAATCAATATAACCCGTGACACCAGGTTAGCTCTGACCACGGAGGCCACAGGCGCCCTCTCGAATAGCGGAAGGTGCCCCACCTTAGACACCTTCTCGAGTGGGTCTTAGAAGCCCAGGCAAATAAGTGGTCGCAGAGGATATCCACGCTCTAGATGGAGACTTCAGCCAGAAGTTAAGGAGAAGAATGACATGGGGAGACCAAGCATTGGTGAGCAAGGCCCATAGCTTTATTTTCAACAGGGGCTTATACACCCTAAGTTACACATAGAGGATAATAGGGGATGCAAAGTCAGCAGTCTTTGATTCTTATCAAAAACCAGGGTTTCTTTCCTGCAAATTTATCATATACAAATGGTTTAGGTGATTTACATCATCTTCTGGCCAGAAGGCCTATTAACATTTTATGACTCTTGACAAGGACTTATCAACAAAGACTTATTTTCTCTAAGAGTAATTATTTTAAGGTTTGGCGCCATCTTCCAAAGATAAAATTGCATTCCTATAGGGCGGATGTGTAATGTGTTTACAACAAAGAAAAGAATTTATTACCTTAAGGGTCTAAAGTTACTAACACCAAGGCCACTACTTATTTTTTCTACATACCAACTATTAATTAATACATATTCAAGGATACAATTCAGGGGATGTGAAAACTTGGCAACAAGCATTGGCTCATGAATGAAATCCTTTACTAGTTTATTCTGACAGTTTCTAACTCTCTGAGAGGCTCTAAGCTATTTGAATATCTTAAGCTTCCCGTGCCTCTTGAGGCTGGGAGACTGTAAACAATTGTATGCATAGCTGTAGGAGTCCAGGTAAACTTGTCAGGCAAGTTAGAGAGCCATCTGAGGGGTTTGGATTTAAACACTCCTAATTGCCCAGGAACTTTATTAATTGGAGCTGTAAGTTAACTCTTTGACAGAGAGAGCGAGATGGTGGTAGGGGACAGCCCCCAGTAAAGTCAGAGGTGAGAGCACAAAGCAATAAAGTAGGCAGACTCTGGTTTTTTTTTGGGAAAATGCTCGAGAATATCCGGGCGGACTCCTGAGGCTCGATCTCGCCTTTGCGTATGCCGAGCCTCCTTCCTCATGACCTTTGTCACAAGCGGAATGCCTCACCGGCTCCTGGCAAGTAGGGCATTAAAGTCTCCCACTATTATTGTGTTATTGTTAATTTCCCCTTCCATACTTGTTAGCATTTGTCTTACATATTGCAGTGATCCTATGTTGGGTGCATATATATTTATAATTGTTATATCTTCTTCTTGGATTGATCCTTTGATCATTATGTAGTGTCCTTTTCTGTCTCTTTTTACAGCCTTTGTTTTAAAGTCTATTTTATCTGATATGAGTATTGCTACTCCTGCAATCTTTTGATCTCTATTTGCATGGAAAATCTTTTTCCAGCCCTTCACTTTCAGTATGTATGTGTCCCCTGTTTTGAGGTGGGTCTCTTGTAGACAACATATGTAGGGGTCTTGTTTTTGTGTCCATTCAGCCAGTCTTTGTCTTTTGGTTGGGGCATTCAACCCATTTACGTTTAAGGTAATTATTGATAAGTATGATCCCGTTGCCATTTATTTTATTGTCTTGGGTTTGAGTTTATACACCGTTTTTGTGTCTCCTGTCTAGAGAATATCCTTTAGCATTTGTTGGAGAGCTGGTTTGGTCGTGCTGAATTCTCTCAACTTTTGCTTGTCTGTAAAGCTTTTGATTTCTCCTTCATATTTGAATGAGATCCTTGCTGGGTGCAGTAACCTGGGCTGTAGGTTATTTTCTTTCATCACTTTAAGTATGTCTTGCCATTCCCTCCTGGCATGAAGAATTTCTATTGAAAGATCAGCTATTATCCTTATGGGAATTCCCTTGTGTGTTATTTGTTGTTTTTCCGTTGCTGCTTTTAATATTTGTTCTTTGTATTTGATCTTTGTTGATTTGATTAATATGTGTCTTGGGGTGTTTCGCCTTGGGTTTATCCTGTTTGGGACTCTCTGGGTTTCTTGGACTTGGTTGATTATTTCCTTCCCCATTTTAGGGAATTTTTCAACTATTATCTCCTCTAGTATTTTCTCATGGTCTTTCTTTTTGTCTTCTTCTTCTGGGACTCCTATGATTCGAATGTTGTGGCATTTAACACTGTCCTGGAGGGCTCTGAGATTGTCCTCATTTCTTTTAATTCGTTTTTCTTTTTTCCTCTCTGATTCATTTATTTCTACCATTCTATCTTTTATTTCACTAATCCTATCTTCTGCCTCTGTTATTCTACTATTTGTTGCCTCCAGAGTGTTTTTGATCTCATTTATTGTATTATTCATTATATACTGACTCTTTTTTATTTCTTCTAGGTCCTTGTTAAACCTTTCTTCCATTTTCTCAATCCTTACCTCTAGGCTATTTATCTGTGATTCCATTTTGATTTTAAGATTTTGGATCATTTTCACAATCATTATTCAGAATTCTTTATCAGGTAGATTCCCTATCTCTTCCTCTTTTGTTTGGTTTGGTGGGCATTTATCCTGTTCCTTTACCTGATGGGTATTCCTCTGTCTCTTCATCTTGTTTATATTGCTGAGTTTGGGGTGTCCTTTCTGTATTCTGGCAGTTTGTGGAGTTCTCTTTATTATGGAGTTTCCTCACTGTGGGTGGGGTTTTGTCAGTGGCTTGTCAAGGCTTCTTGGTTAGGGAAGCTTGTGTTGGTGTTCTGGTGGGTGGAGCTGTATTTCTTCTCTCTGGAGTGCAATGAAGTGTCTAGTAATGAGTTATGAGATGTCAATGGTTTGGGAGTAACTTTGGGCAGCCTGTATGTTGAAGCTCAGGGCTGTGTTCCTGTGTTGCTGGAGAATTTGTGTGGTATGTCTTGCTCTGGAACTTGTTGGCCCTTGGGTAGTGCTTGGTTTCAGTGTAGGTATGGAGGCATTTGATGAGCTCCTATTGCTTAATGATCCCTGGAGTCAGGTGTTCTATGATGTTCTCAGGATTTGGACTTAAACCTCCTGCTTCTGGTTTTCAGTCTTATTTTTACAGTAGTCTCAAGACTTCTCCTTCTATACAGCACCATTGATAAAACATCTAGGTTAAAGATGAAAAGTTTCTCCACAGTGAGGGACACCCAGAGAGGTTCACAGAGTTACATGGAGAAGAGAAGAGGGAGGAGGGAGTTAGAGGTGACCCAAATGAGATGAGGTGGAATCAAAAGAGGAGAGAGCAAGCTAGCCAGTAATCACTTCCTTATGTGCGCTCCACAGTCTGGACCACTCAGAGATGTTCATGGATTTATACAGAGAAGAGAAGAGGGAGGAAGGAGACAGAGGTGGCCAGGAGAATAAAAGGAGGAAATAAAAAGGAGAGTGACAGATCCAGCCAGTAATCAGTTCCCTAAGTGTCCTCCACCTTCTGGAATATACAGAGATTCAGAGAGTTGGGTAGAGAAGAGAAGGGGGAGGGAGGAGACAGAGGTGACCTAGTGGAGAGAAAGGAGAGTCCAAAGGGGAAGAGAGCAGTCAAGCCAGTAATCTCACTCCCAAGTTAAAATAGGTACTGAAGATTGGGTTCTTAAAGGTACAAAATTGATAACAAATACCAAAAAGTAAAGATTAAAATTCTAGAGTAAAGGTTAGATTTTCAAAAATACAATATTAAAGAAAAGAAGAAGAAGAAGAAAAAACAAAGTCACAAAAGTTATTAAATATATATATATATATATATATATATATGAAGTTTGCTTTAAAAATAGTATTTTTTTTGAAAAGTAATAGTAGGTTATAAAAATGAAAATTAAAGGAGTAATAGAGGACTTAAAATTGAAAAAAAGTTAGGCGCGGCCACTGGAGCCGGTGTATGTATGACAATAACATGTCGGCTCTGCTGCCTGCCATTGTGCCTGCCATCCTGAAGGCCACTGCTGCGGTGAGACTCTCATGGTCTGACCTGAAAGAGACAACTGTGTTCTGTAGAATGTGATTGTTTGCCCAGAAGCACATCTGACTGGAACCTCAAGAAGTGCTAAAATCCCACATGATCTTCCTTCATGGATTGGGAGACACAGGGCATGGATGGGCAGAAGCCTTTGCCAGGATCAGAAGTGCCCACATCAAATACATCTGCCCGCATGCGCCGGTTATGCCTGTAACATTAAATATGAACATGGCCATGCCATCATGGTTTGACATTATTGGGCTTTCGCCAGATTCACTGGAGGATGAAACTGGAATTAAACAGGCAGCAGAAAATGTAAAACCTTTGATAGATCAAGAGGTGAAGAACGGCATTCCTTCTAACAGAATTATTTTGGGAGGATTTTCTCAGGGAGGAGCTTTATCTCTGTACACGGCTCTGACCACACAGCAGAAGCTGGCTGGGGTCACCACTCTCAGCTACTGGCTGCCACTGCAGGCTTTGTTTCCACAGGGCCCTACCAGTGGGGTGAACAGAGAGATTTCTATTCTTCAGTGCCACAGGGACCTGGTTCCTCTAGTCACCCTGATGTTTGGTTCTCTCACTGCTGAGAAGCTGAAGACACTGGTGAATCCAGCCAATGTGACCTTCAGAACCTACGCAGGCATGATGCACAGTTCATGTCAACAGGAAATGATGGACATCAAGCAGTTCATTGATAAGCTCCTACCTCCAGTTGGCTGACGCTGCCAAGAGGCCTTGTGTAGAAGTGCACACCAGCATCGTCCAGTGGAGCACACACTTCTTCCTGTGCCTGACCTTGAAACCTCTAATGTTTGCAGTGTTAAAAGTTTTGCAAATATACACCAATGACACAGACTAAATAAATTTCCTCGTGGGAAATGTATGATCTTTGACATTTATCTATACGTATTTGTATGATATGATCCAGGATACACTAGTATTAAAATAGATGAAGCAGCTAGCTTCTTTCTCCCAAATGTAATTCAGCAAAATCATAAAATACTGCAACCGGACTTTTTTTTACTACATCACTTGAAAATTACTAGTATGCTTAATGAAACCTTGTTCAGGTGTAAATGAGCAGTTAAGACATAAAGGGTTTATACGTGCTGTGACTTAGGACTATGGACACATCCCCAAATTACACAGTCACCATGCAGTATCCATATTTTTATATATGTGTTCTTATATACTTAATGATTATAATATTAAGAATGAGGTGTTATTACATTATTCCTTATAAGAGGGATAATGCTTCTCATTGTCCATAAAGAGTAATATTGCTCTCTAGAATTTATGGCCCTTTTATGTTGGGGACCAGGTTTTTGTTTGCTGAATATAATTTCTGTTCTATTTAATATTCTTTTTTCCTCTCTAGAAATATGTTCTTTCTTCTTTTTATCCTTCATAAAAGACCAAATATTGCCTCCTTGCCATGGACATCTACAGTCAATATATGCTGTAATTTGACATTCTGAATCACAGATGTGGTGGGCTAAAAATGTATTGATACTTATAGAAAGAAACCTGACATCCCTTCAGAGTTTGTACACTACTTCCTAAACTGGAGTTTAGTCCACATTTTGGACCTGCAGACTTACTAGAATCTTCAGTGCAGGTAATGAAAATAATTCTGTGGTTGTATTTTCCTGTAATTAACTGAAAGAATAGTTAGTTCATATTCTAGTATGTTCTGGAATATTTAAAACGGATCTTAAAAACTGCAATCTCTAAGATGATTTGCTCTAAGGTGATTCTCCTCATAGTATAGAATTTACTTATTCTGCACATATGTTTGAAACCGACTGCTGTAGGAAATGAACAATCCTTTCAAAAATTTTGCTTTACTTTTCTCTGCCAACAGACTCATTTAAAATTTCCACTGTAGTTAAATGATCTTTTTTATTTTTTTAATTAAAAAATTTTTTTAAATTTTATTTTATTTTTAAACTTTAAAATATTGTATTAGTTTTGCCAAATATCAAAATGAATCCGCCACAGGTATACCTGTGTTCCCCATCCTGAACCCTCCTCCCTCCTCCCTCCCCATACCCTCCCTCTGGGTCATCCCATTGCACCAGCCCCAAGCATCCAGTATCGTGCATCGAACCTGGACTGGCGACTCGTTTCATACATGATATTATACATGTTTCAATGCTATTCTCCCAAATCATCCCACCCTCTCCCTCTCCCACAGAGTCCATAAGACTGATCTATACATCAGTGTCTCTTTTCTAGATGCCCATCAGCCGATGAATGGATAAGAAAGCTGTGGTACATATACACAATGGAGTATTACTCAGCCATTAAAAAGAATACATTTGAATCAGTTCTAATGAGATGGATGAAACTGGAACCTATTATACAGAGTGAAGTAAGCCAGAAAGAAAAGCACCAATACAGTATACTAACGCATATATATGGAATTTAGAAAGATGGTATCAAATGATCTTTTTAAGTTAGCTTTTATGCAAATGTAAAAATAGCAATTATTTAATTTTAAATAATCAGATTTTTCAAATTATTGGTTAAAATTACTTGAAAATAAACTTATGGGTAACAAAAGTTAGTCAGAACTCAATACATGTGGTGTAGTTACCACACAGTTTAATACATACCAAAAATGTACACTTGATATTTCTGAACTGGTCATTGTTCTGCTGTATTCCAGCTGACTAGGACAGTGTTAGGATGGCATCTTCATAAATGGGTGCTATTTGATGATGGAAATGACTTGGTATGGACTACATAGAGCATGTGAATGATGAAGCCATATGTTTATGTCTGGATTCACAGTTTTTAAACAATCACTTACTAAGTCATTTTGCTTTACCTTGAAGAATATAAACTGTTGTTTCACTGACACAAATCAGCAAGATCTAACTTATGGCAAGAAATATTCCATTGAAATGCTGTGCTGTAACGTGGGAAAATGGAAGTCTTTTTCGCGGTTTCTATCATTGTGAAATATAATTGAATTCTGAAAAAAAAAAGTTAAAAAAGAAAAGGAAAAGAAAAGAAGAAGAAGAAGAAAAAAGAAAAGAATGATCGTAAAAATAGTAAAAATAAATCTAGGACTTTCTCTGGTGTTGCTGTGGGCAGTGTGGGGTCAGTTCATTTTCGGATAGTTTCTTGGTCCGGCTTATATTTCTCAAGATCTATAGGCCTCTTCCTGTGTAGTCGGTACTAACTACAGGGTTTTAATCTATTGCACCTGTCACTTCCAAGGCGGTTCCCTGGGTTTTAGCTTCTGTTTGCTGGTCTCTTCAGTGTCTGATTTCCGCCCTGACACAAGGGGGCGGTGGTGGACACTTTTTTTTTTTTTTTTTTAAGGCTCACTTGTTCCGTCGCTGTGGGGAGGGAGGAACACTGGTGTGTGCTCGCAGTATCCGCCACACTGGGCCTGCCCCCGCTCACGGTGCGTGCACCCTCCCTGCCCACACAGCCCAGGCTCTAGGTTGCTCCGCCGGGAACCATTGGAGGCCAGCCCTAGGCTGCATGCACCTCCCAGGTCTAAGCCTCTCAGGTTCAGGCACTCAGGTAGTCCTCAGAGGTGCAGACTCCGTTGGGCCTGCATTTTGTGCCCTTCCCAGCTCCGAGCAGCTCGGGTGATGAGGTGTTTGGCGAGCACGGTCACTGCGACTTATTGCCTCTCCCGTCTGTGCCACTCAGTTTTCTGGGTATACAACCAGCGCACCTTCTCAGGCAGATGACTGTCCAGAACCCCAAGAAGTCTTAGTAAGCAAAGAAGCCTGCTTGCAGTTTGATAGATAATGTCTCTCTGGGGCTGCGATTGCCCTCTTCCAGCTCTGGCTGCCTGTCACGGGAGGGGGAAGGTCTGCAGCCAGCTAGTTTTGTTCCGCCCTTTGTTCTGTGCACGGGCCTGGCAGTGTCTTAGGGCTTTTCGCGTGGTAGCTATCCCACAGTCTGGCTTGCTAGCCCAAATTAGTTCGCTCTGATTATCCTTGGGGGCATTCAGGCCTGATTCTTAATCTAAGCAATGCAGCCGTGCCTCCCTGCCCAGCCCCCGCTTGCTAGTGGCGGGCGCAGGCATCTGCGTTGCTTCTCCACTGGGGAAGTTACCGTTGGGCTCGTAATCTGTGGGTTTTAATTGTTTACTTATTTTTCCTCCCTATTATGTTGTCCTCTGTGCTTCCAAGGCTCAGCACAGACTTGGCAGTGAGAGTGTTTCCTGGTGTTTGGAAACTTCTCTCTTTTTAAGACTCCCTTCCCAGGATGGAGCTCCATCCCTCCCTCTTTTGTCTTTTATATTTTCCTACCTCCTTTCAGAGACAATAGGCTGCTTATCTGGGTGCCTGATGTCCTCTGCCAGCATTCAGAATTTGTTTTGTGGATTTTACTCAGCGTTTAAATGTTCTTTTGATGAATTTGTGGGCAAAAAAGTGATCTCCCTGTCCTATTCCTCTGACATCTTAGGACCGCCTGCAGTAACCAGTCTTTGGATAAAGGTCAGATGCTCCATGATGGACAACCAGAAGATTAATACCTGGGTATAATCATTTAACTAAGTCAGATGACCTGGGGTATACTGAGCTTTATCTAATGAAAGCTCTTGACTTAAATTCTTGCTTGTGACCTTACTAATACCTGCTAGCTGTATTATTTTCTATGTCACTTGTTTCAGAAGATTGTTTCTGATATTACTAGACGTGTGACTGAGCCTGTGATAAAATGCTGATATGAAGTTCCTTATGAGACCAATGATTTTAATAACGTAACTCTAGATATGGGAAGAAGCAACAAGAGGGAATATTTTCCTGGACCAAGAGGCTAGTAAGAAAGGATTTTCCTGGACCAAGAGGCTAGTAAGAAAGGTATGGCCCAGAAACGTTTGCTACTTGCAAGGCCTGGCCCAATAACAGCACAGTGTGGCCCGTCAGTGGAATCTTCCCTAGACCTGGGAATGAGCCTTCCCAGCACCGTGGGACACAAGGGCCATGAAATGCCCCCAAAGCATGGTCGAATATGTGGCTCTGAAGGGATCCTGCTGACTGGAAGTTGGCACTTGCCAGCTGCTTCTACAAAGATTTCATCATGACCACTGCAAACTGCTGACCTTCAACACCCCTGAAAGGAGTTCATGGTGGAGATCAGAAATAAGGCACTCTGTGCTATAGGAAAAACCCAGAAGAACTGGCTTTCAAAAGTCAGATGTTTTCAGGTAAAGATTTTATAAGCACAAATTCTTGCCTATTCTCGTACCTAGAGAAACACTAATATCATGAACCAATATCTCTTCCTGGTTCTCCTGGCTAGCCCTGAGCAGGTTTTCTACTTCTATTAATCTTTGGACCATGTACCTTTAACTTTCTTGTTAAGTTTATTTCTTCTGCTAAGTTGCTTCAGTCGTGTCCGACTCTGTGCAACCCCATAGACAGCAGCCCAGCAGGCTCCACCATCCCTGGGATTCTCCAGGCAAGAACACTAAAGTGGGTTGCCATTCCTTCTCCAATGCATTAAAGTGAAAAAATAAAGTGAAGTCGCTCAGTCGTGTCCGATTCCTAGTGACCCCATGGATTGCAGCCCAACAGGCCCCTCTGTCCATGGGATTTTCCAGGCAAGAGTACTGGAGTGGGGTGCCATTTATTTCTTCTAGAATACAACAAATCTCCAAGTGGTAGTATGACAAGAATATTCCCTCACCAACACCCAGACAACACTGAAACAAGTCACCTTATCACTCCATGGACTCTCAGATCCCTCCATAAATGCACCCTGATGAGGAGCAAACAAAGGGAACCCAGAGCCCCAGTACGTCCCTGGACAGCCTGAGGAAGTCAAAGCAGTCATTGCCTCTTTTCCTTTGAGACTGGGTTCCCAAAGGCCTGAGAAGTGAAATAGGTAGATAGGTAGGTATGAGCAGGGTATCAACAGGGGCCAAAGAATTGGCCCTAAAAATAAAGAGAGGGAGGAACGTGGTGACCCAGGGACTAAAGAGCAAATAAGACCAAGGAGGGTCTTGGAATAAGGAATGGAAAACCAGACCCTTATCGTCCTTCCTTCCCTCATGTTGTAACTATTAATGGATTTCAGGTCCTCCTGAACAGTGTAACCTGTCTCCCCTTCTACCCGATACAGGGAGAAGGTGTTTGCCTTACTCTTCCCCCAGCCCTGTATACATGCCTCATCCAATCAGCAAATGACCCTCAAACCCCCTATCCTACTTCTTGTATCCTGAATATAAAAGTGGACTAAGGACCCCTGTTCAATGTTGGATCTCCCTTGAGATGGCCTGCTGTTCTAACAACATCTCCCACTCTAATAAACTTTATTTCCCTCTCATTCCGTCTCATGTCTGGAAATTCTTTTCCAACCCATGCCTGGACCACACCATTTTTTTTACTTTTCTGTGTTGTCATGACAGCACCTGGTTCTGACTGAACTGAACTTTATCTCAAACCTTGAGCTAACTAATGCTCACGGAGATGTCTTTCTTAAGTTATGTTAATGAACTATGCATTTGCTTGGAAATCTGCCTTTCTTCAAGATTCATGTCAATTGTGTTGTGGCCCAGGATGACTCAGCTTCTGCCAATGCTGTCTCAAAATGCATGTTGTGAGTGAGGCGTCTGGTGCACCTCTAAGTTTTGAGACATTTCCTTTCTCTCACCCCATTCCAGTACTCTTGCCTGGAGAATCCCATGGACAGAGAAGCTTGGTAGGCTGCAGTCCATGGGGTCCTTAAGTCGGACAGGACTGAGTGACTTGACTGTCTCTTTTCACTTTCATGCATTGGAGAAGGAAATGGCAACCCACTCCCAGTGTTCTTGCCTGGAGAATCCCAGGGATGGGGGAGCCTGGTGGGCTGCCATCTATGGGGTCGCACAGAGTCGGACATGACTGAAGTGACTTAGCAGCAGTAGGTATATAGCTCCTTGCTAAAAACTAGCAAGGGGGGACTCTTTCTGTCTCCTGAATATATACTAAAAGAAAGAAAAGAAAGAAAAAAGACAGTCTCTCTGAGATATTTGCATGCCCATTTACATAGCATGTTTTTCAACATAGCCAAAATGTGGAGGCAACCCACGTGTTCCTAGGTGGATGAAGGGATAAGCAAAAAGTTGTATACACATGTGATGGATTACTAGTCAGCCCTGAAAATGATAGAAATCCTGTCACATGCTGCAACATGGTAAACCTTGAGGATTCTATGTTAAATGAAAAGACCAGACACAAAAAGACAAATACCGTATGCTTTACTTATCTGGGCCATCTAAAGAAGTCACATGTGTGGTGACAGAAAGTAGAATGGTGACCGCCAGTGGTGAAGGTAAAGGGGAAACAGGGAGTTATTATTTAGGGGCATGGAGTTCCAGGTTTGCAAGATGATAAAGTTCTGGAGATCTGATACACAGTGAGGTGAGTATGCTAACACTACTGAGCTACACTCAAAATTAGTTACAACAATTGATTTTTACATTAATAGGTAGAAACTTCTAAACTTTACTATAGGATCAGCATCAAAACTGCAAAATCTTTTGTGTTGAAATGTGATGTGTTTATTTTCCACTGAAACACAATAAGCAAACGAGAGCTGTATCATGTATATTTTGGAGTTCAATGTCTACTTAACACTGAACTCCATTTATACACCAGAATTAGATGTGAACAAAGAACCAAGCATGTGTCAGCAGCTTGCAAAGCATTATACAGGATGAACCAAAAAACAAACTACTTCTAACATTGTATAATTCCCTTCACTACAGTCTGAAACATAGGTTTACATAGAGTAAAGCCAACTTACAGGGTTTTAAAAATGATTTTCTTGCACAGTATAGGGCAATTTCTCTTTCATCTAATATTTAACTTGCTTCCCTGGTTTATTTGAAAGTGGAAATTAATGTTGCTCTACTAAGAACCACTGGCATTATACTGTTGGCACCATTAACTTGCACGTCTGATGAGAAATGTACACTTGTATAAAAAGATTGCACCTTTCTATTTCCTGTAGAAATTTAAATTAAGATGGTAGAAGACCAAGATAATTCTTCTGAAATTTCATGGAATGGAAAACAATAAAATGAAAGAGAGAGATAGGTGAGGGAAAGAGAGAGATTAGAAAGAAAGGAAAGGAAAAGAAAGAAGGAAGAAAGAAAGAAAGGGAGAAAAGGAGGAGGAGAGAGGAGACAAAAGAGAGGAAGAAAGGAAAATAGGAGATAGAATAATACAGCATGAAACAATCATAAGACATGTCATCTTGTTCCTGAAAACTAGGGGAACTTTTCAAAGACTTGCATCATTATGTCAAGAGAATACAGTAATTTATGGAAGACTTAGAATTAAGTTTGGAGCCCAAATATGAGACAATGAGAACAAGAATAGGGTAGAGGCCTCTGAGTAGGTCCCAACTGAGCAACGGTGAGTGGCAGCCTGATGACAGGGTGTGAGCCCCTCCCCACGGTCCTCCTGAGCAAAGAGAAAAGATGGAGAGCTGTGACCAGAGAGGCAGGGCCCGTCCCGACCGACCCTACTAGGGACAGACCACCCTTGTGTCCAGAGGAGAACCTCCTGGTAGTGACCATGGGAGTGGATGACTCTTCCAAAAGAAGATGCCATAAGGAGGCCACTGGGTTCTGAGTCCAGACTGTGTGTTGAATTCCATGGAGCATGACGATGAAGCTCTGAACATGCGGCTCAAGCTTAAGGGACCAGGCTCCCACGGAGTGTGAGAGAGAGCAAGGAGCTATGCTCTCTACAAGAAAGTGCACCTTCCCTTTCCTCACCTGCTCTCAGCTGCAGCTACCAGGACCTTCGTCCTTATTCAGAGATGTCTGTGCTGACGAAGGATCACAAATGGGAAAGTGTCACCTGCCAGGCTGGGTGGTATAAAGTGTCAGTTGAAGTTTGGGTATCCACGCTGTCTCTCTAGGGCTCCCAGCCTCTGTCTGAGGGGAGAACCCAGGACAGGGAGCACTAGGAGCCTCTGAAGCAGGGGCACAGGTGCTCCCTGCTGCCTTGTTGGGTGGCAGCATCAGTGAACAGAAGGCAGAGGTGGAAGAAGAGAAGGCACATGCAGGATTGTGGGCAAGCATGGTCTTCCTAACTCTTAATTGGCTCTGGTGACCCAGCCCACCACCAGGAAAGGGGCAAGGCCAAGTGTCCTAGGCCCTCTTCTAGGTGGTCCAGGGAGATTGCTGAGCACATAATTACATAGATTTAGAAATGAAGGAAAAAGAGGCATCAGAGTTTGCGTCATTTAATACCTGCCCCAGAGGAAGTTGAACTTGGGACACGCATGCTGTTTCAAAGACTCTGCTAATCACTCTGCCCACTGTGCTTTTCAGATTTCAAGACTAAGGTCTTGGGTAACATGGGTCATTAGTTCTCTAGTGGGAATGAAGAAGCCTTATCTATCTTTATTTCTCACACTTGCAGTTTGTGGAGCATCATTGCTTCATAAACAGTAGAATGTAACACTGGACGAAAGAGTGGGTTAGATAAATGGGGATGAATTTTTCAAACCAAATCCAGTCCCTTCCATGAAGCCATCTTCTCTTGTTCTCAGGACACTGTCTCTTGGGCCATCATCCTTCACGTGGCTGTGTGTCTCTGCCCCAGTCTCCACAAGGCATCCTTTACATCCTTGTTTCTCAGACTGTAGATGAGGGGGTTGAGCATCGGGATGACCAGGGTGTAGATGACAGAGACCACCTTGCCCTGCTCCATGGACTCCACAGCTCCTGGCTGAGCATACATGACAAAAAGGGTCCCATAAAAGAGGGACACGGCTGTCATGTGGGAGCCACAGGTGGAGAAGAGCTTGTGTCTCCCTCCTCCTGAGTGCATCCTCAGGATGGTCACTGTGATGTAGCCATAGGAGACGAGGACCACGAGTGTGGTGTCCATGATAAAGAAGCCACAGAGGCCAAACATGACCAGCTCGTTGGTCGTAGTGTCAGCACAGGCAAGCTTGAGCAGAGGCGGCACATCACAGAAGAAGTGGTTGATGTGGTTGGAGCTGCAGAATGGGAGA
Organism: Bos indicus; assembly: GCF_029378745.1. Lineage (NCBI taxonomy): Eukaryota > Metazoa > Chordata > Mammalia > Artiodactyla > Bovidae > Bos > Bos indicus. Next base: position 119,344,379 of record NC_091762.1, on the reverse strand, counting down.
GTGAATGTGAAGCTGGCCTGCATGATGGAGTTGAGGCAGCCTCCACAGTAGGAGACCAGCACCAGGCGGGCACACACCGAGGGGCACATGGTGATGGGGTAGTGTAGGGGGCTGCAGACAGCCACGAAGCGGTCATAGGCCATCACGGCCAGGAGTAATGCCTCTGTGGTGCCCAGTAGGGCAAAAAAGAAAAATTGAATGATACATCCCTCAAAGGTGATGACCTTGGAGGAGGACAGGAAGTTGACCAGGGCCTTGGGGGCAATGACAGATGAGTAACACAGGTCCACAAAGGAGAGGTTCTTAAGGAAGAAGTACATTGGAGAGTGCAGACGGGCATCCAGGGTGATGACCACCATCATGGTGATGTTCCCCAGGACGGCCACCACATACGGGGCCAGGAACAGAGCAAAGAGCAGGGCCTGGGTCTGTGGACCACCCTCAAATCCATCCAGCACAAACTCCGGCAAAGACATCACCGAGAGGTTTCCATCGCCTTGGGGTGACATGGCTCTCAGCTGAACAACAAGCGGCAGACAGCAGAGAGCAGCTGAGACACAGTGAGAGGGAGCAGGTCAAAGTCACAAGGGGACACTTTCTTGGAAAACATAAACACTTCAAGGCCTTACAGTCCACTGACCAACAGACCACCAGCTCGTCTGTTCATCTCCTGATGAACTCAGACTGACCTGAAATGGCAAACATTTCCTCTCATTTACTAATATCTAAGTGTGCTTGGAGGGCTTCCTTGGTGGCTGAGAGTTAAAGACTGCCTGCAATGCAGGAGATTCAGGTTCAATCCCTGGGTTGGGAAGATCTCCTGGAGAAGAAATGGCAACCCACTCCAGTATTCTTACCTGGGAGAACTCATGGACAGAGGAGCTTGGAGATTTACAGTCATGGGGTCACAAAGAGTCACACACAACCAAGCCACTAAACAGCAACAAAGTATGCTTGAAACACTCACTCTGTGGGAGACTCCGAGTGTTTGCTGTGAGATGGTTCCAGGGGTCACGTCAAGCTGAGAGTCTACTGTGTAAGAATGGCTTCCATCTCCTTGTCCTTGCTTTAAAGGACATGTTCTCCCTTCCCATGGGTTTGATCCTGAGCTGTGCCATTTCTGAACCTTCTCTGGTATCTTATCCTGCATTTTTGCCCCTGAAGGAAATGGTGCCCGACTCCAGTATTCTTGCCTGGAAAATGCTATGGATGGAGGAGCCTGGTAGGCTGTAGTCCATGGGGTCGCAGAGTCAGACATGACTGAGTGACTTCACTTTCCCTTTTTTTTTTTTTTTAACTCATTCTTTAATTTCAGAAAGTGTTAAACACGTCTTGCCATCAGGATGTTACTCAATGATAGTTCTATCCCCAGGCTAGTCTACAAGCATATCAGGGCCCTGCCATCACCAGGCTAGTGTGGTGCTTTGCCTGTCTCTCCTGCAGGCCCTGAGATTTAACTTGGCATCTTTGTCACTGAGCTGGGACCTTGATGGCAATCATTGTTAGAGATCTCTGCATCTTTGATATTTTAAAGTTCTTTCTTGCAATGTCCAGATACTGGACAATCTGTGCACAGGGGACAGCCCAGCTCTATGGCCACAGACGGAGCAAGACAGACACTTTCACACATTCAGCACATGGTTATGTCATCTCTTTGTCCTTACTCCATGCATCTGGCTCCTTGGCACACCACGAGGGCTTGATTACTTTGAATAATGGGAACCATTAACATTGGTGGCTCAGACAGTAAGGAATCTGCCTGCAATGTAGGAGACCTGTGTACAATCCCTGGTTCAGGAAGATCCCCTGGAGGAGGGAATGGCTACCCACTCCAGCATTCTTGCCTGGAGAATTCCATGGACAGAGGAGCCTGGCAGGCTACAGTCTATGGGGTCACAAAGAGTCAGACATGACTCAGCGACTGATACTTTCACTTTCAACACTGTCACATCTGCATCCTTTGGATCTTCCATAAGGTGCTTCTTCCTGTCCCTGTCACAGCCTAGCACTTTCCTGAGCAGAGTTGACCACTACACTCACGTGGGACATGGGAACCAGCTCTGTAATGGCTAGAGGAATTCTTGGGGGAAGATCTATCCTAAATGAGAAGGAGTGGTGAAGGAAGATGGATACAGAGCCATAGTGCCTCCTAGGAAGACAAAGAGGATTAGTAAGAGGGTGGAAGTCAATTTTAGTGCTCTTTCATGTTTTCTAGAGGTCATATCTGCAGCATCAGAGTGCTAGCCTGGGAGTGGGGGTGTGTGGGCAGAGGATGGGTGGTCAGTGGTGCCTATAGAGGACTGATGATCCTGAAGTTCCCTCAACCTTAAGTTTTCTTAGAAGGTGGTCTGAGAGAGTTCATTCTTTCCAACAAAACAGAAGGTAGATGACCATGTAGGTTGTCCAGTTTTCCTCTTCTGGCAGACTTGACTCCAACTCTCACATGATGGCAGAGGGGACAGTCTCCCCTGGATGCTCAGGCAGGGTTTAATATAATATGTGTTTGAAGCTGGTGCTAAAAGCAGAGTTGGTGGTCTGCCTTACACTCCATGGCCACCCACCCTTGCCTCCCACCTCTGTCCCATGCAAACAGTCGCAGTCATCATGGCCAAACTTTTGCTGTCCATTCTGTTCACTCCCTGGCCATACACACAATAGATTCACTGTGACCACAGTGACCATCTTCTCCCCACCACCCCAGGCCAGCTGTCTTGCTTCTATGTCCCCTGGGGTTTCTGTTCTGTTTCCAGAACAGTTTGTCCACCTCAGGGGCCTTTGATCATCACAACAGTGACTCCTAGGATGTCTGAGGAAGCCCATGAGTAGAGATTGACATGTTTACCTCAGAAACCGAGCTTGGTTTCTGAGAAAACAAACTCACACATTGCCTTGAGTTATTGAAATGACTCAATGGGCTTATGGTTGCAACTTCAGTAAACCTACTTGTGAGCTGAGCCTGAGATGTACCTTCCCAGATAAAGCAAAAAGTCTACTGATGTCTGTAAGCCTCCATTTGTATTAACTACACTTGAGTCCTTCAGGTAAACTTGTTGCTCCTACAGCACCAGCATCACCTGGAGATTGTCAGAAATATAGAATCTCAGGCATTAGATTAAAGCCTGCATTTATATGAGACCCCTTATTATTTCTACTTGCTTTAAATTTCAGACCTCTGCCATAACTGACCCCGGCTCATAGTAGTAGGTGGGTGGGGGGAGAGTGTTGATCAGGCTTCAGGCTCTCAGGACTCATCTATCAGTGATGCTGACCCACACCCTGCTAAGTGATGATGTCAGAAGGGGCATGACTCACCAAGGACCTTTTGCTCCCAGGGTCGACAGGGCTCCTGACCCAGGGCTGTGTTGATGATGATGAGTTGGTACAGAGGACTCTCCAGCCTGTTCAGGTATAGCTTTCTGTGCAATGAAGTGTGATTGGAAAGGTTTCAGAGGAAGACACCTCTGGTCACAGTGAGAGGCAGGCCAGGTACTCCAAGTTGATGCAGGAAACTCTTGGGTCTTTAGTCTTGGTACAAGCAGGAAGTGGGATGGACTCAACTCACCTGTTCCTCTTTGTCCTGTCCCCTGAGCTGGCTAGTATTCATGGCATCTGCATCTTTAGGTCACTCTACTGGGAAGATGCTCTCCGTGTGGTGCAGCTGGGACTCTTGGCCTCAAATGGCCAATTAGCTGTTACTTGGCCTCTAAGTGCACTGGGACTCCCAACTCCCCGGATCCCAGGAAGATGCAGTCCTGTGGCCAAACTTCCTCTGATACCTCTCAGCCCAAACAGAGGAGACAGGAAGCCCGATCTCCCTCCAGGAGTACTGGGGTTCATCCAATGGGAAGCAAGTTAACTTAGAGCGACCCAGTGGCCCTCTTTGGAAAGGCTTCCCCAGGACTGCAGGTGTGTCCTCCTGGCCCACAGTCTGCCTTCTTCCTCTGCTTCATCCTGGTATGTTGGTGTGATGAAGGGTGATGTGCAGGATCCTGTGCCTGTGGAAATGACACAGCCCTCTCTAAGTCACACTGTGGCCCTTCCTTCAGTGCAGGTTGAGTAAATGTGTCTGCAAAAACAAAACATTTAAATCCTGGACAGAAATCCAAAACCAAAGTATAAAGGTGATATGTGTGTAACATTAAAATACAGAAAGTATGAAAGTAAAAAGCAGAAAAAGTAATATCATAAATATTCTAAAAATAAGAAGAAGGCAGCTCTATCTCAATAATCATTAGACAAAAAGGATTTCAGGAGAAAAAATGCTTATAAAGGGATGTTTATTATGGAAAATGTTCAATCCAAGTGCATATCTGGAAAGTTTAAATTTTATGTGACTAATATGATTTTAAATATACATAGTAGAAACTGACAGAGTTAAGAAGAAATGAAAAACATCCATCATGGTTGATTTTCATCTCATTCAGTAACTAACAAAAGAAACAGAAAAATTGTAGTCACATGTTAGAATTGGTTCAAAATATTAGCTAAACGGACCTACTGGGCATAGATAGAACATTGCAATCACAACTGCAGAATATAAATTCTCTTGAAACTCATAAAATATCACTGAACTAAGGTTTTTTTTTTTTTAATGAATTATTAGAAGGAGGTCATGCTCATTGTTGTTAAGTTGCTCAGTCATGTCCAAGTCTTTTGTGACCCCATGAACTGTAGCCCCCTCTGCTCCTCTGTCCACTGGATTTCCCAGGCAAGAATACTGGAGTGAGTTGCCATTTCCTTGTCCAGGGGATCTTCCTGATCCAGAGATCAAATCCACGTCTCCTACATTGCAGGCAGGTTCTTTACCACTGAGCCACCTGGGAAGCCCCATGCTGCATTAGGTGGGCCCCACATCCAAAGAGGAGAAGGCAACGGTGCCCCACTCCAGTACTCTTGCCTGGAAAATCCCATGGATGGAGGAGCCTGGTGGGCTGCAGTCCATGGATTCGCTAAGAGTCAGACACGACTGAGCAATTTCACTTTCACTTTTCACTTGCATGCATGGAGAAGGAAATGGCAATCCACTCCAGTGTTCTTGCCTGGAGAATCCCAGGGACTCGGGAGCCTGGTGGGCTGCCGTCTATGGGGTAGTGCAGAGTCGGACATGACTGAAGCGACTTAGCAGCAGCAGCAGCACATCCAAAGACTGGTGTCCTTCTAAGAAGAGGAAATGATACAGAGACAAGACCCAGGGCGGTGGGCATGTAAAGATGGGACAGAGTTTGGAGTGATGCAGCAGCAGGGGAAGGAGTGCCAAGGAGTCTCCAGAAGCCAGGTAGAGGCAAGGAAGAATGTTTTCCTAGAGATTTGTTAATTAGTTGTGGTGGTCCTGGTGACTGACACAGGAGGGTAGTAAGGGAGCTTGCTTTCACCTGGCAAGGTCAGCAATATATACCTTCACGCCCCTATCTTAGGAGTATGCCCTCTGTCCAACTTTATGTCAAAATGTACTCTGTATAGATCTTGATCACCTTTCCCAAACCTTCCATTTTCTAGTTTAGTTATTTAAATTGCTTTAAACATGAAAACATAGCCTAACTGCTTGTGAACACATCTTTAGAAAGACACTAATTTACTCACTTTTTCTTTGTTTTTTTGTTTTTGTTTTTTTTCAATAAAGTATGTTATGTAATGGATCTTCCCGCCCCCCGCCCCTACCCTACCTCTAATGTGTATATCTAGATGTGGATTCTTGAATCAAAAGACGCATAAGACACTTTTTTCCCCCTCAGCTGAGGACTCCCAGGTGTTCAAGGTGGGTTTAAAAATGGACATGAGTTTGAGCAAGCTTCAGGAGTTGGTGATGGACAGCGAACCCTAGGGTGTTGCAGTCCATGGGGTTGCAAAGAGTCGGACTTGACTGAGAGACTGAACTGAACTGAACTGAATGAATCACAACCAGTAATAGGAGTCTGTTTTCCTCATCCTTTCTTATTCTGATAGTGTGTTAAATCTATGCCTTTTATTTTCATTTGGGTTTCCTACTGCCAATGAGTTCTGATAAGTTTTCAAAGTATTTTTAAGTAGTCGAATTTAGTTATTTTTCTATTAGATATTTGACAACACTGCAGTTTCGATTGGGATGTCAGTAAAAGAAATCTTCATTTTTTCAGGTTCTTTTCCTCCTCCTCCTGCCTCTCGCCCTCCCCATCCTCCTTCTTTTTTTCCAAGTCCTTTGGACATGCTTTGACATGGTGCATTCTATTTTCAATCAATTTGTTCATTATGTAAAAACTGAATCAAGAATAGATAGCTGTAAAGCAATTATTCACCAATTAAAAATAAGTAAATTAAGAAAAAGAATGAATGGCATTGACTTATAGAGTCATGATAATGATTACCTTTGGAGAACAAGATTTGGGAGTGGGCAGAATGACAATGACATTTAGGTAAAAATATTTATCTATCTTGGATTGTGGTGAATTCCATGAGTAGGTATGATGCGGTGATTTTTTTTCTATAAATATATAAACATAAAATACACACATGAATACTTCATTTTTCCTATCCTAGATGAGAAATGTGAATGCTATGACTGGAGTTCAAGGCAATGTTATCCATGCCCTTCGGGTGGTTGAACAGGAGCCCAAGAGAGCTTCTGCCCTAACAGGAACGAAGATTTTTCATTAGACCCCACCTCTCTCTTCTGTGAGAGATACTGTTTGTCAAATCTGAGTCATTCAAGCCCAGACTATTTCTACTGACATCAAAGTCACAAGGGGGACACTTTGGCCATGTATTTAAATTATTATTTTAATTATTATTGCTATTTAAAACTAGGTCATTCATATTTAATTGTGGTGAAATACCAAGGAACAAAGTTTAAAGATTTAATTTCTCTTTGGAATGATCAGTTATCAGGCCACAATGAATATTTATCCATCAATCGTCTCTTCTATACCAGCCATTATCTAAGGTGTTTTATTTATGTCCATTATCTCAGGTAAGTCTTGCCACATAAATAGTTTTTAAGTTTCAGTATAGTTGATGTTGCTACATGAAGAGTTTTTAAGTTGTAGTATAGTTGGTGGCTGTTTCAAGATGATGGAGTAGAAGGATGTGCTAAAATTACAGCTCACTGCTGAACAACTGTCAACAGGAGAATGTTGGATCTCACCAAAAACAGATACCCCACATCCAAGGGCAAAGGAGAAGCTCCAGCAAGATAGTAGGAGGGGCAAAATACATTTAGAATCAAAGAAGGACAACCTTCTCCTTCAGAGGGCAGACAGATGAAAGCCACAATCACAGGGTTCTGACAAAACATGGTCCACTGGGGAAGGGACTGGGAAAGCACTTCAGTACTCATGCCTTGAGAACTCTATGAATGGTATGAAAAGGCAAAAGGATGGGACACTGAAAGATGAACTCTCCAGGTCTGAAGGTGCCCAATATGCTACTGGAGATCGGTGGAGAAATAATTCCAGAAAGAATGAAAAGATGAAGCCAAAGCAGAAAACAACACCCAGTTGTGGATGTACTGGTGATGGAAGTGAAGTCTGGTGCTGTAAAGGGCAATATTGCATAGGAACCTGGGAAGTTAGGTCCATTAATCAAGGTAAATTAAAAGTGGTCAAACAGAAGATGGCAAGAGTGAACATCAACATTTTAGGAATCAGTGAACTAAAATGGACTGGAATGGGTGAATTTAACTCAGATGACCATTATATCTATTACTGTGGGCAAGAATCCCTTAGAAGAAATGGAGTAGCCATCATAGTCAAATAAAGAGTCTGAAATTCAGTACTTGGATGCAATCTCAAAAACGACACAATGATCTGTGTTCATTTCCAAGGCAAACCATTCAATAACACAGTAATCCAAGTCTATGCCCCAACCAGTAATGCTGACCAGGCTGAAGTAGAGAGCTTCTATGAAGACCTACAAGACCTTCTAGAACTAACACCCAAAATAGATGCCCTTTTCATTAAAGGGGACTGGAATGCAAAAGTAGGAAGTCAAGAGATACCTAGAGTAACAGGCAAATTTGGCCTTGGAGTACAGCATGAAGCAGGGCAAAGGCTAGTAGAGTTTTGCCAAAGAACGCACTGGTCATGGCAAACACCCTCTGCCAACAACACAAGAGAAGACTCCACACATGGACATCACCAGATGGTCAGTACTGAAATCAGATTGATTATATTCTTTGTAGCCAAATATGGAAAATCTCTATACAGCCAGCAAAAGGAACACCAAGAGCTGACTGTGTCTCAGGACATGAACTCATTGCCAAATTCAGACTTAAATCGAAGAAAGTAGGGAAAACCTCCAGACTATTTGGGTATCACCTAAATCAAATCCCTTACAATTATACAGTGGAAGTGACAAATAGATTGAAGGGATGAGATCTGATAGAGTGCCTGAAGGACGGAGGTTTGTGACATTGTAGAAGAGGCAGTCACCAAAATAATCCCCAAGAAAAAGAAATGCAAAAAGACAAAATGGTTGTCTGAGGAGGCCTTACAAATATCTGTGAAAAGAAGAAAGGCTAAAGGCAAAGGAGAAAAGGAAAGATATACCCACTTGAATGTAGAGTTCCTAAGAATAGCAAGGAGAGATCAGAAAGCCTTCCTCAGTGATCAATGCAAAGAAATAGGGGGTAACAATAGAATGGAAAAGACTAGAGATCTCTTCAAGGAAATTAGAGATACCAAGGGACCATTTCATGCAAAGATGGGTTCAGTAAAGGACGGAAATGGTATGAACCTAACAGAAGCAGAAGATATTAAGAAGAGGTGGCAAGCATATACAGAAGAACTATACAAAAAAGATCTTCATGACCCAGATAATCATGATGGTGTGATCACTCATGTAGAGACAGACATCCTGGAATGCAAAGTCAAGTGGGCCTTAGGATACATCATTAGGAACAAAGCTAGTGGAGGTGATGGAAATCCAGTTGAGCTATTTCAAATCCTAAAAGATGATGCTGTGAAAATGCTGTACTCAATGTGTCAGCAAATTTGGAAAACTCAGCAGTGGCCACAGGACTGGAAAAGGTCAGTTTTAATTCCCACCCCAAAGAAAGGTAATGCTGAAAAATGTTCTAACTACTACACAATTGCCCTCATCTCACACGCTAGCAAAGTAATGCTCAAAATTCTCCAAGCCAGGCTTCAACTGTACGTGAACTGTGAACCTGTAGATGTTCAAGCTGGATTTAGAAAAGGCAGAGGAACCAGAGATCAAAATTCCAACTTGTGTTGGATCATCAAAAAAACAATAGAGTTCCGGAAAAGCATCTACTTCTGCTTTATTGACTATGCCAAATCCTTTGACTGTGTGGGTCACACAAACTGTGGAAAATTCTTAGAGAGATGGGAATACCAAGAAAAATAAAGTCTGATACTGTTTCCACTGTTTCCCCATCTATTTTCCATGAAATGAGGGCACTGGATGTCATGATCTTTGTTTTCTGAATGTTGAGCTTTAAACCAACTTTTTCACTCTCCTCTTTCACTTTCATCAAGAGGCTTTTTAGTTCCTCTTCACTCTGCCGTAAGGGTGGTGTCATCTGCATATCTGAGGTTATTGATGTTTCTCCTGGCAATCTTGATTCCTGTTTGGGCTTCCTCCAGCCCAGCGTTTCTCATGGTGTACCCTGCATATAAGTTAAATAATCAGGGTGACAATATACAGCCTTGAGGTACTCCTTTCCCAATTTGAAACCAGTCTGTTGTTCCATGTCCATTTCTAACTGTTTATTCCTGACCTTCATATAGGTTTCTTAAGAGGCAGGTCAGGTAGTCCGATATGCCCATCTCTTTCAGAATTTTCTATAGTTTATTATGATCCACACAGTCAAAGGCTTTGGCATAGTCAATAAAGCAGAAATAGATGTTTTTCTGGAACTCTCTTGCTTTTTCACTGGTCCCATCACTCCATGGCAAATAGTGGGGAAACAATGAAAACAGTGAGAGACTTTATTTTCTTTGGCTCCAGAATCACTGCAGCCATGAAATTAAAAGACACTTGCTCCTTGGAAGAAAGCTAGGACCAATCTAGACAGCATATGAAAAAGCAGAGACCAACAAAGGTCTGTCTAGTTAAAGCTATGGTTTTTCCAATAGTGAGGTATGGATGGGAAAGTTAGACCTAAAGAAGCTGAACACCAAAGAATTGATACTGTTGAACTGTGGTGTTGGAGAAGATTTCTGAGTGTGCCTTGGACAGCAAGGAGATCCAACCAGTCCATCCTAAAGGAAATCAGTCCTGAATATTCATTGGAAGGACTGATGCTGAAGCTGAAACTCCAATACTTTGGCCACCTGATGCGAAAAATGGACTGCTTGGAAAAGACCCTGATGCTGGGAAAGATTGAAGTCAGGAGGAGAAAGGGACAACAGAGGATGAGATGGTTGTGCGGCATCACCGACTCAAAGGATATGAGTTTGGGTGAACTCAGGGAGTTGGTGATGGACCTGGAAGGCTGGCATGCTGCAGTCCATGGAGTCGCAAACAGTTGCACACGACTGAGCATCTTAACTGAACTGATAGTTTATGATTAATACGATGTTATTTTCTGGTGTACTGCATAGTGATTTGACATTCACATACATTATGAAATGATCACCTCAGTAAGTCTAATAGCCATCTGACCCCTTACAAAGTTTTAAAATACTACTAACCACTTTTTGTTCTGCTGTGTATGACACACCAGTGGTTTATTTATTATATACATAAGGTTTATACCTCTACATTCCTTCACATGTTTATCCCCTTCAACATCCTCTCTTCTGGCAACTAGCAATTTGTTCTCTGTGTCTGTGAGTCTTCTTCAGTTTTGTTATTTTTTTTCATTGCTTTTTAAATTGCACATGTAAGTGAATTCATATGGCATTTACTTTCCCTGTCTGTTCAGTTAGGGTAATACCCTCTAATTCCATCAATGTGGTACCAAATAGCGGGCTTTCCTTATTGTATGGTTGTGTTTCATTCCATTTTGTTTGTGCCTCTGTGTATATACATGTGTATATTACATTTTTTATCCATCCATTTCTCAGTGGACATTTAGGTTATTTTCTTATCCTGACTATTGTTAAGAATGCTGAAAAAAAAATTGAAATGTGTACATTTTTTTAAATTAGGTTTATTCTTTTCTTCAGATAAATACCCAGAAGTGAAATTCCTGGATCACATAGCAGTTCTCTTTTCTATTTTTTGAGGAAACTCCATACCCTTCTGTACAGTGGCCACAACAAATTTCAATCCCACCAACAGTTCCTCAGGGTTCCTTTTTCTCCACATACTTGCCAATGATTGTCATTTGTTGTCTTTCAGAAGATAATTGTTTGAACAGGTATGAAGTAATATTGAAATTTGGTTTAGATATCTGATAACAAGTGATATTGAACATCTTTTTAAATGCCTGTAGCCATCTGCATCTTTGGAAAATGTCTAATCCATTCCTCTGTCCATTTTAATTGGGTGGTTTAGTTTTTAATTTATAGTTGTTGTAGATTTCTTCATGTGTTTTGGATATTAAAGTCTTATCAAACATATCACTTGCAAATATCTTTCTCACTCATTAGTTTGCTATTTCATTTTGTTGATGATTTTCTTCATTGTACAAAAGATTTTTTGCTTTCCTGTAACACCATTTGTTTATTTTTGCTTTCATTTCCATTGCTTGAGGAAGTATATCCAAAAAATATTGCTAAATGAGATGCGAAAGAACATACTGCCTATGTTTCTTCTCGGAGATTAATGGTTTCAGTTCAGTTCAGTTCAGTTCAGTCACTCAGTCGTGTCGGACCCTTTGAGACCTCACGAACCGCAGCACACCAGGCCTCCCTGCCCTTTACCAACTCCAGGAGTTTACTCAAACTCATGTCCATTGAGTCGGTGGTGCCATCCAACCATCTTATCCTCTGTCGTCCCCTTCTCCTCCTGCCTTCAATCTTTCCCAGCATCAGGGTCTTTTCCAATGAGTCAGCTCTTCTCATCAGGTGGCCAAAGTATTGGAATTTCAGCTTCAGCATCAGTCCTTCCAATGAACATCCAGGACTGATCTCCTTTAGGATGGACTGGTTGGATCTCCTTGCAGTCCAAGGGACTCTCAAGAGTCTTCTCCAACACCACAGTTCAAAAGCATCAATTCTTCTGTGCTCAGCTTTCTTCACAATTCAACTCTCACATCCATACATGACTACTGGAAAAGCATAACCTTTACCAGATGGATCTTTGTTGACAAAGTAATGTCTCTGCTTTTTAATATGCTATCTAGGTTGGTCATAACTTTCCTTCCAAGGGGTAAGTGTCTTTTGATTTCATGGAATGGTTTCAGGACTTACCTTTAAACCTTTAACCTATTTTGTGAATTTTTACATAAAGTAAGAATGTGGTCCAGATTCACTCTTTTACCTATACCTGTTTAGTTTTCTCAGTATCACTTATTGAAGCCTCTGTCTTTTTCCAAATTGTGTATTCTTGGGTCCTTTGCCATAGAGCATTAGACTGTTTAAGGATGAGTTTATTTCTGGGCTCTCCAGTTTGTTCAATTAATATATGTCTGTTTTTGTACCAGTATTATACTTTTTTCACTACTGTCGCTTTGTAGTATAGTTTAAAATCAGGGAATGTAATGCTTTCATTTTTGCTTTTCTTTCTTAAGATTGTGTTGGCTATAAATAGTCTTTTGAGCCCACCCCGCCTTTTTTGGCTGTACCACACAGCATGTGGAATCTTAGTTTCCTGCGAGAGATAGAACCCTTGCAGCCTGCAGTGGAAGATGAAGTCTTAGCCACTGGACCACCAAGGAAATCTTATCATTATTCACTTTAGCTCTGTGGGAAATGCCATTGGCATTTTCATATGAATTGTATGATATATATCTCCCCATTTGTGTTTTCCATTTCTTTCATCACTGTTTTTCATTTTTCAGAGTACAAGTCTTTTACCTCTTTGTTCAGATATATTCCTAGGTATTTTATATTTTCTGATGTAATTATAAACAGGATAGTCTTGCTAATTTCTTTTTTTAGCAGGTATTTATTAATGTGTAGGTAATTATTTCTGTCCTGGAGAAGGAAATGGCAACCCATTCCAGTATTCTTGCCTGGAAAATCCCATGGGTGGAGGAGCCTGGTGAGCTACAGTACATGGGATCACAAAGAGTCAGACACGACTGAACGACTAAGTGCAGCATAAAGATTTCTGTATATTCATTCTTTTAGAGAAACTTAAGGAATTCATTTCTTAAGCCGTAAAAGCTTTTTGGTAGTGTTTAAGCAACAGTTAGAACTGGACATGGAACAACACTCTAGTTCTAAATAGGAAAAGGAGTACGTCAAGGCTGTATATTGTCACCCTGCTTATTTAACTTATATGCAGAGTACATCATGAGAAACCCTGGGCTGGAAGAAGCACAAGCTGGAATTAAGATTTCCGGGAGAAATATCAGTAACCTCAGATATGCAGATGACACCACCCTTATGGCAGAAAGTGAAGAGGAACTCAAAAGCCTCTTGATGAAAGTGAAAGAGGAGAGTGAAAAAATTGGCTTAAAGCTTAACATTCAGAAAATGAAGATCATGGCATCTGGTCCCATCACTTCATGGGAAATAGATGGGGAAACAGTGGAGACAGTGTCAGACTTTATCTTTGGGGGTTGTGATTCATGGGATGACAAAGAGTTGGACACGACTGAGCGAGAACTGAACTGAACGGAAGATTTACTTTATATAGTATCATGTCATCTGCAAACAGTGACAGTTTTACTTCTTCCTTTTCAATTAGGATCCTTTTTGTCTTTTTCTTGTTTGATTGCTGTGGCTAGGACTTGCAGTACTATGTTGAATGCAAATGGCAAGAGTTGGCACTCCCATCTGTTGAAAAGTTTGGAACTTTTCACCACTGGGTGTGATGCTGACTGTGGGTTTCTCACATACGTATGGTTTATATAGGCTTTGCTTGTGGCTCAGCTGGTAAAGAAACTGCCCGCCATGTAGAAGACCTGGGTTCGATTCCTGGGTTGGGATGATCCCCTGCAGAAGGGAAAGGCTACCCACTCCAGTATCCTAGCCTGGAGAATTCCACGGACTGTATAGTCCCTGGGCTCACAAAGAGTCGGACACGACTGAGTGACTTTCACTTCACTTACATGTTCCCTCTATATCTACTTTGTTGAGAGTTTTTATCACAAACTCATAGTTAGTTTTGGTAGAAGTGTTTTCTGCATCCATTGAGATGATCATATGATTTTTACTCTTCCATTTGTTAATGTGTTTTATCACTTTGATTGATTGTGTATGTTGAAACCTTCTTGCATCCCGTGGATTAATCCTATTTGACAATGGTATATGATTGATCATTTTAATTGCTATTGAATTCAGTTTCCTAATGCTGTATTGAGAACTTTTCAATCTATATTTATCAGATATAGAGCTCTAGTTTTCTTTTCCTGTAGTGGCCTTATCTTGTTTTCGTATTAGACTAGTGCTGGCCTTGTACAATGAATATGGGAGTGTTCCCTCCTGTTCAATGTTTTGGAATAATTCGAGAACTTTGGGCATTAATTATTTTTAATATTTTCTAGAATGTATCCTGAAGCCATCTGATCCTTGGCTTTTCTTTACTGGGTGATTTTTCATTACTGATTAAATCTCCTTATTCATTATTGGACTTATAATATTTTCTATTTTTTCCTAATTAAGTTTTGAGGGCTTGTACAGTTTTTATTCACTTCTTCTAGATCTTCTGTTTTATTGACATAAAATAGTTACTAATAATCTCTTATAATCTTTTGTATTTCTGTGGTGTTCCTTGTATTTTCTTTTCCCATCCAATTTTACTTACTTGGGCCCTCTGTCTTTTTTCATAGTGAGTCTAGCTACACATTTATTACTTTTCTTTATCTATTAAAAGAACCAGTTCTTAGTCTCATTGATCTCTTCTATTGTTTTTTAGTCCCTTTTGTTTTGGGGCTGATCTGTATTATTTCATTCCTTCCAGTAAATTTGGATTTTGTTTTTTCTCTTTTCCTAGCCCCCTTAGTTGTGAAATTTGATTTTTTATTTGATATTTTTATTTTCTGAAGTAGGCTTTTATCACTGTAAACTTCTCTCATAGAACTCCATTAGTTGAATCCCATAGATTTTGAATAGTCTCATCTTCCTTTTCATTTAACTCCATATTTTAAAAAATTTCCTCTTCGATTAATTTAATCACCCATTTGTTTTTTAAGAGCATATTGTTTATGTGTTTTTGGTTTTTGTTGTTTTTTTCTTGTCGTCTGTTTCTCTTCATGCTTCCATGATAAGAAAAAATTCTTGATATAATTTTAATTATCTTAAAGTTAATGGGAGTTGTTTAGCAGGCCTCGTATGTGATCTATCCTGGAAAAACATTCCACATGCACCTGACAAGATGTATTCTTCTGTTTTTGAATAAAATATTCTGTATATTTCCACTAAATCCATATGTCCAAAGTGTCATTTAGGACAGTATTTCCATATTGATTTTCTGTCTGTGTGATTTTCCATTGATTGAATTCAGTGGTTAAACCCCCTAGTGTTATTGTATTAGTTTAAATTATTCCCTTCATGTTTCTTAGTGTATGTTTTGTTTTTGGTGCTCCTACATTTGGTGTGCATATACAACTGTTGACTCTTCTTGTTGGTTTAATGTAGTGAAAATGATAACAAAAGCACTGAAACAAAAAATAAAAGTAGACAAAATAGACAAAATGAAGATGAGAAACCAGTGTACTAAAAAAACTTAAGAAACACTGTTGAAAAAAAAAAAAACCTATGAGATGGGAGATAACGTTTCCAAATCTTATATCTGATAAGGGGTAATATCCAAATATAAAATGTTTTTCTACAATTAAAAAGACCAATAACCCAAATTGAAAAAAAACCAACATATGATTATCTCAATAGATGCAGAGAAAGCCTGTGACAAAACTCAACATCCATTTATGATAAAAAAAAAAAAAAAAAAAAAAAAAACCTCTCCAGAAAGCAGGAATAGAAGGAACATACCTCAACAATAATAAAAGCTATATATGACAGACCCACAGCAAACATTATCCTCAATGGTGAAAAATTGAAAGCATTTCCTCTAAAGTCAGGAACAAGACAAGGGTGCCCACTTTCACCATTACTATTCAACATAGTTTTGGAAGTTTTGGCCACAGCAATCAGAGCAGAAAAAGAAATAAAAGGAATCCAAATGGGAAAAGAAGAAGTAAAACTCTCACTGTTTGCAGATGACATGATCTTCTACATAGAAAACCCTAAAGACTCCACCAGAAAATTACTAGAACTAATCAATGATTATAGTAAAGTTGCAGGATATAAAATCAACACACGGAAATCCCTTGCATTCCTATACACTAATAATGAGAAAACAGAAAGAGAAATTAAGGAAACAATTCCATTCACCATTCCAACAGAAAGAATAAAATACTTAGGAATATATCTACCTAAAGAAACTAAAGACCTATATATAGAAAACTATAAAACACTGGTGAAAGACATCAAAGAGGACACTAATAGATGGAGAAACATACCATGTTCATGGATTGGAAGAATCAATATAGTGAAAATGAGTATACTACCCAAAGCAATTTATAGATTCAATGCAATCCCTATCAAGCTACCAACGTTATTCTTCACAGAGCTAGAACAAATAATTTCACAATTTGTATGGAAATACAAAAAACCTCGAATAGCCAAAGCTATCTTGAGAAAGAAGAATGAAACTGGAGGAATCAAGCTGCCTGACTTCAGGCTCTACTACAAAGCCACAGTCATCAAAACAGTATGGTACTGGCACAAAGACAGAAATATAGATCAATGGAACAAAATAGAAAGCCCAGAGATAAATCCAAGCACATATGGACACCTTATCTTTGACAAAGGAGGCAAGAATATACAATGTATTAAAAAACAATCTCTTTAACAAGTGGTGCTGGGAAAACTGGTCAACCACTTGTAAAAGAATGAAACTAGAGCACTTTCTAACACCATGCACAAAAATAAACTCAAAATGGATTAAATATCTAAATGTAAGACCAGAAACTATAAAACTCCGAGAGGAGAACATAGGCAAAACACTCTCCAACATACATCACAGCAGGATCCTCTATGACCCACCTCCCAGAATATTGGAAATAAAAGCAAAAATAAACAAATGGGACCTAATTAAACTTAAAAGCTTATGCACAACAAAGGAAACTATAAGCAAGGTGAAAAGACAGCCTTCAGAATGGGAGAAAATAATAGCAAATGAAGCAACTGACAAACAACTAATCTCAAAAATATACAAGCAACTCCTACAGCTCAATTCCAGAAAAATAAATGACCCAATCAAAAAATGGGCCAAAGAACTACATAGACATTTCTCCAAAGAAGACATACAGATGGCTAACAAACACATGAAAAGATGCTCAACATCTCTCATTATCAGAGAAATGCAAATCAAAACCACTATGAGGTACCATTTCATGCCAGTCAGAATGGCTGTGATCCAAAAGTCTACAAGCAATAAATGCTGGAGAGGGTGTGGAGAAAAGGCAACCCTCTTACACTGTTGGTGGGAATGCAAACTAGTATAGCCACTATGGAGAACAGTGTGGAGATTCCTTAAAAAACTGGAAATAGAACTGCCTTATGATCCAGCAATCCTACTGCTGGGCATACACACTGAGGAAACCAGAATTGAAAGAGACAAGTGTACCCCAATATTCATCGCATCACTGTTTATAATAGCCAGGACATGGAAGCAACCTAGATGTCCATCAGCAGATGAATGGATAAGAAAGCTGTGGTATACCTGACTTCAGGCTCTACTACAAAGCCACAGTTATCAAGACAGTATGGTACTGGCACAAAGACAGAAATATAGATCAATGGAACAAAATAGAAAGCCCAGAGATAAATCCACGCACATATGGACACCTTATCTTTGACAAAGGAGGCAAGAATATACAGTGGATTAAAGACAATCTCTTTAACAAGTGGTGCTGGGAAATCTGGTCAACCACTTGTAAAAGAATGAAACTAGAACACTTTCTAACACCATATACAAAAATAAACTCAAAATGGATTAAAGATCTCAACATAAGACCAGAAACTATAAAACTCCTAGAGGAGAACATAGGCAAAACACTCTCTGACATACATCACAGCAGGATCCTCTATGACCCACCTCCCAGAATATTGGAAATAAAAGCAAAAATAAACAAATGGGACCTAATTAAACTTAAAAGCTTATGCACATCAAAGGAAACTATTAGCAAGGTGAAAAGACAGCCTTCAGAATGGGAGAAAATAATAGCAAATGAAGCAACCGACAAACAACTAATCTCAAAAATATACAAGCAACTCCTACAGCTCAACTCCAGAAAAATAAACGACCCAATCAAAAAATGGGCCAAAGATCTAAATAGACATTTCTCCAAAGAAGACATACAGATGGCTAACAAACACTTGAAAAGATGCTCAACATCACTCTTTATCAGAGAAATGCAAATCAAAACCACTATGAGGTACCATTTCACACCAGTCAGAATGGCTGCGATCCAAAAGTCTACAAATAATAAATGCTGGAGAGGATGTGGAGAAAAGGGAACCCTCTTACACTGTTGGTGGGAATGCAAACTAGTACAGCCACTATGGAGAACAGTGTGGAGATTCCTTAAAAAACTGGAAATAGAACTGCCTTATGATCCAGCAATCCCACTGCTGGGCATACACACTGAGGAAACCAGAAGGGAAAGAGACACGTGTACCCCAATGTTCATCGCAGCACTGTTTATAATAGCCAGGACATGGAAGCAACCTAGATGTCCATCAGCAGATGAATGGATAAGAAAGCTGTGGTACATATACACAATGGAGTATTACTCAGCCATTAAAAAGAATACATTTGAATCAGTTCTAATGAGGTGGATGAAACTGGAGCCTATTATACAGAGTGAAGTAAGCCAGAAGGAAAAACATAAATACAGTATACTAACGCATATATATGGAATTTAGAAAGATGGTAACGATAACCCTGTGTACGAGACAGCAAAAGAGACACTGATGTATAGAACAGTCTTATGGACTCTGTGAGAGAGGGTGGGAAGATTTGGGAGAATGGCATTGAAACATGTGAAATGTCATGTATGAAACGAGATGCCAGTCCAGGTTCAGTGCACGATGCTGGATGCTTGGGGCTGGTGCGCTAGGAAGGCCCAGGGGGATGGTATGGGGAGGGGGGAGGGAGGAGGGTTCAGGATGGGGAGCATGTGTATATCTGAAATTAAAAAAAAGAAAAAAAGAAAAAAAAAAAAACACATGTGGAAAAAAAAGATTACAAAACAGTAATGTATACTTGGTCTTATATTTTTAAAATGTAGGTGTGTATACACACACATAATTTTTTTCTGCATAGGGCAATACATGAAAGAATAACTCTACAGTAATAACAAAATAACTTCATATTTGATAGGAAAATTTGGAGTGATCTTAATTTTGCTTATTTTCTAACTTCTCTCCATGTTCATGTAGCTTTAAAATAAATTTTAAGAACAAAGGAAAACATTTTAAAACATAAATGTTATTGATGGCTAGTGGTAGCAAGGAGGGGGCAAAAAGAAATTTTGTTTTCATGTAAATGCTGAAAGAACAGACAATTATTTAAATATGAGTACAGATATATATTATTAAAATATAAATAATTTTAAATCCAGAACCATGGAATCTTAAACACTGAACAAAACAATAACTTACAGAGTCTGAAAAAAAAAAAAAAAGAAAGCTGTGGTACATATACACAATGGAGTATTACTCAGCCATTAAAAAGAATACATTTGAATCTGTTCTAATGAGGTGGATGAAACTGTAGCCTATTATACAGAGTCAAGCAAGCCCTAAAGAAAAACACCAATACAGTATACTAACACATATATATGGAATTTAGAAAGATGGTAACAATAACCCTGTATACGAGACAGCAAAAGAGACACTGATGTATAGAACAGTCTTTTGGACTCTGTGGGAGAGGGAGAGGGTAGGATGATTTGGGAGAATGGCATTGAAATACATATAATATCATATATGAAACGAGTCGCCAGTCCAGGTTCGATGCACAATACTGGATGCTTGGGGCTGGTGCACTGGGACGACCCAGAGGGATGGTATGGGGAGGGAGGAGGGAGGAGGGTTCAGGATAGGGAACACATGTATAACTGTGGCGGATTCATTTAGATATTTCACAAAACCGATACAATATTGTAAAGTTTAAAAATAAAATCAAAAATCAAAAAAAAAAGGAAAAAAATAATGTGTGTAGATACATATATAACTGGAATCACTTTGTTGTACAGCAGAAGTTAACACACCACTGTAAATCAACTATACTTGAATAAATTAGAAAATAAACTCCTTTATATAAAAAAAGACCAATACCCCAATAGAAAAATTTCAAAGATGAACTACATGTTTCCAACAAAGTATGAAAAGATGCCTAACACCAATAATCATTAGTGAAATGCACAACAAGATGATATTTCACAAGTATTAGAATGAGTATTCAAAAAGAAAGAAAGAGAGAAGTTAGTTTGGCTAGGAAGTCAAGAAATTGGAACATTTTGCACTGTTGATGGGAATGTAAAATGGTATAGCCACTATGTAAAGTTCTTTGGAGGTTCCCTCCAACTTAAAACATATTTACTCTATGATTCAGTAGTCACATGGTTGTGTATATATTTCCCCAAAATAAAAAAAAGGTGACTATCAGAGATATTTGTGCATCCATCTCATAGCAGCATTTTTCACAATAGGCAAAAGATGGACACAACCAAGGTGTTCACTGGTGGATGAATAAATAAACAAAATGTGGCATAAACATATGATGGAATATTATTCAGCTTTTAAAAAGATGTAAATCCATTAATTTACTGCAACATGTATGAACCCTGAAGACATGTTAAGTCTCATAACCAGACACAAGAAGACAAATATTCTATGTTTTACTTACACGAGGTATCTAAAGTAGTCACATTCAAAAAACAGAAAGTAAAATGCTGGCTTCTAGTACTGGAGGTAAGGGGGAAATAGGGAGGCTTTGCTGAAGGGGTGTGCAAGTTCAATTTTGCAAGATGAAAAAGTTCTGGAGATCTGTTACACAACAAGGTTTTCTTTCCAATTCCAAAGAAAGGGAATGCCAAAGCATGTTCAAACTACCACACAATTGCATTCATTCCACATGCTAGCCAAGTAATGCTCAAAATTCTCCAAGCTAGGCTTCAAAAGCACATGAACCAAGAACTTCCAGATGTTCAAGTTGGATTTAGAAAAGGCAGAGAAAAGTGTTAGTCACTCAGTCGTGTCTGACTGTATTTGAGCCCATGGACTATAGCCCACCAGGCCCCTCTATCCATGGGATTCTCCAGGCAAGAATACTGGACTGGGTAGCCATTGCCTTCTCTGGGGGACTTTTCTGACTCAGAGATCAAACCTGGGTCACCTGCATTGCAAGCAGGTTCTTTATTGTCTGAGCTACCAAAATTCTCCAAGCTTAGCTTCAACAGTACATGAACTGAGAACTTCCAGATATTCAAGCTGGATTTGGAAAAGGCAGCAGAACCAGAGATCAAATTGCCAATTCTATGATCCATTGGATCATAGAAAAGCAAGAGAATTCCAGAAAAACATCTACTTCTGCTTCATTGACTATGCTAAAGCCTTTGACTATATGTATCATAACAAACTGTAGAAAATTCAAGAGTTGAGAATACCAGAACACCTTACCTGCCACATGAGCAACTTGTGTGCAGAACAAGAAGCCACAGTGAGAACAGGACATGGAACAATGGGCTGGTTCAAAATTGGGAAAGTATTACATCCAGGCTGTATATTGACATCCTGCTTATTTAACTTATATGCAGAGTATGTCATGTGAAATGCTGGGTTGGATGAAGCATGAGATTACTAGGAGAAATACCACTCACCTCAGATATGCAACTGACAACACCCTTATGGCAGAAAGTGAAGAGGAACTAAAGAACCTCTTGATGAAGGTAAAAGAGAAGGCTGAAAAAGTCAGACTTAAAGCTCAGCATTCAGAAAATGAAGATTATGGCATCTGGTCCTATCACTTCATGGCAAATAGATGGAGAAACAGTGCACCAAAATCACGGCAGATGGTGACTGCAGCCATGAATTGAAAGACGCATGCTCCTTAGAAGGAAAGCTATGACAAACTTAGATGGCATATTAAAAAACTGAGAGATTACTTTGCCAACCAAGGTTCGTCTAGTCAAAGCTATGGTTTTTCTGGTAGTCATGTATGGGTGTCAGATTTGGACGATAAAGAAAGCTGAGCACCAAAGAATAGATGCTTTTGAACTGTGGTGTTGGAGAAGACTCTTGAGAGTCCCTTGGACTGCAAGGAGATCAAAGCAGTCAATCCTGAAAGAAATCAATTCTCAATATTCATTGGAAGACTGATGCTGAAACTGAAGCTCCAGTACTTTGACCACCTGATGTGAAGAACTGACTCATTGGAAAAGACCCTGATGCTGGTAAAGATTGAAGGCAGGAGGAGAAGGGGACAGCAGAGGATGAGATTGTTGGATGGCATCACAGACTTGATGGACATGAGTTTGAGCAATCTCCAGGAGTTGATGATGGACAGGGAATTCTGGTGTGCTGCAGTCCATGGTGTCATGAAGAGTCACACAGGACTGAGTGACTGAACTGACTGACTGATCAGATCAGATCAGATCAGTTGCTCAGGGGTGTCTGACTCTTTGCGACCCCATGAATCGCAGCATGCCAGGCCTCCCTGTCCATCACCAACTCCCAGAGTTCACTCAGACTCACATCCATCGAGTCAGTGATGCCATCCAGCCATCTCATCCCCTGTCGTCCCCTTCTCCTCTTGTCCCCAATCCCTCCCAGCATCAGAGTCTTTTCCAATGAGTTAACTCTTCACATGAGGTGACCAAAGTACAGGAGTTTCAGCTTTAGCATCATTCCTTCCAAAGAAATCCCAGGGCTGATCTCCTTCAGAATGGACTGGTTGGATCTCTTTGCAGTCCAAGGGACTCTCAATAGAGTGGCTAAACTCTACACTTAAAATTAGTTACAACAAAAGATTACTTTTAGACACAAACACGATAAAAGTTGTTAAGCTTTGTTAAAAGTTAATGCAGAATCAGACTTAAAAATGTAATATGATCTTGAATGTAAGGTGTTTATTTTACATTAATACAACTAGAGCTGTGCCAATTATACTTTGGAGTTCAATGATGAGTTAACAGTAAACTCAAGTTGTAATCAGCCAGTAGATGTGAAATGAGAATGAACTATGTTGCAGCAACCTGCAAAGTATAGAATGGGTTTCAGTTCGGTTTAGATCAGCTCAGTTGCTCAGTCGTGTCCGACTCTTTGTAACCCCATGAATTGCAGCATGCCAGTCCTTCCTGTCCATCACCAACTCCCAGAATTTACTCAAACTCATGTTCATCGACTCAGTGATGCCATCCAGCCATCTCATCCTCTGTTGTCCCCTTCTCCTCCTGACTTCAATCTTTCCCAGCATCAGGGTGTTTTCCAATGAGTCAACTCTTCTCATGAGGTAGCCAAAGCATTGAAGTTTCAGCTTTAGCATCAGTCCTTCAAATGAACACCCAGGACTGATCTCCTTTAGAATGGACTGGTTGGATTTCCTTTCTGTCCAAGGGACTCTCAAGAGTTTTCTCCAACACCACAGTTCAAAAGCATCAATTCTATGGTGCTCAGCTTTCTTCACAGTCCAAATCTCACATCCATACATGACTACTTGAAAAACCATAGCCTTGACTACACAGACCTTTGTTAGCAAAGTAATGTCTCTGCTTTTCAATATGCTATCTAGGTTGGTCATAGCTTTCCTTCCAAGGCGTAAGCATCTTCTAATTTCATGGCTGCAATCACCATCTGCAGTGATTTTGGAGCCCCCCAAAATAAAGTCTGACACTGTTTCCACTGTTTCTCCATCTATTTCCCATGAAGTGATGGGACCAGATGCCATGATCTTCATTTTCTGAATGTTGAGCTTTAAGCCAACTATTTCACTCTCCTCTTTCACTTTCATCAAGAGGCTTTTTAGTTCCTCTTCACTTTCTGCCATAAGGATAGTGTCATGTGCATATCTGAGTTTGTTGGTATTTCTCCTGGAAATCTTGATTCCTGTTTGGGCTTCTTCCAGCCCAGCATTTCTCATGATGTACTTTGCCTTTAAGTTAAATAAGCAGAGTGACAATATACAGCCTTGACATACTCCTTTTCCTATTTGGAACCAGTCTTTTGGTCCATGTCCAGTCCTAACTGTTGCTTCCTGACCTGCATATAGGTTTCTCAAGAGGCAGGTCAGGTGGTCTGGTTTGCCCATCTCTTTCAGAATTTTCCACAGAGTATTGTGATCCACACAGTCAAAGGCTTTGGCATAGTCAATCAAGCAGAAATAGATGTTTTTCTGGAACTCTCTTTTTTCTCGATGATCCAGCGGATGTTGGCAATTTGATCTCTGGTTCCTCTGCCTTTTCTAAAACCAGCTTGAACATCTGGAAGTTCATGGTTCACATATGGCGGAAGCCTGGCTTGGAGAATTTTGAGCATTACTTTACTAGCGCATGAGATGAGTGCAATTATGCAGTAGTTTGAGGATTCTTTGGCATTGCCTTTCTTTGGGGTGAAGTGAAAACTGAACTTTTCCAGTCCTGTGGCCCCTGCAGACTTTTCCAAATTTGCTGGCAAACCACTTTTAGCATTGTGCAGCTATCTTCACTATAGTCTGATATGTAGGTTAACACAGACATAAAGATAATCTGTAGGGTCTTAAAATAATTTTTTTCCAGACTTTTGGAGAATTTCTACTCCATGCAATATTGGATCAGCTTTCACAACTTATTCCAAAGTCATAATTAATGTTTTTCTACTAAGAACACCTGATTTCTTTAATACCATTAGGTATGAAATAATGATGATAAATCTCCACTTGTATAGGAAAACAAAGACTGTGTTTTTCCATTTCCTTTAGAAATGTTAACTGAAATAGTAGACAACCGAAGTTTTGTCTTGTGAAAAGACATGTGAAAGTGAAAGTCGCTCAGTCATGTCAGATTCTTTGTAATTCCATGGACTATACAGGCCATGGAATTCTCCAGGCCAGAATACTGGAATGGGTAACCTTTCCTTTCTCCAGGGAATCTTTCCAACCCAGGGATCGAACCCAGGTCTCCTGCATTGCAGGTGGATCAATGACTAAAAATGAAATGAGAAAATACAACAAGGGATGGAGGAAGAGCGAGCTGGGAGTGGGGGAAGTGGGAGAAAGGAAGGAGGGGTAAGTGGAGGGAAAGAGAGGTGGTTGTGGAGGGAAGGGGAAAGAAAGAAGGAAAAGCAGAGAAAGGAGGAAGAGGTCAGGAGGAAACAGAGTAGAGAAAAAGAGAGGAAGAAGGGAGCATGGGAAACAATATTCTTACAGCTCGAGAAGAAAAGGAGTGTCCCTAATAGCTGAAAACTAGAGAACTCCTCAAAGAAACAGGTGTTACATCGAGGGAATACAGTAAACTGGCAGAGATAGAAATAATTTTACAGAAAGTCTAGAAATGAGAAGGAACAGGAACAAGTGAGTGAAGACCTTGGAGTGTGTTTCAGTTGACTATTGTGAGCAGAAATCTTCTCACTGGGCTATTAGCCCCTCCTCATGTCTCCTGAGCAAAGAAGCAAGAAGATTGAGTCTGTGATCAGAGACACAGGGCATGTCCCCCTGCCCCTACAGGGTACAGACCACCCTTCTTCCAGAGGACAACTTCCTGGGAGTGACCATGGGAGTGGATGACTCTACCAAAGGGAGACCAGTTAAGGAGGCTGCTGGGCTCTGCATCCAGGCCGTGTCTTAGGTCCACAGAGAATGAGGATGGAGCTCTGAATGGGCAGGTTAAGCCTGAGGGGCCAGGCTCCCAGGGAGTGTGGGATAGAGAGCAGGGAGCTGTGTTCACCAGCAAGAAAGGACACCTTCTTTCTCTACCATCTGCTCTCTGCTTCAGCCACCAGGACCTCCATCCTTACTCAGAGGTGTCTGTGCTAACAAGGTCCCATTTCTTAGGGTCATAAGTAGTCAGAAGAGTGTCACCAGTCAGGTTGGATGGTGAACTTTGGGTGTCAGGCATCCATGTTGGCTCCCTGGGGCTCCCAGCTGCTGTCTGAGGGGAGAAACCCAGGACAGGGAGCACTAGGAGTGTCTGAAGCAGGAGCGCAGGTGCTCCCTGCTGCCTTGTTGGGTGGTGGCTTCAGTGAACAGAAAGGGGAAGAGGAGGAACAGCCCCGCTGCAGGACTGAGGGGAAGCACGGTCTTCCTAACTCCCCTAATTGGCTGTGGGAATGCCCAAGCTATCACCAAGGCTGAGTGTCCTAAGGCCCCCCTGCTAGGTGGTCCAGGGGAGATAGCTGAACACTTACTTACATTAGGTTCAGCAACAACTTGAAGGGAGAAGCCTCAAAATCTGTCTAGTCTATGTATTTTCCCTGGAGGAAGTTGAACTTGGGACATACAGACTGCTCAGAGATTCTCTGTTCATGATGCTGCCCACCGTGTTACCCAGAGTTCAAGATTATGGCCTTGCTCCATCCTTGCAGTGTTACTTTTCTGCTGGCAAAAGAGCTTGGTTCTTTATTGCATCTCATCCATGCAATGTATGCTCCATGAAGTACTCCTATGAAGGGCTGAATGAAAGTTTAGATGAAAGAAATGAGTTGGATGAATGAGGAATGAATACCTCAAACCAAAGCCTGTACCTCTCCCAGAGCCCTCTTGTCCTGTCTTGGAACAACCAGTCTCTCTGGTCACTCTCCTTCACGTGGCTGTGTGTTTCTGCCTCAGTCTCCTCAGGGCATCCTTCACGTCCTTGTTTCTCAGACTGTAGATGAGGGGGTTGAGCATCGGGATGACCAGGGTGTAGAAGACAGAGACCACCTTGCCCTGATCCATGGACTGCAGAGCTCCTGGCTGGGCATACATGATAAATGCAGTCCCATAAAGGAGGGACACGGCTGTCATGTGGGAGCCACAGGTGGAGAAGAGCTTGTGTCTCCCTCCTCCTGAGCGAATCCTCAGGATGGTCACTGTGATGTAGCCATAGGAGACAAGGACCACAAGGATAGTGCCCACAATTACAAGGCCACAGAGACCAAACATGACCAGCTCATTGGTCGTAGTGTCAGCACAAGCAAGCTTGAGCAGAGGCAGCACATCACAGTGGAAGTGGTCGATGTGGTTGGAGCTGCAGAACGGGAGGCTGAATGTGAAGCTGGCCTGCAGGATGGAGTTGAAGGAGCCCCCACAGTAGCAGCCCAGCATTAGCAGGGCACAGACCGAGGGGCGCATGGAGATGGGGTAAAGCAGGGGGTTGCAGATGGCCATGAAGCGGTCATAGGCCATCACGGCCAAGAGGAATCCCTCAGTGGTGATCATGGTGGAGAAGAAGAAAAACTGGGTGACACATCCTGCAAAGGTGATGACCTTGGTCGACGACATTAAGTCAAACAGGGCCTTGGGGTAGATGACAGATGAGTAGCACAAGTCCAGGAAGGAGAGGTTCTTGAGGAAGAAGTACATTGGGGAGTGCAGACGGGCATCCAGCGTGATGACCACGATCATGGTGAGGTTCCCCAGGACGTCCACCAAGTACAGAACAAGGAACAGAGTAAACAGCAGGGCCTGGGTCTGTGGGCCACCCCCAAATCCATCCAGCACAAACTCCTGCAGAGGCATCACTGAGAGGTTTCCATTCCCATAGGGTGACATGATCCTGACCATGACACGGTGCAGAGAGCAGAGAGCAGGTGGGAGGCAGGGAGAGGGAGCAGGTCAATGTCACATGATCGTCCTGCCTTGGAGATCAAGGACATTGCACCACCTCACTGCACAGTGACCAAGAGACCACCAGCTGCCCAGTTGTGCTTCCAGATGAGTATGGACTGACCTGAAAAGGGAACATTTCCTCTGATTCATTAATGCATAAATATGGAAGTTTATTCTCTCTGGGTTACTCTGGGCTGCTGTTATGGGGTGTGTAGTGGCTGCCAGGAGCTTTAGAGGCTGAAAACTTGAAGTGTGAGGAGTGTTGTAACCTCCTCTGTCTCTTCTCAATAAATGCTTTCCATCTCCATAGGGATGTTCCTGAGCTCTGTAATTTCCACTCCTCACTCAAGTATCTAATCCTGCACTTTCCTGTCTTATTAATTCATTCACTAATTTTATAAATATTTATTGAACACCTCATGCCAGCCTGGTGGTGTATTGTTGATGATTGTACCTCCAGGCCAGGCTGGGACCAGAGCAGGAACCAGCACCAACCAGGAAATTTTCTCTCAGTCTGTCCTGAAGACCATGAGCCCCATGTAGCATCAATATGTGAACCTGGACCACAGCTTCATTCTGTCTGCAGAGCACTGTGCATCCTTGAGGATCTCAAGGGGCTCTCATTTGAGCGGGCAGGGTCCACTCAAATGTGAATTTGGATATGGGCACTGAGGCTGGACAGGGTGCTGCCCTACACATGTTGGCCACCAGCCCTATGCACCGAGGCCTGTCCTGCACACACACACACACACACACACACACACACACACACACACACACACCCTGTCTGCCCATCCAGGTCCTCATCTCATAATAATCTCAAAGTGACCCACCTTCACCCACTATCCCCAGATTTGGTGACCTTGCTGTTATATCCCTGGGGGTTCCCAGCTTTATTTATTTGGCTGTTTCCTGGGACAATTCATACACCTTAGGGGCCTTGAGTCATCACCGCAGTGACCCCTCACATACCTGTGGAGCACATGACCAGTGCTTGGCATTTTCACCTGGGAAGCCAAGCTTCCAAACTTGTTTTGAAAAACTGAACAAACACATTCTTCTGGCTTGTTAAGATGGCCAAGTGAGGCTACTGCAGTTTCTTTAGTAAACCTGCCTCTGAGTTGAGCCTAACAAATACCTCCAGGGTGGAGCAGAGAAACCCAGCATTGCTATTGAGGATCTATTGAATATTTGTAGTGACTGTGTCCTGAATCCTTTCCTTGCAAACTCTCATCACTCAAGTGTGATCTGAGCTCCTTCAGCACCAGCAGTGCCTGATGCTTGTTAGGTTCAGGATCTCAGGCCATTGACTTAAAATCCACCTTTGTACGAGGACCCCTGATTATTTCCACTCCTGTTAAACTCAGACTTGCTGCCCTAACTGATCCTGCCCAGGGCAGTGGGGAGTTGGGGACCATGTTGTCTAGGATCCAGGCTCCCAGGACTCACCTGTCAGTGATGCTGACCATGCCCTGCTGAGTGATGACCATACCACTCCTGTGATGTCAGGAGGGGCATGGCTCACGCAGGACCCTGTGCTCCTGCAGAGGACAGGACTCCTCACCAGGTCTGTGCTGCTGCTGCTGATGTGGTGTTGAGGGCCCCCTCCCTTGTCCACCTCTGGCCTTCTGTGCAGGGAAGTGAGAGGGAGGAGGGGACACAGGGGGAAGCAGGCTCTGGCTGCAGGAACTCCTGGGTCTTGATAGAAGCAGAGCAGGGGATGGACTCAGTCACCTGACTCTCCACATTATCTGCCATCTGGGCAATATGTCAGGTTCCTGTACCTGAGGGTCACTCTGCTCAGAAGATGCTATTTGCAGGTCTGGGACTTGAGGCCTCGAATGGCCAATTAGGTGAGACCTGGGCTTCTGAGTACACTGGGACTCACAACCCTCTGGGTCCCAGGAGCTGCAATCCTGTGGCCAATCATCCTTTGTACAAGGGAGGCAAGAAGACCATTAGGGAGCCCTGAGTGTGGTTGGGGCAAACAGTAGAGAAATGCAGACAACTTATATGGACACTATGGACATCCTTGGAAAGGTCTCCCTGGGCAGCAGGTGGGACCTCCTGGCCCACAGCCCTTTCTCCTCCTCTGCTCCATCCTCATCTGTGGTTGTGAAGAAAAGTGACAGGTGGGGAGTCTGTACCCAGGGCAACAGCATAGCCCTTTCTATGACACCTATTACCATTATGATCCTTTTTATGCTAAAACTGTCCTGTTTTTGGCTATTTGGATTCTCTTCAAGGCAGCCCCACAGTCACTGAATATAGCTTAAATATATCACTTCCATTGAAACAAAATATTTTAATCTCAGTTGGAAAACCAAAACAAAATTATAAACATGATATATATTTAATGTTTAATTTAATATAGAAAATTTGAAATGGAAATGCTGGATAAAATTGTATCATATACATTTTAAGATAAACAAGGATCACATGCCTTAATAATTATTAGACAAATTAGACTTCTGGGAAAAAGTTTATTTGTAAAGGGACATGTCATAATGAAAATGTTTTATCCACCTGGATCATAGGAAAATTTAAATGTGTATACAACTAACAGAGACTTAAAATATAGGAAGTAAAACCCGACAGAATTAAAAAGAAATAATCCCACTTCTGGGCATACACACCAAGGAAACCAGAATTAAAAGTGACACATGTACCCCAATGTTCATCAGAGCACTGTTTACAATATCTAGGACATGGAAGCAACCTAGATGTCCATTGGCAGATGAATGGATAAGAAAGCTGTGGTACATATACATAATGGAATATTACCCAGCTATTAAAAAGAATGCTTTTGAATAAGTTCTAATGAGGTGGATGAAACTGGAGCCTATTATACAGAGTGAAGTAAGTCAGAAAGAAAAACACCAATACAGTATATTAACACATATATATGGAATTTAGAAAGATGGTAATGATGACACTATATGCGATACAGCAAAAGAGACACAGATGTAAAGAACCAACTTTTGGATTCAATGGGAAAAGGCGAAAGTGGGATGATTTGAGAGAATAGCATTGAATCTTGTATATTATCATATGTGAAATAGATCACTAGTCCAGGTTCGATACATGAGATGTTGCTCAGGGCTGGTGCACTGGGATGACCCTGAGGAATTGGATGGGAAGGGAGGTGGGAGGGGGTTCAGGATAGGGAATACATGTACACCCATGGCTGATTCATGTCAATGTATGGCAAAAATCACTACAATATTGTAAAGTAATCAGCCTTCAATTAAAATAAATAAATTTAAAAAAAGAAGAAAAAGAATGGCAATGCACTTCAGTATTCTTGCCTGGAAAATTTCATGGACAGAGGAGCCTGGTGGGCACATTCCAAGGGTTTTCAAAGAGTCAGACACAACTGAGTGATTAAGATACACACATATTCAAATTATGGGCGATATAGGTGATGTTTTACCATCTCTCTAAATAATAATGCAAGAGAAAAACTGTAGTCATGTTACAATTGAATATACCTATCAACCACATTGATTCTACTTGACATAGAGAGAACAATATATTCAGCAACCGCAGAGTAAACTACCTTTAGCACATGGAACAGGATTCTAGTAGGCTCCATAGTGACCCCCTCACCTCAATAAATGTCTGCCTGAAAATGCAAAGAGTGATCTTAATTGGAAATAAGATCTTTCAAAATAAATTAGTTAGGATGAGGTCACGCTAGATTAGGTGGGCCCTAAATGCATTCACAGGTGTTCTTCTGAGAAGAAGAGATGAAACAGAGACACAAGACACAAGGAAGAAGGGCAAGTAAAAGCTGGGCACAGGTTGGAGTGATGCATCAGTAGGGTCAGGGAAGGAGTGCCAAGGATGGCAGAGGCTGCAGAAGCCTGGAAAAGTCATGGAAAAGTGTTTGCCCAAATTTTCAAAAGCAGCAGGCCCTGGAGACAACTTGATTTTGGACATCTTTCCTCTAGACCTTCAAGAGAGCAAATTCCTGTTGTGAAAATCACTGTGTGTTAATTAGTTCTGGCAGCCCTGGTCACTGACACAGAAGAGCAGTGAGGCAGTCTGCTTTCACCTGGCAAGGTCAGCAATACACCTCCACTCTCCTATCGCAGGGCTATGTCCCCTCTCCAGCTCTATGTCAGAATGTACTCTGCAGAGATATTGATCCCCTTTTCCAAATCTTCCATATTCTAGGTCACTTATTTCAATTGTTTTAAACATGATCACACATCACAATTTACTTGTAGAATCTTCTTTACAGAGATGTTTAGGTTACTTCCTTTTTTATTTTTTCAGTAAAGCATATTATGCAATGAACATTTTTGTCCTCCCTAAGGTTTGATGTGTTCAGTTCAGTTCAGTTCAGTTGCTCAGTTGTGTCTGACTCTTTGCGACCCCATGAATCGCAGCATGCCTCCCTGTCCATCACCAACTCATGGAGTCTACTCAAACTCATGTCCATCGAGTCAGTGATGCCATCCAGCCATCTCATCCTCTGTCGTCCCCTTCTCCTCCTGCCCCCAATACCTCCCAGTATCAGGGTCTTTTCCAATGAGTCAACTCTTTGCATGAGGTGTCCAAAGTATTGGAGTTTCAGCTTTAGCATCATTCCTTCCAAAGAACACCCAGGACTGATCTCATTTAGGATGAACTGGTTGGACCTCCTTGCAGTCCAAGGGACTCTCAAGAGTCTTCTCCAACACCACAGTTCAAAAGCATCAATTCTTTGGGACTCAGCTTTCTGCACAGTCCAACTCTCACATCCATACATGACCACTGGAAAAATCATAGCCTTGACTAGTCGGACCTTTGTCAGCAAAGTAATGTCTCTGCTTTTTAATATGTTGTCTAGGTTGGTCATAGCTTTCCTTCCAAGGATAAGCGTCTTTTAATTTCATGGTTACAGTCACCATCTGCAGTGATTTTGGAGCCCCCCCCCCCACCAAATGAAGTCTGACACTGTTTCCACTGTTTCCCCATCTATTTCCCATGAAGTGATGGGACTGGATGCCATGATCTTTGTTTTCTGAATGTTGAGCTTTAAGCCAAAGTTTTCACTCTCCTCTTTCACTTTCATCAAGAGACTTTTTAGTTCCTCTTCACTTTCTGCCATAAAGGTGGTGTCATCAGCATATCTGAGGTTATTAATATTTCTCCCAGCAATCTTGATTCCAGCTTCTGTTTCTTGCAGTCCAGCGTTTCTCATGATGTACTCTGCATAGAAGTTAAATAAGCAGGGTGACAATATACAGCCTTGATGTACTCCTTTTCCTTTTTGGAACTAGTCTGTTGTTCCATGTCCAGTTCTAACTGTTGCTTCCTGACCTGCATACAGATTTCTCAAGAGGCATGTCAGGTGGTCTGGTATCCCCATCTCTTTCAGAATTTTCCACAGTTTATTGTGATCCACACTATGCCAAAAGTCTTTGGCATAGTCAATAAAGCAGAAATAGATGTTTTTCTGGAACTCTCTTGCTTTTTCCATGATCCAGCGGATGTTGGCAGTTTGATCTCTGGTTCCTCTGCCTTTTCTAAAACCAGCTTGAACATCAGGAAGTTCACAGTTCACATATTGCTGAAGCCTGTCTTGGAGAATTTTGAGCATTACTTTACTAGCACGTGAGATAAGTGCAATTGTGCAGTAGTTTGAGCATTCTTTGGCATTGCCTTTCTTTGGGATTGGAATGAAAACTGACCTTTTCCAGTCCTGTGGCCACTGCTGAGTTTTCCGACTTTGCTGGCATATTGAGTGCAGCACTTTCACAGCATCATCTTTCAGGATTTGAAATAGCTCAACTGGAATTTCATCACCTCCACTAGCTTCGTAGTGATGCTTTCTAAGGTTCACTTGACTTCACATTCCAGGATGTCTGGCTCTAGATCAGTGATCACACCATTGTGATTATCTGGGTCATGAAGATCTTTTTTGTACAGTTCTTCTGTGTATTCTTGCCACCTCTTCTTAATATCTTCTGCTTCTGTTAGGTCCATACCATTTCTGTCCTTTATCGAGCCCATCTTTGTATGAAATGTTCCCTTGGTATCTCTAATTTTCTTGAAGAGATCTCTATTTTCCCATTTTGTTGTTTTCCTCTATTTCTTTGCATTGATCAGTAAAGAAGGCTTTCTTATGTCTTCTTGCTATTCTTTGGAGCTCTGCATCCAGATGCTTTCCTTTTTTCCATTGCTTTTCAGTTCTCTTCTTTTCACAGCTATTTGTAAGGCCTCCCCAGACAGCCATTTTGCTTTTTTGCATTTCTTTTCCATGGGGATGGTCTTGATCCCTGTCTCCTGTACAACGTCACGAACCTCATTCCATAATTCATCAGGCACTCTGTCTATCAGATCTAGGCCCTTAAATCTATTTCTCACTTCCAATGTATAATCATAAGGGATTTGATTTAGGTCATACCTGAATGGTCTAGTGGTTTTCCCTACTTTCTTCAATTTAAGTCTGAATTTGGTAATAAGGAATTCATGATCTGAGCCACAGTCAGCTCCTGGCCTTGTTTTTGTTGACTGTATAGAGGTTCTCTATCTTTGGCTGCAAAGAATATAATCAATCTGATTTCAGTGTTGACCATCTGGTGATATCCATGTTTAAGTCTTCTCTTGTGTTGTTGGAAGAGCGTGTTTGCTATGATCATTGCATTTTCTTGGCAAAACTCTATTAGTCTTTGCCCTGCTTCATTCTGTATTCCAAGGCCAAATTTGCCTGTTACTCCAGGTGTTTCTTGACTTCCTACTTTTGCATTCCAGTCCCCTATAATGAAAAGAATATCTTTTTTGGGTGTTAGTTCTAAAAGGTCTTATAGGTCTTCATAGAACCGTTCAACTTCAGCTTCTTCTGCGTTACTGGTTGGGGCATAGACTTGGATTACTGTGATATTGAATGGTTTGCCTTGGAAATGAACAGAGATCATTCTGTCGTTTCTGAGATTGCATCCAAGTACTGCATTTCGGACTCTTTTGTTGACCATGATGGCTACTCCATTTCTTCTGAGGGATTCCTGCCCGCAGTAGTAGATATAATGGTCATCTGAGTTAAATTCACCCTTTCCAGTCCATTTTAGTTCACTGATTCCTAGAATGTCGACATTCACTCTTGCCATCTCTTGTTTGACCACTTCCAATTTGCCTTGATTCATGGACCTGACATTCCAGGTTCCTATGCAATATTGCTCTTTACAACATCAGACCTTGCTTCTATCACCAGTCACATCCACAGCTGGGTATTATTTTTGCTTTGGCTCCATCCCTTCATTCTCTCTGGAGTTATTTGTCCACTGATCTCCAGTAGAATATTGGGCACCTACTGACCTGGGGAGTTCCTCTTTCAGTCTCCTATCATTTTGCGTTTTCATACTGTTCATGGGGTTCTCAAGGCAAGAATACTGAAGTGGTTTGCCATTCCCTTCTCCAGTGGACCACATTCTTTCAGATCTCTCCACCATGACCCGCCCATCTTGGGTTGCCCCACAGGCATGGCTTAGTTTCATTGAGTTAGACAAGGCTGTGGTCCTAGTGTGATTAGATATACTAGTTTTCTGTGAGTATGGTTTCAGTGTGTCGGCCCTCTGATGCCCTCTTGCAACACCTACCGTCTTACTTGGGTTTCTCTTACCTTGGGCGTGGGTTATCTCTTCCTGGTTGCTCTAGCAAAGCACTGCTGCTGCTTCTTACCTTGGACAAGGGGTATCTCCTCACCACCACCCTTCCTGACCTTCAACGTGGGATAGCTCCTCTAGGCCCTCCTGCGCCTGCACAGCCACTGCTCCTTGGACGTGGGGTTGCTCCTCCAGGCCGCTGCCCCTGGCCTCAGGTATAGGGGTGTGAGGTAGCTCCTCCCATCTGCCGCCTCTGGTCTCAGGCGTGGGGGCGTTGGGTAGCTCCTCCTGGCCGCCACCCCTGACCTCGGATTCGGGGTAGATCCTCTTGGCCGCTGCCCCTGACCTCGGACGTGGGGTAGCTCCTCTCAGCCGCTGCCCCTGACCTCGGATGTGGGGTATGTCCTCTTGGCCATTCCTGTGCCGTCGCAGCCTGGCACTCTCGGCTTCTGCCCCTGACCTCAGATGTGGGGTAGCTCCTCTCAGTCACGCTTAGTGCACCAGTCGCTTGGACTATATGGACGATCGTGGGCAAAGTGATGTCTCTATTTTTTAATATGCTGTCTAGGTTTGTCATAGCTTTCCTTCCAAGGAGCAAGCACCTTTGAATTTCATGGCCTCAGTCACTGTCCACAGTGATTTTGGAGCCCCCAAAATAAAATCTGTCTCTGCTTCCAATATTCCCTCTTCTATTTGCCATGAAGTGATGGGACCAGATGCCATATTCTTAGCTTTTGAATGTTGAGCTTTAGGCTAGCCTTTTCACTCTCCTCTTTCACCCTTATCAAGATGTTCTTTACTTCCTCTTCACATTCTGCCATTAGGGTCGTGTCTTCTGCATATCTGAGGTTGTTGATCCCAGCAATCTTGATTCTAGCTTGTTCTTCAACAAGCCTGATATTTTGCATGATGTACTCCACTGCTACTGCTACTGCTAAGTCACTTCAGTCGTGTCCGACTCTGTGCGACCCCATAGACGGCAGCCCACCAGGCTTCCCTGTCCCTGGGATTCTCCAGGCAACAACACTGGAGTGGGTTGCCATTTCCTTCTCCAATGCATGAAAGTGAAAAGTGAAAGTGAAGTCGCTCAGTCGTGTCTGACTCTTAGCGACCCCATGGACTGCAGCCCACCAGGCTTCTCCATCCATGGGATTTTCCAAGCAAGAGTACTGGAGTAGGGTGCCATTGCCTTCTCCGTATGTACTCCACATAGAAGTTAAATAAGCAGTGTGACAATATACAGCGTTGTACTCCTTCCCCAACTTCAAACCAGTCAGTTGTCTCATGTTCAGTTCTAACTGTTCCTTCTTAATTCACATGCAAGTTTCTCAGGGGGCAGGTAAGTTGATGTGGTACTCTAATCTCTTTAAGAATTCTCCACAGTTTGTTGAGATTCACAGTCAAAGGCATTAGCTTAGTCAATGTAGCAGAAGCAGACTTTTTCTGGAATTGCCTTGCTTTCTCCAAGATCCAACAAATGTTGCCAATTTGATCACTGGTTCTTCTGCCTTTTCAAAATCCAGCTTGTATATCTGGAAGTTCTCAGTTCCTGTATTGCTGAAGCCTAGTTTGAAGGAATTTGAACATAACCTTACTAGCATGTGAAATGAGTAGTTGTAGAATCATTAAAACAATCTTTGATATTGGGGTTTGGAATGAGAACTGACCTTTTCCAGTCCTGTGGCCACTGCTGAGTTTTTCAGATTTGCTGACTTGTTGAGTGCAGCACTTTAACTGCATCATCTTTCAGAATGTAAAATAGCTCAGCTGGAATTCTATCACCTCCACTAGCATTGTTTGTATAAATGCTTCCTAAGACTCACTTGACTTCACACTCCAAGATGTTCAGCTTTAGGTGAGTGACCACACCAACATGGTTATCTGGGCCATTAAGATCTTTTTGTAGACTTCTGTGTATTCTTGCTGCTTCTTCTTAATCTTCTCTGCTTTTGTTAGGTCCTTACCATTTTTGTCTGTTATTGTGCCCATCTTTGCATGAAATGTTTCCTTGATATCTCATTTTCTTAAAGAGATCTCTAGTCTTTCCCATTCTATTGTTTTCCTCTATTTCTTTGCATAGTTCATTTAAGAAGGCCTTATCTCTCCTTGCTATTCTCGAGACTCTGCATTCAAGTGGGGGTATATCTTTCCCTTTCTCCCTTTCCTTTTGCTTCTCTTCTTTGCTCAACTATTTGCAAAATCTCATTCTTTTTTACATTCTTTTTTGGTTTAGACTATCATGGGCCATTAAGTAGATTTTCCTGTGCTAACTAGTAGATCCTTCTTGCTTATCTCTCTTACACATAGTAGTCTGTGTATGTTAATCCCAAACTCCTGTTTGATCATTTCTCTGCCTTGCACATTTTCTGTTTGGTAATTATATGTTATATATATATATATATATATATATATATATATATATCTGTAAGCATATCTCTGTTTTGCAAATATGTTCAATGGAGTATTACTCAGCCAGGAAAACAATGAAATAATGCCATTTGCAGCAACATGGATGGACCTAGAGATTATCATATGATGCAAAGAAAGACAGAGAAACAAACATTGTATCACTCATATGTGGAATTCCCTTGGTTTTTCTATGATCCAGTATATGTTGGCAGCTTGATCTCTGGTTCCTCTGCCTTTTCTAAATCCAGCTTGTATATCTGGAAGTTCTTGGTTCACATACTGTTGAAGCCTAGCTTGAAGTATTTTGAGAGTAATTTGGCTGGCATATGAAATGAATGCAACTGTATGGCAATTTGAACTATGTTTGGCATGCCTTTTCTTTGCAAATGGAATGGAAACTGACCTTTTCCAGTCCTGTGGCCACTGCTGAGTGTTCCAAATTTGTAGGCATAGTGACTGAAGCACTTTGACAGCATCACCTTTTAGGATTTGCAATAGCTCAGCTGGAATTCCATCACTTCCACTATTTTGTTCGTATTAATGCTTCCTAAGGCCCAGTGGGCTTCACAGTTCTGGTTCTAGGTGAGTGACCACACCATCATGGTTAACTGGGTCATTAAGGTCCTTTTTGTAGAGTTCTTCTGTGTATTCTTGCCACTTCTTCTTAATCTCCTTTACTTCTGCTAGTTCCTTACCTTTATTGTGCCTATCTTTGCTTGAAATGTTCCCGTGGTATCTCCAATTTTCTTAAAGAGACCTGCATTCTATTTTCCCCCTCTATTTCTTTGCATTGCTCATTAAGAAGGCTTTCTTATCTTTCCTTGCTATTCTCTGGAACTCTGCATTCATCTGGGTATATCTTTCCTTTTCTTCTTTGCCTTTTGCTTTTCTTCTTTTCTCAGCTATTTGTAAGGCCTCCTCAGACAATCACTTTGCCTTCTTGCAATTCTTTTTTTGGGGATAATTTTGGTCACCACCTCCTGTACAATGTGACAAACCTCTGTCCATAGTTCTTCAGGCACGCAGTCTACCATATCTACTCCTTCAAATCTATTCTAAAAAGCAAGGGAAATCACAAAAAAGTAACGGAATACCCAAAGAGTCTACTTCTGCTTCATTGACTCTGCTAAAGCCTTTGACTCTGTTGACCACAACAAACTGTGGAAAATTCTTAAAGTGATGGGAATACCAGACCACTTCACTTGGCTCCTTGGAAATATGTATGAAGGTGAAGAAGCAACAGTTCAAACCAGACATGGAGCAACAAACCAGTTCAAAACTGGGAAAGGAGTATGTCAAAGCTGTATATTGTCATCCTGCTTATTTAACTGATATTCAGAGTAATATCTTCCGGTGGTTGGTGTCAAGTTCATGATATTCAAAGGAAATGTCACCCTGGGACAAAAGACATGGTTTCAGTCATTCAGAGCTTTGTGCAGCAGAAAATTTACTAAAGTGAAAGAATAGGAAAGCTTCTGACATAGACATCAGAACGGGGAAGAAAGAGTCCACCCCCCTCACTAGTTTTAGCAGGGCAGTAATATCATGGCATCTAGTCCCATCACTTCATGGCAAATAGATGGGGAAACAGTATTTATATTTTTGGGCTCCAAAATCACTGTAGATGGTGATTGCAGCCATGAAATTAAAAGACGCTTACTTCTTGGAAGGAAAGTTATGACCAACCTAGACAGCATATTAAAAAGCAGAGACATTACTTTGCCAACAAAGGTCCATCTAGTCAAGGCTATGGTTTTTCCAGTAGTCATGTATGGATGTGAGAGTTGGACTGTGAAGAAAGCTGAGCTCCGAAGAATTGATGATTTTGAACTGTGGTATTGGAGAAGACTCTTGAGAGTCCCTTGGACTGAAAGGAGATCCAACCAGTCCATTCTAAAGGAGATCAGTCCTGGGAATTGTTTGGAAGGACTGATGCTAAAGCTGAAACTCCAATACTTTGGCCACCTGATGTGAACAGTTGACTCATTGGAAAACTCTGATGCTGGGAGGGATTGGGGGCAGGAGGAGAAGGGGACGACAGAGGATGAGATGGCTGGATGGCATCACTGACTCGATGGACATGAGTTTGAGCAGACTCCGGGAGTTGGTAATTGACAGGGAGGCCTGGCATGCTGGGATTCATGGGGTGGCAAAGAGTCGGACACGACTGAGCGACCGAACTGACTGAACTCACTGATATACTTTTCTGTTGGCTGCTAAGAAGATAAAAAAAATACTTCAAGACTGTACAAGTTTGCAAAAGTTTTACCGGAATCCTTCTCCCACAGGGTACATCCCCAAATAACATCGATCCAAGATTAGTCAAGGAGAATGGGTTCCTGGCAGAATGTCTCTTGGCGAGATTAAAGCAATGGATATGAGAAAACAGGTTCCCAGGCAAGATTTGTTACAATTATAATCATTAACATACAGACAAAGAAAATCATACCCATGAATAAAATATATTACTGCTGCACATTTATTAGTTCCATATCTTAAAAAAAAAAAAAAAAAAACAGTTTCTGGGGCAATATACATTGTTGCACAAGACTTAATGAAAGCTTGAGCAAGACATATTGATGCCTCGGCAGCCTACATGATTAATGCAAAAGAATGTGAACAAAAATGTTCACCTCCACCTTAAAGGGGCCTTAGACTCCCTATCAACCTGCCTAAGTCTTAACTCTCTCAAGAGTACATCATGCGATATGCCATGCTGGATGACTCACAAGCTGGAATCAAGACTTCTGGGAAAAATATCAACAACTTCAGATATGCAGATGACACCACCCTAATGGCAGAAAGTGAAGATGAACTAAAGAGCCTCTTGATGAGGTGAAAGAGGAGAGTGTAAAAGCTGGCCTAAAGCTCAACATTCAAAAAACTAAGATCTTGGCATCCAGATCTCATCACGTCATGGCAAATAGTTGGGGCAACAATGGACACAGTGACAGATTTTATTTTCTTGGACTCCAAAATCACTATGGATGGTGACTGCAGCCAAGAAATTCAGAGCAAAGCTATGACAAACCTAGACAGCATATTCAAAAGCAGAGATATAACTGCCAACAAAGGTCCATCTAGTTGAATCCATGATTTTTCCATTAGTCATGTATGGATGTGAGAGTTGGACCATAAAGAAGTCTGAGTGCCAAAGAATTGATTCTTTTGAACTGTGGTGTTGGAGAAGACTCTTGAGAGTTCCTTGGACAGCAAGGAGATCAAACTAGTCAGTCCTAAAGGAAATCAAATCTAAATATTCTTTGAAAAGACTGATACTATGGCTTAAGCTCCAATATATGTGCTACCTGATAGGAAGAGCTGACTGATTGGAAAAGACCCTGATGCTGGGAAATACTGAGGGCTGGAGGAGATATGGGTGACCAAGAATGAGATGGTTGGATGGCATTTGTCGACTCAATGGACATGAGTGTGAGCAAACTCTGGGAGATGGTGAAGAACAGAGAAGCCTGGAGTGCTGCAGTCCATGAGGTTGTAAAAAGTCAGACTCAACTGAGCAACTGAATGACAGCAACAACAATTAAAGACTCAATGAAAAATCTTCAAGCTATGAATATATATTTCTTTAAATACAAATGCTTATTTCTCTAAATATGTTATACACATTGAAAACTAACATGAAAATATACTCAACAGAAATAATCATTAGTGAAATGAAAATAAAAAACAATGTGATAATACGTTGGAACTATCAGGATGGATATACAAAAGAAACAATTGACTAGAAGAAATTGGAACATTCTTGTGCTGTTGATGGGAATGTAAAAAGTACTATGGAAAATTCTTTGCAGGTTCCCCCAAAATTAAAAAAAAATTACTATATGATCCAGTAATCACATATTTAGTGTATATCCTGCCTCAATTTGACAGCAGTAACTACAAGAGATATTGGCACACATACATACATAGCAGAATTCTTCATAGGCAGAAGGTGGAAGAAACACAAGTGTTCACTGGTGAATAAAATGGTAAACAAAATGTTGTGGTGTATATATGAGGGAATATTATTTAGCCTTTTAAAAGATTAAAATGCTGATATTTACTGCAGCATGGGTGAAACTTGAAGACATTTTGTTAAGTGAGATAACCAGACACACAAAAAGACAAACATCGTAGGCTTTACTTATGTGAGGTATCTAAAGTAGTCGCATTCATAGAGACAAATCAAAGTGTTGGCTGCCAGGGGTTGAGGCAGGGAAAATAGGGAGTTACTGCTGAGGGGTATGCAGTTCAGTTTTGCAAGATGAAAAGAGATGAAATAAGTTCTGGAGATTTGTTACACGAGAAGGTGCATATGCTGAGCACTGCTGAACTGTACACTTAAAAGCAGGTACAACAAAAATGTTGCTTTTTAAACACAATTAGAAACTTATAACTTTAAAAAAAGTTAGCATAGAAACAATTTAAAGTACAGTATGGTCCTGAAATTCAAGATGTTTATTCTACACTAACTCAATAATGTAACTAGAACTATTTAAGTTACATTTTTGAGTTCAATGACTAATTAACACTGAACTCAAATTATAATCAGCCAGTAGATATGGACTGAGAACCTATTAAGTGGCAGAAGATTGCAAAGCATGTACAGAACTAAATAAGCAGGGTGACAATATACAGCCTTGACATACTCCTTTTCCTATTTGGAACCAGTCTGTTGTTCCATGTCCAGTTCTAACTGCTGCTTCCTGACCTGCATATAGGTTTCTAAAGAGGCAGGTCAAGTGGTCTGGTATTTCCATCTCTTTCAGAATTTTCCACAGTTTATTGTGATCCACACAGTCAAAGGCTTTGGCACAGTCAATAAATCAGAAATAGATGTTTTTCTGGAACTCTCTTACTTTTTCAATGATCCAGCAGATGTTGACAATTTGATCTCTGATTCCTCTGCCTTTTCTAAAACGAGCTTGAACATCTGGAAATTCATGGCTCACATATTGCTGAAGCCTGGCTTGAAGAATTTTGATCAGTACTTTACTAGCATGTGAGATGAGTGCAATTGTGCGGTAGTTTGAGCATTCTTTGGCTTTGGGATTGGAATGAAAACTGACCTTTTCCAGTCCTGTGGCCACTGCTGAGTTTTCGGAGTTTGCTGGCATATTGAGTGCAGCACTGTCACAGCATCATCTTTTAGGATTTGAAATAGCTCAACTGGAATTCCATCACTTCCACAAGCTTTGTTCATAGTGATGCTTCCTAAGGCCAACCTGACTACACATTCTACAATGCCCGGCTCTAAATGAGTGTGAAAGATATTCTTGTAAGATGGTATAGGTAAAAGAATATCTATTTGAACCCCCATAGAATGATACAGGACAAATGAGAGGGAGAGAGAAAAGAAGGAGGAGGAGGGGGCATTGGAGGGGGAGGAGGGGGCAGAGGAGGGGAGGAGGGGAAGTGGAGGGGGAGGGAGTGGGGAATGAGGATGATGAGGAGGACAAGGGGAAAGTGGGTGGGAGATAGAACAATATTACAGCATGAGAGGATGAGAAGCACGATATCATGGAGAGGTAATTCAGGGAACTCAACAAAAAATATATTGTATCAGATGATTACAGAAATATACTACAGAGACAGAAATAATTTTGGAGAACTCAAAGCGAAGACAAATGGGGCCAACAGATACCTTGGAGTGTGCTGGAAATAAGTGATGGTGAGTAGCAATTTGATGCTTGGGTGTTGGCTCCTCCTCACAGTTCTCCTGAGCAAGAGATGGAGAATTATGATCAGAGACCACTCCCAAGTTCACTGGACAAGTTCCTTGTAGTAACCATGGGAGTGGATGACGCTACCAAAGAAAGACACCATGAGGAGGCCTCTGGGCTCTGAGTCCAGGCTGTGTGTTGGGTCCATGGAGCACGAGGATGGATCTCTGAATGGGCAGGTCAAGATTGAGGGACCAGGCTCCTGGGGAGTGCAGGACAGGGCTAGAAAGTTATGCTCCCTGCCAAGAAAGTTCACCATCTCTTAGCAACCCCTGATTTCTTCTGCAGCCACCAGAATAATGTTAATAATGTTACCCTTATTAACAGATGTCTGCGCTGACAAAGCACCATTTGTCAGGGTCATAAGTAGTCAGGACAGTGTCACCTGCCAGGCTGTGTGGTAAAGGGTCAGTTGAGCTTTGAGAATCAAGCATCCACGTTGACTCCCTGGGGTTCCCAGCTGCTGTATGAGGGGAGAAACCCAGGACAGGGTGCACTGAGAGCCTCTGAAGCCGGGCACAGGTGCACCCTGCTGCCTTGTTGGTGCGGTAGTATCAGTGAACAGGAGGGGAAGGTGGAAGAACAACCACACTGCAGAATTAAGGGGGAACCTGGTCTTCCTAACTCCTCCTAATTGGCAGTAGTAATCTCAGGCTACCACGAAGGAAGATGCGAGGCTGAGTGTGCT
Source organism: Bos indicus (assembly GCF_029378745.1). Taxonomy (NCBI): domain Eukaryota; kingdom Metazoa; phylum Chordata; class Mammalia; order Artiodactyla; family Bovidae; genus Bos; species Bos indicus. The sequence goes on along the minus strand of NC_091762.1, from coordinate 119,300,124 downwards.
AAAACCCCCCTTCTAGGTGGTCCAGGGGAGAATTCTGAGCACACATTTGCATTCAATTCAGGAAAGAAGTGAAGGAAATGGCCAGAGACTTTGTCTAGTTATGTACCTTCACTGGTAGAGTTGAACTTGGGACACATACTATGCCTCAAAGACTCTCTGTTCGTCACTCTACCTACAAAGTTCAAGATTAGAGTCATGCCCTATTGATGATATTAATTTTCTGATGCCAAAGAAAATGTCTCATTCACTTTGTATCTCACACTCAAAATGCGTGGCCGATGGTATGTGAAGGATTGAATGAAATGTTGGATGAAAGAATGAATTGAGGGAATAAGGAACAAATTCCTCCAACCAAACCTAGTGCCTCCCATGAAGCCATCTTGTCCTGACATCAAGACGCACTGCCCCTTCTGGCCACACTCCTTCACGTGGCTGTGTGCTTCTGGCCCAGTCTCCACAGGGCATCCTTCACCTCCTTGTTTCTCAGACTGTAGATGAGGGGGTTGAGCATCGGGATGACCAGGGTGTAGAAAACAGAGACCACCTTGCCCTGCTCCATGGACTCCACAGCTCCTGGCTGGACATACATGACAAAAACTGTCCCATAATAGATGGACACAGCAGTCAAGTGGGAGCCGCAGGTGGAGAAGAGCTTGTGTCTCCCTCTTCCTGATCGCATCTTCAGGATGGTCACTGTGATATAGCCATAGGAGGTGAGGATCACAAGTATGGTGCCCACAGTTATGAACCCACAAAGGCCAAACATGACCAGCTCATTGATGATAGTGTCAGCACAGGCAAGCTTAAGTAAGGGAAGCACATCACAGAAGAAGTGGTCGATGTGGTTGGAGCTGCAGAATGGGAGGCTGAATGTGAAGCTGGTCTGAAGAATGGAGTTGACACAGCCCCCACAGTAGGTGCCCAATACCAGGCAGGCACACACAGAAGGGCGCATGGAGATAGGGTAGCACAGGGGGCTGCAGATGGCCACAAAGCGGTCATAGGCCATCACGGCCAAGAGGAATGCCTCAGTGGTGCCCACCATGGAGAAGAAGAAGAACTGAGTGGCACATCCTGCAAAGGTGATGACCTTGGAGGAGGACAGGAAGTTGGCCAGGGCTTTGGGGTAGATGACAGATGAGTAGCACAAGTCCACAAAGGAGAGGTTCTTGAGGAAGAAGTACATTGGGGAGTGCAGACGGGCATCCAGGGTGATGACCATGATTATGGTGAGGTTCCCCAGGATGGCCACCACGTACAGGGCCAGGAACAGAGCAAACAGCAAGGCCTGGGTCTGAAATCCATCCAGTACAAACTTCTGCAAAGGCATCGCTGAAAGGTTTCTATTTCCATAGGGTGACATTTCCCTGAACTGGGTGACAGGAGCAGAGAGTCAAGAGCAGGAGAGAGATAGTGAGATGGAACAGGTCAAGGTCACATGGTGATCCTCCCGTGGATCACACACACCCTTCCGTGCCTCACTGCCCACGGACCAACACACTATCCACTGCCCATTCCTCCTTTCAGATGAGCTCAGACTGACCTGAAATTGTAAACATTTCCACTGACTTGCACCTTCATAATCATGCATGGAGCCCTCCCTCTCTGGGAGACTCTGAGCTGTTGTCATGGGGTTTGTCCAGGGCTCCTCCAGAGCTGAGTGTCTACGGTGTAAGTATGGCTTGCATCTCCTGGTCATTTATGAGGAACATGTATTCCCTCCCCATGGGGATACTCCTGAGTCGTGCCATTTCTACACTTTGTTCGAGTATCTAATACTGCACGTTCTGTTCCTTATTTTGAGTGAAGTGAGTGAGTGAAGTCACTCAGTCATGTCCAACTCTTTGCCACCTCGTGGACTGTAGCCCACCAGGCTCCTCCGTCCATGGGATTCTCCAGGCAAGAATACTGGAGTGGGTTACCATTTCTTTTTCCAAGGGATCTTCCCGACCCAGGGATCTAACCCAGGTCTCCTGCATTGCAGACAGATGCTTTAACCTCTGAGCCACCAGGGAAGCTCTTTATTTTAGCCCTACTTTAATTTCAGAAATTGTAAAGCCCTTTTTGCCATCCTGACTCAACCCAGTGATGGTCCTATCTCTAGGCCAGGTAGGGACCAGAGCAGGGACCAGTCCTCACCAGGCTAATGTGGGTGATTTGTCTGTCACCCCTGTAGACCATGAGAGATATCTCAGCTTCATTGTCTCTGAGATTTGACTATTATGGCAACCATCAGCAGAACTCTCTGCATCTTTGAGAATCTAAGGGTTCTTTCCTGCTAAGTCCTGATGTGGCATAATTCATGGAGAGCAGATTGCCCAGCTACACAGCCCGAGAACCTGCCAGACAGGGACTGTGACACACTCAGGGCGTGCCATGTCCTCCCCCTGTCCTTACTTCCATGCCACTGGCACCTTGGCACACTACGTGTAGTGATTGCTTGGAGCAATGGGAGCCACCAACATGGTCACATCTGCCTCAGTGTCTGGGTCCCCCTCTGGAGGCTGCTTCCTGTCCCTGTCACAGCCCAGACCTCCCTTGTCTGCCACACACTCTCATGAAACATGGGGACCAGTTGTGTGATGGCCAGAGGAATTAACAGGATATGATGCAACTTAAGAGGAGGAGTGGGAAGGACGGATCATTAGCACAGAGCCACAGTGCCTCCGAGGGAGGGGAGGAGGATTAGTGAGAGGGTGAAAGCTGATTTTATAGAGTTCCATGTTTTCTAGAGGTCAGATCTGCAGCATCACCGAGCTATCTGACTTTGGAAGTGTGAGTTCCCCAGGAGTCGGGGTGTGCGGGCAGAGGCTGGAGGTCAGTGGTGCCTGTGGAGGAGTGATGACCCCCCACGTTCCCTCTGAGACTGAAGTTCTCTTAGAAGGTTGTCTATGAGAGCCAGGGCTCTCTCTTAATACAGGATGTGGATGAAAGAATAGGCTGTCCTATTTGGAATATTTAGGCTTTCCTTTCTGGAATATTTGACCCCAACTCTCACATGAGAGCAGAGGCGGATAGTCTGACCTTGGATGCCCAAGATCCTCTCGAATATGTTTGAAGCTGGTGCTAAGTGTGGTGGCACCTTCCCATCTTGGCCACCCACCCCTGTGCAAATAGCCCTGTACTCTAAGTGGCACAAGGAACCGTCCCCTCTCCGTCTTCAGCTCTGCCTTCCTTGCAGTGAAGTGAGACTGAGGAGGGGGCAGAGGTGGACCCCCGAGGTGCCAGTGATAGTCTGTCCAGGTCCTCTAGTTCTGGGTACCAGGAGCTCCCACAACACAGTTCAACCAGAGTGAACCATGTTGAACTCACCTGCCCCTCTCTCTGTCCCCTCAGCTGGCCAGCATCCGTGGCACCTGCACACTGGGATCTTTTTATGGAGAGGATCTCTCCACATGGCACAGCTGGGATTCGAGGCCTCAAGTGGCCAATTAGCTGCTGCCTAAGCTCTGAGTACTCTGGAACTCCCAACACTCTGAGTCCCTGAAAGAGGTAGTCCTGTGGGTAAAATTCCTTTGATGCATCTCAGCCCAAAACAAGAGGGGTAAGGGAGCCTGAAATTCCTCTGGGAGTGCTGAAGTCCACCAGATGAGAAGCAAATCAGAGGGACCCAGTGGCCATCCTTGGAAAGACTTCCGTAGGGCTGCAGGTGTGACCTCCTGGCCCGCAGCTCTTCCTCCTCCTCTGCTCCATCCTGGCGTGTTGGTGTGATGAAGATGTGCAGGACTCTGTGTCTGCGGGAGCTGCACAGCCCACTCTAAGTCATAATATGGTCCTTCCCTCAGGGCAGGTCGAGTAAAAGTATCTGTTAAAACAAAATATTTTAATCCTGGACAGAAATCCCAAACCAAAGCATAAATGTGATTTATATTTGCTATTAAAATATAGGGGCCAACCTGGTTGCACAGCGGTAAAGAATCTGCCTACCGCCAAAGACACAGAAGATGTGGGCTCCATCCCTGGCTTGGGAAGATCCCCTGGAGAAAGAAATGGCCACCACTCCAGTATTCTTGCCTGGAAGATTCCATGAACAGAGGAGCCTGTCAGGCTATAGCCCATTGGTCACAACGAGTCAGACATGACTGAGCAACTGAACATACACACATTAAAATATAGAAAGTATGCAAGTGAAAAGCTGGAGAAACTTGGATCATGAATATCCTAAGAAAACCAAGGCTTTTGTGTCTTAATAATCATTAAAATACAAAATAGACCTCAGGAGAAAATTTTGCTCATAAAGGGCCATTTCATAATTCAAATGTTCAAACTGGGTAATGTGAAAAATATAAATATGTATACAACTAATAAAGATTTAAAATATGTAATGTAAAAACTGACAGAAGTGAAAAGAAATGTAAATCTCCAAAGCATGGTTGATATTTTATCATGCTTTGCCGGGAGCCAGCATATTGCATATTGAGTGCATATTGCAAATTGCATGTTGAGTGCAGCACTTTCCACAGCATCATCTTTCAGGATATGGAATAGCTCAACTAGAATTCTATCACTGCTGGGAGCCAGCGTGAGGCACTCCGCCCGTGGCAAAGGTCATGAGGAAGGAGGTTCGGCATACGCAAAGGCAGGATCGAGCCTCAGGAGTCCCCCTGGAAATTCTCGAGCATCTACCCCCAAAACCAGAGTCTGCCTACTTTCTGCTTTGTGCTTTCACCTACACCTTTGACTTTACGGGGGACTGTTCCCCACTACCTCTCTCTGAAAAAAGAGTTAGCTTACAGCTCCAGTTAATAATTCCTGGGTGTGACAGTGTTTAACCTACAAACTCCTTTGGAAATCCTCTAGCCTGCCTGAATAGGTTTTTCTGGCCACATATGATTGTTCAGAGCCTCCCAACTGTGAGAGGCAGGAGATGTTTTAAACTGTCTAAACACAGATTCCTTTGAGTAGTTAAAAGATTGATTAGAAATTGTATTGGTGAAGGGTTTTTCACTTATTGGGCCAATGTTTGCTGTTAAGTCTCCATACTCCTTACCTACTGTGTCCTTGGCAATGTATTGATTGATATAATGGGTGTATAGAAATGTAAGTAGTAGCCTCAATGGTTGTAACCTTGGACTCTTGAGTTAATTCTTTTCTTGATTGAGCCCACCTCACCTTTGCCCTATAGGAATGCAGCTTTGTCCAATGCTTTTTTGGAGGCTGGTGCCTGAATTTGGAATAATCACCTTTAGAGAAAGATAAGTTTCTTAAAATGTTAACAGGCCTCCTGGCCAGAAGATGATGTAATTCACCTGAACTTTTGCATACGATAAGTTTGAAAGCCTGGCTTCGATTAGGACCAGGAACTGCTGTCCTTGCTTGACTCCACCCTTCCCCCATTATCCTCTATGCACAACTTAAGGTATAAAAACTACTTTGGAAAATAAAGTGCGGGCCTTGTTCACTGAAACTTGGTCTCCCCATGTTGCTCTCTCTCTCAAATTCTGGCTGAGTCTCCATCTGGAGCGCAGAACCCACCATGCTTGCTAATTATGCCTGGGCTTCTAAGATCCGACCGGGGAGGCCTCAGTGTCTCCTCTCCTTCGGGAGAACGGAAGGACGCCTGCGGCCTACGTAAGTGGTGCAAACTTCTTGTCTTGAAGTTTTATTGGTCTCCCGCGTAAACCAAGCTACTCAGCCTCTTTTCTCCACTGAATTTTCCTACTGAGCTATCCTCATTCTATTACTCTTTATATCCTTAATTAACGTTTAATTAAGCAGTTGTTTCCTGATGCTCACCGATGCCATCCCCGCTTCGAATACCCTGGATCAGCCGGGGCTGGCCCCGGCAATGCTTCTCTCTGTAACTGATAAAGCAAGCAGAAATATTGTTATATGATAGAATTGGTTCAAAGTATCAACCACATGGACCTCCCTGGCATCAGTTCAGTTCAGCACTAAGTTGTGTCCGATTCTTTGAGACCCCATGGATTGCAGTATGCCAGGGTTCCCTGTACATCACCAACTCCTGGAAAATTGCTCAAACTCATAACCATGAGTAAACGATGCCATCCAACCATCTCATCCCCTGTCGTCCCCTTTTTCTCCTGCCTTCAATCTTTCCCAGCATTAGGGTCTTTTCTAATGAGTCAGTTCTTTGCATCAGGTAGCCAAGGTATTGGAGTTTCAGCTTCAGCATCATTCCTTCCAATGAATACTCAGGACTGACTTCCTGTAGGATTAACTAGTTTGATTTCCTTGCAGTCCAAGGGACTCTCAAGAGTCTTATCCAACACCACAGTTCAAAGGCATCAATTCTTCAGTGCTCAGCTTTCTTTATAGTCCAACTCTCACATCCATACACGACTACTGGAAAAACCATAGCTTTGACTAGACGGACTTTTGTTGGCAAAATAATGTCTCTGCTTTTTAATATGCTGTCTAGGTTTGTCATAGCTTTTCTTCCAAGGAGCAAGCATCTTTGAATTTCATTGCTGCAGTCACCATCTGCAGTGATTTTTGAGCCCCACCCCCAAAATAAAATCTGTCATTGTTTCCACTGTTTCCCCATATATTTGCCATAAAGTAATGGGACCAGATGCCATGATCTTAGTTTTCTGGATGTTGAATTTTAAGCCCGTTTTTTCAATCTCCTCTTTATCTTTCATCAAGAGGCTCTTTAGTTCTTCACTTTGTGCCATTAGGGTGGTATCATCAGCATATCTAAGGTTATTGATATTTCTCCCGGCAATCTTGATTCCAGCTTGTGCTTCATCAGCCTGGCATTTTGCATGATTTACTCTGCATAGAAGTAAAATAACGAGGAGACAATATACAGCCTTGATGTACTCTTTTCCCAATTTGAAATCAGTGTGTTGTTCCATGTCTGGTTCTAACTGTTCCTTCTTGACCTGCATCCAGATTTCTAAGGAGGCAGGTAAGGTGTTCTGGTATTTCTATCTCTTGAAGAATTTTCCAGTTTGTGGTGATCCACACAATCAAAAGCTTTGATGTAGTCAATGAAGCAGAAGTAGATGTTTTTCTGGAATTTTGAGCAATACTTTGCTGACATGTGAGATAAGTGCAATTGTGCGGTAGTTTGAGCATTCTTTGCATTGCCTTTCTTTGGGATTGGAATGAAAACTGACTTTTCCAGTCCTGTGGCCACTGCTGAGTTTTCCAAATTTTCTGACATATTGAGTGCAGCATTGTCATAGCATCATCTTTTAGGATTTGAACTAGGTCAACTGGTATTCCATCACCTCCACTAGCTTTCTTCATAGTGATGCTTCCTAAGGCCCTCTTGACTTTGCATTCCAGGATGTCTGGCTCTAGGTGAGTGATCACACCATCCTGGTTATCTGGGTCATGAAGATCTCTTTTTTGTATAGTTCTTCTGTGTATTCTTGCCACAGTCAGCTCCCAGTCTTGTTTTTGCTAACTGTATGGAGCCTCTCCATCTTTGGCTACAAAGAATATAATCAATCTGATTTTGGTATTGACATCTGGTGATATCCATATGTAGAGTCATCTCTTGTGTTGATGGAAGAGGATACTTGCTATGACCAGTGTGTTTTCTTGGCAAAACTCTGTTAGCCTTTGCTCTGCTTCATTTTGTACTCCAAGGCCAGACTTGCCTGTTAGTCCAGGTGTTTCTTGACTTCCTACTTTTGCATCCCCATCCCCTATGATGGAAAGACATGTTTTTTTGGTGTTACTTCTAGACAGTCGTGTAGGTCTTCACAGAAACATTGCAACTTCACCTTATTTGGCATTAGTGGTTGAGACATAGACTTGGATTATGGTGATATTGAATGGTTTGCCTTGGAAATGAACAGAGATCATTCTGTCGTTTTTAAGAAAGCACCCCAGTACTGCATTTTGGACTCTTGTTGACTATGAGGGCCACTCTATTTCTTCTAAGGGATTTTTGCCCACAGTAGTAGATAAAATGGTCGTCTGAATTAAATTCACCCATTCCAGTTCATTTTAGTTCACTGATTCCTAAAATGTCGACGTTTATTCTTGCCATCTCCTGTTTGACCATTTCCAATTTACCTTGATTCATGGACCTAACATTCCAGGTTCCTATGCAATATTGTTCTTTACAGCATTGGACTTTACTTCCATCACCAGTCAATTCCACAACTGGCTGTTGCTTTTACTTTGGGTCTGTCTCTTCATTCTTTCTGGAGTTATTTCTCCACTCTTCACAGTTCATTCAGTTCAGTTCAGTCGCTCAGTCGTGTCCGACTCTTTGCGACCCCATGAATCGCAGCACGCCAGGCCTCCCTGTCCATCACCAACTCCTGGAGTTCACTCAGACTCATGTCCATCGAGTCGGTGATGCCATCCAGCCATCTCATCCTCTGTCGTCCCCTTCTCCTCCTGCCCCCAATCCCTCCCAGCATCAGGGTCTTTTCCAATGGGTCAACTCTTCGCATGAGGTGGCCAAAGTACTGGAGTTTCAGCTTTAGCATCATTCCTTTCAAAGAAAGAAATCCCAGGGCTGATCTCCTTCAGAATGGACTGGTTGGATCTCCTTGCAGCCCAAGGGACTCTCAAGAGTCTTCTCCAACACCACAGTTCAAAAGCATCAGTTCTTCAGCGCTCAGCTTTCTTCACAGTCCAACTCTCACATCCATACATGACCACTGGAAAAACCATAGCCTTGACTAGACAGACCTTTGTTGGCAAAGTAATGTCTCTGCTTTTAATATGCTATCTAGGTTGGTCATAACTTTTCTTCCAAGGAGTAAGCGTCTTTTAATTTCATGGCTGCAGTCACCATCTGCAGTGATTTTGGAGCCCCCCAAAATAAAGTCTGACACTGTTTCCACTGTTTCTCCATCTATTTCCCATGAAGTGATGGGACTGGATGCCATGATCTTTGTTTTCTGAATGTTGATCTTTAAGCCAACTTTTCACTCTCGTCTTTCACTTTCATCAAGAGGCTTTTTAGTTCCTCTTCACTTTCTGCCATAAGGGTGGTGTCATCAGCATATCTGAGGTTATTGATATTTCTCCTGGCAATCTTGATTCCAGCTTGTGTTTCTTCCAGCCCAGCATTTCTCATGATGTACTCTGCATAGAAGTTAAATAAGCAGGATGACAATATACAGTCTTGACGTACTCTTTTTCCTATTTGGAACCAGTCTGTTGTTCCATGTCCAGTTCTAACTGTTGCTTCCTGACCTGCACACAAATTTCTCAAGAGACAGGTCAGGTGGTCTGGTGTTCCTATCTCTTTCAGAATTTTCCACAGTTTATTGTGATCCACACAGTCAAAGGCTTTGGCATAGTCAATAAAGCAGAAATAGATGTTTTTCTGGAACTCTCTTGCTTTTTCCATGATCCAGCAGATGTTGGCAATTTGGTCTCTGGTTCCTCTGCCTTTTCTAAAACCAGCTTGAACATCTGGAAGTTCATGGTTCATGTATTGCTGAAGCCTGGCTTGAGAATTTTCAGCATCCCTTTACTAGCGTGTGAGATGAGTGCAATTGTGCAGTAGTGTGAGCATTCTTTGGCATTGCCTTTCTTTGAAATTGGAAAGAAAACTGACCTTTTCCAGTCCTGTGGCCACTGCTGAGTTTTCCAAATTTGCTGGCATATTGAGTGCAGCACTTCCACAGCATCATCTTTCAGGATTTGAAAGAGCTCAACTGGAATTCCATCATCTCCACTAGCTTTGTTCGTAGTGATGTTTTCTAAGGCCCACTTGAATTCACATTCCAGGATGTCTGGCTCTAGGTGAGTGATCACACCATTGTGATTACTGGGTCATGAAGATCTTTTTTGTACAGTTCTGTGTATTCTTGCCATCTCTTCTTAATATCTTCTGCTTCTGTTAGGTCCATACCATTTCTGTCCTTTATCGAGCCCATCTTTGCATGAAATGTTCCCTTGGTATCTCTAATTTTCTTGAAGAGATCTCTAGTCTTTCCCATTCTGTTGTTTTCCTCTATTTCTTTGCATTGATCACTGAGGAAGGCTTTCTTATCTCTTCTTGCTATTCTTTGGAACTCTGCATTCAGATGCTTATATCTTTCCTTTTCTCCTTTGCTTTTCATTTCTCTTCTTCTCACAGCTGTTTTTAAGGCCTCCCCAGACAGCCATTTTGCCTTTTTGCATTTCTTTTCCATGGGGATGGTCCTGATCCCTCTCTCCTGTACAATGTCACGAACCTCATTCCATAGTTCATCAGGCACTCTATCTATCAGATCTAGTCCCTTAAATCTATTTCTCACTTCCACTGTATAATCATAAGGGATTTGATTTAGGTCATACCTGAATGGTCTAGTGGTTTTCCCTACTTTCTTCAATTTCAGTCTGAATTTGGCAGTAAGAAGTTCATGATCTGAGCCACAGTCTGCTCCCGGTCTTGTTTTTGTTGACTGTATAGCAAAGAATATAATCAATCTTCTACAGTAGCATATTGGGCACCTGGGGAATTCATCTTTTAGTGTCCTATCTTTTTGCCTTTTCATACCCTTCCTGGGGTTCTCAAGGCAAGAATACTGAAGTGGTTTGCCATTCCCTTCTCCAGTGGACCATGTTTTGTCAGAACTCTGCACCATGACCGGACTGTCTTGGGTGGCCCTACATAGCATGGTTCATAGTTTCTTTGAGTTACACAAGGCTGTGGTCCATGGGATCAGTTTGATTAGTTTTCTATGATTGTGGTTTTCCTTCTGTCTGCCCTCTGATGGCTAAAGACAAGAGGCTTATGAATTTTCCTGATGGGAGAGACTGACTTAGGGGAAAATGGGTGTTGTTCTGATGGGTAGGACCATGCTCAGTAAATTTTAATCCAATTTCTGTTGATGGGCAAGGCTGTGTTCCCCCCCCCCCCATTGTTTAACCTGTTTAATGGTAGGTGTAATGAAGATAATCACATGTATGGATGTAAGAGTTGGAGTATAAAAAATCTATAAAGACTATAAGGAGTGAAGGCAGGAGAAGGAGATGACAGAGGATGAGATGGTTGTATGGTATCACCAACTTGGTTGACATGAGTTTGTGTAAGCTCTGGGAGTTGGTGATGGACAGGGAATCCTGGCATGCTGCAATCCATGGGGTTGCAAAGAGTCAGACAGGACTGAGAGACTGAACTAAAGTGAACGAAGATAATGGCAACCTCTTTCAAAAGTCTTGTGCATGCACTGTTGCATTCAGTGTAGCCATTTTATTATTGAAGATGAAAGAAAAAAACAACATTTTGGCATATTATGCTTTATTATTTCAAGAAAGGTTGAAATGCAACTGAAAAAAAAAAAAGTGTTCACTGTATGCAGAAGGTGCTGTGACTGACCTTATTGAAACATTGTATGTTTCAAAGTGATTTGAAAAATTCTGTCCTGGAGATTTCTCACTGAATGATAATCCATGGTGAGGTACACCAGTTGAAGATGAGAGTGATCAAGTCAAGACATTAATTGAAAAAAATCAGCATTGTACCATATGGGAGATAGCCAACATATTGGAAATACCCACATCCAGCATGGTAAATCATTTACTCAGCTTGGTTATGTTAAGCATTTTGTTGTTTGGGTTCCATGTAAGTTAAGCAAAGAAAACCTTCTTGACTGTATTTCAGCTTCCAATTTTCTAATTAAATGTGACAAATGTTTCAGTTTTAAAACAAATTGTGACACGGGATGAAAAGTGGATACTGTACAATAATGTGGAACAGAAAGGATGATGGGACAAGTGAAATGAACCACCACCAATCACATCAAAAACTGACCTTCATTCAAAGTAAGTGATGTTGCATATGTGGTGGGTTTGGAACGGAGTCGTCTATCGTGAGCTCCTCCTGGAAAAGAAAGCAATTAATTCCAACAAGCACTGCTACCAATGAGACCAACTGAAGCATCACTCAATGAAAAGCATCCGGAATTAGTCAACATATACTGTAGAATCTTTCATCAGGATAATTCAAGACCACATGTTTCTTTGATGACCAGGCAAAACTGTTATAGCTTGGCTGGGAAGTTCTGATTCATTCACCATATTCAGCAAACACTACACCTTCAGATTTTGATTTATTTAGGTCTTTACAAAATTCTCTTAATGGAAAACATTTTAATTTCCTGGAAGACTGTAAAAGGTACCTAAAGCAGTTCTTGGCTCAAAACGATCAAGAGTTTTGGGAGGATGGAATTGTAAAGTTTCCTGAAAAATGGCAGAAGATAGTGGAACAAAATGGTGAATACATTGTTCAATAAATTCTTTGTGAAAATGAAAAATGTGCCTTTTATTTTACTTAAAAACAAAAAGAGTGTTTTGGTAAATCCAATATATAAAAATATATATACAATATATATAAAATCCTAAAGATAGACACAAATCTGTTATAATAGCAAATTTAGCATAGTGTCAATATACGAAGCCAACACATTAAAATCAGCAGCATTACTATGCACTGTCAATGAACTATTTAACAAAGAATTAATAAAGCCAATCATTTACAAAAATATCAAAAAGAAAAAGTACTGAGGACTCAACTTAGCCAGGGAAACAAAAGAGTTATAGAACTAGAAACCATAGCTGAAAGCGATTAAAGGTATCAACATAAATGAAAGATATCCCATGTGCATGAGTTGGAAAATGGGAAAATTACCCACTGTGATCTAAGATTCAGTGTAATCCTTATCAAAATCATAATGCTGTTTTTTTGCAGAAAATGAAAATTATGTTTTAAAATTCATATGGAGTCTCAAGAAAGACCAAATAGCTAAAAAAAAAAAAAATCTTGGAAACAAAGTTGGTGGTCTCAGAATTCTAAATTTGAAATATATTACAAATCTACAGTAATCAAAACTGGTGGTACTGGCACAAAGACAGATCTGTAGAACAACGGAGGTGAACAGAGAGCCCAGAAATGAAACTTCATGGATATAATCAAATGATTGAAAACAAGAGTGCCAAGACATCTCATGGGGAAAAGACAACTCTTTCAACAAACAGCACGGGGAAACTGTGTGCAAAAGTATAAAGTTGACCCCTTAGCTTGCATCGTAACAAAAAGTAACTCAAAATGGATTAAAAACATCACTGTATGACATCAACCTCTTAAATTCCCAGAAGAAAACGTACAAGAAAAAGCTTTATGCTGTCGGATTTGGCAATGATTTTTCGGCTATGACTCCAAAAGCACAGGACACAAAAGTAAAAATAGGAAACAAGATGGCGGTGGAGGAGGTGGACGTGGGGTACGTCTCTCTCCACAGATACATCAGTGATACACCTTCAGACAGCAGTGCATGCAGAACACCAGCTGCGAGCGGACAGGAGGACCTGACCAGAGGAAAAGAATCTATAGAACCACGCAGAACTCGGTAGGATGAAGGAACAAGGGGGAAGAACAGGAGTGTTAGAAGGACTGGACCTGCCTCAGCAGGCAGGGGAACTGAAGCAGGGTACTGATCCCCACACAGGGCAATTGTCTGAGGCAGAGGAGAACATTTAAGGCTGAGAGTGAAACAGCTGATCTGTGGCAGCCTAAATGGAATGAGAATGAGACAGTCCTTGCTGCAGCCACATGTACTCTGGACAGGAATGCTGGTCTCCTGGAAGGCGTAGCAGCTGGGCATTGCAGTTTAGGGATTGTGGTGCAATCCCAGGGTGAGAGCTGCTGTTGACAATAGAGAGACTGATTGAGGGGATGTGAGGGAGGAGATTGTGGGGGAAATGCCTGTGGAGGAAAGCCAGGCAGCCATGACTGCTGAGTCGCGCGAAGCGGGTGGAGCCATGACCATAGCCTCTCCCTATACGCCAGTATGGCATGTGAACAATAGAGAGGCTGGCCCATCAAATGCCTAAGCCACTGAATTAGAGAGTAGGACCCCACCTAGTTCAGTTCAGTTCAGTCGCTCAGTCGTGTCCGACTCTTTGTGACCCCATGAATCGCAGCACGCCAGGCCTCCCTGTCCATCACCAACTCCCGGAGTTCACTCAGACTCACGTCCATCGAGTCGGTGATGCCATCCAGCCATCTCATCCTCTGTCGTCCCCTTCTCCTCCTGCCCCCAATCCCTCCTAGCATCAGAGTCTTTTCCAATGAGTCAACTCTTCGCATGAGGTGGCCAAAATACTGGAGTTTCAGCTTTAGCAGCATTCCTTCCAAAGAAATCCCAGGGCTGATCTCCTTCAGAATGAACTGGTTGGTTGTCTTTGCAGTCCAAGGCACTCTCAAGAGTCTTCTCCAACACCACAGTTCAAAAGCATCAATTTTTCTGCACTGAGCTTTCTTCACAGTCCAACTCTCACATCCATACATGAACACTGGAAAAACCATAGCCTTGACTAGACGGACCTTTGTTGGCAAAGTAATGTCTCTGCTTTTGAATATGCTATCTAGGTTGGTCATAACTTTCCTTCCAAGAAGTAAGCGTCTTTTAATTTCATGGCTGCAGTCACCATCTGCAGTGATTTTGGAGCCCAAAAAAATAAAGTCTGACACTGTTTCCACTGTTTCCCCATCTATTCCCGATGAAGTGGTGGGACCAGATGTCATGATCTTCGTTTTCTGAATCTTGAGCTTTAAGCCAACTTTTTCACTCTCCACCTTCACCTTCAGCAAAAGACTTTTTAGTTCCTCTTCACTTTCTGCCATAAAGGTGGTGTCATCAGCATATCTGAGGTTATTGATATTTCTCTTGGCAATTTTGATTCCAGCTTGTGTTTCTTCCAGTCCAGTGTTTCTCATGATGTACTCTGCATAGAAGTTAAATAAGCAGGGTGACAATATACAGCCTTGATGTACTCCTTTTCCTGTTTGGAACCAGTCTGTTGTTCCATGTCCAGTTCTAACTGTTGCTTCCTGACCTGCATATAGGTTTCTCAAGAGGCAGGTCAGGTGGTCTGGTATTCCCATCTCTTTCAGAATTTTCCACAGATTATTGTGATCCACACAGTCAAAGGCTTTGGCATTGTCAATAAAGCAGAAATAGATGTTTTTCTGGAACTCTCTTGCTTTTTTGATGATCCAGCAGATGTTGGCAATTTCTACAACCAGCTTGAACATCTGGAAGTTCATGGTTCACGTATTGCTGAAGCCTGGCTTGGAGAATTTTGAGCATTGCTTTACTAGCATGTGAGATGAGTGCAATTGTGCAGTAGTTTGAGCATTCTTTGGCATTGCCTTTCTTTGGGATTGGAATGAACACTGACCTTTTCCAGTCCTATGGCCACTGCTGAGTTTTCTGACTTTGCAGGCATATTGAGTGCAGCACTTTCATAGCATCATCTTTCAGGATTTGGAATAGCTCAACTGGAATGCCATCACCTCCACTAGCTTTGTTCGTAGTGATGCTCTCTAAGGTCCACTTGAATTCACATTCCAGGATGTCTGACTCTAGGTGAGTGATCACACCATTGTGATTATTTGGGTCTTGAAGACCTTTTTTGTACAGTTCTTCTGTGTATTCTTGCCACCTCTTCTTAATATCTTCTGCTTCTGTTAGGTCCATTACCATTTCTGTCCTTTATCGAGCCCATCTTTGCATGAAATGTTCCCTTGGTATCTCTAATTTTCTTGAAGAAATTTCTAGTGTTTCCCATTCTGTTGTTTGCCTCTATTTCTTTGCATTGATTGCTGAGCAAGGCTTTCTTATCTCTTCTTGCTATTCTTTGGAACTCTGCTTTCAGATGCTTATATCTTTTATTTTATCCTTTGCTTTTCAGTTCTCTTCTTTTCACAGCTATTTGTAAGGCCTCCCCAGACAGTCATTTTGCTTTTTTGCATTTCTTTTCCATGGGGATAGTCTTGATCCCTGTCTCCTATACAATGTCACGAACCTCATTCCATAGTTCATCAGGCACTCTATCTATCAAATCTAGGCCCTTAAATCTATTTCTCACTTCCACTGTATAATCATAATGGATTTGATTTAGGTCATACCTGAATGGCCTAGTGGTTTTCCCTACTTTCTTCAATTTAAGTCTGAATTTGGCAATAAGGAATTCATGATCTGAGCCACAGTCAGCTCCTGGCCTTGTTTTTGTTGACTGTGTACAGCTTCTCCATCTATGGCTGCAAAGAATATAATCAATCTGATTTCGGTGTTGACCATCTGGTGATGTCCATGTGTAGAATCTTCTCTTGTGTTGTTGAAAGAGGGTGTTTGCTATGACCAGTGCATTTTCTTGGCAAAACTCTATTAGTCTTTGCCCTGCTTCATTCCGTATTCCAAGGCCAAATTTGCCTGTTACTCCAGGTGTTTCTTGACTTCCTACTTTTGCATTCCAGTCCCCTATAATGAAAAGGACATCTTTTTTGGGTGTTAGTTCTAAAATGTCTTATAGGTCTTCATAGAACCATTCAACTTCAGCTTCTTCAGCATTACTGGTTGGGGCATAGACTTGGATTACTGTGATATTGAATGGTTTGCCTTGGAAATGAACAGAGGTCATTCTGTCGTTTTTGAGATTGCATCCAAGTACTGCATTTCAGACTCTTTTGTTGACCATGGTGGCTACTCCATTTCTTCTAAGGGATTCCTGCCCACAGTAGTAGATATAATGGTCATCTGAGTTAAATTCACCCTTTCCAGTCCATTTTAGTTCGCTGACTCCTAGAATGTCGACGTTCACTCTTGCCATCTCCTGTTTGACCACTTCCAATTTGCCTTGATTCATGGACCTGGCATTCCTGGTTCCTATGCAATGTTGCTCTTTACAGCATCGTACCTTGCTTCTATCACCAGTCACATCCACAACTGGGTATTGTTTTTGCTTTGGCTCCATCCCTTCATTCTTTCTGAAATTATTTCTCCACTGATCTCCAGTAGCATATTGGGCACCTACTGACCTGGGGAGTTCCTCCTTCAGTATCCTATCATTTTGCATTTTCATACTGTTCATGGGGTTCTCAAGGCAAGAACCCCACCTACGGTGTCCCTTTAAGTGCCTGATGTGCCAATCTACAGAGTAGGACCCCAGCCAGGAGGGCCCCTCTATGTTCATAATGCACCAAACAACTGAGAAGGACCCTATGCAAGGGAGCCGTCTAAGTTCTTAAATGGTCGGATCTATAGAAAAAGACTGGCTGAAGAGGCCTCCTGATCACCAGCTACAAGAGGCTCAAAACAAGACTCTGATAGGGCCGTAACTCCTGCACTGGAGGCCATCTGTGTCCCTGCACATTTGGTGCAGCCAGGATCCCTGCAAGCCAAGTAGCTACACACCTTTATGCCAGCCTTCACTGGCGCAGAGCTGCCACAGGCAAAAAAAAAAAAAAAGCCTTGTGTCTATGCTTGCAGGGTTGCTTCTGCCATTTCTGGCTTTTGCCACCCTGTGGACTGTGGCCTGCCAAGCTTCTCTGTCTGAGGAGTTCTTCAGGCTAGAATACTGAAGTGTATAGGCCAATACTCATTGCCATACCCTTCTAGAGCACTATATTTCCTGCTGCCATAGCTGACCACTCCCCTGAGTATCTGGCACTGCCAGATCCCCTGCAACCCAAGCAGCTGCACCACCTCCACACCTGGCCTTTACTGGGGCAGATTCAAGTCCTCCAGGGCAGCCTCAGGAGCAAACCCCAGTGGATGGACGACCCACATGCAGAGGTGGAAATAAAATCACAATTGAAACTCAGGGGCAGTGTGGTTAAGAAAGAAGATCCAAAACCTTCGCACCAGCTGTACAAGCTGCACATTAAATCTACGTGATCAACTGGGCAGACTCTGTGTCTATGGAATATATACAAGGACATTGAGATCTCCCACAAAAGAAAACACACTTGTTCTGATAGCTGTGGACATTGAAGGCAAGAACACACAAGATTAGCACCAGATTATAATCTGAACTGCCCTCACAGCAGGTCCAGAGACCAGCACAGTGTTGGAGGACATCCTAGGGAGGTGGGGTGGACTGTGACTCCCAGTGAGGAAAAGGACTCTGACAGCAGTGACTCAAGAAAAACATTTATTATTTTTATATTTAGACTTGTTCTGTAGATTCTTTGGGTTTTTTTCTCCCCCGACTTTCCCCCCTCCCCCCTCTGTTGCAGTTGTCAATTTTTTGTCACTATGGAATCTAATTAAGCTTTTGAGCTTTTCTTTTTTTTCCTCAGTCATATTTTTTACTATTGTTATAAACCTCTGCGTCTACATTGGGCTTTTGCAGTTCTGTGGAGTTTTCCTTTTTTTCTCTTTCTTTTTTTAAAGTTTAATTATTTTTAATTTATTGTTATTTTTTCTACATCTATTCCTTTGTTTGCTTTTCCTACTATTCTTTTCCCCTTGCAGTTAATCTGTAATGTATATAAATCTTCTTCATCTACTTCTATTTAACTTTGCATATCTATTCAGTCTTTTTTTCTTTCCTTTCTTCTCAACATATTTGTTAGTTTTGTTTTCATTGCTTTATTCTCCCCTTGGCACCCTGCATTAGTTTTCCTTCCCTGTTTGTGCTATAGTTAGTTTTGTTCTTAACTGGTAAATATAATTTTTGATTACCTTGGTTTGCTGGGTCAATCTGCTGTACTTTATTTTTGTTGGGCTGTTTTGATTTTGCTTATGGGTGTATATGTATATGTGTATATTCCATTATTTTAATTATTATTTGCCTGATTTTGTAACTGCCATTTGTCAGGGTTCATCTTTGGTTACTCATTTTGGGGTATTTGTTTTAATCTCACTTAATGCCATAAGAAACTACTTGTGGAATCTGACCAGAGATCAAGCTCAGAGCCTTTGGAGTGGGAGCACTGACTCCAAGACCCTAAAATACCAGAGAACTAACCCTAGGGAGTATCAGATAGTGAGAACTCACGCAAAGGAAACTGCTTGAATACAAGACCCGGCATCACTCAACCACCAGTAGCACCCTATGCAGGACGCCTCATCTAAACAGCAAATGAAGCAAAATTACAGACCCAATCATCAGCAGACAGGACTACCACCTCACTCAGCCTTGCCCATCAGAGGAAAAACAAACAAAAAACAAAAGAAAAAACTCAATATACTAATGCATATATATGGAATTTAGAAAGATGGTAATGATAACCCTGTATGCGAGACAGCAAACGAGACATAGATGTATAGAACAGTCTTTTGGTGGGATGATTTGGGGGAATGTCATGGAAACATGTATAATATCATATAAGAATTGAATCGCCAGTCCAGGTTCGATACAGGATCCTTGGGGCTGGGCACTGGGATGACGTGGAGTGATGGTATGGGGAGGGAGGTGGGAGGGGGGTTCAGGATGGGGAACACATGTACAGCCGTGGCGGATTCATGATGATGTGTGGCAGAACCAATACAATATTGTAAAGTAATTAGCCTCCAATTAAAATAAATAAATTTAAATTAAAAAAGATAAAATCATGAGATGTTAAAATAAAAAAGAAAAGAAAAGAAAAAACTCAGCACAAAGCTCACCATATACAAATTTTACACAAACCACTGGACTAATCTTAGAAGGGAAGAAACTGAGAGGAAGAAAGAATTCAACCTTGAAGCCTGGGAAAAGGAGACCTCAAACACAATAAGTTAAAAAAAATGATGAAAAGACAGATAAATAATACACAAATGAAAGAACAAACTAGAAATACAGAAGTCCAAATAAATGAAGAGGAAATAGGCAAACTACCTGAAAAGGAATTCAGAATAATGATAGTAAAGGTAATAAAAAACCTTGAAAACAGAGTGGAGAAAATGCAAGAATCAATTAAGAAACAGCTAGAAGAATTAAAGAATAAACATACAGAGACAAACAACACAGTTCCTGAAATCAAAAATACTCTAAAAGGAATCAATAGCAGAATATCTGAAGCAGAAGAACGAATCAGTGAGCTGGAAGATAAAATGGTGGAAATAACTTCTGAAGAGCAGAATAAAGTAAAAAGAATGAAAAGAACTGAAGATAGTCTCAGAGAACTCTTGGACAATATCAAATGCACCAATATTCGAATTATAGGGGTCCCAGAAGAAGAAGAGAAAAAGAAAGAATATGAGAAAATTTTGGAAGAGATTATAGTTGAAAATCTGCCCAACATGGAAAAGGAAATAGTCAATCAAGTTTGAGAGGTACAAAGAGTTCCATACAGGACAAACCCAAGCAGAAACACACCAAGACACATACTAATCAAACTAAGACTAAACACAAAGAAAGAATATTAAAAGCAGCAAGGGAAAAGCAACAAGTAACATACAAGGGAAATCCTCTTTGCTTAACAGCTGATTTTTCAGCAGAAAACTCTGCAGGCCAAAAGGCAATGACAGGATATATTTAAAGTACAAAAAGGGGAAAATCTACAACCAAGATTACTGTACCTGGCAAGGATTTCATTCAAAATTGATGGGGAAATAGAAAGTTTTCCAGGCAAGCAAAAGTTAAGAGAATTCAGTACCACCAAACCAGCTTTACAACAAATATTAAAGGGACCTGTATAGTCAAGAAATACAAGAGAAGAAAATCTACGAAATCAACCCCAAACAATTAAGAAAATGGCATTAGGAGCATAAATATCAATAATTACTTTAAATGTAAACAGATTAAATGCTCCAACCAAAAGACACAGACTGGCTGAATGGATGCACAAACAAGACCTATATATAAATGCTGTCTACAAGAAACCCATTTCAAACCTAACAACACATATAGATTGAAAGTGAGAGGATGGAAAAATATATTCCATGCAAATGGGAAGCAAAAGAAAGCCAGAGTAGCAATCTTCATATCAGACAAAATAGACCTTAAAATAAAGAAGATTACAAGAGATAAGGAAGGACTCTACATAATGATCAAGGGATCAGTCCAAGAGGAAGACATAACAATTGTAAATATCTCTGCACCCAACATAGGAGAGCCTCAATACATAAGACAAACACTAACAGACATAAAAGGAGAAATTGACAGTAACACAATAATAGTAGGAGATTTTAACACCCCACTCACACCAATAGACAGATCATCAAAACAGAAAATTAATAAGGAAACACAAGTCTTAAAAGATACATTAGATGAGATGGATCTCACTGATGTCTTCAGGACATTCCAACTAAAGGCAGAAGAATAGACCTTCTTCTCAAGTGCCCATAGGAAATTCTCCAGGACAGACCATGTCTTGGGTCACAACTCAGTAAATTTAAGAAAACTGAAATCATATCAAGCATCTTCTCTGATCACAATGCCATGAAACTAGATCTCAATTACAAGAAAAAAAAAGATGTAAAAAACACAAATACCACAGTACATTTCTAAATAATCAACAGGTTACTGAAGAAATCAAAAGGGAAATCAAAAAATTCTAGAAACAAATGACAATGAAAATATGACAACTCCAAACCTATGGGAGGCAGCAAAAGCAGTTCTAAGAGTTTATAGCAATTACAATCCTACCTCAAGAAACAAGAAAAAACATCGAGCAGACAACCTAACTTTACACCTAAAGTGACTGGAAAAGAAGAACCAAAAAATAAAAAATAAACCCAAGATTAGTAGAAGGAAAGAAATCATAAAGATTAGAGTGGAAATAAATGAAAAAGAAATGAAGGAAACAACAGTAAAGATTAATAAAACTAAAAGTTGATTCTTTGAGAAGATAAAGAAAATTTAGCCAGACTCATCAAGAAAAAAGAAAGAAGAATCAAATCAACAAAATTAGAAATGAAAAAGAAGAGGTTACAACAGACAGTGCAGAAATACAAAGGATTATAAGAGACTATTATGAAGAACTATATGGCAATAAAGTGGATAACCTGGAAGAAATGGACAGATTCTTAGAAAAGTTCAATCTTTTAAGATTGAACCAAGTAGAAATAGAAATTATGAACAAACCAATTACAAGGACTGAAATTGAAGCTGTGATAAAACATATCCCAAAAAACAAGAGCAAAGGACTGGATGACTTCACAGGGGAATTCTATCAAATATTTAGAGACGAGCTAATGCCTAGCCATCTAAAACTGTTTCCAAAAAATTGCAGAGGAAGGAACATTTCCAAACTCATTCTATGAGTATCATCACCCTGATACCAATTCAAAGACAACACAAAAAAATGAAAACTACAAGCCATATCAGTGATGAGCATAGATGCAAAAATCCTCAACAAAAATTTAGCAAACAGAATTCAGCAACACATCAAAAAGCTCATACACCATGAGCAAATTGGTTTTATTCAGAGATGCAAGGATTCTTCAGTATAAGAAAATCAAACAATGCGATACACCATATTAACAAATTGAAAGATAAAAGCCAAATGATAATCTCAATAGATGCAGAAAAAGCCTTTGACAAAATTCAGCACCCTATTATGATTAAAACTCTTCAAAAAATGGGCATAAAAGAAATCTACCTCAATATAGTGAAGGCCATATATGATAAGCCTACAGCAAATATTATTCTCAATGGTGAAAAGCTGAAAGCATTCCCCCTAAGATCAACAGGACAAGGGTGTCCACTTTCACCACTATTATTCAACATAGTTCTGGGAGTCATAGCTACAGCAATCAGAGAAGAAAAAGAAATAAAAGGAATCCATATTGAAAAGAAGAAGTAAAGCTCTCACCGTTTTTCAGATGACATGAAACGATACACAGAAAACCCTAAGGATAGTATCAGAAAATTATTAGAGCTAATCAGTAAATTTAGCAAAGTTGCATGATGCGACTGAGCGACTTCACTTTGACTTTTCACTTTCATGCATTGGAGGAGGAAATGGCAACCCACTCCAGTGTTCTTGCCTGGAGAATCCCATAGACAGAGGAGCCTGGTGGGCTGCCATCTATGGGGTTGCACAGAGTTGGACATGACTGAAGTGACTTAGCAGTAGCACCAGGATGCAAAATCAATACACAGAACTCACTTGCATCTCTATATACTAACAGTTTAAAATCAGAAAGAGAAATTAAGGAATCAATCCCATTCACCACTGCAACAAAAAGAATTAAATATCTAGGAATAAACCGACCTAAGGAGACAAAAGAACTGTACACAGAAACTTACAAGACACTGATAAAAGAAATCAAAGATGACATAAACAGATGGAGAGATATTCCATGTTCCTGGGTAGGAAGAATCAATACTGTGAAAGTGGCTGTACTACCAAATGCAACCTACAGATTCAATGTAATCACTATCAAATTTCCAATGGCATTTTTCACAGAACTAGAACAAAAAATTTCACAATTCATATGGAAACACAAAAGGCCCCGAATAGTCAAAGCAGTCTTGAGAAAGAAGAATGGAGCTGAAGGAATCAACCTTCCTGACTTCAGATTATACTACAAAGCTACAGTCATCAAGGCAGTATGGTACTGGCACAAAAACAGAAATATATACCAATGGAGCAAGATAGAAAGCCCAGAAATAAACCCACGCACCTATGGGTACCTTATTTTTGACAAAGGAGGCAAGAATATACAACGGGGCAAAAACCGCCTCTTCAGTCAATGGTGCTGGAAAAACTGGACAGCTACATGTAAAAGAATTAAATTAGAACACTTCCTAACACCATACACAAAGATAAATTCAAAATGGATTAAAGACCTAAATATAAGACCAGAAGCTATAAAACTCTTCCAAGGAAAACATAGGCAGAACACTCCATGACACAAATCAAAGCAAGATCCTCTCTGACCCATCTCCTAGAGAAATGGAATTAAAAATGAAAGTAAATGACTGGGACCTGATTAAACTTAAAAGCTTTTGCACAGCAAAGGAAGCTATAAGCAAGATGAAAAGACAACCCTTAGAATGGGAGAAAATAATAGCAAATGAAACTGACAAAGGATTAATTTCCAAAATATTCAAACAGCTCATACAACTCAATACCAGAAAAATAAACAACCCAATCAAAAAGTGGGAAAAAAAGACATAAACAGACATTTCTCCAAAGAAGACATACAGATGGCTAACAAGCACATGAAAAGATGCTCAACATCGCTCATTATTAAAGAAATGCAAATCAAAACTACAATGAGATATCAATCACCTCACACCAGTCAGAATGGCCATCATCAAAAAGTCTACAAGCAATAAATGCTGGAGAGGGTGTGTAGAAAAGGGAATGCTCTTGCACTGTTAGTGGGACTGTAAATTGATACAGCCACTATGGAATACAGTATGGAGATTCCTTTAAAAACTAGGAATAAAACCACCATATGACCCAGCAACCCCACCTAGGCATATACCCTGAGGAAACCAAAATTGAAAAAGACACATGTATCCCATTGTTCATTGCAGCACTAGTTACAATAGTTAGAACATGGAAGCAACCTAGATGTCCATCGACAGATGAATGCATAAAGAAGTTGTGGTACATATACACAATGGAATATTACTCAGCCATAAAAAGGAATACATTTAAATCAGTTCTAATGAGGTGGATGAACCTAGAGCCTATTATACAGAGTGAAGTAAGTCAGAGAAAGGTAAATATCATATTCTAATACATATATACAGACTCTAGGAAAATGGTACTGAAAAATTTATTTGCAGGGCAACAATGGAGAAACAGTCATAGAGAATAGACTTATGAACATGGGGAGGGGGAGGAGAGGGTGAGATGTATGGAAAGAGTAACATGGAAACTTACATTACCATATGTAAAATATATAGCCAACGGGAATTTTCTGTATGGCACAGGAAACTCAAACAGGGGCTCTGTATCAACCTAGAGGGGTAGGATGGGAAGGGACATGGGAGAGAGTTTCAAAAGGGAGGGGATATAGTGTACTTATGGCTGATTCATTTTGAGGTTTGACAGAAAACAAAATTCTGTAAAGCAATTATCCTTCAATTAAAAAATAAATTAATAGAAACAAACCAAAGAAAAGTAAAAATAGACACAAGGGACTCCATCAAAGTTGAACATCTGTGCATTAAAGTCTTAGCATGAAAAGGCAACCTGTGGGATGGTGGAAAATGTTTGCAAATCGTATGTCTGATATACAGTAGTATCCAGAATATATAGAGAGAGTTCCTACAACTTAAATTAAACATCAAAGCATTAAAGCACATATACGACATTGTGAGAAAGCACCATACAACGTGGAAGAAAACGTTGAAATCCTTTAGAAAATGATCTTACTTATATTTGCTGGCTGTGCTGGGTCTTCGTTGCTGTTCTGGCTTTCCTGTAGTTGCAGATGGTGGGGCTACTCCTCACTGTGGTGTGCAGCTGCTCACTTTGCACACTCTCATTGCTGTGGCACACACTCACTGCCCTGGCTCCTCTTTTGTGGAGCACGGGCTCTGGGGCATGCAGGCGTCAGTAGCTGCAGCTCCCCAGGTCTAGCACAGGCTCAGTAGTTGCGGTGTGCAGGCTTTGTGCTCCGCAGCATGTGGGATCTTCCTGGATCGGGATCAAACTCATGTCACCTGCATTGGTAAGCAGATTCTTTGACCACAAAGCCACCTGGGAAGCCCAAAAATGTTGAAAAATCTTATCTCTACTAAGAGGATAATATTCAGAATATATAAATAATTTCTACAATTAAACAGACCGATAACCAAATTGAAAGTGTTCACACTACTTGACGATTTCTCTAAAGATGACTTATAAATTGCAAGCAAACATATAAGAAAATGCTCAAAATCGCTAATCATTAGGAAAGTGAAAAGAAGAAAGACATAACACTTCACAATCATGATGAGGGATACTGTGAGAAAAAAACATATGTTGATTAGGATATCAAGAAACTGAAATTATTTCACACTGCTGGTGGGGATATGAAATGGTACAGCCATGATGAAAAGTACTATATGGGCTTCACAGGTGGCATTCGTGGTAAAGAACACACCTATTAATGCAGGAGATGTAAGAGACTTGGGTTTGATCCCTGGGAAGATGCCCTGGAAGAGGAAATGGTAACCCACCCCAGTATTCTTGCTTGGAGAATTCTACGGACAGAGGATCATGGCAGGCTATAGTCCATGGGGTGCAAAGAATGGATTGTTGGTGGGAATATGAAATGATACAGTTCAGTTCAGTCACTCAGTCATGTATGAATCTTTGTGACCCCATGGACTGCAGCACGCCCGGCTTGACTGCCCATTACAAACTCCAGGAGCTTCCTCAAACTCATGTCCATCGAGTCGGTGATGCCATCCAACCATCTCATCCTCTGTCATCCCCTTCTCCTCCTGCCTTCCATCTTTCCCAGCATCAGCGTCTTTTCCACTGAGTCAGTTCTTCACATCAGGTGCAGCTATGATGAAATGTCCTATATAGTTCTCTTCAAAATTAAAAAAAAAAAACGATACAATCAAACATCTGATAATATACTAAAAAAGCAGTGTCTCTGAGATATGTGCATGCCTATTTACACAGCACATTCTTTCTCATAGCTAAAAGGTGGAGGCAACCCAAGTGTCCCTTGATGGATGAAGAGATAAACAAAAATCCATCACATACACATGTGATGGAATATTAGGCTTAAAAAGGATAGAAATCCTGTCATTTGCAACATGGGCACACCTTGAGGACACTGTGCTAAGTAAAACAATCAGACGCAGAAAGACAAATGCTGTATGTTTTACTTATCTGGGGCACCTGAGGAAGTCACATTGGTAGAGACAGAAAGCAGAATGATGGCTGCCAGTGGTGGAGATAAGGGGGAAACAGGGAGTTGGGGTACGGAGTCCCAGGCTTCTAAGATGAAAACATTCCGGAGATCTGATTCACACAAGGTGAGTATGCTAAACACTACTGAACTGTACAAGGAAAATTAGTTACAGCAAAAGTTATATTTTACATTAAAAAGTAGACATTTCTGAAGCTTATTATAAAATCAACATCAAAACTACAGTATAGTCTTCCAATGTAATGTGTTTATTGTCCACCTAAACACAATAAACAAACTAGAGCTGAATCATGTATATTTTGGAGTTCAATGACTAATTAACACTGAACTCAAGTTATAATCAGGCAATAGATGTGAGTTGAGAACCTACTATGTACCAGCAGCTTGCAAAGCTATAACATGATGAAAAAATAAAAATAAATAAACCACTTCTAACATCGTACAGTGATCTTCACTACAGTCTGACATGTCGGTTTACATAGAGGTAAAGTCAAAGTGCAGAGTTTAAAAATCATGTTCTTCAAGACTGTTGGAGAATTTCTACTATATCTAATATTGAACCAGCTTTCCTGATTTAGTCAAATTCAGAATTAATGATCTTTTACTAAGATTCACTGATTCCTTAATATTTGTACCATTAAATTTTACTATGATAGATGATGGCAAATCTACACTTGCATAGAAAATATTACATTTTCCATTTTCCTTTAGAAATTTTGTTTATAATAGCCAAGACATGGAAGCAACCTAGATGTCCATCAGCAGATGAATGGATAAGAAAGCTGTGGTACATATACACAATGGAGTATTACTCAGCCATTAAAAAGAATACATTTGAATCAGTTCTAATGAGGTGGATGAAACTGGAGCCTATTATACAGAGTGAAGTAAGCCAGAAGGAAAAACATAAATACAGTATACTAACGCATATATATGGAATTTAGAAAGATGGTAACAATAACCCGGTGTACGAGACAGCAAAAGAGACACTGATGTATAGAACAGTCTTATGGACTCTGTGGGAGAGGGAGAGGGTGGGAAGATTTGGGAGAATGGCAATGAAACATGTAAAATATCATGTAGGAAACGAGTTGCCAGTCCAGGTTCGATGCATGATGCTGGATGCTTGGGGCTGGTGCACTGGGACGGCCCAGAGGGATGGTATGGGGAGGGAGGAGGGAGGAGGGTTCGGGATGGGGAACACATGTATACCTGTGGCAGATTCATTTTGATATTTGGCAAAACTAATACAATTATGTAAAGTTTAAAAATAAAATAAAATTGGAAGAATAAAAAAAAAAAAAAAGAAATTTTGATTAAGGTAGTAGAAGGAAACTTATGGAATGAAAAAATACAGTGAGGAAGAGGAAGAAGAGGGAAAGAGAAAACAATGAAGGAAGGAAGGGGGGAAGGAGGGAAAATGAGGAGCAGTGAGATGAAGAGAGAAATAGAGGAAACAAGGGAGAGTGGGAGGCAGAATGATGTAATGTGGAAAGAAAAGATATTTTGGAGAAGAACTGGCAAAGGTGGAAGGAATTATGAAGCCGGATATGAGATAGTGGGAATAAGAATTGAGCAGAGACCTTGAAGGATGTTCCATTTGAGTAGTAGTGAGCAGCAATCTGATGGCCTAGGTGTTACAGTTCCTCCCCAGCCCTCCTGAGCAGGAGAGCAGGGAGATGGAGAGCTGTGATCAGAGAGACAGGGCGCGTCCCCACTGAGGATACAGGGAAGAGAGGACAACCTCCTGGTAGTGACCACAGGAGTGATGACTCTACCAAGGGGAGATACGACAAGGAGGCCATTGACTCTCAGTCCAGGCTGTGTGTTGGGTCCATGAAGCACAAGGATGGATCTCTGAACAGGCAGGTGAAGACCAAGGATCCAGTTCCCCCAGGGAGTGTGAGACAGAGGGCCAGGGAGCTGTGCTCACCAACAAGAAAGTGCATCTTCTCTCTCCACCCCCCTGCTCTCCGCAGCAGCACCAGGACCTCCACCCTTATTCAGAGATGTCTGTGCGACAAGACACCATTTGTTAGGGTCACAAGTAGTCAGGACACTGTCACCGGTTAGGTAGATGGTAAAGCCAATAGCTTAGTGGTGAACGGTGCTGCCAGATTCATGGTCTCTAAAGGAAAAGATTTAACTCCAGGACCAAAGCCAGTCTCAGTCACTCAGGCTTTTGTGTAAATTTTACTTAAAGTGAAAGTGACAGAGAAATCTTCTGTCACATAGAAGACATCATAAGGGGGTATAGACATCAGAAGGGGACAGGAGACTACCCACCTCACTAGTTTAAGCAGGGCCTTGTATACTTCTCAACTAGCTGCTGGGAACAGATAAAAAATACCTCAAGGCTGTGGGAATTTTGTCCAGACCCTTTCCCATAACATACATCCTGGGATGACATTAGTATGAGATTACCCAGAAGGAACAGGTTAACTCGAGCTCAAGGCTATGAAAGTTTTCACCTGGACTGTCTTCCTTAACATACATCCAAAGCTCAAAAAAAAAAAAAAAAAAGGCATGCCTTTGAACAAGAGATACTGCTACCTACTTGTCTAAGGCAAAAGAATGTGAAAAAGAAGGAATGTTTACCTCATCCTTGAAGGGTCTTACTTAGGCTTGGGTTCCTTATCAACCTGCCTAAGTTAACTTTCTCAAAGGGCCAGTGGAACTTTGGGTGTCAGGCATCCATGCTGGCTCCCTGGGGCTCCCAGTGCTGTCTGAGGGGAGAAACCCAGGGCAGGGAGCACTAGGAGCATCTGAAGCAGGAGAACAGGTGCTCCCTGCTGCCCTGTTGGGTGGCAGCATCAGTGAACAGAAGGGGGAGGGGAGGAACAGCCCAGGTCGGGATTGAGGGAAGCATGGTCTTCCTAACGCCTCTGGTTGGTTCTGGGTGATCCCATGCCATCTCTAAGGAAGGACCAAGGCTGAGGGTCCCAAGGCCCCTGCTAGGAAGTTCAGGGAGATTGCTGAATGCAGATTTACAAAGATTCGGCCTTAAAGTAGAGAGAGTGATCTCACAATTTTTTAGTCATGTACCTTCACTGGTATATTTTGAATTGGGACCCATATCCTGCTTCAAACAGTCCCTGTAAATAACTCTGTCCACTGTGTGTTATCAACCTTCAAGTTTAGGGTCTTATCTGTGGACCATTAGTCTTTTGGTGGCAAAGATACTTTATCCATCTTTGCATCTCACACTTGCATATGTGTTTCATGATGTGCTTCCCTGAAAGGTTGAATAAGATGTTTAATGAAATAATGAATCGGGTCATGAGGAATGAATTTGTCAAACCAAATGCAGTGCCTCCCCCAAAGCCCTCTTGTCCTCTCCTCAGGACACATTGTCCCCATCTGGTCACCCTCCTTCATGTGGCTGTGTGTTTCTGCCCCAGTCTCCACAGGGCATCCTTCACGTCCTTGTTTCTCAGACTGTAGATGAGGGGATTCAGCATCGGGATGACCAGGGTGTAGAAGACAGAGACCACCTTGCCCTGCTCCATGGACTGCACAGCTCCCGGCTGGGCATACATGACAAAGACAGTCCCATAAAGGAGGGACACGGCTGTCATGTGGGAGCCACAGGTAGATAAGAGCTTGTGTCTCCCTCCTCCTGAGTGCATCCTCAGGATGGTCACTGTGATGTAGCTGTAGGAGATGACAATCACAAGTATGGTGCCCATGATAATGAGGCCACAAATGCCAAACAAGAGCAGCTCATTGATGGTAGTGTCAGCACAGGCAAGCTTGAGTAGAGGCGGCACATCACAGAAGAAGTGGTCAATGTGGTTGGAGCTACAGAACGGGAGGCTGAATGTGAAGCTGGTCTGCAGAATGGAGTTGAGGCAGCCCCCAGAGTAGCAGCCCAGCATCAGGCGAGCACAGACCGAGGGGCACATGGAGATAGGATAGCGCAGGGGACTGCAGATGGCCATGAAGCGGTCATAGGCCATCACGGCCAAGAGGAATCCCTCAGTGGTGACCAGCATGGAGAAGAAGAAGAACTGGGTGGCACATCCCTCAAAGGTAATGACCTTGGAGGAGGACAGGAAGTTGGCCAAGGCCTTAGGTGCAATGACAGACGAGTAACACAGGTCCACAAGTGAGAGGTTCTTGAGGAAGAAGTACATTGGGGAGTGCAGACGGGCATCCAGGGTGATGACCACCATCATGATGAGGTTCCCCAGGATGGCCACCATGTACAGGACCAGGAACAGAGCAAAGAGCAGGGCCTGGGTCTGCAGACCACCCTCAAATCCATCCAGCACAAACTCCTGCAGAGGCATCACTGAGAGGTTTCCATTTCTGTGGGGTGACATGGCCCTGAGCTGATGATACCCAGAGTAGACAGCAGAGAGCAGGCCGGGGCAGCAAGAGGGAGCAGGTCAAGGTCACAAGGTCATATCTCTTGCAGACCAGAGAGCCTTCACTGCCCACTGACTAAGAGACCACAGCTGCCCATTTCTGATGCACTCAGACTAACCTGAAATGCAAAGATTTCCTCCAATTTTACTAAATCACAAACATTCCCTCTGTGGTAAGTCTGAGCTGCTATTTATTGGGGCAGGGGCTGGGTGCTTCAGTGAGACCTTGCAGTGTGAGCAGCATTGCAGGCCCTTGTCTCTCCTCTCAGAGAAAAGCTTTCCACCCCCAAGGAAATGCCTCCTAATGGTGCCATTTCCACACTTGCTCATGTATTTTATCTTAAATTAACTGTGCCTCAGTAACTAATTCATTAATTTTAAAAATGCGAACTGAGGGCCTCATACCTACCTGCTCTTGAGTTGGTGATGACTCCATCTCCAGGCAGGGAACAGAGCAGGAACCAGCCCCCATGAGGCAAATGTGTGTTTTCTGTCTGCTTCTCCTGCAACCCCTGAGCCCCATCTCAGCTCCACTGTCTGGAGCCTGGACCACGGTGTCACGGTGTCAGCAGAGTGCTGTGTATTCTTGAGGACCTCAGGGAGCCTCCTGCCAATGTCCCAGTGTTGGAAAAAATGGAGAGGGGACACCACCTCCATGGTCTGAGAAGCAGCAGGACAGGGGCTGCGACACTTTCAGGAGATGGGCATGCCTTCCCCGCCCTGGCTCCTGGGAACACCCTGTGAGGTGACTGCTTGGAGCCATGGGAGCCTCCAACAGTCACATTTGCTCAATGTCTGCGTCTCCTGCTGGGTGCTGCTTCCTGTCTCTGTCACAGCCAAGACATCCCTTGTCTGCACTGCACAGGGCTGACCACCACACTCACATGGGACATGGGGACCCGCTGTGTGGTGGCCAGAGGAATGGTTGAGGAACGGTTGAGTGGGGAAGAATGGTGGGCACAGAGCCACAGTGCCTCTCAGGGGTGGATGGTGGGGACGGACGGTTCGTGAGAGGGTGAAGGCTGATTTCAAAGAGATCCCATGCTTCTTAGAGGTCAGATCTGCAACATCATGGAGCTGGCTGCCTTTGGAGGGAGAGAGTTCCCCAGAAGTGCATGTGTGCAGGCAGAGGGTGGTGGTGAGTGGTGCCTGTTGAGGAGCAATGGCCCCCATGTTCCCTCCCAGCCTGAAGTTCTTAGAAGGTGATCCATGAGAGGCAAGACTTTGCAGTAGAAGTGCAAGTGAAAGAGTGGGTTGTCCAGCATTTCTTTCCTGGGCTATTTGACTCCAACCCTCACATGACAGCAGAGGGGACAGTCAGACCAGGGATGCCCAGGATGGCTCCTCTCAAATCAGGTTTTGAGCTGGGTGTTACGGGTGGAGCTGGGGTCTGCCCAACACACCTTTGTCACCCAGCCTGTACATGGACCCCCTCTGTGCATTCCCCAGATGGCCATGCCCTTGTTGTCCGTCTTTGCTCACTCCTGCTCATGCACACAATGCAGCCACTTTGACCAGAGTGACCAGCTCTCTCATCCACCATTCTCAGGCAGGCTGTCTTGTTTCTTTGTCCCCTGGGCTTCCCAGTTTCCTGTTTCTGTTCTGTTTCCCAGGACAATTCATCCACCTCAGAAAACTTGGGTCATCACAACAGTGACCCTTAGGATGCCTGGGGAAGCTTATGAGGAGAGGTTGACGTTTTCATCCTAAAAGCCAAGTTGTGGTTTGATTTTTGAAAAACAAACTCACATTCCTTTGGCTTGTTGAAATGACCCAGTAGGGCTGTGGTGGTGGCTTCAGTAAACCTGCCTCTGAGTTGATCCTGACAAATACTTTCCCAGATGAAGCAGAAGAATCAGTGTTGTCTGTGAGACTCAATTTTAGTGACTGCATCCTGGATCCTTTCATTGTGAATCTAGTAACTCAGGTGTGGTCTGAGGTCCCACAGAAACAGCAGGACTGTGAGCTATTCTGAAATTCAGAGTCTCAGGCACTAATTAAAACCTATATTTATACAACATTCCCTGAATATTTCTACTCTCATTAAGCTCAGACACGTTGCCCTAACTGACCCTGCCCAGGGCAATTGAGAGTGGGGGACCAAGTTGTCCAGGATCCAGGCTCCCAGGACTCACCTGTCAGTGATGCTGACCACACCCTGCTGAGTGATGACCACACTGCTCCTGTGATGTCAGGAGGGGCATGGCTCACCCAGGACCCTGTGCTCCCGGGGAGGACAGGACTCCTCACCAGGTCTGTGCTGATGATAATGACGTGGCACTGAGAACCCCCTCCATCATCCACCTCTGGCTTGCTGTGCAGGGAAGTGAGAGGGAGGAGGGGACACGGGGGGAAGCAGGCTCTGGCTGCAGGAACTCCTGGGTCTTGATAGAAGCAGAGCAGGGGATGGACTCAGTAACCTGACTCTCCACATTATCTGTCATCTGGGCAACATGTCAGGTTCCTGTACTTTGGGGCCACTCTGTTGGGAAAATGCTCTCTATTTGCAGGTCTGGGACTTGAGGCCTCAAATGGCAAATTAGGTGAGACCTGGGCTTCTGAGTGCACTGGGACTCACAACCCCTGGGTCCCAGGAGCTGCAATCCTGTGGCCAATCGTCCTTTGATACATCTCAGTCCAGTACAGGGGAGGCAGGAAGACTGAAGTCCATTAGGGAGCCCTGAGTGTGGGTGGGGCAAACAGTAGAGAAATGCAGACAACTTATACGGAGTCTATGGATGTCCTTGGAAAGATGTCCCTGGGCAGCAGGTGGGATCTCCTGGCCCACAGCCCTTTCTCCTCCTCTGCTCCATCCTCATCTGTGGTTGTGAGGAAAAGTGACAGGTGGGGAGTCTGTACCCAGGGCAACAGCACAGCCCTTTCTATGACACTTCTTACCCTTATGACCCTTTTTCATGCTAAAATTGTCCTGTTTTGGCTATTTGCATTCTCTTCAAGGCAGCCCTACACTCAGTGTGTTCAGTAACTTCAGATGTGTCCAAATCTTTGCAACCCCATAGACTGTAGCCCACCAGGATCCTCTGTCCATGGGATTCTCCAGGCAAGAATACTGGAGTGGGTTGCCATTTTGTTCTCTGGGGGATCTTCCTGACCCAGGGATCAAACTCACGTTTCTTCTGTCTCCTACATTGGCAAGAGAATTTTTTACCACTAGCATCACCTGGGAAACACTAAATATATCCACTAAAAAAATGGTAATCCTGGCTGGAAAAGGAAAACAAATATACAAATGTGATAAATGTTCAATATTAAAACAGAAAATATGCTGGATAAAGTTGTATTGTAAACATTCTTTTAAAAAAACATAAGACTGGGTGGCTCAATAATTATTTGAAAAAGCAGATTTCAGGACTAAATGTTCATATGGTGACATTTTATAATGAGAATGTTTTATCCTGGATAATGTGAGCTTTCAACTGGATAATGTGAAATTTTAAATTTGTGTACAATTAATGGAGATTTAAAATATAAAAACTGATAGAATTAAAGTGAAATGCATACATTCAAATTATAGTTGATGTGTTAACATACCTCTCAATAACAATGAAACAAGGGAAAATTGTAGTCATTTGTTAGACTGAGTCAAAATACTAATTTAATGGACCCACTTGGCATAGATGAGCGCTATACTCAGCAATCGCAGAACATAAATTCCCTTGAAGCACACTGAACATCACTGTAGAAAGGTGAATAGTGTCTCCCTCAAAAATGTCGACCCAGACGTTCAGAAGGTGATCTTATTTTAATATAGGGTCTTTCCAAATGAATGAGTTAGGATGAGGTCATGCTGGATTAGGCGGACCCTAAATCCAATGACCGGTGTCCTTATAAGAAAAGAGACTGATACAGAGACATAAGACACGTGGATGAAAGGCATGTAAAGACTGGGCAGAGGTTGGAATGATGCAGGAACAGGGTAATGAACGCCAAGGATGCCAGGAGCCTCCAGGAAGAGGCAAGGAAGAATGCTTGTCTAGAGCTTTCAAGGGCAGCAGGCCCTGCTGACAAATTGATTTTGGACATCTTTCTCCAGACCTCAAGAGAGTAAATTCCTGTTGCTATAAGTCACCAGTTTTGGGTTAACTAGTTACAGTGGCCCTGGTGACTGACACAGGAGGGCAGGGAGGGAGTTTTCTTTTACCTGGCATGACCAGCAATAACCTCTACTCTCCTATCTCAGGGGTGGGCCATCTCTCCAGCTCTATGTAAAATGCACTCTTCAGAGATCTTGATCACCTACCTTTCTTAATTCTTCCTTATTCTAGTTCACTTATTTCTATTGTTTAAACGTGATAACATACTCTAATTACTTCTGAAATATTCTTTAGAGAAATGTTTATATTGCTTCACTTTTGAATTTTTCAATAATGTATATTATGTAATGGACATTTCCCCCCTCTAAGTGTATATCTACAAAAGAAATGGATTCCTAAGTAGAAAGATGCATTTTTCTCAATCTCATTAAGTTTCATATTAATCTTACATTATGAAGGTTCCCTTCCTTACATCTTTCTTCGTTTTTGTCAACCAATTACTCAGTACTCAGGCTAGAGGCCTTCCCTTTTAATGAAGTTCTGTGGAATTGAAGCAGTCTATAAGGTGCCCTAGTGACACAGTATTGACTAAGCATCAGCAGAAAGGTTACCCATGCCGATCCATCTCTTCTGTTCTAGTTTCTTCACCTAGTCTCTGTGTGTCTGGACTGTCTACATTCATGACTTCCATGAGGACAGGAGGATGAATTGTTCTTGCTGTAAATCATTCTGGCTGTTCAGAGTTCTTGGTGAGCAACTGCAGTATATAAAATTCCTCCTTTCTCTACTCATCTGGCCAATTTTCTTACAAAACTTTTGTAGCAATGTAACACATCCAGCAGTGTAGGAGTCTCTGTTTCTCCCATCCTTGGTCATATTGATGGGTATATCAAATCTATGCCATTTATGGAAAACCACTTCAGTATTCTTGCCTTGGGAACCCCATGAACAGTATGAAAAGCTAAAAGATAGGACACTGAAAGATGAACTCCCTGGGTCGGTAGGTGCCCAAAATGCTACTGGAGAAGGGTGGAGAAATAAATCCAGAAAGAATGAAGAGATGGAGCCAAAGCAAAAACAACACCCGGTTGTGGATGTGACTGGTGATGGAAGTAAAGTCCTATGCTGTAAAGAGCAATGTTGCATAGGAACCTGGAATGTTATATCCATGAACCAAGGCAAATTGGAAATGGTCACACAGGAGATGGCAAGAGTGAACGTCAACATTTTAGGAATCAGTTAACTAAAATGGACTGGAATGGTTAATTTAACTCAAATGACCATTATATCTACTACTGTGGGCAAGAATCCCTTAGAAGAAATGGAGTAGCCATTATAGTAGTAGTCAACAAAAGAGTAGTCAACAAAAGAGTCTGAAATGCAGTACTTGGATGCAATCTCAAAAATGACAGAATGATCTCTGTTCATTTCCAAGGCAAACCATTCAATATCACGGTAATCCAAGTCGATGCCCCAACCAGTAATGCTGAAGAAGCTGAAGTTCAATGGTTATATGAAGACCTACAAGACCTTCTAGAACTAACACCCCCAAAAGATGTCCTTTTCGTTATAGGGAACTGGAATGCAAAAGTAGGAAGTCAAGAAACACCTGGAGTAACAAACAAATTTGGCCATTGTGTACGGAATGAAGCAGGCAAAGGCTAATAGAGTTTTGCCAAGAGAATGCTGAGGAAGGTGTTCTTATCTCTCCTTGCTCTTCTTTGGAACCCTGGATTCAAAAGAGCATATCTTTCCTTTTCTCCTTTTCCTTTCACTTCTGTTCTTGTCAAAGCTACTTGTAAGGCCTCTTCAGACAATCATTTTTGCTTTTTGCATTTCTTTTTCTTGGGGATGGTCTTGATCCTTGCCTCCTGTACAATGTCACAAACCTCTGTCCATAGTTCTTCAGGCACTCTGTCTATCAGATCTAATCCCTTGAATCTATGTCTCACTTCCACTGTATAATCGTAAGAGATTTGATTTAGGTCATACCTGAATGTCCAAGATGGGCACAATAAAGCACAGAAATGGTATGGACCTAACAGAAGCAGACGATATTAATAAGAGGTGGCAAGAATACACAGAACTATACAAAAAAGATCTCACAACCCAGATAATCATGATGGTGTGATCACTCACCTAGAGCCAGGCATCCTGGAATGCAAAGTCAAGTGGGCCTTAGGAGGCATCACTACAAACAAAGCTAGTGGAGGTGATGGAATTCCAGTTGAGCTATTTCAAATCCTAAAAGATTATGCTGTGAAAGTGCTGCAGTCAATATGCCAGCAAATTTTGAAAACTCAACAGTGCCAACAGGACTGGCAAAGATCAGTTTTCATTCCAATCCCAAAGAAAGGCAATGCCAGATCATGGCATCTGGTCCCATCACTTCATAGCAAATAGGTGGGGAAACAATGGAAACATTGACATACTTTATTTTTGAGGGCTCCAAAATCACTGCAGATGGTGACTGCAGCCATGAAATTCAAAGACACTTACTCCTTGTAAGAAAAGCTGTGACCAACCTAGACAACATACTAAAAAGTAGAGACATTACTTTTCCAGCAAAGGTCCATCTAGTCAAAGCTATGGCTTTTCCAGTAGTCATGTATGGATGTGAGAGTTGGACTATAAAGAAAGCTGAGCACCAAGGAATTTATGCTTTTGAACTGTGGTATTGGAGAGTCCCTTGAACTGCAAGGGGATCCAACCAGTCCATCCTAAAGGAAATCAGTCCTGAATATTCATTGGAAGGACTGATGCTGAAGCTGAAACTCCAATACTTTGGCCACCTGATGGGAAGAAATGACTCATTTGAAAAGACCCTGATGCTGGGAAAGATTGAGGACGTGAGGAGAAGGGGATGACAGAGGATGAGATGGTTGGATGTCATCACTGACTCAACAGACATAAGTTTGAGTAAACTCTGGGAGTTGGTGTTGGAAAGGGGGGGCCTGGCATGCTGCAGTCCTTAGGGTCATAAAGAGCTGGACACGACTGAGTGACTGAATGAACTGATAATCACCAAAAGATATGTACTGAGAACTTACCTATGACAGCAGCTTACAAAGCATTTTATGGGATCTACAAACAAAATAAATCACTTCTAACATTGTGCAGTGATTTCCACTGATATCTGAAATGTAGGTAATGTAAAGAAAAAGACAATATGTAGGATTAAAAAAAAATCTTTTTCTTCAGATTATTGGAGAATTTCTATTCCATCAATATCTGACCAGCTTTCTTGATTTATTCCAAAGTCTTAATTAATGCTTTTCTAAGAACAATAAGTTGTTGTTGTCCAGTCATTAAGTCATGTCCGACTCTTTGCGACCCGATGGCCTATTGCCTGGCAGGCTCCTCAGTCCATGGGGTTTTCCAGGCAAAAGTAATGGAGTGGACTGCCATTTCCTTCTCCAGGGGACCTTGCTAGACCAGGTATTGAACCCGCATCTCCTGCATCAGCAGGCAGATTCTTTACCACTGAGCCACCAGGGAAGCCTAAGAACAATGGATACTTCACTGTTTGTACATTTAAATTTTACATGTTGATGATAATTACACTCTTGTGTAAGAAGAAAAGAATATTGCACTTGCTTTTTTCCATTCCAAATCTGGTTTAAGATTAGGAGTCCAGTGCTTTGGAAAACACATGGAATGGGAGAACAAGTGAGAGACAGGGAGTGAAACAAGCAGGAAGAGAGAAGAGGGAAGAGGAGGAGCAGGAAGAGGGTGGGAAAAAGAGGCTGGGGGTGGAACGACACTATCACTTGAAAGTTAAGAAACCATGTCATTTGTGGAGCAGAAAATGTGGGGATTTATTTTAAAAACTGCATTCTCAGATAAATATAGTCAAGTAGGACAGACATAGAATTAATTTTGGAGATCAGTGGGCAAAAGAGTTTGACAGAGACCGTGTCATACATGTTAAATTGAGTAATCGTGAGCTGCAGAACAATAACTTAGCTGTCAGCCCCTTCAGGCAGTTCTCCTGGGAGGGGAGAGCAGGGAGATGGAGATCCGTGATCCGACAGACAGGCCACATTCCTACTGACCCTACAGAGTATACAGACCATCTCCATGTCCAGGGGCCTTGGGAGTGACTGAGAGGGGATGATTCTACTAAAAGGAGACATGTTAAGGAGGCCGCTGGGCTCTGAGTCCAGGCTGTGTGTTGGGTCCATGGAGCACAAGCATGGAGCGCTGAATGGGCAGGTCAAAATTAAGGGTCCCAGGAAGTCTGGGACAGAGAGCAGGGAGTGGTGCTCACCAGCAAGAAAGTGTACCTTCCCTCTCCACCGCCTGCTCTCTGTTTCAGCCACTGTGAGCTTCATCCTTTTTCAGAGGTGTCTGTGCTGACAAGGTCCCATTTCTTATGGTCGCAAGTAGTCAGGACAGTGTCACCTGTCAGGTTGGATGGTGAACTTTGGGTGTCAGGCATCCATGTTGGCTCCCTGGGGCTCCCAGCTGCTGTCTAAGGGGAGAAACTCAGGACAGGGAGCACTAGGAGCGTCTGAAGCAGGAGTTGGGTGGTGATATCAGTGAACAGAAGGGGAAGGAGGAGGAACAGCCCCGCTGCAGGACTGAGGGGAAGCACGGTCTTCCTAACCCCCTAATTGGCTATGGTGACCCAGGCTATCACCAAGGAAGGGGCCAGGATGAGTGTCATGATGCCCGCCCCTTCTATGTGCTCCAGGGGAGATTGCTAAGCACACATTTACATTAGATTCATAGATGAAGTGGAGAGAGAGGCCTGAGACTGTTAGTTTCATACCTCCCCTGGAGGATGTTGAACCTGGAATACACGTTTTGTTTCAATACTCTGCTCATTACTCTGCCTGCTATATTATCCAGACTTTGAGATTAGAATCTTGCCCCATCATGGGCCATTATTTTTCCAGTGGCATTATCTATCTCTGCATCTCAGACTTACATGTGTGGTCCAACATGTGCTTCCACAAAGGACTGAGTGAAATGGGAGAAAAAATGAATTGCATGAAAGAATATATTCCTCAAACAAAACCCAGTGCCTCCCATAAAACCCTCTTGTTATGTTCTCAGGACACTCTCTCTCTGTCCACCCTCCTTCACGTGGCTGTGTGTTTCTGCCCCAGTCTCCACAGGGCTTCCTGCACATCCTTGTTTCTCAGACTGTAGATGAGGGGGTTCAGCATTGGGATGACCAGGGTGTAGAAGACAGAGACCACCTTGCCCTGCTCCATGGGCTGCACAGCTCCCGGCTGGGCATACATGACAAAGACAGTCCCATAAAAGAGAGACACGGCTGTCATGTGGGAGCCACAGGTGGAGAAGAGCTTGTGTCTCCCTCCTCCTGAGTGCATCCTCAAGATGGTCACTGTGATGTAGCCATAGGAGACGAGGACCACGAGTGTGGTGCCCACGATGATGAGGCCACAGATTCCAAACAAGAGCAGTTCATTGATGGTAGTGTCAGCACAGGCAATCTGGATCAAAGGAGGCACATCACAGAAGAAGTGGTCGATGTGGTTGGAGTTGCAGAATGGGAGAGTGAATGTGAAGCTGGTCTGCAGGATGGAGTTGAGGCAGCCCCCACAGTAGGAGCTCAGCACCAGGCAGGCACAGACCGAGGGACGCATAGTGATGGGGTAGAGCAGGGGGCTGCAGATGGCCATGAAGCGGTCATAGGCCATCACGGCCAAGAGGAATGCCTCACTGGTAGCCAGTAAGGAGAAGAAGAACAGCTGTGTGGCACATCCTGCAAAGGTGATGACCTTGGAGGAGGACAGGAAGTTGGCCAGGGCCTTGGGGGCGATGACAGATGAGTAACACAGGTCCACAAAGGAGAGGTTTTTCAGGAAGAAGTACATCGGGGAGTGCAGACGGGCATCCAGGGTGATGACCACGATCATGGTGAGGTTCCCCAGGATGGCCACCATGTACAGGACAAGAAACAGAGCAAAGAGCAGGGCCTGGGTCTGCGAACCTCCCTCAAAGTCCTCCAGCACAAACTCCTGCAGAGGCCTCACTGAGAGGTTTCCATTTTTGGCAATTGACATGGTCCTGAGCTGGGGGACACAGGGCAGAGAGCAGAGAGCTGGTGGGAGGCAGGGAGAGGGAGCAGGTCAAGGCCACAGGGTCATACTCTCTTGGAGAATAGGAGCCCTTCAGTGCCTTACTGCCCACTGACCAAGGGACCACCAGCTGCCCAGTTCTGCTTTCAGATGAGCTCAGACTGGCCTGAAATGGCAGACATTCCTCTGATTCATATCTTCGTATACTTGCTTGGAGCACTCCCTCCGTGAGAAACTGAGTGTTGCTGAGGATCTGAGGGGGCGTCACAGGTGTCTATCTGAGCTGAGAGCCTTCGGTGTAAAACAGCAATATAGCCATGTTTCACTCCTTTCAAGGAAATATTGCTTCACCTCAAGGATGCTCCTAAGCTGTTGCATTTACACATCTCACTTAAGTATGTAATCCTGTGTTTTCTGCACCTTATTTTACTGATTGACTAATTTCAGAAGTATTATTAAGCACTTTCTGTTTCAGGACTGACCTAGTAATTGTTCCACCGCTACACTAAGCTGGCAGCAGAGCAGGGACCAGTCCTCACCAGGCTAATTCAAGTGCTTTTTGTCTCTCTCCCCTGTGGATGCTTAGCCCCAACTCAGCATTTTTTTTTTTTTTTTTTTTTTTGAGCCAGGGCCAGTTCTATGCATCATTGAGGACCTCAGGGTGCTTCTGGCCAATGTCCAGATGTTGGACAATTCATAGAAAGGGGACAGCCCAACTCTATGGTCTGAGAAGCAGTGGGACAAGGACTGTGACACATTCAGGACCTGAGCATGTCCTCTCCTGTCCTTACTTCCATGCCCCTGGTTCTTTGGCACATCCTTGTGGGTGATTGCGTGGAGTCGTGGGAGCCTCCAACACTGTCACATCTGCTCAGTGTCTGGGTCCTCCTGTCCCTGTCACAGCCCAGACCTCCATTGTCTGTCTTGAGCAAGGCTGACCACCACACTCACGTGGGACATGGGGACCTGCTGTGTGGTGGCCAGAGGAATAGTCCGAGGAGATTGAGTCTAAGGAGGTAGGAGTGGGGAAGGAAGGTGGGCACAGAGCAACTGTGCCTCCCAGGGAGGGGAAGAGGATCAGTGAGAGGGCAGAGTCTGGTTTCAGAGAGATTCCATGTTTTCTAGGGATAAGAGCTGTAGCATCATGGATCTGGCTTTCTTTGCAGGGAGTGAGCTCCATGTGGGGGGGGTGTGCAGGCTGGGGCTGGATGGTCAGTGAAGGGGGAAGAAGGGATGATCCTCACGTTCCCTCTCATCCTGAAGTTCTCTTGGAAGGTGGTCTGTGAGAGCCATGGCATTCTAACAATACAGGGTGTGGTGAAAGAGTGGGTGGTCCAGTGTTCCTCTCCTGGGCTACTTGAGCCACTCTCACAGCAGAGGGGATGCTGGTAGACCCCCTCAAATTCAGGGTTGGACCTGGTGCTCAGGGTGGAGTTGAGGGTCTGCCCCGTACACCTTAGCTGTGCGCCTGGCCAGACCCTGTGCCCACACTCACACCTGAGGAGCGATGCCCTTGCCCTCTGCTTTGCCCACCCACGTGTTCACCCACATAATGATGTCAAATGCGACCAGAGGGGCCATCTCCTACCCACTACCCCAGATTGGGTGACCCTGCTTCTGTGTCCCCTGGGGTTTCCAGCTTCATATTTGAAACTATGTCCCAGAACAATTTGTCCACCTCACGGGCCCTTGGGTCATCACAACAGTGACACTAGGATGCCTGGGGGAGTACATGAGAAGCAGTTGGCATTTTCATTTGGGAAGCCAAGTTCCTGGTTTGGTTTTTGAAAAAACAAACTCACATTCCTTTGGCTTTTGAGTTGACCCAAGTGGGGCTGTGGTGATAGGTTCAGTAAACCTGCCTTTGAGTTGAGCCTGAAAAGTACTTTCCCAGGTGAAGCAGAAGAATCCATGCTGTCTATGAGTGTCTATTTGTAGTGACTGTGTCCTGAGCCCTTTCCTTGTGAACTCTCGTTACTCGTGTGGTCTAAGCTCCTACAGCATCAGCTTGAGAAGCCAAGAGCTTGTCAGAAATGCAGAATCTTGGGCACCAAAGTAAAACCCACATTTACTGTAGAACCCCTGATTATTTCTACTCTCATTAAGCTCAGACCCACTGTCCTAACTAACCCTGCCCAGGGCAGTGGGAAGTGGGGACCTTGTTGTCCAGGATCCAGGTTCCCAGGACTCACCTGTCAGTGAGGCTGACCATGCCCTGCTGAGTGATGACTGCACTGCCTCTGTGATGTCAGGAGGCGCATGGCTCACCCAGGACCCTGTGCTCCCTGGGAGGACAGGACTCCTGACCCAGGTCTGTGCTGATGATAATGATGTGGTGTTGAGGGCCCCCTCCCTCGTCCACCTCTGGCCTCCTGTGCAGGGAAGTGAGAGTGAGGAGGGGGACAGAGGAGGGCAGCAGGCTCTGGCTGCAGGAACTCCTGGGTCTTGATAGAAGCAGATCAGGGCATGAACTCAGTTCACCTGCCCCTCCACACTGTCCATCAGCTGGGAAGCACATTAAGCTGCCTGCACCTTGGGGACACTCTGCTGGGAAGATCTCTCCAAGGGCACAGCAGGTCTTTGGGCCTTGAATGGCCAATTAGCTGCAGTTGTTTGTGTTCTGGCCTCTAAAGTGCCTGGGACTTCCACTTCTACTGTGTCCCCTGTGGCAACCATTTTCTGACCCC
The DNA here is from genome assembly GCF_029378745.1 of Bos indicus. NCBI lineage: Eukaryota > Metazoa > Chordata > Mammalia > Artiodactyla > Bovidae > Bos > Bos indicus. The sequence continues at coordinate 119,256,485 of NC_091762.1, read as the reverse complement.
TCTCACCTGCAGGGCTGGGAACCGAACCCAGAAATTCCTCTGAACCCCAGAGCAATGAATAGGAGGTAAGCGCTGAGTCTAACAGCAGAGCCCATGGCCTTCCCTCAGGGGCAAGAGGTGTGAATCCCTGGGCCCAGAGCCCCTCCTCATAACCAAGCCCTCCTTCTATATTCCCACTATGTTGGTTGAGAAAAAGTGACCTGGTGTGAAAGAGTCCTGCCTTGAGGAACTGGGTTCCTCCCTTCTATCATGGTTCTCCTCGCTCAAGCCCCATGACCTTGTGCAAATAGCTCTGTCCTTATCACACATATCAGTTAATTTAAGAGCATCCTTTTTTACATTTTTTATTTCTAACATACATATTTAAAATTATCTATTTTTAAAAAATTCAAAATGAACATCTGTTTGCAGAAATCCAAGCAATGAAGACGTGGCAAAGGAAAAACAGAAACTTTAACCCATGTAAAAACCTCAGTCCTATTTAGAACCAGGTGGATTCCCTACAGACATGTGTGCATGCTGGTGGGTTTTATTTTATTGGTTTTAACTTTTCTAAAATATGGATCATGACATTCATTAATTCTACAAGATGATCTTTTCACTAATTCTATGAATATCTAAGTCAGTTTTTTGCCTTTAATGGATATATTAACTAAATTTATTTATCCATCGTATTAGTGGACCATGAGACTATTTTTTCTGTTATAAACAATATGGGGAAGAATGCTCACTCTGTCCTCCTGGTCACATTGCTGGGGACTGGCAGCTGATATTTATGCCTATTCCCTACTGCCCTCTCAGACCTGGTACAATTTCCGCCTCTGGCATCAGCACATGAAAAATTCACATGGGTCTCCCCTCAGTACTTAACATCTTTCATCTTCTGAATATTTGTGTATCTCACATGGTGTGACGACTAGTTGCATCAATTTGACTGGGCCAGGGGATGTCCAGATATTTGGTCAAACATGATTCTAGGTATTTGGGTGAGGGTGTTTTTGGATGGATTTTAAATTGGTACACAGGGCAAAGCAGATTGCACTCCCTAATGTAGGTGGGCCTCGTCCAATCAGTTGAAAGCTGGAATAGAAGACCTTGACCCACCTCTAAATAAGAAGGAATTCCATCTGCCTGACTACCTTTTAAGCTGGGACATCAGGGTTTTCCTGTTCTGGTACTCAAAACTGAAAACAGCAGCTTTTCCTGAATCTTGAGCCTGCCAACCACAGATCTGGGGGCCTGCCGGCATCCATAATAGTGTGGGGGTGATTTCTTATAGTTACTCTCTGTCTATATATGTCTGCATTGCTGTTTAGTTGCTAGGTCATATCTGACTCTTTGCTTCCCCGTGGACTGTAGCCTGCCAGGCTCTTCTGTCCATGGGACTTCCCAGGCAAGACTCCTGCAGCGGGTTGCCATTTCTTTCTCCAGAGTATCATCCCGACCCAGGGATTGAACCCATGTCTCCTTTATTGGCAGGTGGGTTCTTTACCACTGAGCCACCAGGGAAGCCCTAAACATGCCTGTACATGTCCTACAGGCTCTGGGTCTCTGGGAAACCCCGACTGATCCGCTAGCACTAGTGTCTACTTCTAACGAGCACCACTGTTAGTGTGGACAGACATCTTTCCATACAGTCGTTGGCTGTTTGTGTTTCTAATTCTGTTATTTGCTCCTTTACAAGCACATTACTGTAATGCAATCCTACCTGGGGGCTATGATCCAAATTAGACAAGCAGGGGAGGCTGAGCCTGGACTTGCCCACTACTTTGTGGACCGCAGCCCCAGGAACACTGGCCTGATAGCCCGTATCACTGGGCTCAGTGACTCACATACTTGCTGTTCCAGTGTGAGGCAGAGCTCGTCCCATTTATTTCAGTCTTTGGCCTTAAAAATCCTACCCAGCCTCATCCTAGACTAAAGCCTGGTCCAATTCCCTACTGGGAGGAAAACTTCGCACACAACAGTCAATCTTTGCTCTCTCAGTCTCTACTTTCTATTTTACAACATATTTTTCATTTTTTTCATGGATTCTGAGCTCTTTCCATATTCAGTTCAGTTCAGTTCAGTCACTTGTTCGTGTCTGACTCGTTGCAACCCCATAGACTGCAGCACGCCAGGCTTCCCTGTCCATCACCAACTCCCAGAGTTTACTCAAACTCATGTCCCTTGAGTTGGTGATGCCATCCAACCATCTTACATACCTTGTATATCTTACATTTGTTCAATGTGCTGCTGGCTTTTGAGTGGTCTGCTTGGCTCTCATATGACTTTCTCCAGGGATACTCCCATCCTCTCCTCACCCTCCTCCTGAGGAAATTGGGGTTTCCTAAGGATTGACTACCTTCTTGACTACACATCAAGCTAACAAGTACACCCTCAATGAAGACTCCTTCTTCATGTTCATCTCATAACCTTGGAGTCTTTACTTTTTCAACAATCACATGGTTAATACATCCAGAATCCACACTGGTGTGTTCTGTGAAGCTGATGCTAATTTTTTCCCAAGCAGAAAAAGTTTACTGAATATTTTGACCTTTCCATAGTTACTGAAACCATTTTGATTTTAAAGTTATTTCTTCAAAAAATATAAAACTGTCTCTGCTTTCCAAATTTCACTGACAACCAATGTTACAAAACTTATGATTTTTTAAATTTGATAGGTGAAAAATCATATATTATTATTTTGATTTGCATTTTAAAGTTTTGAGTGAAGTTAAAGAAAAGGCAAGAGAGTTCCAGAAAAACATCTATTTCTGCTTTATTGACTATGCCAAAGCCTTTGACTGTGTGGACCACAATAAACTGTGGAAAATTCTGAAAGAGACGGGAATACCAGACCACCTGACCTGCCTTTTGAGAAACCTATATGCAGGTCAGGAAGCAACAGTTAGAACTGGATATGGAACAACAGACTGGTTCCAAATAGGAAAAGGAGGACGTCAAGGCTGTATATTGTCACCCTGCTTATTTAACTTATATGCAGAGTACCTCATGAGAAATGATGGACTGGAAGAAGCACAAGCTGGAATCAAGATTGCTGGGAGAAATATCAATAACCTCAGATATGCATATGACACCACCCTTATGGCATAAAGTGAAGAGGAACTAAAAAGCCTCTTGATGAAAGTGAAAGACGAGAGTGAAAAAGTTGGCTTAAAGCTCAACATTCATAAAACTAAGATCATGGCATCTGGTCCCATCACTTCATGGGAAATAAATGGGGAAACAGTGGAAACAGTGTCAGACTTTATTTTGTTGGGCTCCAAAATCACTGCAGATGGTGACTGCAGCCATGAAATTAAAAGATGTTTACTCCTTGGAAGAAAAGTTATGATCAACCTAGATAGCATATTAAAAAGCAGAGACATTACTTTGCCAACAAAGGTCTGTCTAGCCAAGGCTATGGTTTTTCCAGTGGTCAAGTATGGATGTGAGAGTTGGACTGTGAAGAAGGCTGAGCGCCAAAGAATTGATGCTTTTGAACTGTGGTGTTGGAGAAGACTCTTGAGAGTGCCTTGGACTGCAAGGAGATCCAACCAGTTCATTCTGAAGGAGATCAGCCATGGGATTTCTTTGGAAGGAATGGTGCTAAAGCTGAAACTGCAGTACTTTGGCCACCTCATGCGAAGAGTTGAATCATTGGAAAAGGCTCTGATGCTGGGAGGGATTGGGGGCAGAAGGAGAAGGGGATGACAGAGGATGAGATGGCTGGATGGCATCACTGACTCGATGGACATGAGTTTGAGTGAACTCCGGGAGTTGGTGATGGACAGGGAGGCCTGGCGTGCTGCGATTCATGGGGTCCTAGGGAGTCAGACAAGACTGAGCGACTGAACTGAACTGAACTGAACTGTGGTGTTGGAGAAGACTCTTGAGAGTCCCTTGGACTGCAAGTAGATCAAACCAGTCAATTCTAAAGGAAATCAGTCCTGAATATGCATTGGAAGGACTGATTTTCAAATGAAATGGAAGCTCAGATTTCACATGTGCTCTCCCATTATTTTTGTTATTGGGAACCAACATGTAATGGAAAACATGTACAATATCATATAAGAAACGAATCTCCAGTCCAGGTTCAATGCAGGATACAAGAAGCTTGGGGCTGGTGCACTGGGATGACCCAGAGGGATGGTATGCGGAGGGAGGTGGGAGGGGTGTTCAGGATGGGGAACACATGTACACCTGTGGCAGATGCATGTTGATGTATGGCAAAACCAATACAATATTGTAAAGTAAATATTAATAATAATAAATAAATAAATAAAAATAGTAAAAAAAAGAAAATCTGCAACTCACCTATACCCAAGAGAAAAATACCATGTTCATACAGGTCATCTTGCTAAGCATGTTTAGAGCTACAAAAAACACAAAATTAGAATATCAGCTTTCATAACACTGGAGTTGAAACTGTTTATAAAGCAAGTGGACTTTACACAACCAAACAAGATATTTCTGGCACAGGAGACAGTCTTAAGACTTTCTTGATAAATATAGAGAAAAAAAGAAAAAGAAAAAATGTATTAAAGAGAAGTTAATAAGTATAAAGGACAGATATGTAAAATTCAATATAAAATTAACTAACGTTGACAGAGAAAAACCAACAATGGAAGAGAAAATATTTTCAAAAACAGAATAGAAGAGAGTCTTAGAGCACAGAAGAAGGAATCCCATTGGCAATGTGTTTTTTGGAAGGGAGGGTGTTGCAGAGCAATGAACTCCAAGACACATCCTGACTAAGCATCGTGATGTGGATGAGGAGGGAGAGGAGGATATTTTAAATACACAAGAAGATATACAGATGGCTAACAAACACATGAAAAGATGCTCAACATCACTCATTATCAGAGAAATGCAAATCAAAACCACTATGAGGTACCATTTCACGCCAGTCAGAATGGCTGCAATCCATAAGTCTACAAGCAATAAATGCTGGAGAGGGTGTGGAGAAAAGGGAACTCTCTTACACTGTTGGTGGGAATGCAAACTAGTACAGCCACTATGGAGAACAGTGTGGAGATTCCTTAAAAAACTGGAAATAGAACTGCCTTATGATCCAGCAAACCCACTGCTGGGCATACACACTAAGGAAACCAGAATTGAAAGAGACACATGTACCCCAATATTCATCGCAGCACTGTTTATAATAGCCAGGACATGGAAGCAACCTAGATGCCCATCAGCAGATGAATGGATAAGAAAGCTGTGGTACATATACACAATGGAGTATTACTCAGCCATTAAAAAGAATACATTTGAATCAGTTCTAATGAGATGGATGAAACTGGAATCTATTATACAGAGTGAAGTAAGCCAGAAAGAAAAACACCAATACAGTATACTAACGCATATATATGGAATTTAGAAAGATGGTAACAATAACCCTGTGTATGAGACAGCAAAAGAGACACTGATGTATAGATCAGTCTTATGGACTCTGTGGGAGAGGGAGAGGGTGGGGAGATATGGGAGAATAGCATTGAAACATGTATAATATCATGTATGAAACGAGTCGCCAGACCAGGTTCGATGCACGGTACTGGATGCTTGGGGCTGGTGCACTGGGACGACCCAGAGGGAGGGGAGGGGAGGGAGGAGGGAGGAGGGTTCAGGATGGGGAATGCAGGTGTACCGGTGGCAGATTCATTTCGATATTTGGCAAAACTAATACAATATTGTAAAGTTTAAAAATAAAATTAAAAAAAAAAAAAAAAAAAAGACGAGCACATGGTGTAATGAGCCCCGATTACTCATTGCCCAGCTTTAATAGCCATCAACTCTTCGCCAGGCTTGTCCAGCCCCTACCCTACTCCCATAGCCCCTGTATTATTTTGAAGTAAGTATTAAACAAATAGGGTTTCAGTTATAAGTATTTCAGCATGCATCTCTAAAAGAAAAGAATATCCACAATAAATAAATTCTTTAATATCATCAAATATCACCTGTTGCTTGAATATCTATCTCATAAATGTAATAAATGCTTTTAAATGGCATTTATTTTAATTGGTATCAAAACAGGTGCTCTCTGTGATTGTCTCAGTGTCTCTAAGTCCCACCTAAGAGGGCGGGCTTCCTCTCTGTGTCTCTCCTCTCTGTGTCTCTCCTCTCTCTGTGTCTCTATCTCAGTTCCTCCCCGTCCTCCTCCCCAACTTCTCCAGTCCCTCCCCCCTTTTCCTCCTCCCCACTCCCCTTCTCCTCCACTCCCTTCCCCCTTGCCCTCTTCATCCTCCTCCTCCTCCTCTTTCTTCTTCTATGACTTCATCTAGACTAACTGTGGCACAGCCTGCCTTTCAGGTTCCTATTTCTACAAAATTGCTCCCATCAGTAAACCATTCAGCCTCAAGAGATTCATGTATCAGCCATGAATGGAAAGGTCTTGTCATGTAGAGTTGAGGTAGAGAATGTAGCCTGTTTCTATGACTCCTACCTATCCTACTTATATGACTCTGGTGTGTTGTGCTAGTCACCAGTCTTGTCCAACTCTTTGTAATCCCATGAATTGTCTCCTCTGTCCATGGAATTCTCCAGGCAAGAATACTGGAGTGGGTTGCCATTCCCTTCTCCAGGGGATCTTCCTGAGCCAGGGGTCCTACCCAGGTCTCCTGCATTACAGGCAGACTCTTTACCATCTGAGCCATCAGGAAAGTCATGACTCTACTGACTATATTACCCTAGCTTCGAGATTAGGGCCTTCATCATCATGAACCATTAATTATCTGATGGCAAAGATTTTGCCACTCACCCTTGAAATGGGCGACCCATGATTTGTTTCCAGGAAGGGTTGAATGAAATGCTGGATGAAAGAATGAATTAGATGAATAAAGAGTGAATTCCTCAAACCAAACCCAGTGCCTCCCCTAAAGTCTTCTTGTCCAGTCCTCAGGACACTGGGTCTCTCTGGTCACCCTCCTTCACTTGGCTGTGTGTTTCTGGCCCAGTCTCCACAGGGCATCCTTCACATCTTTGTTTCTCAGACTGTAGACGAGAGGGTTGAGCATCGGGATGACCAGGGTATAGAAGACAGAGACCACCTTGCCCTGCTCCATGGACTCCACAGCTCCTGGCTGGGCATACATGACAAAAAGGGTCCCATAAAAGAGGGACACGGCTGTCATGTGGGAGCCGCAGGTGGAGAAGAGCTTGTGTCTCCCTTCTCCTGAGCTCATCCTCAGGATGGTCACTGTGATGTAGCCATAGGAGACGAGAACCACGAGTGTGGTGCCCATGATGATGAGGCCAGAGAGGCCAAACATGACCAGCTCATTGGTCATAGTGTCAGCACAGGCAAGCTTGAGCAGAGGCGGCACATCACAGTGGAAGTGGTCGATGTGGTTGGAGCCGCAGAATGGGAGGGTGAATGTTAAGGGGGTCTGCACAATGGAGTTAAAGGAGCCCCCACAGTAGCAGCCCAGCACCAGGCAGGCACAGACCGAGGGGCACATGGAGATGGGATAGCGCAGGGGGCTGCAGATGGCCATGAAGCGGTCATAGGCCATCACGGCCAGGAGGAAACCCTCTGTGGTGACCAGCATGGAGAAGAAAAAGAACTGGGTGGCACATCCTGCAAAGGTGATGACCTTGGAGGAGGACAGGAAGTTGGCCAGGGCCTTGGGGTAGATGACAGATGAGTAACACAGGTCCACAAAGGAGAGGTTCTTGAGGAAGAAGTACATCGGGAAGTGCAGACGGGCATCAAGGGTGATGACCACGATCATGGTGAGGTTCCCCAGGATGGCCACCACGTACAGGGCCAGGAACAGAGCAAAGAGCAGGGCCTGGGTCTGTGGGTCACCCGCAAATCCATCCAGCACAAACTCCTGCAGAGGCATCGCTGAGACGTTTCCATTTTGGGGGGTTAACATGGTCCTGAGCTGGGGGACACAGGGCAGAGAGCAGAGAGCTGGTGGGAGGCAAGGAGAAGGGAGCAGGTCAAGGCCACAGGGTCATACTCTCTTGGAGAATAGGAGCCCTTCAGTGTCTCACTGCCCACTGACCAAGAGACAACCAGCTGCCCAGTTCTGCTGCCAGATGAGCTCAGACTGACCTGGAAAGGAACATTTCCTCCAGTTCACTGATTCATAAGTATGCAAGTTCATTCCCTCTGTCAGAGGCTCTGAGCTGCTGTCATTGTGGGGTGGGGGCATATCAGGGGCTTTGCAGAGTTCAGGACCTTCAGTGTGAGGAGTGTTGCAGCCTCTGTGCCTCCTTTAATACATGGTTTCCATCTCCAAGGGGATGCTTCTGAATTGTGTCATTACCTGTCCTTCTTCAACATCTAATCATACACTTTCTTGCCTTGTTAACCCATTCACAAATTTTGGAAATGTTTACTGAGTGCTTCCTGCCCACGTGGAAGACCAAGCTGGAAGGAGAGCAGGAATTAGCAATGATCGGGCGAATTTCTGTCGTTTTGTTTTGCAGACCCTGAGCCCCATCTCAACACCACTGTTTGAAACCTGGACTACACTATCGTTCTGTCCCCAGAGCACTGTGCATCCTTGAGGATCTCGGGGGACCTCTAGTGTTGGACAAATTTGGGAAGGAAATAACCCAGCTGCACAGTCTGAGAAGTGGCAGGACAGGGGCTGTGACTCATTCAGGAGATGGGCATGTCTTCTCCTGTCCTTACTTCCATGCCCCTGGCTCCTCTGCACACCCTGTGTAGTGATTGCTTGGAGCAGTGGGAGCCTCCAGCACTGTCACATCTGCTCAGTGTCTCAGTCCTCCTGCTGGGTGCTGCTTCCTGTCCCTGCAACAGCCCAGACCTCCCTGGTCTGCCCTGAGCAGGGCTGACCACCACACTCTCATGGCACATGGGGACCAGCTCTGTGATGGCCAGAGGAATTATCAGGGGAGATGCAGCCTGAAGGGGGAGGAGTAGTGAAGGATGGAGGGCCCAGAGCTGCAGCGTCTCCCACAGTGTAGATGAGGATCAATAAGAAGGTGTATTTCAGAGCAGAGCCCATGTGGTCTAGAGGTCAGATCTATAGCATCGCGAGCTGGCTTACTTTGGAAAGAGAGGGGGTGTGCCAGCAGAGGCTGGGTGGTCAGTGGTTCCTCTGGAGAAGCCATGACCTCCACGTTTCTTCTCAGGAACTTCTCTTGAAGTTTTCTTAGAAGGTGCCCTGAAAGATTCTATACTTTCCAACAAAGGAGTGGTTGATGACCATGGAGGTTGTCCAGCTTTCCTCTCCGGGGCTATTTGACCCCCACCCTCACATGACAGCAGAGCAGGACAGTCTGACCTGGATGTCCAGGCAGATCCCTCTCAAATTCAGGGCTGGAGCTGGTGCTCAGGGTGGAGTTGAGGGTCTGCCCTACACACGTTGGCTGCACACCCTGGTACCCAGCCAGTTCCTGTGCCCCTGTGCTCACAGCTGAGGTGGCCATGACCTAGCTGTCCACCTCTGCTCAGCCAGGTCCTCACAAACATAATCCTGGCAAATGTGACCAAAGTGACCATCTCCCACCATTCTCAGGTTGACTGGCCTTGCTCCTATGTCCTTGGGGTTCCTAGCTCATGTTTGTGAATGTTTTCCAGGACAATTCGTCTGCATCAGGGGCCTCGGGTCATCACAGCAGTGACCCTAGGATGCCTGGGGGAGCCCCAGAGGAGGGACTGGCTTTTCTTCTAGGAAGCCAAGCTACCAGCTTTGTTATAAAAAACAAACTCACACATTCCTTTGGCTTGTTGAGATGATCCAGTGAGGCTATTTTAGTGGCTTTAGTAAACCTGTGTGAATTGAGCCTGAGAAAGTCTTGCCTAATAAAGCAAAAAAAATCAGTTGTTATCTGCAAGCCTCAATTTGTATTAACTATGGCTGAATCCTTCCTTGTGAGCTGATCTCACATGTGGTCTGAGGGCCTATAGCATCCAGCAGAGCCTGGAGCTTGTCAGAAAAGAGAGCCTCAGGCAATGAACTAAACCCCACACTTATAAGAGACCCACTGATTATTTCTATTCTCTTTAAGTTCAGACCGGCTGCCCTCAACGACCCTGTGCAGTGCAGCAGGGGTGGAGGGGGGCCGGCCCCCAGGACTCACCTGTCAGTGATGCTGACCACGCCCTGCTGAGTGATGACTGCCCTGCTCCTGTGATGTCAGGAGGGGGACGGCTCACTCAGGACCCTGTGCTCCCGGGGAGGATGGGACTCCTGACCCAGGTCAGTGCTGATGATAATGACGTGGAGCCCAGGACACTACCCTGTTCAGCTCTGGCTTCCTGTGCAGGGAAGTGAGAGTGGGGAGGGGTTAGCAGAGGACTCCTGTGTTCCCAGTGAGGGTCTGTCCAGTGTCCATGTTCTTGCTGTAGGAAGCTCCTGGGTCTTAGAACAAGTAAGGGATAGGAGGATTCAGTTCACTTGCTCCTTTAGATCTGATCCTGTGCTTGGGTGGTATGTCCTGAAACCTGCACTTCATGGTCTCTCTGCTGGGGAAGATGTATCTATCTCAGTTAGCTGGGAATACAGGCCTCAAATGGCCAATTAGGTGAGACTTGGGCTCTTAGTGCACTGGGACTCCCAACACCCTGGGTCCCTGGAAGCTGCCCTCCTGTGGCCAATCTTGCTCTGATTCCCCTCAATTCAAGACAGAGGAGGCAAGAAGCCTGAACCCCCTCAGGAAGCACAGGGTGGCAACAGGAGAGAAGGAAGAGAACTTAGAGGGGCCCAGTGGCCCTCCTTGGAGCGGTGTCCTCCGGGCAGCAGGTGTGACATCTTGGTCCGTGGCCCATCCCCACCCACCCCCCCCGCCCCACCCCCACTGGTTGTTTTGAGGAAAACCTATGGGTAAGAAATCTGGACCTGTGTTCCAAGCACAGCCCTTTCTATGCATCTATTATCATTAGATGCACAGAAATAGTGTCCTGTCTTCGGTGTGGCCTGACCCTCAATGAAGACTTGAATATATGTGCTAAATCAGTTTAAATATATGTGCTGGATCACTGTAATCCTGGTTAGAAATCCAAAGTGAAAATGAGACAGTGAGTAGTTTAGTTGTGTCTGATTCTCTGCGAACCCGTGGATTGTGGCCCACCAGCCTCCTCTGTCCATGGGATTGCCCAGGCAAGAATACTGGAGTGGTTGCCATTCCCTTCTCCAGGGGATCTTCCCAACCCAGGGATTGAACCTGAGTTTCCTGCATTGCAGGCAGATTCTTCACTGTCTGAAGGTGATATGTGATTATTAGAAAAATACAGAAAGTATAATTTAAATTAATATATACATCCAAATAATTGGGAGGTTGGGACTGACCCACATACACTACTGATACAATGTATAAAATGGACGCTTAATGAGAATCTACTGTATGGCTCAGGGGACTGGACCCAACACACTGTGGTGGCCTGAACGGGGAGGAAATCCAAGGGGGAATATATGTGTACGTGTAGCTAGTTCACTGTGCTGTTCAGTAGAAATTAATGAAACGTAAAACAACTGCACTCCAATGAAATTAATTTAAAAATGAAATACATACATCCAAATAATAGTGCATATTTTATCATACATCTCCCAGTAATTGATAAAACAAGGGGAAAATTAGAGTAATACGTTAGATTTAAAATATTAACTAATTGAACCTCCTCAGCACAAATAGTCAAAAACACTCAGCAACTGCAGAATTTAAATGCCCTCGAGACACCAGAATATCACTGTAATAAGGTGAAAAGTGTCTCCCTCCAAAAAAAAAAAAATAATAATAATAATGTCTACCCAGAAAACCAGAGTAGGATCTTATTTCCAAAGGAATTGGCTAGCATGAGGTCATGCTGGATTAGGTAGGCCCTAAGTCCAATGACTGGGGTCTTTATAGGAAGAGAAAACGACACGGAGACACAAAGGCACAGGGCAAAGCACATGTAAAGATGGATGGAGGTTGGAGGGACGCAGCACAGGGGGAGGAATGCCCCAGATGCCAGGAGCCTCCAGGAAGACGCAAGGAAGAATGTTTGTCGAGAGTTTTCAAGGGCAGTGGTCTCTGCTGACAACTTGATTTTGAACATCTATCATTACGACCTCCGGAGAAGGCAATGGCACCCCACTCCAGTACTCCTGCCTGGAAAGTCCCATGGATGGAGGAGCCTGGTGGGCTACAGTCCATGGGGTCGCTAAGAATCAGACACGACTGAACAACTTCACTTTCACTTTTCACCTTCATGCATTGGAGAAGGAAATGGCAACCCACTTCAGTGTTCTTGCCTGGAGAATCCCAGGGACGGGGGAGCCTGGTGGGCTGCCCTCTGTGGGGTCGCACAGAGTCGGACACGACTGAAGCGACTTAGCAGCAGCAGCAGCAGCATTATGACCTAAGAGTAAAATTCCTTTTGCTATAAGTCACCAAATTTGTGTTAATTAGCTATGGTGGCCCTGGTGACTGAAGCAGGAGGGTGGTGAGGGAGTCTGCTTTCACTTGGCAAAGTCAGCAATACACTTTACTGTTTTATCTTGTTCTCCAGCTCTATGTCAAAATGCACTCTGCAGGGATCTTCAGCATCTTTCCCAGTTATTCCATATTCTAGTTCAGTTATTTCAATTGTTTTAAACATGATAATGTACAACAATTTACTTGTGGAATCTGCTTAGTAGAGACACTTTAGGTTGTTTCTTTATTTATATTCCTTACTCAGTAATGAATATTATGCAATGGACATCTTCCCCTCTTAAGTGGATATCTAGATGTGTATTCCTGAGTAGAAAGGCACATTTTTTTAAGCTCATTAATTTTCTCATCTTAATCTTACTTTACTAAGGTTCCTTTCCTTCCATCTTAGTTTTTGCCATTCAATTACTCTACTCAACTCTAAAACTTTCCATTTTAAGAAGTCCTGGTTCCATGGGAGAGAAGTGATCTATAAGCTGCTCCAGTGACCACAGTGTTGGATAACTGTGGGCACAGAGGGTTGATCAGTTCAGTCAGTTCAGTCACTCAGTTGTGCCCAACTCTTTGCGACCCCATGGACTGAAGCATGCCAGGCCTCTCTGTCCATCACCAACTCCCAGAGTCTACTGAAACTCATGTCCATTGAGTCGGTGATGCCATCCAGCCATCTCATCCTCTGTCATCCCCTTCTCCTGACTTCAATCTTTCCCAGCATCAGGGTCTTTTCAAATGAGTCAGCGCTTTGTATCAGATGGCCAAAGTACTGAAGTTTCAGCTTCAGCATCAGTCCTTCCAATGAATATTCAGGACTCATTTCCTTTAGTATGGACTGGTTGGATCTCCTTGCAATCCAAGGGACTCTCAAGAGTCTTCTCCAAAACCACAGTTCAAAAGCATCAATTCTTTGGCACTCAGCTTTCTTCAGAGTCCAACTCTCATATCCATACATGACTCCTGGGAAAACCATAGCTTTGACTAGATGGACCTTTGCTGGAAAAGTAATGTCTCTGCTTTTTAATAAGCTGTCTAGATTGGCCAAAACTTTTCTTCCAAGGAGCAAGTGTCTTTTAATTTCATGGCTGCGGTCACCATCTGCAGTGATTTTGGAGCCCATAAAAACAAAGTTTCTCACTGTTTCCCCATCTATCTGCCATGAAATGATGGGACCGGATGCCATGAACTTAGTTTTCTGAATGATGAGTTTTAAGTCAACTTTTTCACTCTCCTCTTTCACTTCCATCAAGAGGCTCTTTAGTTCTTCTTCACTTTCTGCCATAAGGGTGGTGTCATCTGCATATCTGAGGTTATTGATATTTCTCCTGTCAATCTTCATTCCAGCTTGTGCTTCATCCAGCACAGCGTTTCTCATGATGTACTCTGCAGACAAGTTAAGTAAGCAGGGTGACAATATACAGCCTTGACATACTCCTTTCCTGATTTGGAACCAGTTTGTTATTCCATGTCCAATTCTAACTGTTTCTTCTTGACCTGCATACAGATTTATTTCTCAGGAGGGAGGTCAGGTGGCCTGGTATTTCCATTTCTTGAAGGATTTTCCACAGTTTACTGTGATCTGCACAGTCAAAGGCTTTGGCATAGCAATAAAGCAGAATTAGATGTTTTTCTGGAACTCTCTTGCTTTTTCTATGATCCAGGGGATGTTAGCAATTTGATCTCTGGCTCCTCTGCCTTTTCTAAACCCAGTTGGAACATCTGGAAGTTCATGGTTCACATACTGTTGAAGCCTGGAGAAAGGAACGGCAAACCACTTCAGTATTCTTGCACTGAGAACCCCATGAACAGAGGATTGATAATCCATGACAATTCCTCTCCTCTGTTGCAGTTTTTTCACCAAGTCTCTATGGGTCTGGACTGCCTACATTCATAACTTCCATGAGAACAAGAGGGTGAATTGTCCTTGCTGTAAATCATTCTGCCCCTTCAGCACTCTTCATGAGCAACTGCATCACATACTATTTACCCACTTATCTGCCTAAGTATTTCTTGGCAGTAGGATTCTTTGTTTCCCCATTTACCCTTACTTTCATAAGGTGCTAAATCTCTACCCTTTTGTTTTTATCTGTGTTTCCTGCTGCCAATGAATTCTCCTAAGTTTTCAAAGTATTTTCAGGCATTGGCATTTTCTCATTTTTATACTAGATATGTGACAACACTGCAGTTTCCGCTGGAATAGCACTTAGAGGAAGTGATTTTTTTCAGGACATTTTCCTCCTGCTTCTTTTCCTTAATTCCTTTGCATATCCTTTGACATGGTGCATTCTATGTTTAATCAATTTGTTCATTGTGTAGGAACTCTATCAAGGGCGGATAGCATCAATCTATAAAATCATGAAAATCTTTAACTTTGGAGGACAACAATTTTGAACAGGCAAAAGTTATAGTGACATTTAGGCAAATTTCATTCTCTTTAGCTGCAAGATGGTGAATTCTATGAGTAAATATGACTTCATGATTTTTTCTCTAAATGTGTGTAATATAAAAATAAATCGTTTTTTCTATGCTAGATGAGAAAGGTGAATGCTGTGACTGGAGTTCTGGGCACCAACTCCAGTGCAAATACCCTCCATGCCCTTGGATGATAGACCAGGAGCCCAAGAGAGTTTCTGCCCCAAATGGAAACAAGATTTTGCCTCAGACCCCTGACCTCTCTCCTATGTGAGAGGCACTCAGCCAAAATTATTCCTACTGGCATCAGATTCACTTTAGGGAGTATTTTGGCCATGTATTTAAATTATCATTCTTGTTATTTAAAACAGGGTCATGGATATTCGGTTTGGGTGAAGTATGAAAGAAAGATTAAATATTTGGTTTCTCTTTGGAATCATCACCCATTAGGGCACAATTAAAATTTACCCATCAATCATATCTTTTGTACTAGTCATTGCTTGAGGTGTTTTATTCACATACATTATCTCAGGTGAGCCTGGCCATGCGAACATATTTTTAATTGTAGTATGTATGTGAGTCTGTGTGTGTTATAGTTGATGTTTAATCCTATGTTAGTTTCTGGTGTACAGCATAGTGATTTGACATTTACATATATTATGAAATGATCACTTGAACAAGTCTGGTAACCATCTGTCCCCACACACAGTTTTTACAACACTTTTGACTACATCCCTTATGCTGCATATGACAGCCCAGTGATTTATTTTTGCACATTCCCTTCACCTATTTATCCCCTTTAGTGTCCCCCCTTCTAGCAACCATTCATTTATTCTCTGTATCTGTGAGTTTATTTCTGTTCTGTTTGCTTATTTGTTTTTAGATTCAAAATGTAAGTGGAGTCATACGGTATTCTCTTTTCCTGTCTGACTCGTTTCACTTAGGTTAATACCCTCTAATTCCACCTACAAAGATGAACTTCCTCCTCTACTCTCCGATCCCTTTGGGCTTCAGTTCATGTAGGAGAAACAGCACACTTGCTTCTTTCTTTATCAGGAGCAGTTCAAAAACATTGAATTGATTCGTTAGCATTCTCCAATGGTGACTAAGTTTTTTTGTATTATTATGAATTCATATTGAATGTATTTGATGTATTTGAATGTATTGTAATTACTATCCTTAATAACATCAAACTGTCTCATTTTTAGCCAGTGGGCAGCTCTTCTATTTGGTCCAAATCTAGACCTGACCTACCAGCCTTTGATCACCTTTTTGTTCCTGAAATGGCACGCTGTTCTGACTTGGGCATTCCTCTAAGAATCCAGGTACCTATTGGTGCGGTATGAGTCCTTTGAAGCCACACTCTCATAGCTGATTGACCTGTTTAACCTGACTCACCAGCTGCTTCCTCCTAGCTTCCTTATGGATCTTGCACTTGCTGACTTCTGATTGTGGCAGTGCCCAGGACTCGGGGTCTGAGTTTTCCTCCTTGCTGTCACTGGCTGAATGACATCATCTGGCTTCATAGCCTTATCATCTCATCTTACAGTTCCACAATATTTCCCAGCTCAGAATCCTTTCCAATGAGTTGACTCTTTGCGCAAGGTGGTCAGTTGGAGCTTCAACTTCAGCATCAGTCCTTCCAGTGAATATTCAGGGTTGATTTCCTTTAGGATTGACTAGTTTGATCTCCTTGTTATCCAAGGACTCTCAAGAGTCTTCTCCAGCACCACAGTTTAAAAGCATCAATTCTTCAGCAATTCTTCAGTCTTCTTTATGGTCTAACTCTCATATCTGTACATGACTACTGGAAAAACCATAGCTTTGACTATATAGAACTTTGTTGGCAAAGTTAAGTCTCTGCTTTTTAATATGTTTTCTATGTTTGTCATAGCTTTTCCTCCAAGGAGCAAGTGTCTTTTAATTTTGTGGCTGTGGGTCACTGTCCTCAGCAATTTTGGAACCCAAGAAAATAAAATCTACCACTGTTTCCACCTTTTCCCCAACTATTGAAGTGATGGGACCAGATACCATGATCTTAGTTTTTAAATGTTGATTTTTAAGCCAGGTTTTTCACTCTCCTCTTTCACCCTCATCAAGAGGCTCTTTAATTTCTCTTCACTTTCTGCCATTAGGGTGGTATCATCTGTATATCTGAAGTTGTTGGTATTTCTCCTGGTAATCTTGATTCCAGCTTGTGATTCATCCAGCCCAGAATTTCATATGATGTCCTCTACATATAAGTTAAATAAATAGGGTGGCAATATACAGCTGTGACATGCTCCTTTCCCAATTTGGAACCAATCCATTGTCCCATGCCTGGTTCTAACTGGTGCTTCTTGACCTACATACAGGTTTCTCAGGAGACAGGAAAGGTGGTCTGGTATTCCCATCTCTGTAAGAATTTTCGATAGCTTGTTGTGGTCTCTTTAATGTTTCTCGAGCATGCTGGCCACACTTCCTCTTGGGTCAAAATAGCACCTGCTTTTCTTTTGTCTTCCTGGGATACTTGCTTGGCTAGTTCTTGACCTTCCCTGTGAGGACTACCTTAATGTCTGTGCTTGACAACTGTGTTCAAAACTGCAGCGACGATGGGAGGTAATCCGAGAAAAGCACAAGGAGTTGATTTCTTGCATCTTGTAATATAAAATAGCATGTCCTTGCAGCCTAAGCTGCTGCTGGGTATTGTGCCTGTAGCCAAATGTCTTCTGCCCACATTTGCCACGTTTCTGTATGTGCCCAGGTTCAGTGCTAGGTTCTCTAGACTTGGGTCACTCCTTTAAAGATGATTAAGTTTCAATTTCTGAATGTAAATAGTTTTTAATTTCTTTCTATATACACAAATATATAATTTCTTTAAATGAATAAACATTTTTATATACAGATTTTTAAGCTGTTTTTATGATTGTTGGCAGAGTTTTCTGTAGTCATTTTTCCCTTTCCTTTAAAAAATTGGATCAGTTTCCTTCCTAACATATGAGCGTATAACACAAGCTTATATGTGACCTTAGGTGCGTGCATGCTCAATAGCTAAGTCATGTCTGACTCTTTGCAACCTCATGGACTGTAGCCTGCCAGGCTCCTCTGTCCATGGGATTGCCTGGCAAGAATACTGGAATGGGTTGTCATTTCTTCCTCCAGGGGACCTTCCGAATCCAGAGATTAAACCTGAATCTCCTGCATCTCCAGCATTGAAGGTAGTCTTTTTTTTGTTGTTTTTTGTTTGTTTGTTTTACTACTGAGCCACTTAGAAAGCCCATATATGACCTTGTGTGAAAAGTGTGAAAGTGTTAGTCACTCAGTTGTGTCTGACTCTTTGCAACCCCATGGGCTGTAGCCCTCAAGGCTCCTCTGTCCATGAAGTTCTCCAGGAAAGAATACTGGAGTGGGTACCATCCCTTCTCTGGGGGATCTTCCCAAACCAGGGATAGAACCCAGGTCTCCCACATTGCATGCAGATTTTTTTACCACCCGAGCCATCAGGAAAGCCATGTATGATGTGTGTGTGTGTGTGTTACTCACTCAGTTGTGTCCAATTCTTTGTGACCCCATGCACTGTAGCCCACCTGGCTCCTTTGTCCATGAATTCTCCAGGCAAGAATACGGGAGTGGATTGCCATTCCTTTCTCCAGTGTATGACCTTGCTGCTACTGCTGCTAAGTCACTTCAGTCGTGTCCAACTCTGTGTGATCCCATAGATGGCAGCCCACCAGGCTTCCCCGTCCCTGGGATTCTCCAGGCAAAAACACTGCAGTGGGTTGCCATTTCCTTCTCCAATGCATGAAAGTGAAAAGTGAAAGTGAAGTCGCTCAGTCGTGTCCGACCCTCAGTGACCCTCTTGGATTGCAGCCTTCCAGGCTCCTCCATCCATGGGATTTTCCAGGCAAGAGTACTGGAGCAGGGTGCCATTGCCTTAGATAATCTATATTAACAATCCAGCTTACATGATTCCATATAATGTCTTTACATGGTTACACAATCATTTTGAAAAAAATTATGTTTATAAACTATGCTATACAAATGTAAGTTATCCAAGAATATGGTTGTAATTTTGTCAGTCTGTTTAGCTTTTTATTTGTTATCGGGATGGAGTGGCAATTTTTAAGAGTTTTACACGTGGAACAGGGAATCAGAGGTCCCCTTTGGCCTTTTTTATAATTCAGGTGTCTTTTTAATTCAGATATCTTATTATGGAGTTTTAAGAGTTCTTAATATACTCTAAGTATGTCTTTTATCAAATACATGTTTTGCAAATATTTTTTTCATGTCTGTTTCTTTTACTGTTTCAATGTGTCTCTGTAAACTAAATATTTTTAACTTGTATAAAGTTCTAATTATCAAATGTTTCCCTCTGTAGCTTACACAACTTGTGTCCTATCAAAGAAATGCTTGCCTAACCCAAAGTTTTAAAGATGGTCTCCTGCATTTTCTTCCACAGGTTTTAAATTTTTACACTTTATACTTAGGAATCTTGTCTGTTTTGAGTTAATCATTATTGGGGTTGATGTGTGTCTTTTTGCATATGGATGTTCAATTGTTTCAGAACAACTTGTTGAAAACACTATTTCTCCATTGAATTAGCCTGCCAGTTACGTCAAAAATAAATGGACCTTATATACATAAATTTAGTCTGTATTCTTGATTCTGTTTCAGTATGCCCAAATTACACTGTTGTGATTTCTCTGGTTTTTATAGTAAATCCTGAAATCAAGTTGTTTAAGTCCTTCGACAATTTTATTCTATTAAAATTAATTTTGCCTACTTTTTAAGTACACAAAAATTCAAGAGAACAGTTTTAGGATATTAATTCCTTGACCAAGGATCAAATCCATGCCTCCTCTCTGGCCACCCTCCTTCACGTGGCTATGTGCTTCTGGCCCAGTCTCCTCAGGGCATCCTTCACATCCCTGTTTCTCAGACTGTAGATGAGAGGGTTCAGCATCGGGATGACCAGGGTATAGAAGACAGAGACCGCCTTGCCCTGCTCCATGGACTCCACAGCTCCCGGCTGGGCATACATGACAAAGACAGTCCCAATAAGGACCGTCACTGCAGTCATGTGGGAGCCACAGGTGGAGAAGATTTTGTGGCGTCCAGCTGCTGAGTGCATCCTCAGGATGGTCACTATGATGTAGCCATAGGAGATGAAGACCACAATTGTCACACCCACAATGATGACCCCACAGATGCCAAACAAGAGCAGCTCATTGAGGGCTGTGTTGCCACAGGCAACCCGGAGCAGGGGGGGCACATCACAGAAGAAGTGGTTGACGTGGTTGGAGCTGCAGAACGGGAGGCTGAATGTGAAGCTGGTCTGCAGGATGGAGTTGAGGCAGCCCCCACAGTAGCAGCCCAGCACCAGGCGGGCACAGACTGAGGGGCACATGGTGATGGGATAGCGCAGGGGGCTGCCAATGGCCACGAAGCGGTCATAGGCCATCACGGCCAAGAGGAACCCCTGGCTGGTGCACATCAGGGAGAAGAAGAACAGTTGAGTGGCACAGCCTGCAAAAGTGATGACCTTGGAGGAGGACAGGAAGTTGACCAGGGCCTTGGGGGCGATGACAGATGAGTAGCACAGGTCCAGGAAGGAGAGGTTCTTGAGGAAGAAGTACATTGGGGAGTGCAGACGGGCATCCAGGGTGATGACCATGATCATGGTGAGGTTCCCCAGGATGGCCACCACGTACAGGGCCAGGAACAGAGCAAAGAGCAGGGCCTGGGTCTGCAGACCACCCTCAAATCCCTCCAGCAAGAACTCCTGAAAAGTCATTACTGAGAGGTTTCCATTTCCATGGGGTGACATGACCTCAGTCCTCAGACCAGCAGAACTACACCTCCAGTGATGGTGAACTAGCTAACCCAAACTAAACTTCCTGCTGAAGACTATTAGAAAAGATCAACAATAAAAATGAAATTTGGTTGAACATTTAGGAGAGTTAGTTAATGACTTAGTGGAGAACTGCTAACGAAGTTCAAGATAAACACAGAGGACCGGGGATTCCAGTGCTGAGAGTTCTTTGCCCTGGAGACATACACCAGTTTTGGAAAGAAAGTCCGAGAGGCCCAGTGCCCGGGCAGTGACTTTTTGCTCTGTTGCTTGTTTTGTGGAACTACTGGTGACAATAGAAAAAAAGAAAAAAAAAAAACTTGTAAAACATGTATTTGATACTCGGAACCACCAAGGATGCATCCACAGAAGTAAGTTACTAAAAAAGGAGACAGAGAGACAGGCTGAATCTGAATTGGAAGAGATGATGGCCAAGTGTTTTATCAAACCAATGGAAAATATTAATCTGCAGATTCACGAGGCCTATTAAATTAAAGCAGAGTTAATGCAAAGAACAGCACATTTATGTATATCAGAGTAAAAATATTTAAAACTGAAACAGAGGGAGAAGTCTTAAATGCAGCCTGAGGAAAAACAGACTGTCCCTTCAAAGAATCTACTGCAGCAGTAAGACTTCGGTTGGCTTTCCATACATTTGTAGCCAGTTGATTTTCAACAGGGTGCCAAGACCAATTAATAGGAAAAGAATAAAATCTTCAACAAACAGTGATGGAATAACTGGAAATCCACATGCAAAAAAAGGAATGAAAAGGTCTACCTCACACTACTTACAAAAATTGACTCAAAACAGGAAAAGCCCTAAAAGTAAGCACTGAAACTATTAGAATAGAAGAAAAGGTCAGTGTAAATTGTCATGACCTGGGATTAGTCAGCATTTTCCTAAATATAACTGAAAAACACAAGCAACAATAGTAAGAAAATGATTGGATTTCATCGAAATTAAAATACTTTATGTCTCAAAGGACATTATCAAGAAAATGAAAATAAAAACCATGAGATAAAATGTCTGCAGATTATATATCTGATAAGGACCTCATCTCCATAAACCATAAAGAACTCTTACAACTCAGCAACAAAAAGACAATCAATTTTTTAAATGGGCAAAGGACTTGAATAAGCATTTCTCCAAAGAAGATACACAAATGGCCATTAAGTACAGGAGAAGATGTTCAACATCATTAGTCATTAGAGGAATCAAGGCTGAAGCCCAGTATGAGATCCACTCAACCCACTAGAACGTCCATAGTGAAAAAGCAGAGAAGAGCACCTGTCAGTGAGGATGCGGGGGAACTGGAACCATCACACAACATTAATATAGATGTAAAAGTGGCGCAGCTGCTCCAGAAAACAGTAGAGCTACCAGAGTGTACAGTAACAATCCCCTCTTAGGCATGTAACCCAAGAGCACTGAAAACATAAAGTCACTTAAAGGCTTGTAAACAAATATTTATAATAGCAGTATTCATAATAGCCAGAAAGTGGATGTGAGCCAAATGTCCATCAAATGAGGAATAGACAAAATTTGATATAGCCGTAGAATGGAATAATATTTAGCCATAAAGGGAATAAAGTTCTAATACAAGACACAATATGGAGAAGCCTTGAAAACAATGCTAAGTAAACAAAACCAGATCTGAAAGGGCACAAATCCTATGATTCCGTGGAAATGTCCAGAAAAGGCAAACGCAGAGGCAAAAAGTACATTAGCAGTAGCCAGGGGCTGGGAGAGCAGGAGGGAGGAGAATATTCTGAGACTAGCTAGTGGTGATGACAGACAGCATCGTGGATATGCTAAAACAAAAAGGAAAACACACCTGCTTATACACTTTAAAATTGTGAAATTGTAGAAGTTTGTCATATAAGAATTGTTTCTCAATTTAAACAAAAACGAAAGAAGGAGGCTGCTATAAAAAGATTTACCAGCAAGATAAAACGGAGAGAGTTTGTCACTGACAGACACAAACCACGGGAAATCCTGAAAGATGACCTTCAGGTAAAAGGAAATTGATCCCAGGTGGAAACCCAGGGATGGCAGAAACAACGAAATCGAGGGAAAGGGCGAAAATATTGAGATATCTGAATAAATGTGGATGTTATAAAATGCTTGAAGGTCAAAACAGAGAGGGATTAAAATAGAAAACACCAAATGTATGCCATTCAGGAGGGGGCAATTAGGGTACAAATAGTCTAAGGCTTTTTGCCTTGTTCAGAAAGTAAATAAAAATGCTACTGTGAGTTGTATTCATTCAAAAATGCAACTTTAATCTTTTTGTAACAACTGAGAGAAAAAGTGAAGGAATGTGAAACATCCCAAGTAATATAAAGAAGAAATGGAATAATAACAGTTTTCAGTGAATGCAAAGGAATGGAAGGAAATAAAGAGCGCAGGCAAGCTCCACTGTTGGTAGAAATGTAAATTGGTGCAGCCACTGTGGAGAACTGGAGGCAGGGTCCTCGAAAAACTAAAAATAGAGCTACCATATGATTCAGCGATCCCCCTCCTAGGCGTGTATCTTGAGAAAACCATGGTCTGAAAGGATGCCTGCACCCCGCTGTTCACA
Source organism: Bos indicus (assembly GCF_029378745.1). Taxonomy (NCBI): domain Eukaryota; kingdom Metazoa; phylum Chordata; class Mammalia; order Artiodactyla; family Bovidae; genus Bos; species Bos indicus. The sequence continues at coordinate 119,233,289 of NC_091762.1, read as the reverse complement.
GTAGCCAGGACATGGAAGCAACCTGAATGCGCATCAGCGGAGGAGGGGCAAGGAAGACGCGGAAACACGTTATGGGAGCATTGCGCGTGTGTGTGCGCTCAGCTGCTCGGTCGCGTCGACTCCACAACTACACGCACAGTAGCCCACCAGACTCCTCTGTCCAAGGAAATTTCCAGGCAAGAACACTGGAGGGGGTTTCCATTTCCTTCTCCAGGGAATCTTCCTGACCCAGGCATCAATTTGGCATCTCTTGCGTTGGCAGGTGGGTTCTTGATTACTACCCACCTGGGGCTCAGCCATTAAAAAGAATAAAAAATGCCATTTGCAGCAACATGGACGGACCTAGAGATTGTCATACTGAGTGAAGTCAGGCAAAGAGAAATATTGCATGATATTGCATATATGCCCAATCTAGAAAGAAATGATAGAAGTATTTACAAAACAGAAACAGACTCACAGACTTAGAGAACAAACTTATGGTCACCGGGGAGGAAGACTGGGGGGAAGGGATAGCTAGGGAGTTTGGGATGCACGCACACACAGCAGTATTTAAAATGGATCGCCAACAAGGACCTACTGCACAGCACAGGGACTCTGCTCAATGCTATGTGACAAAATAAATGGGAAAAGAATTTGAAAAGGAGTGAATACAGGTACGTTAGCCGAATAACTCTGCTGTACACTTGAAGTTATCACAACATTGTTGATCAAGTATATTCCAACATACAATAAAAAGTTAAAGTTTGAAAAGAAATACCATGATTACCTTAAACGTCAGGACAGTGCCTACGTTACCAGGGATCAATGGAAGCTGGGGCTCCTGAACAGCCAGGGCACGTGGGGCATGTGAACTGCTGAGCTGAGACTGGGGGTAGAGCGTGTCTTGGCCTGCATGCTTCCTGGGCGGGGGTCTGCTTTGCTATCATGCCTGGACACCGAGTGTGACTCTGTGCACACTTCTGCATGTGTTGTAGTGAAGGTGGAGGGCTGGAGCACTTGTCCGCGTCCTGAAGCCGTGGCACTGGAGAGGGGTCCACAGGAGACCTGCCCTTGCTGACCTGGGGAGCAGCCGCCACCGCCTCCTCTGAAGGAGCTCAAGCCAGACTGAAAGGGAACACATACAGCACTTAATTTACTGCACAGATGCCACTTCCTTATGGATCAGACAGACACCAGGATGAGTTAGAAGTAACCTTGCCTCAAGTCACGTGAGATGAACAAGCAGTTTTTTGCCCCCTGCTTCCTCCCTCTCTAGACTTTCTCCTTTCAGGCTTGGTGACCCCAGTCTTTGCTTGTCCCCAGCCAGGTTCTCTGACCACTTCCTTCATTTCTTTCAGTTCAGTGCGGTTCAGTCGCTCAGTCATCCGAGTGATTCCGCAAAGAGTCCGACTCTTTGAGACCCCATGGACTGCAGCACGCCAGGCCTCCCTGTCCATCACCAACTCCCGGAGTTTACTCAGACTCATGTCCATTGAGTCAGTGATGCCATCCAACCATCTCACCCTCTGTCATCCCCTTCTCCTCCTGCCTTCAGTCTTTCCCAGCATCAGAGTCTTTCCCAATGAGTCAGCCCTTCGCATCAGGTGGCTAAAGTATTGGAGCTTCAGCTTCAGCATCAGTCCTTCCAGTGAATATTCAACACTGATCTCCTTTAGAATGGACTGGTTGGATCTCCTTGCAGTCCAAGGGACTCTCAAGAGTCTTCTCCAATACCACAGTTCAAAAGCATCAATTCTTCAGCACTCAGCTTTCTTATAGTCCAACTCTCACATCCATATATGACTGCTGGAAAAACCATAGCCTTGACTAGACGGACCTTTATTGGCAAAGTAATTTCTCTGCTTTTTAATATGCTATCTAGGTTGGTGATAACTTTCCTTCCAAGGAGTAAGCATCTTTTAATATCATGGCTGCAGTCACCATCTGCGGTGATTGTGGAGCCCCAAAAAGTAAAGTCTTTCACTGTTTCCACTGTTTCCCCATCTATTTGCCACAAAGAGATGGGACCGGATGCCATGATCTCAGTTTTCTGAATGTTGAGTTTTAAGGCAACTTTTTCACTCTCCTCTTTCACTTTCATCAAGAGGCTCTTTAGTTCCTCTTCACTTTCTGCCATAAGGGTGGTGTCATCTGCGTATCTGAGGTTACTGATATTTCTCCCGGCAATCTCGATTCCAGCTTGTGCTTCTTCCAGCCCAGTGTTTCTCATGATGTACTCTGCGTATAAGTTAAATAAGCAGGGTGACAATATACAGCCTTGACACACTCCTTTTCCTATTTGGAACCAGTCTGTTGTTCCATGTCCAGTTTTAACTGTTGCTTCCTGACCTGCATACAGGTTTCTCAGGAGGCAGACTTCTCCACTGTCTCATTCTGTCTGAAACACCTGCCTAGCCCTGTCCACCATGCAGGGGTCACTAGCTCTCTCGTCTCGCCAGGGACCCTCTGTGGCCTGCTCTGCTGTGACTGTTTCCTCCTCTGTGCCATCAGCAGCCTGATCATGCCCCCTCTTGCTGTCCTGGTCATGTCAAACTGCAGGTATTTGATTCCATGTCTGCGGCCCGAGGCTGGCCTTGGTCTGTTATTTGTGCACCCCCAGCATGGGGTCTGTGCCCTAGTAGCGCGTGCTCAGGGTCTGGTGGTCCTGATCTGACCCTGAGCAATGCATTAAAGTGAAGTAGACAGTGGTGCTCTCTGTTTATAATGAAAACTGTCCCTTTAGTCTAAATGGCCCTGCAGCCCACAGGCAGGGCTGGTCAGGCGGGAGGGTGCCCCCACTTCCCCTGCCGAGAGGAGACCTGAGTGCTTACTGTATACACGGCCCTGCTGCCCCTTACACACATGGTCTCCTCCCACTCCTGCAGCCCCTCCGGGTGGCTGCCCTGACCTTACCCTGTCCAGGTGAGGGTCGTGACTCACTCAAGCCCACACATGCAGGATCTGCTTGCCCAGGTCTCCTGAGCTCCTGACCCAGGTCTGTGCTGCATCTGAGGTGGCATCGAGGACCCCCACCCCTCCCCATTCACCTCTGGCTTCCCACGCCGTGAAGCGCCAGTGGGGAGTGGGTAGGGGAGGACGCTGGGGTGTCAGCAAGCGTCAGGCCGGTGCTCTGGGTTCTGGAGTGGGAAGGCCCTGGGTCTTGGTGGAAGCAGGGGAGTCTATCAGCTCACCTGCCCGCCCAGCTCCTGTTGCATCACCCAGGCAGCAGGTCAGGCCCCTACCCTGGGGTCACTGCTGGGGAGACCTCTCTACTTGGCATGGTGAAACTTGCTGCCTCCAGTGGCTAATTAGGTGAGCCGCTTTGTGTCCCAGCCTCTGCGGTGAACTGGGACTCCGTGTGCTCCTGGGGCCCCAGTCACCTGCCCTTGTCTGGTCCTGCTTCACCTCAAGGTCCAGTGAGCAAAGCCCAGAAGCCCCTCAGCTTCCAGAGCGGCAAACAGGAGCCAAGCCCAGAGCCAAAGAACCGGCCCCGTGACCTCAGTGGACATGTCCCCGGGGCGGCAGGGGTGGATGCCGGGGTCCAAAGCTGCTCCATCGCCCCCCCTCCTCCACCCAAAGCGCGCTGCTCTGTCTTAAATGGCTGCTGAGGAGCAAATCCTCCTCTGGACCCCTCTGGGCTCCTCCCTCCAGTGGATCCTGACCTTGTGCAAGTCAGTCCCCATGAGAGAGAGAAGACCACCCTAAATATATTTCTTTCCTGGGGGAGGATGGAGGAAAGTGAAGCATGATAACTGAACAATCTTGATTCTCAAAACCATAAAAGTGTCTGACAAAGTCAGGCAAATAGAAGGTGTTTGGAGCCAGCTGTGAGTATGCCACTGTGTCTTTGCCAATCGCTGACCTAACCTTGGCCAGCAGTTTGATGTCTTCACTTTTGAAACCATGAGGGGAGGAGGTGGCATCAGCGAGCATGTGCATTTTGTAGAAGTTGATTTTTCCTTACAAAAATATGGTCACACTACACATCAGGCCTGTGATTTTTTAACCAAACACTGTAATCTTTGTCCTTCCAAGCCAGGCTTTCAATGTCTCCAGTGTATGGGAAGATCACAGTTTGTTGACTGAACTCCACGAAAATGAATATTTAGGACATCACATTATTTTTTTGTTGTTGTTATGTAAAGAACACTTAGAGATCTACTGCCTAACAAAATTTAACGTGTTGGCTGTGGGTACAATATTGTACAGCAGAACTCTAGAGCTTATTCATCTTGTTTGGATGAAAATTTATGCCTCCTAAATAATAGCTCTGCCCAGTTGCACTGCAACCACCTGCTTACTGTTTGATTCTATGAATCTGAGCATTTTAGGTACCTCCAACGGGTGGGATAATGCAATTTTGTGATTGGCTCATCTTACTTAGCATAATAAACCCATGCTTTTGCATAGTGCAAAATTTCCCTTTGTAAAAAAATGTTTTATTTTTTAAGTTATGAAAGTATGATAACACATTTACAGGAGACTTGGAAAATACAGAACAGGTTACATATAGTTCCACTATGTATTATAATTATTTTTTAACTAGATAAGATTTTTAGTTGGAGTTTCAATATTAATAGAAAAAATTAATTATTATTTTCTCAAAAATTAATAGAACAGACAAAAAGTAGAAGGATATAGTAGACCTGAAAAGCACTATATACCAATTCAATATAGTTAAGATTTACAGTTCTAATGAGGTGGATGAAACTGGAGCCTATTATACAGAGTGAAGTAAGCCAGAAGGAAAAACATAAATACAATATACTAACACATATATATGGAATTTAGAAAGATGGTAACAATAACCCAGTGTACGAGACAGCAAAAGAGACACTGATGTATAGAACAGTCTTATGGACTCTGTGGGAGAGGGAGACGGTGGGAAGATTTGGGAGAATGACATTGAAACATGTAAAATATCATGCAAGAAATGAGTTGCCAGTCCAGGTTCGATGCACGATACTGGATGCTTGGGGCTCGTGCACTGGGACGACCCAGAGGGATGGTATGGGGAGGGAGGAGGGTTCAGGATGGGGAACACATGTATACCTGTGGCAGATTCATTTTGATATTTGGCAAAACTAATACAATTATGTAAAATTTAAAAATAAAATAAAGTTAAAAAAAAAAGATTTACACAATTTTCACACAACAGCAGGATACAAATTCTATTCAAGTTCCCATAGACTATAAACAAGGAGACACTGGAACATATCCAGGGACATAAAACAAGGTGCAGAAATTTCATTGTGTAGAGGCATTGAAATCACACATAGGCTGCTCTGTTATTACTGTGGAATTATGTTAGAAGTAACTATCAAAAATGTTTGAAAATAGCCCACATATTTTCAATTGCAGTGTGACGTTTTCCGAGAGAGCTCTTTGAGTTAGCCGTTGAAAACCTTGATAAAATTAAAAGAATGGAAAAGCACAGAGGGTGACTGTAGAGAAGGAAGTATTTAAATGAGTAATTAATATCAAAATGATAAGTTAATCTCAAAGATATTTTTTAAAACCCTATTTTTGGAAATTAAATGTCCACTTTTAAATGATGGGTGTGTCTAAGATGCCAAAACAAGGAAAATTTGAAGACATTTGTAACAATAAAAATGAAAAGAACTTGTCAGAATTTGTTGCATGTGCTGAAGCTGCTCAATGCAACTAAATACAACGTGGACTCTTGAATAAGGTGTGCAAAGCAACAATGGACACTAGCATAAAATTTGTGAACAAAACTTCCCTTTTCTGAAAGGGTAAATAGTATTCCATTGTATGTACAGACAGCAGTTTCTTTGTTCATTCACTTGTTGATGGACAGCTGGATTGTGTCCACGTCTTGGCAGCTGTGAATACTGCAGCAGTGAACACAGGAATGCTAAAATCTCTTCCAGATGCTGATTTCAATTCTTCTGGAAAAATACCCAGAAAAGGGACTGTTCGTTCATGTGTAGTTCTAGTTGTCATTTTTTGAGAAACGGTGATAGTTTTTACATAGACGTGCATCACTCTGCGTTCTCATCCACACTGTACAGTTTCTCCGCATCCTTGCCAAAATCCGTTGCCTTGCATTTTCAGTTTTGAAAATAGCCATCCTGACAAGTATTAGATGATGTTTCACTTTGCTTTTGATTTGAATTTCCCTGATGATTAGTGATGTTGAGCATTTTTCAGCGTGTCTGTTGAATATTTGTATGAATATGTCTTCTTTGGAGAACTGTCTACTTAAGTCCTTAGCCTATTTATGTTTTTGTCCCTATGTTGTGTCCGACTTTATGTGATTGCATGAACTTGCAGCACGCCAGGCTTCCCTGTCATTCACTATCCCTCAGAGTTTGCCCAAATTCATGTCCACTGAGATGGTGATGCCATCCAACCATCTCAACCTCTGTGTCCCCTTCTCCTCTTGCCCTCAATCTTTCCCAGCATCAGGATCTTTTCCAATGAGTCAGCTCTTCACATCAGGTCGCCAAAGTATCTGAACTTCAGCTTTAGCATCAATCCTTCCAATGAATATTCAGGGTTGATTTTCTTTAGGATTGACTGGTTTGATCTCCTTGCAGTCCAAGGGACCCTCAAGAGTCTTCTCCAACAACACAGTTTGAAAGCATAAATTCTCCAGCACTCAGCCTTATTTATGGTCCAACTCTCACATCCATACATGACTACTGGAAAAACTATAGCTTTGACTATACAGACCTTTGTCAGGAAAGTGATGTCTCTGATTTTTAATACAGTGTCTAAATTTGTCATAGCTTTTCTTCCAAGTTTTTCTTCCTCCCTTATGGCAGAAAGAGAAGGAAAACTAAAGAGCCTCTTGATGATGTGAAAGAGGAGAGTGAAAAAGCTGGTTTAAAACTCAACATTTGAAAAACTAAAATCATGGCATCTGGTCCCATCACTTCATGGCAAAGAGACGGGGAAACAGTGGAATACACTTTATTTTGGGGGGGCTCCAAAATCACTGCAGATGGTGACTGCAGCCATGAAATTCAAAGACACTTGCTCCTTGGAAGAAAAGCTATGACCAACCTAGACAGCATATTAAAAAGCAGAGAAATTACTTTGCCAACAAGGTTATAGTTTTTCCGGTAGTCAGGTATGGATGTGAGAGTTTGACCATAAAGAAAGCTGATTTCCAAAGAACTGATGCTTTTGAATTGTGGTGTTGGAGAAGACTCTTGAGAGTCCCTTGGACTGCAAGGAGATTCAACCAGTCCATCCTAAAGGAGATCAGTCCTGAATATTCATTGGAAGGATTGATGCTGAAGCTGAAACTCCAATACTTTGGCCACCTAATTAGAAGAATTGATTTCACTAAAAAAGACCCTGATGCTGGGAAAGATTGAAGGTGGGAGGAGAAGGGGATGACAGAGGATGAGATGGTTGGATGCCATCACCGCCACAATGGACATGAGTTTGAGTAAACTCTTGAAGTTGGTGAGGGACAGTGAAGCCTGGCATGCTTCAGTCCATGGAGTCACAAAGAGTTGGACATGACTCAACTGAACTGAACTTTCTTCCAAGGAGCAAGTGTCTTTTAATTTCATGGCTGCAGTCACCATCTGCAGTGATTCTGGAGCCCAAGAAAATGAAATCCATCACTGTTTCCACTTTTCCCCCATCTGTTTGCCATGAAGTGATGGGAGTGGATGCTCTGATCTTAGTTTTTTGAATGCTGATTTTTAAGCCAGCTTTTTCACTCCCTCTTTCTCCCATATCAAGCGGTTCTTTAGTTCCTCTTCAGTTTCTACCATTAGAGTGGAATCATCTGCCTATGTGAGGTTGTTTATATTTCTCCTGGAAATCTTGGTTCCAGCTTGTGATTCATCCAGCCTTGTATTTCACATGATGTAGTCTGCATATAAGTTAAGTTAAGCAGGGTGACAATATACAGCCTTGACATACTCCATTCCCAATTTTTAACCAGCCTGTTGTTCCATGTCTAGTTGTAACTGTTACTTCTTGACCTGCAAACAGGTTTCTCAGGAGGCAGGTAAGATAGTCTGGTATTCCCATCTCTTGAAGAACTTTCCACAATTTGTTGTGACCCACACAGTCAAAGTCTTTACTGTAGTCAATGAAACAGAAGTAGATGCTTTTCTGGATTTCCCTTGCTTTTTCTCTGATTCAGCAAATGTTGGCAATTTGACCTCTGGTTCCTCTGCCTTTTCTAAATTCAGCTTGTTTGAATTGTAGGAATTCCTTAAGTATTTGGAGATTAACCTCCTATCAGATATATGTGCTGTGCTTTTTGCTCAGTCGTGTCCCTCTTTGTGATCCCATGAACTGTAACCCACAAGGCTCCTCTGTCCATGGGATTCTCCAGGCAAGGATACTGGAATGGGCTGCCACGCCCTCTTGCAGGGGATCTTCCTGACCCAGGGATTGAACCTAGATCTCCTGCATTGCAGGCACATTCTTTACCATCTGAGCCACCAGGGAAGCCCTATCAGATAGTTTGCAAATATTTTCTTTCATATCCATTTTACTTTGTTGAGTGTTTCCTTTGTTGTTCAGCTTTTTAGTTTGATATAATCCTATTCATCTGTTTTATTTATAAATTAATTTTTACTGGAGTATATTGTGGGTGGGGTGAATTTGGAGATAGGGATTGACATACATACACTATTGGTACTGCGTAAACGAAGATCATGGCATCCGGTCCCATGACTTCATGGGAAATAGATGGGGAAACAGTGGAAACAGTGTCAGCCTTTATTTTTTTGGGCTCCAAAATCACTGCAGATGGTGATTGCAGCCATGAAATTAAAAGACGCTTACTCCTTGGAAGGAAAGTTATGACCAACCTAGATAGCATATTCAAACGCAGAGACATTACTTTGCCAACAAAGGTCTGTCTAGCCAAGGCTATGGTTTTCCCTGTGGTCATGTATGGATGTGAGAGTTGGACTGTGAAGAAGGCTGAGCATGGAAGAATTGATGCTTTTGAACTGTGATGTTGGAGAAGACTCTTGAGAGTCCGTTGGACTGCAAGGAAATCCAACCAGTCCATTCTGAAGGAGATCAGCCCTGGGATTTCTTTGGAAGGAATGATGCTGAAGCTGAAACTGCAGTACTTTGGCCACCTCATGCGAAGAGTTGACTCATTGGAAAACTCTGATGCTGGGAGGGATTGGGGGCAGGAGGAGAAGGGGATGACAGAGGATGAGATGGCTGGATGGCATCACTGACTCGATGGACATGAGTCTCAGTGAACTCCGAGAGTTGGTGATGGACAGGGAGGCCTGGCATGCTGCAATTCATGGGGTCGCAAAGAGACACAACTGAGCGACTGAACTGAACTGATAGAATAGATAACAAATGAGAACGTATTGTATAACATTCTCTGTGGTGTTATACATGTTCTGTGTATAACTCCATGTTCTGTGATGACCTAAATGGGAAGGAAATCCAAAAAAGAGGAGCTGTATGTATAGGTATAGCTGATTTACTTATGTATCCTGTATACATACACTGTAAAGCAAAGATAATTGGGTATATGTACACATATAGCTCCTCTTATAGCTACACACAGCTCCTCTTTTTTGGATTTCCTTCCCATCTAGGTCACCACAGAAGATGGGGTAGCGTTACACAATAGTTGTTCATTTGTTATCTGATCTGTACGCAGTGTCAGTAGTGTCCGTATGTCAACCCCCATCTCCCAGTTCACCCCCCACCCCCCTTCCCCCACTTGGTGCCCATATATTTGTTCTCTACATCTGTCTCTATTTCTGTTTTGCAAATAAGATTATCTATACCGTTTTTCTAGATTCCACAAGCATGTGTTAATATACAATATTTGTTTCTCTCTGTCGATTTTCTTCACTTAGTATGATAATCACGTCAATTCACGTTTCTGCAAGTGGCATGGCTTTGTTCTTTTTAATGACTGATTAATATTCTATCACATGTATGTACCACGTTGTCTTTATCCATTACTCGGTTGATGGACATTTAGGTTGATTCCACATCCTGGCTACTGCAAATCATGCTGCAATGAACACTGGGGTGCATATGCCTTTCTGAATTATGGTTTATCCTGGGTATATGCTGGATTGCTGGGTCATGTGGTAATTCTATTTTTAATTTTTTAAGGAACAGTTCTCCATAGTGACTGTGTCAATTTACATTCCTGCCACCAGTGCAGGAGTGTTCCTTTTTTCCCACACCCTCTCTAGCATTTATTGTTTGTAGATTTTTTAATAATGGCCATTCTGACGGATGTGAGATGATACCTCATTATAGCTTTGATTTGCATTTCTCTAATAGTTAATGATATTTAGCATTTTCCCATGTGTTTGTTGATCATCTGTATATCTTCTTTGGAAAAATGTCTATTTAAGTCTTCCACCCATTTTTTTATTGGATTGTTTGTTTTTTGATATTGAGCTGCATGAGCTGTTTGCATATTTTGGAGATTAACTTGTCACTTGCTTCATTTACAAATGTTTTCTCTCATTCTGAGGGTTGTCTTTTCATCTTGTTTATAGGTTCCTTTGTTATGCAAAAGCTTTTAAGTTTAATTAGGTCCCATTTGCTAATTGTCATTTATATTTTCATTGCTCTAGGAGGTAGGTTGAAAAAGAGATACTAAAATTTATATCAGAGTGTTCTGCCTATGTTTTCTTCTAAGAGTTTTATAGTGTTTGACCTTACATTAAGGTCTCTAAACCATTTTGAGTTTATTTTTGTATATGGCGTTAGTGAGTGTTCTAATTTCATTGTTTTATAAGCAGCTGTCTAGTTTTTCCAGCACCCTTGATTGAAGAGGCTGTCTTTTCTTCATTGTATATTCTTGCTTCCTTTTTCAAAGATTAGATGATAATATGTGCATGGGTTTATCTCTGGGTTTTCTATCCTGTGGTTTTTATTTCCATTTTTGTGCCAGTACCATGCTGTGCTGTGCTTAGTCACTCGTTGTGTCCAACTCTTTGCAACCCCATGGACTGTAGCCCACCAGGCTCCTCTGTTCATGGGGATTCTCCAGGCCAGAGTACTGGAATGGGTTGCCATGCCCTCCTCCAGGGGATCTTCCTGACCCAAGTATCGAACCCAGGTCTCCTGCATTGCAGGTGATTCTTTACCATCTGAGCCACCAGGGAAGCCCAAGAATACTGAGGTGGGTTGCCATGCTCTCCTCCGGGGGACCTTCCTGACCCAGGTTTTGAACCCAGGCCCCCTGCATTGCAGGTGGATTCATTACCAGCTGAGGCACCAGGGAAGCCCAAGAATACTGAGGTGGGTTGCCATGCCCTCCTCCGGGGGACCTTCCTGACCCAGGTATTGAACCCAGGCCCCCTGCACTGCAGGTGCTTCATTACTAGCTGAGGCAGCAGGGCAGCCCGTACTGTCTTTTCTACTGTAGTTTGTAGTATAGTCTGAAGTCAGGGAGCTTGATTACTCTAGCTCTGCTTTTCTTCCTCGAGATTGCTTTGGCTATTTAGTCTTTTGTGTTTCCATACAAATTATAAAAATTTTTGTTTTAGTTCTGAATATCATTGGTGATTTGATAGTTCCACTTGTTTAGTTTTCCTTATGTTGTCTGTACCAAGATGAATATCTTGAAGATTTTCTCTTATATTTTCATCTATGAGTTTTACCATTTCAGTTTTCATGTTTAGGCCTTTAATCTATTTCAAGTTAATGTTTGTGTGTGGTGTAAGATAAGGATCCAGTTTCATTCTTTTGCATGTGATATACAATTTTCCTAACACTATTTGTTGAAGAAACTATGCTTTCCCTCTTATGTATTTTTGGCACCCATGTCAAAGATCAGTTGATCATATATGCATTGATTTCTTTCTGGGTTGTCTATCCTGTCCCACTGATCTGTAAATCTGTCTGTATGCCAGTATCATGCTCTTTTGAATATTGTAGTTTTGTAATATATTTTAGAACTAGGACATGTAATACTTTCAACTTCATTCTTCTTTCTTAAGAATGATTTGCATATTCATAGTCCTTTGTGATTCCATATGAATCCAGAAAAAAATTTTCTATTTCTTTAAAAAGTGTCATTGAGATTTTGATAGAAATCGTGTTTAATCTGTAGATCATTTTAGGTAGTATGGGCATTTTAAGAATATTAAATCTTTAAACAGTGATTGGAATGACTCTGAAGGTGGAACGGGCTACAAGCCAAGGAACGGAAGCAGGCTCTAGGAGCTGGAAAAGGCATGGAAACTGATTTTCCTCTACAGTTTGCAGGAGGAACACAGTTCAAGAGACATTGAAACTGACTTGGGCTTCTGCCTTCCAAAACTGTAAGAGGATAAACTCATGTGTATTTTTTTTCAATGTTAAATCTTTAACAGTCTCGTGCTCTACTCACTGAGCTAGCTGGGCTGCACAAAAAGATATCATATCTTTGGAGAAAAACACACTAATGTTTCACTACTGTCTACTGTATGATTCTAATAGATACATTTTATCAAGTGAAAACATTGCCATGAAGTTTCATATAAATACTACTTTAGCTGGATTACCTAAGTTTTGATATGCAGAGTTTTCCGTATCATTTAGTTTTACGTACTTACCTTTTAATTATCTCTTCTTTGACTTGAGAGTTACTTAAAAGACTGTGTCTTAAATTTCCCAATATTTAAATTTTATTTCTTATGGACATCTACTTAAAGACAGTTAATTAGGTTATTCTTGACCAGCTGGGAAGACCAAGAATACTGGAGTGGGCAGCCTATCCCTCCTCCAGGGGATCTTGCTGACCGGGGAATCAAACCAGGGCCTCCTGCATTGCAGGCAGGTTCTTTACCACCTGAGCTACCAGGTAAGCCCTAAAGGCAATGTATGCATGTGTTCTTAGTCACTGCAGTCATGTCTGACTCTCTGCAACCCTGTGGATTGCAGCCACCAGGTTTCTCTGTCCATGGGATTCTCCAGGCAAGAATACTGGAGTGGGTTGCCTTGCCCTCCTCCAGGGGATCTTCCCAACCCAGGGATGGAACCCAGATCTCCCGCACTGCAGGCAGACTGTTCACCGTCTGAGCCATCAGGGAAGCCCATATGCACCCAACATAGGTGCACCTAAATATATAAAGTAAGAATTAACAGGCATGAAGGAAGAAACAGACAATACAACAATAGCAGGAAATTTCAGTGGCCCCCTTTTAGCAATGTGTAAATTATCCAGACAGAAAATCAAGAAGGAAACATCAGACTTTAACATTAGAGCAGATGGACTTAACATTTACCAAACATTCCATCCCACAGCAACAGAATGCACGCTCTTCTCAGTCACACATGAAGTATTCTCCAGGACAGACCAGATGTTAGGTCACAAAAAAAAAATGTTTTAATACATTTAAGGAGACTGAAATCAGGTTAAGTACTTATTCTTACCACAAATGTATGAATCTAGAAATTAAATACAAGAAGAAAACTAGATAGTTCACAGTTATAGGGGGCTTAAACATTATACTACTGGAAAACCAACACATCAAAGATGAAATCAAGAGAGAAATAAAAAGTCTATTGAGACAAGTGAAAATACAGCATATCAAAGCTTGTGAGATGCAGCAAAAACAATTCTAAGAAGGAAGTTAATGATAATATGTACCTACATTCAGAAATAGGAAAGAGCTCAAACAACATAACCATACAATTCAAGGAACTAGCAAAAGCAAAAAAAAAAAAGCTCAAAGCTAGTAGAAGAATTTCTTACTTTATTACTTTTCAATTAATTTATGATTTCCCTTTTTATTTTCCCTTTAACTCAAGGCACATTTAGAAACATGTTTCTAAGTCTCCAAAAGTTAGGATTTTCCCCCTTTGAATAAATATTTTAAATTTTATTGTATGTGACCAAATGACTTTTTAAAAATATTTATATATTTTTAATTGATTCATGATTGGCTTACAATATGGGCTTCCCTGATGGCTCAGCTGGTAAAGAATCGGCCTGCAATGTGGGAGACCTGGGTTCAATCCCTGGGTTGGGAAGAGAAGGGAAAGGCTACCCACTCCAGTATTCTAGCCTGGAGAATTCCATGGACTGTAGAGTCCATGGGGTCACAAAGAGTTGGACACGACTGAGCGACTTTCACTTTCACTTTACAATATTGGTTTGATTTCTGCCGTACATCAGCATGAATTAGCCACTTAAACTTATGAAGATTTCAATCTATGTCAAAGCAAAGATGTAATTTTGGAATATTCTATAAATAAACAAACAAAATAAACCCAATATATGCTTTTTAAACTGAAATATATTCAATGTGCAATATTATGTTATAGATGTACAATATAGTGATTCACAATTTCTAAATGTTTTACTTAATTTATGTTTAGTATAAAATATTGGCTATATTCCCTATGCTGTGCAATACATTCTTGTGGATTATATAGGTAATAATTTATACCTCTTAACCCCTTCCCCTATATAAGCCCTACTCCCTTCCCTCTCCCCACTGGTAACCAGTAGTTTGTTCTCTATATCTGTGAGTATGTTTCTTTTTTCTTATATTCACTAATTTGCAGAGTTTTATAGATTCCACATATAAGTGATAATAATACAGTATTTGTCTTTGTCTGATTTATTTCACTTAGCGTAATGTCCTCCAAATTCAACCATGGCAAAATTTCATTCTTTTTATTTTATCCTTCTTGTGGACTACTATCTAGACCATGAAGAAGGCTGAGTGCCAGAATTTATGCTTTAGAGCTGTGGTGCTGGAGAAGACTCTAGAGAGTCCCTTGGACGGCAAGGGGATCAACCAGACAATCCTAAAGATCAGTCCCGAATGTTCATTGGAAGGACTGAGGCTAAAACTGAAGACCCAATCCTTCGGCACCAGATGTGAAGAGCCAACCCATCGGAACAGACCCTGATGCTGGGGAAGACTGAGGGCAAAAGGAGAAGGGGGGCAGCAGAGGATGAGATGGCTGGATAGCATCAGTGACCCAATAAACATGAATTTGAGCAAACTCCGGGAGATAGTAGAGGACAGAGAAGCCTGATGTGCTGCAGTCCGTGGGGTCACGAAGAGTTGGACACAACTTAGTGACTGAAAATCAACTATACATACACAAATAGCACATTTCTTAAGTCATTCAGCTGTTGATGAACACTTAATTTGCTTCCTTTACTGACATTTGTAGATTGCTATGAGCACTGGGATTCACATATCTTTTCAAATTAGTATCTTTTTTTTCTTTTTCTATTGTTTAGTATATTCAGTTCAGTTCAGTTGCTCAGTCATGTCCGACTCTTTGCAACCCCATGAATCACAGCACGCCAGGCCTCCCTGTCCATCACCAAATCCTGGAGTCCACCCAAACCCATGTCCATTGAGTCGGTGATGCCATCCAACCATCTCATCCTCTGTCATCCCCTTCTCCTCCTGACCTCAATCTTTCCCAGCATCAGGGTCTTTTCCAACGAGTCAGATCTTCGCATCAGGTGGTCAAAATATTGGAGTTTCAGCTTCAACATCAGTCCTTCCAATGAACACCCAGGACTGAACTCCTTTAGGACGGACTGGTTGGATCTCCTTGCAGTCCAAGGGACTCTCAAGAGCCTTCTCCAACACTGTTTAAAAGCATCAATTCTTCGGTGCTCAGCTTTCTTCACAGTCCAACTCTCACATCCATACACAACCACTGGAAAAACAATAGACTTGACTAGATGGACCTTTGTTGGCAAAGTAATGTCTCTGCTTTTGAATATGCTATCTAGGTTGGTCATAACTTTCCTTCCAAGGAGTAAGCATCTTTTAATTTCATGGCTGCAGTCACCATCTGCAGTGATTTTGGAGCCCAGAAAAATAAAGTCTGACACTGTTTCCACTGTTTCCCCATCTATTTCCCATGAAGTGACGGGACTGGATGCCATGACCTTAGTTTTCTAAATGTTGAGCTAAAAGCCAACTTTTTTACTCTCCTCTTTCACTTTCATCAAGAGGCTCTTTAGTTCTTCACTTTCTGCCATAAGGGTAGTGTCATATGCATATCTGAGGTTATTGATATTTCTCCCAGCAATCTTGATTCCAGCTTGTGCTTCTTCCAGCCCAGCATTTCTCATGATGTACTCTGCATAGAAGTTAAATAAGCAGGGTGACAATATACAGCCTTGACGTACTCCTTTTCCTATTTGGAATCAGGCTGTTGTTCCATGTCCAGTTCTAACTGTTGCTTCCTGACCTGCATACAGATTTCTCAAGAGGCAGGTCAGGTGGTCTGGTATTCCCATCTCTCTCAGAATTTTCCACAGTTTATTGTGATCCACACGGTCAAAGGCTTTGGCATAGGCAATAAAGCAGGAATAGATGTTTTCCTGGGTCATGTGGTGGTTCTATTTTCACTTTTTTGAGAACCATCTATACTGTTTTCCACAGTGGCTGTACCAATATGCATTTCTACCAATAGCGTACAAGGGTTCCCTCTTCCCCACACCCTTACCAACATTTGCTTCTTATGTCCATTTTGCTGACAGCCATTCTGACAAGTATGGGGTGATATCTTATTGAGGCTTTGTTTGCATTTCCCTGATAGTTAGTGATGTGAAACATCATTTCACAGCCTGTTGGCCATCTGTATTTCCTCTTTGGAAAAATGTCTTTTCAGGTCTTCTGCTCATTTTTAAATAGGATTGTTTCTTTATTTTTTTGATGTTGAGTTGTGTGAGCTGTTCATTTACTCTAGATATTAACCCCTTGTCAGTCACATCATTTGCAAATATTTTCTTGCATTCAGTATTTCTTCTTTGACCCTTCCATGCCATTTTGTTTTAGATGTAGTTTATAGATAAAGTATCAAAAAAATGTAGTTTTTTTTTTTTAATCGTACTAAGAGCAATTACTTTGTCAACAAAGGTCTGTCTAGTCAAGGCTATGGTTTTTCCAGTAGTCATGTATGGATGTGAGAGTTGGACTGTGAGGAAAGCTGAGCACTGAAGAATTGATGCTTTTGAACTGTGGTGTTGGAGAAGACTCTTGAGAGTCCCTTGGACTGCAAGGAGGTCCAACTAGTCCATTCTAAAGGAGATCAGTCCTGGGTGTTCATTGGAAGGACTGATGAAGAAGCTGAAACTCCAATACTTTGGCCACCTGATGTGAAGAGCTGATTCATTTGAAAAGACCCTGATGCTGGGAAAAATTGAGGGAGGAGATGGGGATGACAGAGGATGAGATGGTTGGATGGCATCACCGACTCAATGGACGTGGGTTTGGGTAAGCTCCAGGAGTTGGTGATGGACAGGGAGGCCTGGCGTGCTGCAGTTCATGGGGTGGCAAAGAGTTGGACATGACTGAGCAATTGAACTGAACTGAAGAGCAATTCTCCCTGAAAAGTTTAATTTATTACATTTTTCTTCATTGAAATTTTTGATATATTTTGATTTGTAACTCATGTATTTATTATGTTATTTAGTATTTAAAATCTGGTCATTTTTCTTACCTTTTATCAGTGAATTGTATAATTGATTTTTCTTCCACTTTTTACACAGTATTTTGGAAATTTCACATTTATAGATATTCTTTTATAGTTTCTCTTGCATTTTTAACACATGTTAAACATATTTTGTATTGAATCAGAATCCACTTCAAGAAACCAAGAACATTAGCATGCTCTTCCCCCAAACCAACTACTCTAAAATTAACATTACTTAGCACTTTAGAACCAGATTCTATTAAAAAAAAAAAAAACTGTATTACATTCTATATAAAAAGTCATGGGCTTAAAAATATGTTTTACATTTTTGTTTTTCACCCTGACTTCTTTCATCCCCTGTCTCTCTCATTTTTGAACCATTTATTTTACTGGAGTGTATCACATACAATTATCTCCTTTACTTGGTAAACATGATGTACCAGAGTCTTACCTTTTTGGATCTGTGGCTACCTATACAGGACCACACTTCTCTGGCTCTGATTTCAACAAGTAGTAATTTTGAACTGTGAACAAATGCACCCTAAGAAAACTGGGGAGGAACTGGTTCATGCAGACTGGTTCAAGTAGCTCCCCAGTTAATCACCTGGCAAAGCCCTGGAGTGGTTTCTGCCTCTTGCATCTGTTAATAGAACACCGATCATGCTTATCTTCATAGACATCTTCCCTGCATATTTGGGGGTTTTCATCTGCACCGTCTCGGTCACTTCACAGGGCTTTTCCTTTCTGAAGTAATCTATAAAATATCTGCTAACTGATGACATTATTTCTGACTTTCCTAATTATTAATGCAGTTTTACATTTCAGAAATGATCTTTTCTGTCATTTAATGAAATCTGGAGTGGACACAAAAACCAAACATGTTTATTCAGCCATTTGTCCTATGCAGTTTCAATTTGTATGACAATACAATAAGTGACACCTATTATTTGGATTTTTAATCTGAATTTTTATTAACTTCCAAATTAATTAATTTTTATTCAATGAAGAAGAGATTGAAAAAGATTCTTAGGGTTAAAATGCATTTTAAAATTTCTAAGCACATGAGTACTAACATATCAGTTTAATATATCTATCCATGGAATTCTCCAGGGAAGAATACTGGCATGGGTAGCCATTTCATTCTCCAGGGGATCTTCCCAACTCAAAGATTGAACCTGGTTCAACTGCATTGCAGGCATATTCTTTACCATGTGAGCCACCAGGGAAGTCTGATATATATTTGACTGTATTTAAATGACACGCTAGTACTTAAGTGATTAGATGCTGTATTCAAATACATCTTTTAAAATAATAATCCTAATCAACCTATTCTATACTATGCTATGCAGCTAAAATGCATTAACATGCTTATTTAAATATATTCTAACACCACTGTGAATTGAGTAGTAATAGTACCTGGTAATTGGCTCTTTTCAGAGAGCCTACTCCTAGCGATTGAACTGAGACTCAGGTCTAGGTCTTATAATACAAGCTTAGCACTGATTCTGCACGAAAGCTGCTCTTTTCTATTGCCTTCTAACCTCGCCTTATCAGAAATGAGTTAACTATGGCCTCGGACTGTTTACCAATAATGCCAGAGCCTGTTTTTCCCCAACCATGAGGTAATATACTCCCTTGGGCTCTGTCTTCAAGCTAACTCTGCTGCTAACCATCCTGAAACTCTTGCCTCATTAAAGAGTTTCTAATGAGGTAATCAAACATGGATAGAGTGCAGCCAAGGAAAGGTCCTCAGAGGATGCGGCTTCTGAGACAAGGAGGGTTGAGATTTGAACCCCTGGAGAACTCAGACTTGAAGCTTTGGGGGTTCTAATGAACGAGGTTGGCGCACAAACAGCTCCCAATGAGCATGCTGGATCAAAGTGCGTGTGGTAATGAGCACGAGGTCTCCACCCCAGCTTCCAGGGCACCACCTTGGTGAACCACCATGCTGACAAACCAACAGCTGCAAAGCTAAGCCTCACACTCCGTAGTTCTGACATGCACCCACCAAACACAAATGCTCCTCCTCCGTCTAAGCTGTCAAACACTGGCTTCTGAACAGCTCACTGTCCTGTGGGACCAGAACTGGAAAACTCGGAAATATCCAGAAGTTCATATAGCCGAATCCTATCATCTGATGGCAAAAGAAAATGGGACCTAGACAAATGGGGATACAACAGGTTGTACAAACTCAGATGTCAATCACAAACTGAAAATAACTGAAAACTTTGAAAAAGAACAATGAGGAGAGATTTCTTCCCCCAGCGGATATTCACATGTATTATAAAGGTAATGCTATCTTGTACTGTTGCTTGTCTTGTACTGGGCTTCCCTGGTGGCTTAGATAGTAGAGCATCTGTCTACAATGCAGGAGACCTGGGTTCGATCCCTGGGTTGGGAAGATCCCCTGGAGAAGGAAATGGCAATCCACTCCAGTACTCTTGCCTGGAAAATCCCATGAACAGAGGAGCCTGATAGGTTACAGTCCATGGGGTTGCAAAGAGTCGGACACGACTGAGCGATTTCACTTTCACTTTCTTTCACTGTTGCTTAAGCGGCCTTTTCTTTGTTATCTGCTCATTGGCATAGCCACCATCCATGGCAGAGATTAGAAATGCCAGACCCCAGCTTTCTTTACCACCTTATAGCTGGGGTACTTATGTTGGTGCAGTTGTGACCAAGGAGATGTCAAGCGGAATGATCTGGCAAACAGTTTACTCATGCTCAAAAGGGAGAGGAGGCCAAGATACCCTCTGCAGAAAAGACTAATAATTTCCATCAACATCCATTTCCTTTTATTATATTCTAAAACATCCCTATTATTAGCTGTTCACATGATCACCCAGAAGAAAGACAGCAATTTTCATTCTCTTTGGCAATGGGTGTGGCAATGTAGCTGAGTTCCAATTAATGTAATATAGCAATTTCCCACTTTTAGTAAGATATTTGTTGTGTGTGTGTGTGTGCTCAGTCACTCAGTTGTGTCTGACTCTTGTGACCCCATAGACTGTAGCCCACCAGGCTCCTCTGTCCGTGGAATTTTCCAGGCAAACATACTTGAGTGGGTTGCCATTTTCTACTCCAGAGGACTTTCCTGATCCTGGGATCAAGGCTACGTCTCTGTGTCTCTGGCGTTGGCAGGTGGAAATATATACTATTCCTCTTGAACTTCCCTCCCCCACTTCTAGGTCTTCACAGAGCACCAGGCTGGGCTCCCTGTATAATATAGCAGCTTCTTGACATTTTTTTTCCAAAACGGGAAGGGAGTACTTCAAGGCTGTACATTGTCACCCTGCTTATTTAACTTCTATGCAGAGTACATCATGAGAAATGCTGGGCTGGATGAAGCACAAGCTGGAACCAAGTTTGCCAGGAGAAACATCAATAACCTCAGATATGCAGATGACACCACCCTTATGGCAGAAAGTGAAGAAGAACTAAAGAGCCTCTTGATGAAAGTGAAAGAGGAGAGTGAAAAAGTTGGCTTAAAACTCAACATTCAGAAAACTAAGATCATGACATCTGCTCCCATCACTTCATGGCAAATAGATGGGGAAACAGTGAGAGACTTTACTTTCTTGGGCTCCAAAATCACTGCAGATGGTGACTGTAGCCATGAAATTGAAAGATGCCTTCTCCGTTGAAGAAAAGTTATGACCAACCTGGACAGCATATTAAAAAGCGGAGATATTACTTTGCCACCAAAGGTCCAACTAGTGAAAGCTATGGTTTTTCCAGTATTCATGTGTGGATGTGAGAGTTGGACTATACAGAAAGCTGAGCACTGAAGAATTGATGCTTTTGAACTGTGGTGTTGGAGAAGACTCTTAAGAGTCTCTTGGACTGTGAGGAGATCCAACCGGTCCATCCTAAAGGAAATCAGTCCTGGGTATTCATTGGAAAGACTGATGTTGAAGCTGAAACTCCAATACTTTGGTCACTTGATGTGAAGAGCTGACTCATTGGAAAAGACCCTGATGCTGGGAAAGACTGAGGGCAGGAGGAGAAGGGGACGACAGAGGATGAGATGGTTGGATGGCATCACTGACTCTATGGACATGAATTTGGGTAAACTCCAGGAGTTGGTGATGGACAGGGAGGCCTGGCGTGCTGCAGTCCATGGGGTCGCAAAGAATCAGAAACGAGTGAGTGACTGAACTGAACTGAACAATTTCCCAGGACCTTTCTAAAGAGATGGCACACGTATACCCTCTGCTCTTTATTTGTCTCTTCCTCTGGCCTTCCATTTATAACAGATCTTACCAGCTTGGACCATGAATTCATATTCACATGGGTGGAGCAAAAAGGAAGGAGAAATGTGAGTTCTTGCTACATGGAGCTCCACAGCAGCCTTGCACTATCTACCCGGAAGGGTTAACAAGAAATAAGTGAACTTTTTTTCTTATTTAAGCCACTGTTGTTTGGGGTTTTCTATCACTCACAAATCCTAAAGAGTACACACTTTCCTCCATGGTCCCTTTCTTTCTCTCTCTGGATATGTTTGAGGGTGGATGTGATGTTTGGAGTTATAATAGTCACGTTGAAACCCTGAGTATTATACTCAATACTCTGAGGAATGTGGCAAAAGGAGGAAGGAGCCTGCATCTTTGAGCACTTGGAGCACTTTCAGTCCAACTACTCTTGGGCTGTACCCTTGGCACGGTAATAAGGACATTTTTATTTAAGCCACTTTTAGTAAGATATTGGTTGTGTGTGTGTGCTCAGTCAGTCGATTGTGTCTGACTCTTGCAACCTCACGGACTGTAGCCCATAAGTCCCTTCTGGACTCCCACCCTTCTAGGTCTTCACAGAGCACCAGGCTGGGCTCCCTGTGTAATACAGCAGCTTCTTGCCTTTATTTTTTTTAAGCCTGTTGAACTTAAAAATCAGTAACCTTGCTTTAAAAAGGCAGATATTTTTTGAAAGTGCTGTTGGCACAGATTCCCTGTGCTTATCCAAGAATTCCGAGAGGCCTGTCTCCCTTCCTTAGTGGCTTTCTAAGCTCTGAAAAATAGGAGCAATCATTTTTCTTCTCAAATAAATATGCACTGAAAAGGCTGAAGAATACATTACCACTCTCCCTTTCCCAGGAAGAAGGGGGAATGTAGGCCAAGGAAAGCAGAGGCTTTCTCCAAAAATTTCTGACTGTAAAATTGTCAGCCCAACACAAATTGGACAGTCAAAACCAATTTTCATCCTACAATTAGCTCCAAAATTCATAGTCAAACCTAATGTGACCTGTGTGGTTAGTGTTAGCACAACATTGCTTTGAACGGAAGCTCTAATAAGATTCCCTCTTCTAAGTCCCAGGAGCCTAACAACACGTTTAAACTAGTTTTTACTGGAGTGTAGGCGCTTTACAAGGCTGCGTTAGTGTCTGCAGTGCGCGCAGATGCCCTCTCTTCCGGGCTTCCTTCCCAATTAGGTCACCACGGTGCTGAGTCAAGTTCCCCGGGCATACGGTAGATTCTCACTGCTGCTGTTGTTCCGACACTAGGTCGTGTCCGACTCTTTGTGACCCCACGGATGGCAGCCCACTAGGCTCCTCTGTCCGTGGGATTCTCCAGGCGAGAACACTGGAGTGGGTTGCCATTTTCTACTCCAGAGGACCTTACTGATCCTGGGATCAAACCCACATCCCTTGCATCTCCTGCATTGGCAGGCAGATTCTTTACCACTGAGTCACTTGGAAAGCACCAACAAATTTGACAACTTGGATGAAAAATCTACATACTTTAGAAATTCACCGTATCAAATATGACATCGGGCACAGTAGAAAGCATTCATAGACAGATTTCAGTTATAACATATGGAACTTGTAAACAAAATCTTCCAACAAAGAAAATTCTAGGTCCATATGATTTCACAGAAATCTCTATAAAAAGGTAATGAAAAATAATACCCACTCCACAGACACTGCCAGAAAATCTGTGGCTGAAGCTAGTAAAAGCCTGGTTCCAAAACACAAACGTTACAAGAGCAGAAGACAACAGATCATTTGCTCATTAGCATAGTCACAGAAGTCTCTCAAAGTGGGAGCAAAGAACCCAGAAATACAGGAAGGGTGTCATGGCATGACCAAGCAGGGTCCATTCCAGGCTGGAGGATGTTCAAAAATTTTTATGGTAATTTACCAAGTTAACAGAAGAGAAAAAAACATGATGATCTCAATAAATGCATAAAAAAAAAAAAACCTTTGACAAAATTCAATGCTCATTTCAAAATATCTGAGAAAGTAGGAGTAGAATAACTAAAGAAAATGTCATCTGGCCAAAAAGGGCATCTCTAAACTTACAGCTAACATCACACATGACGGTGAAAATTGGAATGTTTCCTCTAAGATCGGGAGTGGAGCATGGCTGTCTGCTCCCCCTATCCTCATTTAACTTTGTGCTGGAGACTTCAACAAGGGCAAGAAGACAAAGAAAAGACATGAGACGTAGCCATTTTGACCAAAAATTTAAGATGCTATTTATTTACAAATAATATGATTTTCATTGTATAAAGTATTCGGGAATCTACAACCCAAATATTCAGCCTAATAATGAACTTAATTAAGCCATAGAACATGAACTGCTTTTCGATATACAAGCAACAAATAATGGGGGAAAAAATTTAATGTGAAAGCTATTTATGATAGTAGAAAAATAAGGAATAAATTTAATAGTAGGCATACACGAGGTCTGCACTATAAATTGCAGAACCTTGAAAAGGAAAATTAAAATAGACCTAATAGAGAAATATATTATGTCCATACTTTTCTAATATAAACACTAAATTCCCTTAATCTGCCTGCGATGTAGGAGTCTCGAGTTCGATTCCTGGATCAGGAGGATCCCCTGGAGAAAGGAGTGGCAACCCATTTCAGTGCTCTTGCCTGGAGAATCCCATGGACAGAGGACCTGCGGGTTGCAGTCCACAGGGTCTCAGAGCCAGACATGGCTGAGCAACTAACACTTTCACTTTCAGGCTTTTCAAATTCCCTTAAATGATCCCAGATGGAAATAGAATAATGTAAAAATCAATGAAGAGTAATTTAAGCATAAATAGATGGATAAATATTAAATTTTTTGGTTGTATAAAAATAAGACAAATGATATGTGGACTAAGATTTATGTGGAAATTTGCAAAAGTTGGGAGAGAGTAAGTGAATTTGAACTTTTAAAGCTCTAGCATTATCATAGCAGTTACAAAATAATAGTTCTCCTTTGACTATACTGAGAGAATAATGCATGTTGTCTTTCATAAGATAGCAAGAAAATAATAGTATAAAGTGTGCAGTAATGTAATAATAAGAGGAAAGCAAAAATCTAAAAAAAATCCATTCAATTGCATGTAGATAAAAAATATAAATAGAGGGGCCAAATGAAAACAAGCAACACATGTTAATAAAATTATACACCATTTACACTAAGCTTTAATGTAATAAATATTTTATTATCAGATTGGCTAAATAAAAAAACCTGTATAAAACCTATGTACTTTTTACAAAAGACATCATAAATATAGGGAGAGAGAAAAGACAGAAGCAGGAGTAAGGGAGAAATCTGGGCTTCCCTGGTTGTTCAGATGGTAAAGAATCCACCTGCCAATGTAGGAGATCTGGGTTCGATCCCTGGGTCGGGAAGATCCCCTGGAGGAGGGCATGGCAATCCACCCCAGTGTTCTTGCCTGGAGAATCCCATGGACAGAGGAGCCTGACGGGCTACAGTCCGTGGGGTTGCAGAGTTGGACATGATTGAAGCAACTTAGCACATAAGTGTAGTTGTTGGAAAAATGACCAGAGGGTGGAGAAAATATTTGTCTTGGAAACCTTGACATAGGAGCCCGACTTGGTTCCAAAACCTGTTGGTAAACCTTCCAGGTAGAGTCCCACCTGGAAGATACAGGTAGATTGGGAGGAGATAGAGCTAGACTGGGCGGTGATGGGATTAAGGTGGAAGTTTGGATGAAAACTGGAATACCTGAATGGACTTCATTGAAGTGGCTGCATCACATTTACCTGACTATATTATTGGGATAGATACTGTGTCTGACTTGGCAACACTTCCCCTGCCTAGTTTTGTAATATGGGAAATGTGTAAGCTCACCCTTCAGTCAGTGTTAATTCAGTATACCACATGGGTGCCCAAAGAATTGCCTGAGCCCATACAGGTCGTTAACTTGAAATAGTGCAGAATTATAAATGAATGTATAGTAGACAAGAAGAGATAACCACTTTAGTTAATAACATGTTAGAAACTGGGATGCTTGTAAACAAATTTCTGTACAACAGCCCTGTGCAACCTGTGAGAGAATCAGACTGCTAGTGGAGACCCACATAGACTGCTGCTGCTAAGTCACTTCAGTCGTGTCCGACTCTGTGCGACCCCATAGACGGCAGCCCACCAGGCTCCCCCGTCCCTGGGATTCTCCAGGCAAGAATACTGGAGTGGGTTGCCATTTCCTTCTCCAATGCATGAAAGTGAAAAGTGAAAGTGAAGTCGCTCAGTCATGTCCGACTCTCAGGGACCCCATGGACTGCAGCCCACCAGGCTCCTCCATCCATGGGATTTTCCAGGCAAGAGTACTGGAGTGGGGTGCCATTGCCTTCTCCACCACATAGACTATTAAGGCTCAAATACCACCCATAACGGGGCTTCCCAGGTGGCTCAGTGGTAAAGAACCTGCCTGCCAGGCTAGGATCCATGGGAGACACGGGTTCAATCCCTGATCAGAAAGATCCTCTGGAGGAGGAAATAGCAACCCACTCCAGTATTCTTGCCTGGGAAATCCCAAGGACAGAGCATACACATACCACCAATAGCATCAGAAGTTCTTCGTATGGTTTCAGTAGTGCAAAAAAAAAATAAAAAACAAGCAAGCTAAAGGAGATGTGTACTCAGGGATGGGTCTTGCAGATGGCCTTTTTCTTATCTCAGTCTTATATAGAAGTCAACCACAGTGTGTCTCCATGTGGAAAGCACCCCATTTTACATTTACCGTCTAGTCACAGGGTTTCCTGAATTTGCCAACTTTCTGTCATAATTTGGTAGGAGGACATTTGTACTTGATGCAGGGCCTGACTGTAATAAACACTAAACTGATATCACAGTAATGTCAGACACTGGAGAGCAAGCTGGGAGTGACTTACGTACACTGCTGGTGCACGTGACTAACAGAAGCCGGTAGGTGAGTCCAGCAAAGACAGAAGGGCCCAGCAGACAGAGAAATTCTTAGGAACGACACAGGAGAAGCCACCCTTGACATCCCACAGGCATCTGAAAACAGACTGCAGTCCTTGCCTCTCCGTGGAACTAAGGAGAAACGCCATGCACGGTTGGGTTGTTCAGAGGATGCAAAGTGCCACATTTGAAGACTGCTGGCTCCTACCCACACCTGACAGAAGCCATGTCTGAAGGGGAGCTGAACAACAGCAGCTTATATCTGAGTCTCTAGTGTGCCCTTATTGGAGAAGGAAATGGCAACCCACTCCAGTGTTCTTGCCTGGAGAATCCCAGGGACGGGGAAGCCTGGTGCGCTGCTGTCTATGGGGTCGCACAGAGCCGGACACGACTGAAGTGACTTAGCAGCAGCAGCAGTGTGCCCTTGGCCCTGAAGAGCATACAGTCTCAGACATGGCTTGGGAAGAATCTGTAAGTCACACTTTTGCGGACTGGAGCGCATGGTTAAAGCCTGTGAGTGCCACCTAGTGGCAAACAGCGGGATTTGGGGCAGGGCACTTCTAGACCCAGGGATGATGAAACATATCTGAGGGACAGTCAGCAGCTACTGTTGAGCATTGGGTGCAAGTGTCCCCAGGACTGATGATGTGAAATAATCCTGAAGCCAAGACACCCATAAAGTCTTGGGTGATGTCAGAGAAACACTGCAATAAGGGGGGAGTTCCATGATAACACGGAAATGGCCGTTCAGGAGCCTGGTGTCATGAGCTGGGTGCCTCTTCCTCCAGGGCTGGCTTTAGGGCCGTCTGCCGAGCAGCCAGACCCCACTGCCACATGGACAACGTCCTACGAGTGGCTCTTGAGTGACCAACTGCAAGCGTCCTGGTTTAGGAAGGGCAGGTGCAGGTGGACAGGCAACATCCTGTTTGGAATCCTGCCATCCTATGACCAACTGATGGGAAAGCCCTGGTTGAAGCACAGAAGAGCCAGCCAATGCAGTGCGCTGAACGCTGTGCTGCTGTTTTCATGGTGATGGGCAAACAGATGTGATAACCATGCTAAGCGCGCAGGCTTAGACTAATTAGCCCTCTCCCAGGAGTTAGCAAAATGGCTGTCTGAGGAGGCCTTACAAATAGCTGTGAAAAGGAGAGAAGTGAAAAGCAAAGAAGAAAAGTAAAGATATACCCATTTGAGTGCAGAGTTCCAAAGAATAGCAAGGAGAGATAAGAAAGCCTTCCTCAGCGATCAATGCAAAGAAATAGAGGAAAACAATAGAATGGGAAAGACTAGAGACTGCTTCAAGAGAATTCAAGATATCAAGGGAATATTTCATGCAAAGATCGGCTCAATAAAGGACAGAAATGGTATGGACCTAACAGAAGCAGAAGATATTAAGAAGAGGTGGCAAGAATACACTGAAGAACTGTACAAAAAAGATCTTCACGACCCAGATAATCACCATGGTGTGATCACTCCCACATTCGGACATCCTGGAATGTGAAGTCAGGTGGGCCTTAGGAAGTATCACTACGAACAAAGCTAGTGGAGGCGATGGAATTCCAGTTGAGCTATTTCAAATTCTAAAAGATAATGCTGTGAAAGTGCTGCACTCAATATGCCAGCAAATTAGGAAAACTCAGCAGTGGCCACAGGACTGGAAAAGGTCAGTTTTCATTCCAATCCCAAAGAAGGGCAATGCCAAAGAATGCTCAAACTACCACACAATTGCACTCATCTCACATGCTAGTAAAGTAATGCTCAAAATTCTCCAAGCCAGGCTTTAGCAATATGTGAACCATGAACTTCCAGATGTTCAAGCTGGTTTTAGAAAAGGCAGAGGAACCAGAGATCAAATTGCCAACATCTGCTGGATCATCGAGAAAGCAAGAGAGTTCCAGAAAAAACATCTATTTCTGCTTTATTAACTATGCCAAAGCCTTTGACTGTGTGGATCACAATAAACTGTGGAAAATTTTGAAAGAGATGGGAATATCAGACCACCTGACCTGCCTCTTGAGAAACCTGTATGCAGGTCAGGAAGCAACAGTTAGAACTGGACATGGAACAACAGCCTGATTCCAAATAGGAAAAGGAGTACGTCAAGGCTGTATATTGTAACCCTGCTTATTTAACTTATATGCAGACTGCATCGTGAGAAACGCTAGGCTGGAAGAAGCACAAGCTGGAATCAAGATTGCCGGGAGAAATATCAATAACCTCAGATATGCAGATGACACCACCCTTATGGCGGAAAGTGAAGAACTAAAGAGCCTCTTGATGAAGGTGAAAGAGAGTGGAAAAGTTGGCTTAAAGCTCAACATTCAGAAAACTAAGACCATGGCATCCAGTCCCATCAC
Organism: Bos indicus; assembly: GCF_029378745.1. Taxonomy (NCBI): domain Eukaryota; kingdom Metazoa; phylum Chordata; class Mammalia; order Artiodactyla; family Bovidae; genus Bos; species Bos indicus. The sequence goes on along the minus strand of NC_091762.1, from coordinate 119,204,401 downwards.
TCAGTGGCAGATTTTATTTTGGGGGCCTCCAAAATCACTGCAGATGGTGATTGCAGCCATGAAATTAAAAGACACTTTCTCTTTCGAAGGAAAGTTATAACCAACCTAGACAGCATATTAAAAAGCAGAGATATTACTTTGCCAACAAAGGTTCGTCTAGTCAAGGCTATGGTTTTTCCAGTGGTCATGTATGGATGTGAGAGTTGGACTGTAAAGAAAGCTGAGCACAGAAGATGTTTTTGAACTGTGGTGTTGGAGAAGACTCTTGAGAGTCCCTTGGACTGCAGGGAGATCCAACCAGTCCATCCTAAAGGAGATCAGTCCTGGGTATTCACTGGAAGGACCGATGTTGAAACTGAAACTCCAATACTTTGGCCACCTGATGCGGAGAGCTGACTCATTTGAAAAGACCCTGATGCTGGGAAAGATTGAGGTCAGGAGGAGAAGGGGATGACAGAGGATGAAAAGGTTGGATGGCATCACCGACTCAATGGGCATGAGTTTGAGTAAACTCCAGGAGTTGGTGATGGACAGGGAGGCCTGGCATGCTGCATGCAGTCCATGGGGTTGCAAAGAGTCAGACACGACTGAGCAACTGAACTGAACTGATACAATGGTGTGTGTGTTGATTATGTATGTGTGGAAAATGTTCTTCTCTTGAATCAAAAACTCAAATTTCCCTGCCCCTTTATGAATAATAATGTCCATGAACCCTGAGATAGCACAGGGTCCCCACTGAGTCCATCTCCCTGGAGCAGATCATGGTCATTGTCCCTGGAGCGCCCCCTGGCCCCAAACAGGAGTCATACCCCTTCACAGTCATGACGGGAAGGAGTATCAGAGGTTGGGGTGAAGACAGCACTCTGTGGTGGGAGACTGAGTGGACAGGGGCAAAAGCTCCATCAAGGGCCTGGACCCCTGGACAGGGCGAGGGCGGGTCAGCATTGAAGCCCAGCAGGGCTGTGTCAGCAGATGCCACCAGCAGGGCCCGGAGGCGCAGGCTGGGAGACTCCATGCTAATTGGTGGTGTGGGGGCAGTTACGTCTCTGTGGCAGGGTAATTAGACCCTGGAGCCCCGCGTCTGGGAGGGATGGGGAGGAAGCCAACAGCCTTCTTCCCGGCACCTCCTTTAAATCAGCAGAGCCCCAGAGCTGGCCAGCTGCCTCTCAGGAAAGGCCAGATCACACGGGCGCTGTCTGCTTGGGGGTCAGTGGGCAGAGGGGGCGACAGCAGCCTGTGCTGGGCTGGGGGAAGCCAGCGGCGCCTGTGGCCCTTAGGTAGGTTCCTGGGTGCTTCCTCTCGGTCGAGGGGCCTGTCTGGCGGCCGCTGGACCCGGTGTCTTGGGAGTGTGTGGAGCGGGGCCAGGACTGAGAGGCCCCTTGCGACCTGTGTCCCCCTCCCTGATCTCACGACGGGGGCTTCCTCCCTCCCACGCTGCCCCCACCACCACCCAGCCACATCTCCAGCATCCTCCCCCTGAGCTCTGAAGGTATCCATGGAGGGTCCCAGGCTCTCCTATCGTCCACTCTGTCCGCCAGGAGATGTCCCCCTGCTCTAGAAATGTGGGGGACACGTCCACCAGAGGTCAGCTGCCCCTGCCGGCACCCCAGGCTGCTCAAGGCTGCTCTGCGTCTCCCCTGCCCCCGCTGGGCCCTGCCTCCGTGCCCTGCTTTTGTCCCCTCCTGTCCTCACAGGGATGGACAGGGAGGGACGTGATCAGACAGGGACGCTGGTCCACGTCTGCTCTGTCTTCTGCTGTCACAGCAGGTGCGGTGGGAGACCTCCGCTTTGCCCACCGCCCCCATCAGGGGAGACCTGAGTCTCAGTGGAAGGGACCCCTGATTTTGGGGTAGGGCTACCCTGGCATCCTCTGCTCCTGCCCTCTCGTCCTCCACGGGGTGACCCCCCCCCTTGGTGGCGGAGCTCCCGGAGGCTGCACTGTCCCACTCTGCTCCAATGGGCTTGTCTCCTTGCTGTCCTCTCCGCTCTCAGATGCACCCTAGGGTCCTCCCCACACAGCTGCCCGGCCAGTCCTCACCGCATCAGCTCCTCACCAATGCCCACTCCCACACCCAGCATCGCCAGCCCCACCCGCCCTGACCTGCCCTACATCTTCTCATCACCTGGGAACGCCCTCAGCAACTGATCTGCAAGTTACAAGTGTAGGTCCCTTTCTTTCTGCTTCTATGCCTCTCCTAGAACTTGCATTTCATGAAGGCGGAAGTTGTAGACTGTTTTCTCTCCTGATTGAGCCCAAGTGCCTTGCAATCCTAACTTCCCAGTAGTGGGCGCTCAGTGTCAGATGGATAGGGACTGGCCCCTCCCCTGCCTTCCCCCTACCCCGTGAGGTCTGGACATCAGGGCCCTACTCGCGGGGTCTGGACACGGGGGTCCCTCAAATCCAGCACAGCCCAAACCCAGCTCTTTCTTCCCCTCTCTAGCAAGCATGCTTTCTCCCCTCTGCGCCCAGATCCTGAAGCCTCCCCTTCAGGGTGTCTCGGAGCAGCACTGGGGGCCCAGCCAGCCCTTGGGGAAGAAGACATCCGAGACCTGATGGATGCCCGAGTTCTGGCCTCGGCGGGGCATCAGGGGCACCTGAGGTCAGCAAGGTGCTCTCAGGGACCGAAAGTGGCTCCTTGGGCAGGACTGTTGTTGTTGGAGGGGGAGGAGGTGAGGGGGGAGAAGACGGGTCTGTTGGGAAAGCAGAGTTCGTACCAGGAATGTTGCATGGATGTGGCTGGAAGATCCGCATGCTGTTCTCCACCCTGTGGAGGGTGGACCAGATGGAGTCAGGAAGGCGAGTGAGGATCAGTTAGAGTTCAGGGACTGTCATTCTGGCATGGTGATGAAACCTGAATGCAGGGTAGCTGGGCGGAAGCCCAGGAGAGTGGAGACAAGGGAGCCAGTTCTAGAGACGCCAAGGATGCGGGACGACTAGGACCAGCCTTGGCTGAGCCACGCCGGGGAGAAGAACTGAAGCTGGGCATCTGCCAGGGGCAGCTGGGTGCATGATGGTGCCGCTGCCTGATGACGAACACAAGGAGGAGGGTTTGGACTCCAGGGCCAGTGGAGGCCTCTCGTCATTGGCTGGACACATGGGCAGGATCGGTAGAGAGATGGGGGTGTGGGCCTCACCAGGTAGAGACTTGGGAGTGGGTGGCCTTGCTGAGCATGGACGGTGAGAGAAGATGGCTGGGGTCAAGGCAGCACACGTGGAGGAGAGGCCGGTGGAGAAAGAACTGGATCGTGGCCCGGAAATTAGGATGGGCTGGTGACAGGCACCTGAGGGACTGCTGGTGTGGGGACAGAAGCCTGTGGGCATGGGGGCTAAGACCATGGCGCAGCTGAGCAGTTGCAGATGAGACAGAGGGTGGTACAGCAGGGATGCCGAGTCAGAGAGATGTCTAACCGCTCAGCAGAGTCCACGGCAAAGGAGAGAAGAAGCAGGAGGAGACTGGACAGGGCGCACGCAGGGCGGTGGGGATGGCTCAGCTCTGTGGGAGCCTAGCGCCCATGGCTGGAGCCAGGTAACAGAGGGGCCATGGGTGTGAACAATTTGAGGGCAGCCTGGGGAGCAGGAGTGGTTCTCACACCGTCCTAGGGTTCAGCCTGTCTGAGGGTCTGGCCTGTGTGGGCATGCAGGAACTCCGACCATGCTGTCCCCACCCCTGACCTTTTAATTTTTCAAGAGAAACCAGAAATCTGTGCTTCGCCATGCAATGTTCTGACTGTCCAAAACAATGGCCAAAGGGAGGGTGTAAAGAATTTTCAGATGTGGGTGTGATAACACGCCGGTGTCTGGGAGGGACCCTCAGACTCGCTCAGCTCCAGTTAAGCTTTCCCTCTGCCCCACCACGAAATCTGACCTCTCAGGTATTTTTAAATGTCACTCTTAATCTTTGACTTATTCATTAACAACCAAATTCCAAAGAGTGGCTTCTGCCTCCACACATGTGGGCCACGCTCTCCACTCCATGGTGTCCATGGACAAGGACAGGGCTGGTGGACCTTTGAGTACTGATGTCTTATCCATCAGAACCCTGCTTTCTGGTGTTACATATAAAGAAAAGACTCACTTAGTTTTTTAACAAATATTTAACAGATGACCTTGGAATCATTCATTAAGCAATCTTCCCTTTTCTTCCTAATTATACCCCATGAGATTTGATTTAGAACTTTCTATCTAAGAACTAGAGATAGAGATAGTTGAAGAGGGGACTCCTTGGAAAAGACCCTGATGCTAGGAAAGATTGAGGGCAGGAGAAGGGGATGACAGAGGATGAGATGGTTGAATGGCATCATCAACTCAATGGACATGAGTTTGAACAAACTCTAGGAGATGGTGAAGGACAGTGAAGCCTGGCATGCTGCAGCCCATGGGGTCACAGAGTCGGACATGACTGAGCAACTAAACAACAACATACTGTTTTCACACTGTCCCATCGACTAAGTGGCAGCACTCATTATTTTTAACATTTCTTTTATTAAACCATTCAGTTCAGTTCAGTTGCTCAGTCGTGTCTGACTCTTTGCAACCCCATGAATCGCAGCACGCCAGGTCTCCCTGTCCATCACCAGCTCCCGGAGTTCACTCACACTCACGTCCATCGAGTCAGTGATGCCATCCAGCCATCTCATCCTCTGTCGTCCCCTTCTCCTCCTGCCCCCAATCCCTCCCAGCATCAGAGTCTTTTCCAATGAGTCAAGTCTTTGCATGAGGTGGCCAGAGTACTGGAGTTTCAGCTTTAGCATCATTCCATCCAAAGAAATCCCAGGGCTGATCTCCTTCAGAATGGACTGGTTGGATCTCCTTGCAGTCCAAGGGATTCTCAAGAGTCTTCTCCAACACCACAGTTCAAAAGCATCAATTCTTCAGTGCTCAGCTTTCTTCGAAGTCCAACACTCACATCCATACATGACCACAGGAAAAACCATAGCCTTGACTAGACAGACCTTTGTTGGCAAAGTAATGTCTCTGCTTTTGAATATTCTATCTAGGTTGGTCATAACTTTCCTTCCAAGGAGTAAGCATCTTTTAATTTCATGGCTGCAATTACCATGTGCAGTGACTTTGGAGCCCAGAAAAATAAAGTCTGCCACTGTTTCCACTGTTTCCCCATCTATTTCCCATGAAGTGATGGGACCAGATGCCATGATCTTCATTTTCTGAATGTTGAGCTTTAAGCCAACTTTTTCACTCTCCACTTTCACTTTCATCAAGAGGCTTTTTAGTTCCTCTTCACTTTCTGCCGTAAGGGTGGTGTCATCTGCGTATCTGAGGTTATTGATATTTCTCCCAGCAATCTTGATTCCAGTTTTGCTTCATCCAGCCTAGCATTTCTCATGATGTACTCTGCATAGAAGTTAAATAAGCAGGGTGACAATATACAGCCTTGACGAACTCCTTTTCCTATTTGGAACCAGTCTGTTGTTCCATGTCCAGTTCTAACTGTTGCTTCCTGACCTGCATACAAATTTCTCAAGAGGCAGGTCAGGTGGTCTGGTATTCCCATCTCTTTCAGAATTTTCCACAGTTTATTGTGATCCACACAGTCAAAGGCTTTGGCATAGTCAATAAAGCAGAAATAGATGTTTTTCTGGAACTCTCTTGCTTTTTCCATGATCCAGCGGATGTTGGCAATTTGATCTCTGGTTCCTCTGCCTTTTCTAAAGCCAGCTTGAACATCAGGAAGTTCACGGTTCACATATTGCTGAGGCCTGGCTTGGAGGATTCTGAGCAGCGCTTTGCTGCGTGTGGGGTGCGTGCAGCTGTGCACTGGTCTGAGGGTCTTTGGCACTGCCTTTCTCTCTACTTTCACTTCATTGCATTTTCTCATCTCCAAAATAGCAAGTTGTCTTCACTAATCCTCGCCTTTCTTTTTCCTGAACCGTCTTTGATATTCCCATGTGTTCTTACTTGAAGAGGATTTTAAGGATCATTTCATTCCGTTTTAAGGAAAATAAAGTTTGGTGAGGTTTCAACTGTGATCAAAGCTGCCCTGGCAGTGCCAGTAGCAGATGCAGGAGGCGTAAGAGACGGGGGCTCGATCCCTGGTGGGAAGATCCCCTGGAGAGGGCATGGCAACCCACTCCAGTATTCTTGCCTGGAGAATCCCATGGACAGAGGAGTCTGGGGGCCTACAGTCCATGGGGTCGGACAGAGTCAGACACAACTGAAGCAACTTAGCACATGCATGCACAGCTATAGTCAAGTTAAAATTTAAAATCCACTTGGAAATATTGACAGCTTTACAATATATCTTCAAGGGACATATTCATGATTAATTGCTGGCAGCCCAGGGGTTGAACCTGTGTCTCTTACGCCTCCTTCATCGGCAGGTTCTTTACCACCAGTGCCACCTGGGAAGCCATATAGGATGACTACAGCTTTAATATCATTTTGAAATCCCTTAATCAATTATGCATGAACTTGGGCAAGCATCGGGAGACGGTGAGGGACACAGAGGCCTGGCGTGCTACAGTCCATGGGGTCGCAAAGAGTCAGACCCAACTGGTGACTGAACAACACCAACAATCAATTATAATCTGGGTTTTCTAGGTTAAAGACACATTATCTGGAAATAACGACAGTTTTGTCTACTTCTTTATCCATTTTTGTAGTAGGTAGTAGAGGGCGGCGTTCTTACTTCTTGGTGGTTTTAAAGAATACCCATCTTCATCCTAGTCTCAGCAGAATGTGAGTGATTCTGATACTAACCACAGGGATGTCACAGGCTGTTGGCTGAGTGAGAGATATTTTTTCTTACCTGAAGTCATGATTCATTGGAAGTCATTGCTAAGAGAATCTACTGCAATAGGTATTGACATTTTTGACTTGTTTTTACATTTTTACTGGAGTCCACTTGATTTATAATGGTGTGTTAGTTTCAGGTGTGAGTGAAGAGTGAGTGAAGTCGCTCAGTCGTGTCCGACTCTTTGCGACCCCATGGACTGTAGCCTACCAGGCTTCTCCATCCATGGGATTTTCCAGGCAAGAATACTGGAGTGGGTTGCTATTTCCTTCTCCAGGGGATCTTCCCAACCCAGTAATCGAACCTGGGTTTCCTGCATTGCGGGCAGACGCTTTACCCTCTGAGCCACCAGGGAAGCCCGAAGGCAATTCACCCATAGATTCTTTTCGGTTATAGGTTATTACAAGATGTTGAGTGTAGTTCCCTTTGCTACAGAGAAGGCCTTTGTTGGTTCTCTATCTTATATATAGTAGTGTGTATGTATCTGTTAATCCCAAACTCCTAAAGTACCCCCCACTTACCCCTTTGGTAACCATAAGGTTATTTTCTATGTTGAATCAGAGATTTTTTATATATTAATATTCAAATAAATCACTTATTTGGGGATGGCAAATATATACAAAGTTTGGGATCGTTTTTGGTCAAAGCCTTTCTGCATCAGCAGGACTCCCGTCATCACTCTGATACGTTTGATCGCCCGGCAGCAGCTTGCGCTCTGAGCACGGGCACGCTTGCTTGTCTGTGGCATTTGCTGTCTGAACGTGCTTCTGGGTGCTACCTCCTGGCTTTTCATTTGAGTTTTGTAACTACACTAAATACACACACACACACACTAGGTCATTGGCACCTAGTTCTCCTTTCGTGGAAAGGAATTTGCCACTTGGTGAAATGAATTGGGAAATCCCCGCACCCTGCGACAGTTTATAAGCCATGAGAAAGCTCTGCTCCTGAGAGAAGAGGGAGATTCATTCTGGTACAGCATCTGAGGCCATGGCTGTCTCTGAAGCATCTCTAACAGTTCTTGTGTTTATATCATGGGGACATGGGGCCTTCTGTCTTGTCAGCTTTCTCAGAAAGTGGAGACCTTGAGACTCTAATGTTGGCCATCCCATGAGTGCCTTTAGGAATTGTCTAAGCTCTTGGCATGTCATTTTCATCTGTGAAATTAAGCTATAAGAAAACCACGGCATAAACCTCTGCCTTTTCTTCTGATGATACTATTTATTTTGTGACTTTCTGTTTTATAGCCTGTTAGAATAGTGTCAGAGGGCAACCCAAAGCTCTAACAGTCCATCTTAATAATTCCGAGTCTCTAGCCTGCACCCAAATGGGCTCACTGTTTCTCTTGTTGACGTCCCTTGGGAAGAGTCGTGGCCTCAGTGTCTGAGGACCCGTGTGTCTTCGTGAGTTCCTGAATTTTTCACCGTGAACCTCAGATTTTCACGTGAAAAATCTGAGCCTTGTTTCCCCATGGCCATGGTGAGGGTTACAAGAGGGAATTTATGTGAGTTACATCTGACATATGATAAGGGCTAGGGTCGGGAAGATCCCCTGGAGAAGGAAATGGCAACCCACTCCAGTATCCTGGCCTGGAGGATCCCATGGACAGAAGAGCCTGGTGGGCTATAGTCTACAGGCTGGCTCTGGGGGACCCACCTGCAGGTGGAGAAAGCGTGCCAGGGCAGCCCCTGGACTGTTCTGCAGACACTGCATGTAGAGCTCTGTCTTTATGCCCCTGTCACACACACCCCCTTAACCCTGGTCATGGGCTCGCTGGGCAGGTGGCTCCTCCCTCAGCGGTGACAGGCCCCTCGAGAATGTTCTGGACTCCCCCACTCTGCTGCCCCAGCCCCTCTGCCTTCTGTTTGCTCTCCTCCGGAACCCCGTTGACACCTCCCCTTGCTGGTACTCCCCGCAGGAGTTTCTGATGTTGTGGGGCTTTATCTTTTCATCCTTTACCAGATCTCAAGGGGGCCTTGAGGTGACAACTCTCTCCTGTTGACCTGGGAGGCTCCTCCTGCTCTTCACACCCCCAGCTCTGTGGAGAGATGCCATGGGTCTGGAGTCTGGCTGCTCAGAGAGACCCATAAACCTTACCAGCCCCTGGTATCCCTTCCTTTTACAAAAGCATCTCTGAAACCAGGTGAAGGACAACTATCTTCCAATGTAGCCAAGGACTGTGGACATCCCTTATGGCTATTAGACGCCTTCGGGAAAGTCCAGCTTATAAAAGCAATCAGATGATTTGAAGATCAACCGGGGGAGGAAATGGGCAGGCTATTCCAGAGCCCCACCTGCTCTCAGGGTGTCCAGTCCACAGGAAACCTAGACCCCCCCCCCACACTGAATGCTTCAGGCTTAACTTAGAGACAGTTTCTGTTCCCCTGCTGTCCAAGGACACAGGCGCCCACTCCTTGGGTCAAAACCCACCCCCAGGCTGACCTCTGCTTTCTTTCCCCAGCCGTCCTTGGCCCTCATCTGGCCTGAAGGTTGTTTGTGGCCCTGGGTGCCCCGCACAAGAGAATGAGGGGGAAGAATGTGACCCAGGTCAGCGCCTTCATCCTGGTGGGCTTCCCCACGGCCCCCCGGCTGCAGTACCTGCTCTTCCTCCTCTTCCTGCTCACCTACCTCTTTGTGCTGGTGGAGAACCTGGCCATCATCCTCACCGTCTGGGGCAGCCCCTCCCTCCACAGGCCCATGTACTACTTTCTGGGCATCATGTCTTCCCTGGAGATCTGGTACGTGTGTGACATCATCCCCAAGATGCTGGACGGCTTCCTCCTGCAGAGGAGGCGCATCTCCTTCGTGGGCTGCATGACCCAGCTCTACTTCTTCAGCTCCCTGGTGTGCACCGAATGTGTGCTCCTGGCCTCCATGGCCTACGACCGCTATGTGGCCATCTGCCACCCCCTGCGCTACCAAGCCATCATGACCACAGGGCTGTGTGTCCAGTTGGTGGCCTTCTCCTTCATGAGTGGCTTCACCATCTCCGTGATCAAGGTCTATTTTATCTCCAGCGCCACGTTCTGTGGTTCCAATGTCCTGAACCACTTCTTCTGTGACATCTCCCCCATCCTCAAACTGGCCTGCACGGACTACTCAACCGCAGAGCTGGTCGACTTTGTCCTGGCCTTCCTCATCCTGGTGTTCCCACTCGTGGCCACTGTGCTGTCCTACGGGCACATCACCCTGGCCGTCCTGCACATCCCCTCGGCCTCGGGCTGCTGGAGAGCCTTCTCCACCTGCGCTTCTCACCTCACCGTGGTCACCATCTTCTACACAGCCTTGCTTTTCACGTATGTTCGGCCCCGGGCTATTGATTCCCGGAGCTCCAACAAGCTCATCTCTGCTGTTTACACTGTCCTCACCCCAATCATCAACCCCTTGATCTACTGTCTGAGGAACAAAGAGTTCAAGGGTGCCTTGAAAATGGCCCTGGGCTTTGGTCGAGCTTCACTGTAGCAGACATGTTGTGGACTTTCATTCTGTTCATCTGAAACAGAATCTGAAAATACACCTCTTCTCTTTGAGGACATTTATTTGTAATCATGGAAATGCATTGCATCGTTGCAGTGCTTCATTTATTTTAAAATTTACTTCCACATCAGTTTTTCCCCTTCAGCTCATGGATGCTGATACAATAGCTGTGGGGATGATAATGCCATTATTTTCTGCATTTTCAGTTCAATTCAGTTTCTTAATCACGTCCAGCTCTTTGTGAACTCATGAACTGCAGCACACCAGCCTTCCCTGTCCATCAAAAACTCCCAGAGTTTGCTCAAACTCATGTCCATTGAGTCAGTGATGCAATCCAACCATCTCATCCTCTGTTGTTCCCTTCTCCTCCTGCCTTCAATTTTTCCCAGCATCGTGGTGTTTTCCAATGAGCCAGCTCTTCACATCAGGTGACTGAGTGACTTCGGCATCAGTCCTTCCAAGGAATATTCAGGATTGATTTCCTTTAGGATGGACTGGTTGGATCTTCTTGCAGTCCAAGGGACTCTCAAGACTCTTCTCCAACGTCATGGTTCAAAAGCATCAATTCTTTGGCGCTCAGCTTTCTTTACAGTCCAACTCTCACATCCATACATGACTACTGGAAAACCCATAGCTTTGACTAATGGACCTTTGTCAACAAAGTTGGGTCTCTGCATTTTAATATACTGTGTAGGTTGGTCATAGCATTCTTCCAAGGAGCAAGTGTCTTTGAATTTCACAGCTGCAGTCCCCATCCACAGTGATTTTGGAGCTCAAGAAAGTAAAGTCTGTCACTGTTTCCATATCAGCTTGCCATGAAGTGATGGGACTGGATGCCATGATCTTGGTTTTTGAATGTTGAGCTTTACGCCAACTTTGCCACTCTACTCTTTCATTTTCATCAAAAGGCTCTTTGGTTCCTCTTCACCTTGTGCCAAAATGGTGGTGACATCTGCATATCTGAGGTTATTGATATTTCTCCTGGAAATTTTGATTCCAGCTTGTGATTCATCCAGCCTGGAATCTCACCTGATGTACTCTGTATAGAAGTTAAATAAGCAGGTGACAACATACAGCCTTGATGTATATACTCCTTCCCTGATTTGGAACCAGTCTGTTGTTTCATGTCCAGTTCTAACTGTTTCTTCTTGACCTGCATACAGATTTCTCAGGAGGCAGGTAAGGTGGTCTGGTACTCCCATCTCTTGAAGAATTTTCCACAGCTTGTTGTGATCTACATACTCAAAGGCTTTGACATAATCAATAAAGCAGAAGTAGATGTTTTTTCTGAAATTCTCTGCATTTTCTATGATCCAGCAGATGTTGGCAGTTTGATCTCTGGTTCCTCTGCCTTTTCTAACTTCAGCTTGAGCATCTAGAAGATCACAGTTCACATATTGTTGAAGCCTGGCTTGGAGAATTTTGAGAATTACTTTGCTAGTGTGTGAGATGAGTGCAGGTGTACATTAGTTTGAACATTCTTTGGCATTGCCCTTCTTTGGGATTGGAATGAAAACTGACCTTTTCCAGTCCTGTGGCCACTGCTGAGTTTTCCAAATTGCTGGCATATTGAGTGCAGCACTTTCACAGCATTAGCTTTTAGGATTTGAAATAGCTCAACTGGAATTCCATCACCTCCACTAACTTTGTTCGTAGTGATGCTTCCTAGGCCCACTTTACTTCCCATTCCAGGATGTCTGGCTCTAGGTCAGTGATCACACCATGATGGTTATCTGGGTCATGAAGATCTTTTTTGTATAGTTCTTCTGTGTATTCTTGCCACCTCTTTTTAATATCCTCTGCTTCGATTAGGTCCATGCCATTTCTGTCCTTTATTTTGCCCACCTTTGCATGAAAATTTCCCTCAGTATCTGTAATTTTCTTGAAGAGATCTCTAGTGTTTCCCATTCTGTTATTTTCCTCTATTTCTTTGCATTGATCACTGAAGAAACATTTCTTATCTCTCCTTGCTATTCTTTGGAACTCTTCATTTAAATGGGTATAGTTTTCCTTTTTTCCTTTGCCTTTAGCTTTTCCTTATTTTATGGCTAGGCAAAGGCAGGCTTCCTCATCTTTGAAATTACCCTGCGCCTTTTGGGAAACAGTGAAATGTATCAGGTCATCTGAGGTTTTCACGTCCTAAACAAAGTGCGGTGTTTTGGGGAATGGAGCCCTTGAACTAGGCAGTGAACCGAGCACCAATGTCCACAGAGCAACGTGTGTCTGGGAATCATCAGGGCCTGTAGATTTTGGTTTAAATGTTAAAGTCCTGTTCCACTCAGGTCCCAGCTAGACTCCACCCCTCTGTCTTCTGTATATAAGCCCCCACCCCTCACATATCACTGCTGAGAGAATGAGTTTTCTTACCGCACAAGGTGATCCTGGTTGACCTGTAACACACCCAGGTGCCCAGGCCACTGGAGAGCCATGTGCAGAGACCCTGGCAGCCCTGCATGGTGCCTGGTGGGCAACCCACCAATATTTATTGAAGGAATTCCCCAAGGTACAAACAAGAGGTTCTAGCCATCTGCAGGGAGGAACCAGGAGCACTAACCCCTCAGCCGCATGCTCCAGGGAGCCCACCAGGTGTCCTGAAGAGGAGCTGGCATCTTAGAAGCAGCATCCCTCAGGGGCGAGGTCACCAAGTTGCCACCTGGGGACCGCAGAGTCAGAATCTTGGGATGTGGGCCCAAGAGAGGTCAGGGCTCTCAAAACATCAGACAGCTTTCCACACGGCTCTGATCGGCTGCAGAGTTCAAACCCTGGTCAGTCAGGCAGTTGGGATCAAAAAGAGATAATCTGAGGAGCACCCACACGACCAGGGCCAGGTTTGGAAACACAAGGAAAGGGGGATGGGCTATGGAGACCACAGACGACCTCAGGGCATTTCAACTGCTCTGTATGGACCACCTCTCTCTGTGGAGGCCCCAGAGATTTGGCTTCCACCTTGTCTCTGTGTCCTGAGGTCTCTACCCCTTAACCCTCCTGGGTCCTGCACCCATAGAGACATGCACAGGCCCTTTCTCATTCACTCTCTCATTAGGAGTCATGTAAAATTCATCAGATTCACACCAGCACGGGGGGATGCCAAGTGAGTGGCTTTTAAAGCCGGTGCCTGGTGCTGCCTGGACCCCCAGCCCATCTCTGCTCTGCACTTGTCCCTTCAGCCACGTGCATTTGCTACCATTTGGTTCCCTTTCTGGTCATCCCTCTGTGCCAGGTCCAAGGTCCATGCCAGATAAACAAGGTGAGGGAGACTCAGCCAGCCACGGCAGCCCTCAGGGTCTAGCGAGGAAGAGATGGCCTGAGTGGACCATGAAACCCCAGCCAGGGTGGGGTGTGCAGTGTCCCCTTGGAGCCTGAGCAGGGAACAGACCCAGTGGGACCACCTAGGTGCAGGTGGGAGGTCAGAGGGGAGGGGCTCCGGGGATCCCGCATCAGCTGTCCCAAGGGCAGGAAGTGTGTGTCCTGGAGACACTGAGCTGCGGGCACCTGATGTCAGTGGAGGGAGACCCCAGGGGCAGGAGGAGGGCGGTCCTAGGAGCGGAGGTCAGCTACAGCCCCGGACCCCCCTCCACCTTGTGAAGCGGCTCATCTGCATCCGGTCCACCCTTGGCCTGCTCGGTCAGACCCCTTGGCCCCATGTGATTTAGCAGAGAGAGTAGGGCACCTCCTGGACCACCCCTCGTCCTCCTGCTCCACCAGCCAGAGCACAGCTCCGGCTCAGCCGAGGTGACTGCAGGCCATGCACAGGGTCCTGAGAGCCTGTCTCCCTCATGGGCAGCTGAGACAGAAACCGGTTCCGTCTCCTGGGAACCCCTCAGTCCATGGCCTTCTCTGGTCACAACTGACTGACTCAACCATTTACTCATTCACGCATGTGTAGCCCAAGAACTGCCTACATGCCAGACAGGAGTCAGACAACTGGCGTTTGATGACGAACAAACAGACAAGAACCCAGCCCCATGCAGCTTGCCTTCTGTGATGGGTAGGGAAACACACAACACACACAAGTAGCATGCTCAGAGGGGTGCTCAGGGGCTCACGCTAAGGAGGGAAAGCCCAGCAGGCCCAGGGGGCCGGGAGACGGTCCCCAAGGTTATCTGCACCCCAGAGCCCATGATTGTGACCTGAGTCCTTCAGGATGGAATCAGGGAAGGATGTGGAGATGAAGAGGTCCCTGTGGGCTGTCCAGGGGGAGACACAGACAGCAGAAGACGACTCCTTGTGACCACAGAGGTAGAGATGGGAGGGATGCGGCCACGGGCCAGGGAGCCTGGAGCCGCCGAGGATGGAGAGGCAGAAAGAACCCTCCTCTGGGGCCTGTGGGAGGAGCCTGGCACTCCCACCCCTGATGTGGGACTCTCAGAATCATTTTCTGTTGTGTTAAGCCTCCTAGTTTGTGGTAGTTTGTTTCTGCGGACCCAGGACACTAATCCCACAGGCAGGAAAACAAGACCGTCCTGGGTGGGTGTGGGGGAAAAGTGCTTCAGGAAGGACAGTCCAGAGGCAGCAGGAGTCCAGAGCTCGAGGCAGGAGGAGGGGCAGGGCCATCTGTAGAGCATGAGGTGGGGGGAAGGGGAGGGGCCAGGGCAGTGGAGTTAGAGCAGAGAGAAAAGGAGGGTCTGGGTGAGACCAGAGAGGAGACACAGGCTCCCACTGGTGGCCCAGCCTCCCTGCCAGGCCCCACCTTCGGGACTGGACACTGAGGAGGTTCTGAGCTGGGAGGACCAGGGACTGAGCCTGTCCCATCGGTTCTGTGACTCTGCGGGGTCAACACATGGCCAGCCGAGCCTCTGGCTTTGGCCTGCACCCCTCCTGACAGCAGCCTGCTGTCCCTCCCCGCCACCCTCCTGGGGATGGAGGTGTGGGACCGAGGGACAACTCAGGGACAGCGGCTCCTCAGGTTGGCCCAGGACACGGCCACCGAGCTGTATGGAGTGAAACGGGGGCCACAAGGTGGACACGCAGACCTGCCCTCAGCTGGTCCCAGAGGCCCGAGGACCCACTAATTGGCCATGTGGGCAGTGTTGCCTGCCTGGCAGGGTAATTGGGCCCTGGAGTCCTTGAGCTCCAACTGAAAAAGCCAAGACTTCTGTGCCTCCCAGCCACCCAGGCAGTTCTCCTCTCCAGAGTGAGTCCCAGTCACACTGGTCCCCGTGGCTTGCCTGTGAGTCATTGGACACCAGGAGAAGCCAGTCACAGAGAAGACCAGAGGACCCCAGTTGGGATCCAGCACCTTCCATGTTGATGCCTGTTGTTTTACTGTGATTCTAGAGCATGGTGTGTACACTGCATCCTGGCTAGTGATTTTGTGTGTGTGTGTGAGAGAGAGAGAGAGAGACTCCACCAGCCATGCCTGCCCCCTCACAACAGCCAATCTGTGGCAGGGGCTGTGCAGGACTCCCCTCTGCAGTCCCATCACCAAGACTCGAGGGTGCTCCAGAAATGGCCCTCACACCTGTAGGCCCTGTGCCGACTACACACTTGTAGGCCCTGTGCTAAGCCCGTTTCTGACATCACCCCCAGCCTCACCAACAGCCTCACATGGACTGGGAAGACCAAGGGCACTTGTCCCCATGCTGCCTCAGGTGCTGTCCAGGTGTTCCCAGTTGCGGGGGAAGCGGCTGCAGGCTGCCAGTGCCGGTGGAATCAGGGAGACCCTGCTCTAAGACTAAGTCTCTAAGACCCCCAGAGGCACGTAAATCCATCCTTCCTGGAAAGGGAATCTTCCTTTGCCCCTCTCAGGTTTTCCCAAAGGACCCAAAAGAGTTTGCATTTGCTGGCCTGGTGGGAGCCTTCTCTCTGCAGCTGCTGGAGAACTTGTTTTGGAGCAGAGAACCCCAGGCTCCTTACTGCTCTTGGACTCTGAGCAGGGGACCAGGCAGGGGTGGGGAGTTGGGGCAAGCACACCAAAAATGCAGGCTGTCTGAAAACCATGTGTGACCCTGGAATGGAACAGGGCCATGAGAGGGACGCAAGACCAAATCCCAGCAGGGCTGGGGTCTGGTTGGCGGCAGGGCATTGGGGTTAAGCCAGAGACCAGAGGAGCTCCAGTGCTGTGTGAGATGTGCCCTCAGAGCGGCGGGCATGTCACTGTTGGGTCCCTCTGCACCATCTTTGCAGCTTGTCTAAAATTCTCCCAAACAAAGGGTTTGCTGCAAAAGAAACCAGCCATTGTCCTAAGTGCAGGGAAGGAGGATGAGCTCCAGTTGTCCTGAATTTCTAAGTAAACACAGTTTTTCACTGAACCAGACAATCCAGTATGAATTATCCAGCACACTGGTGATCAGCTGCTCAGTGGCTAAGTCATGGCCAACTCTTTGTGACCCCATAGACTTCAGCGTGCCAGGCTGCCCTGTCCTTCACCATCTCCCAAAGTTTGTCCTAACTCATGTCTATTGAGTCAGTGATGCCATCCAAGCATTGCATCCTTTGTCACCCCCTTCCACTCCTGCCCTCTCTCTTTCCCTGCATCAGAGTCCTCCCAATGAGTCAGCACTTCCCACGAGGTGGCCAAAGTACTGGACCTTAGCTTCAGCATCAGTTCTTCCAATGAATATTTAGCCTTAATTTCCTTTAGGGTTGACTGGTTTGATCTTGCTGTCCAAGGGACTCTCAAGCATATTCTCCAACTCCTCAGTTCAAAAGCATCAATTCTTCAGTGCTCAGGCTTTTTTATGGTCCATCCCTCACATCGGTACATGATGACTGCAATAACCACAGGTCTGACCACATGGACTTTTGTTGACAAGTGATGTCTCTGCTTTTTAATATGTTGTCTTAGGTACCTGACTGGGTCTAAAGTGAGGGAGAAAAGCATGTATGTAATAGCATTTTGGTGAAACACAGGAGCCTTTATAAGGGAAGGTAATCTGAAGAAATGGCCACACCTAGAGTCTGATGCTGTGTGACGTGGACAGTCATGGACCACAAGGCTCAGGGACTACTCAGGGAAGTGCTGAGCCTCAGCCAGGCCTGTCTGGCTCCTTCTCAGCATCTGCTTGTCCTCGGAAGTGAGGATGCTCCTCTCCTCTGGGTGCAGGAAGAGCCCCTCTCATGGGAGTGTCTTATGACCTGATCCAGGGGAGATGGTGGTAGGGTGGTTCAGGATGACCCTCCTCTCTCTGCCACTTCTCAAACTCCTTCCACTTTGAATGGTCAATGTGCCAGGGAGCCGTGTTCTGGGCTGTGCACACTCAACCCATGTATGTAGTGTGCTTTCCTTGGTTTTATTGCCACCTTTGCACGTCTCTGAGTCCTCTGCCTCCTCAGCTGGAACACAAATGCCATCCGGAACAGGACAATTGCCTCTCCGGCCCTGCCCCCAGCATGTGTTCAAGAAATATGTCTCAAAGAAAAGGAAAATAGGATAGCAATGAGGAGGCAAGAAACGTGTGGGATCTGACCTCATGAGAGCCAACCTGGTGAGACAGAGGCCTCTTCCCAGATGGAGACAGAGGCCAGGAAAGCCTTGTGAGTCCGGGGCTCCCATGTTAGTGCTTCCCCAGCGACGCTGTGTCTTCTCACAGGCTCACTGTGTCCTTTGGGCACATCTGTTCTCGTATTAGGAAGTCATCATGTGCAAATCGAGATGTTGTTATTGTTGTTCAGTCACTAAGTCATGTCTGACTCTTAGAGACCCCATCGACTGCAGCGCAGAAGGCTTCCCTGTCCTTCATCATCTCCTGGAGTTTGCTCAACTCATGTCCATTGAGTTGGTGTCGCTATCTAACCATCTCATCCTCTGTTGCTCCCTTCTCCTCCTGCCCTCAATTTTTCCCAGCATCAGGGGCTTTTCCAGTGACGTATGCCTGGAATTATTCTTCACCACCATACCCTCTGCCTGGGTCCCCTGCACCCAGCATGGTTGTGGGGTGGTGCAGGTGGTGGGATAAAAGCCCACACCTGTCGGGTGTCCAGGTGCTGCACATCCATCACCTCCTACAGCGTGGCAGGGAGATGGACACACCACTGTGTTTCTGGGTCAAAGACTCAGGGGCCTGAGGTTGGGCAAGAGCCTCAGGTGCCGTCCAGGGAAGGCAAGTGGGTAACAGGTTCAGACAGGGCCCGAGGCTGCTCTGCTGAAGCAGAGAGAAGGGGCACCTCCTAAGGCAGAGGGGAGCTGAGCAGATGAACAAGGAGCAGGACGGATGGGAGGGTGGTGGGAGCCAGGGGTCCACACTCAGGGGGGCAGGAAGGCAGTGGTCTTGCACCTCAGAGCCTCCTTTCCTGTGGTGCCACCAGGTGAGTCGGGCTCCGTGAGAAGACCCTCTGCCCTCAGGCCAGTCTTCATCTTGGGTGTTTGTCAGAAGTGGTCTCCTTAGCTCCCCTCCACATGCCACTGGCTCTGTCGTCCCATGCATCTGCCTCCTTACCATAGGCACCCCCTGCCTGCCTCCTCTGGGACAGTCTGCCCTTCATGTCCTGCTAGTTGACCTGAGGAGACAGCCCCGGAGGCCAGCAGAGGCCAGGCTCAGCCTCTGCCCATCCCGTGATCTCCTGAAGCCTGCAGCCCTTTCCTAGAACCTTCTCCACCCTCCCCCAGCCCTACAAGCTCAGTTGCGGTTCTTCCCTTTTGGCTGGTGGCCCTAACTTCCTACAGGTCCCTTTCTTCCTGCTCAGCATCAATGGAACAGATCTGAAGGAAGCTTCCAGGCCTGACGATTGCTCCCTCCTTCCCATCTGATAGAGACCAGTGCTGGCCACACTCCCCCTGACCCCAACTTCCCACTCACTGCCCCAACCCCTCACTCCACCATGCCCACAGTCTGCGCTGGCCAGGAAAGGCAGCCAAGACTTCCTGTGTGTGTGTGTGTATGGGTGTGAGACTGTGAGTGTAGTTGTGCTGTATGAATGTGTCAATGTGTATCTGTGTGTGTACATATGGGTGTGAGACTGTAGGTGTGTGTACAAATGTGGCAGTGTATCTGTGGGCGTATGTATATGGGATGAGACTGAGTGTAGGTGTTGTATGAATAAGTCAGTGTGTATTTGTGTGTGTGTGTATGTATGGATGTGAGACTCTGAGTGTAGGTGTGCTATGTGAACGTGTCAGTGTGTATCTGTGTGTCTGTTTATATGGGTGTGAGACTGAGCGTAAGGAAGTTGTATGAATGTGTCAGTGCGTATCTGCACGTGTATGTGAATATATGAGTGTGAGAATGTAGGTGTGCGTATGAATGTGTCAGTGTGCATCTGTGTGTTTATGTATATAGGGTGAGGCTGTGAATGTAGGCGTGTTGTATGAACGTTTTAGTGTGTATCTGTGTGTGAGTCTGTACATAGGGTATGAGACTGTGAATATAGGTGTGTTGTATTAATGTATCAGTGTGCATCTGTGTGTCTGTGAGTATGTATGGGTGTGAGACCGTGAGTGTAGGTGTGCTGTATGAATGCATCATGTGTATTGTGTGTGTGTGTGTACATATGGGTGTGAGGCTGTGAGTGTAGGTGTGTCGTATGAATGTGTCAGTGTGTATGTGTGTGAGACTGTGGTTGTAGGTGTGTTGTATGAACATGTCAGTGGGTAACTATATGTCTGTACACATGGCTGTGAGACTGTAGATGTGTTGTATGCACAAGTCAGTGTGTATATCTGTGTGTACATGGCTGTGAGACTGTGAGTGTAGGTGTGCTGTATGAACGCGTCAGTGTGTGTCTGTGTATGTATGGGTGTGACAATCTGAGTTTAGGTGTGTTGTATGAATGTGTGACCGCATATTTGTGTGTATGTACAGTTTGAGACTCATGGTGGAGGTGTGTTGTATGAATGTATCAGTGTGTACTGGTGTGTGTGTATGTATGGGTGTGAGACTGAGTGTAGGTGTACTGGATGAACGTGTCAGTGTGTATCTGTGTGTGTGTGTATGTATGGGTGTGAGAATGTGAGTGTATGTGTGATGCATGCACGTGTGAGTGTGTGGGTATGACCATGGGTGGGGGCATGGGTTGAGGGTGGGAGCGGCAGGTCACACCACCAGAGACCTGGAGACCCTTGCTCACCTGCAACAGCTTCTCAGGCCCTGACAGCACTTCCCTCTGGGGAGGGGCAGGCATGACCCCAGTCACACCCAACTTGCCTTCCCTGTGCACCTTTCTGCACCAGGGCAGGGCACCGCAGAGGTGGAAGAGCAGCTGCCATGCATAAAACTTGGGAAAAACGAAGTTCAATATGTTTTCCTCATGCTTCGTCCTGATGCAGGTGGTGGAGGCAGTGGATGCTAGTGGTGGCCGAGGAATCCAGGCTCATGTTCTCTTGTAAAACATGCCCTACAGCCAAAGATGGGGCTGATACATCCATCCTGGGTCCCAGACACACATCCCGATGGGCCGTGCAAAGGATCTCCTCTCTTAAGTCAAAACAACTACTCCTTGCATGTCCACTCTCCCTAGATGTCCTCTGTCATTACCTCTAAATGTATGCAGGGCTTTTCTAACACAAAACATGGAAATACTGTTATCATTGCTCCCCTGCTGTCTGAGGAACCAGGCATCACCTCCTTGGATCAAAACCCACCCCCAGGCTGACCTCTGCTTTCTTTCCCCAGCTGTCCTTGGCCCTCATCTGGCCTGAAGGTTGTTTGTGGCCCTGGGTGCCCCGCACAAGAGAATGAGGGGGAAGAATGTGACCCAGGTCAGCGCCTTCATCCTGGTGGGCTTCCCCACGGCCCCCCAGCTGCAGTACCTGCTCTTCCTCCTCTTCCTGCTCACCTACCTCTTTGTGCTGGTGGAGAACCTGGCCATCATCCTCACCGTCTGGGGCAGCCCCTCCCTCCACAGGCCCATGTACTACTTTCTGGGCTCCATGTCTTTCTTGGAGATGTGGTACGAGTCTGACATCATCCCCAAGATGCTGGACGGCTTCCTCCTGCAGAGGAGGCGCATCTCCTTCGTGGGCTGCATGACCCAGCTCTACTTCTTCAGCTCCCTGGTGTGCACCGAATGTGTGCTCCTGGCCTCCATGGCCTACGACCGCTACGTGGCCATCTGCCACCCCCTGTGCTACCAAGCCATCATGACCACAGGGCTGTGTGTCCAGTTGGTGGCCTTCTCCTTCATGAGTGGCTTCACCATCTCCGTGATCAAGGTCTATTTTATCTCCAGCGCCATGTTCTGTGGTTCCAACGTCCTGAACCACTTCTTCTGTGACATCTCCCCCATCCTCAAACTGGCCTGCACGGACTACTCAACCGCAGAGCTGGTTGACTTCATCCTGGCCTTCCTCATCCTGGTGTTCCCGCTCGTGGCAACTGTGCTGTCCTACGGGCACATCACCCTGGCCGTCCTGCACATCCCCTCGGCCTCGGGCCGCTGGAGAGCCTTCTCCACTTGCGCTTCTCACCTCACTGTGGTCACCTTCTTCTACACAGCCATGATCTTCATGTACGTCCGGCCCCAGGCCATTGATTCCCGGAGCTCCAACAAGCTCATCTCTGCTGTTTACACTGTCCTCACCCCAATCATCAACCCCTTGATCTACTGTCTGAGGAACAAAGAGTTCAAGGGTGCCTTGAAAAGGCTCTGGTCTTAGGCCAGGTTTCAAAGCAGCACAGTTTTTCTATAGTCTAATTTATGATGGTAATAACACCTTATCTTCCACTTGAGAATTGTTTGCCTATTCCAACATCATGAAGATATTCTCCTGTGTAACTCCAGAAGCTTTGCTGTTTCACCTTTGTCTCGATTTATAGTCCATCAGAAAATGATTTTTATTTACAGTATGAGATCTGGGTTAGCATTAATTCTTTTCTATATGCATATGAAATTGACCAGAACCCACTCTTTGTTGAAAAGACAATGCTTTGCCCTCTGCAAAATCACCCTTTCCATAAACCAAATATCTATCTATTCTCATCTCTTTTGGACTCATTTTGTCCCATGGTCTGTTTGTCTATTCATGTGTATTATGCTCTTGATGTCAAGCCCAAGAATTCTTTCCCTAATCCTAAGTCCTGAAGGTTTTATCCTATGACTTTTTTCTAAGGGCTTCATAGCTTTGCCCCTACAATGAAGGGCCATGATCCACTGTGAGTCAGTTTTGTATAAGGCGTGATGGGCATATTAAGGTTTGTTGTCCATGGACGTCCAGCTGCTGTAATGCCATTTGCTCAAAAGCCTGTCATTCCTTTGCTGAGCTGCACTGCATCTTTGGAAAGCATCGGTTGACAATACTGGTGCAGATTTATTTCTGATCTCTGTGTCAGTCCTGTCAGGACCACATGGTCTTGATTAACGTAGATGCAGAGTAAATCCTCAACAGTGGAGGAATGATCCCTCCCACTTCACTCTTCCTTTTCCAAATGGTTGCTGCTCTTCTAGGGCCTGGACAAGTGAATTTTATTACAAGCTCATCTACATCAATAAAAACGTTGTTGATATTTTGACAGGACTTGCGTTAAACTTACAGATCAGTTGGGGGAGAGTTCTCATTGTTTCTCTGTTGAGTCTTCTCATGTTGTGTAGCTTTCAGCATACATATCCTGTATGTTTTGCTAGATTTGTATGTCTTTGCTAGATTTGTATGTCTGTGCTAGATTTATACCCAAGTATTACATTTTTAGAGCAATCATAAGTGGCATTGCATTCTTTTTGTTTCCCCTTGTTTTTCTGTTGGTATATAGAAATGCAGTTGATTTTCATGTTGATTTTGTAACCTGAAATCTTGCTGAATTCACTTATGATTTTTTGTAGGTTGCTTTGAGTTTTCTACATAAACAATACATGTTACCTATGTATACAGATAGTCTTACTTCTTCCTTTCCAATCTTTATGCCTTGAAAGTGAAAGTGTTAGTCATTCAACCGTGTTCAACTCTTTGGGACCCCATGGACTGTAACCCACCAGGCTCCTCTGTCGTGCATGTGATTCTTCAGGCAAGAATACTGGAGTGGGTTGCCATTTCCTCCTCCAGGGAATCTTTCCGACCCAAGGATCAATCCTATGTCTCCTGCATTGGCAGGTGGATTAACGCTGAGCCGCCAAGGGAGCCTGCAGATATTGCAGCCTGTTTCTTATTTTAGAAAGAGTAGAAGGAAAGCATCAGTCTTTCACTATCAAGTATGAGGTTTGCTATAGGTTTTTATAGATATTTTTTATCAAGCAATTAGTAAATTGTTGCACCTTATGTGATTTCAGGATAATGCAGCTATAATATTTTTGTTACAATAAGTCCCCTACATACAAACATTCAAGTTGCAAACTCTCAACAATTTGTTTGTGTGTCCAATCACACAAGTAGAACTGTACACAAAGGTTGCAGCAGCTATTCAGAATGCAATCCAATGCTACCGTGTCATCTATGAAGAGAAAAAGAGGTACTATCCAGACATCATCGGATCATTTTTTTCCAAGAGGCTGGATAGAACTGAATCCAGGAAGGAACCATAACCTGTGTGATCCATGTCATGTGTGAGTGAAGCAGCAGCTCACCCTCCATCTCCTGTTGCTGACGATCCTCCAGTTCTACTGTCTCCCACCTCCTCTCTCTCCTCCAGTCAGTAGCTCTTCTCGCCTGTTGAGTCCATGCCAGCCCTTGCGTGCCAGCTGTTAGTATGCACTACTGCACTTTTCAAGGCACTGTGTGTGCTGTCAGGTTAAACATGCTTTTTGTTTGCTTGTTTTTTATATATTGTGAAAAGTATTATAAAGCTATTACAATACAGTATTAGTCAATTGTGTTAGTTGGGTATCTAGGCTCACCTGGTTGGATCTAGAAACGTCTTAGGACTCAGAACAGAACTCATTCAAGTGCAGGGGCCTTAATGTATTGTTGTTTTCAAAGTATCTCATACTGATCCAGAAAATCCAACTTTCTCTCTTATAAGCTAATATTGAACTTCTGCTCATTTGGTTTCACTGCTGTAGTTAAGTGATTATACAATTGCTCCAACTGAAGCTGGACAGATACGCTAGAGACTCATAAATGGAGCTCCTTTGGAAGGGACATCCCCAAGCGCACTGCTTCCTCTCCTTGTTTCTGGATACGGAATGGCAGCACCTGGTCGTGGCTGGCTGTCCAGATCCCAGAACAAATATTCACGTGTTACTATTAGGGACATCGAACATATCATTTATTTCTGTGCACCAACAGCTCAACTTACTCTAGATACAAGAGTATTTCTGTGTAACTGAGTAAGGTTTGGTTTTAAAAAAGTAGTTGGGGAAACATTATATATAACAAACCATGCCTTCCTACAATATTCATCATAAGCATTAGGGTTAAGAGCCGTGAGGAGGTATGCCCCTGTGGACACCATCTCCTGCTCATGATCTATAGCTGGACGCAGGAACCAGGGAGAAGAGGAGACCAGGCCTGGAAAGGCCCTTGACAGAAAGGCAGTTCCCAAAATAGAGTGGTGGGTGTGGGGCCAAGGAGACTGACCATGTGATTCCATTTGGGGGAGCTGTTTCCAGCTGGCCCCAGTGGTAAAGAATCTGCCTGCTAATGCAGGAGATGAGGGTTCGATGCCTGGGTCAGGAAGATCTCCTGGAGCTGGAAATGGCAAACAGCTCTAGTATGCTTGCCTGGAAAATCCCTTGGACAGAGGAGCCTGGCAGGCTACAGTGCATGGTTTAGCAAAGAGTCGGACATGATTGTGTCTGTGTTTGCATGCACGTGTGTGCAAACGTGCACGTGCGCGTACACACACACACACATGCTGTTTGAGAAAACTTAGTACAGTGATACCTCAGGACAGTGATATTTAACTTAAGGTTATTTTGTTTCCACTGAGATCTCGCTCTCTTTTTCACTATGCCATCAGTACAAAGTTAATAAACACAGAACTTGGTCTTGGGAAGTGATAAGAAGGGTGTGTGTTTGCTTGGGTGAAGCAGGAAAGACAACCAAGTACTGGAGCGACTATGCAAATTGGCTAGTGGCACAAGGCCAGAGAACCTGACAGGGAGGCGTCCCCACCCTCACCCCCCACACCCCAAACTTCTCAGACATACTGGCAAGGACATGGGGCTTTCTAGACATCACAATGTGGAGCCAGCACTTGGGTAATAAGTGGTGACTCCACCGGGCCAGATGGCTTGGGGCTACCTGGTCACACCTGGTCATCTAACTGTATTTGAGGCACACCTGTGCTGTGTGAGGAGTCTGCTTGGGGCTGAGGGCACAGTGGTGCAGGATCTGGACACGGCCGTTGCTCTCGGACAACGTATAGAGCCGTGTTTCTCTCAATGTGGGTCATTCACATCAGAACTAGCTGGAAGCTTGCTAAACAGATTTTAGAGCCCATCCCAGATCTTCTAAATCAGACCCTCCGGCATTGGGGGCTGGGGATCTGAATTTTGGACAAGCAGTTCTCTTACTGGAAACACATCCATTGAAAGGACATTTGTTGTGACAACTCCATGACCATTCTGAAAAGCTGAAAACCGAATGAATGTCAAACAACACTTAGGGTATTAAAAACAATACGCCTGAGGAGGAGGAGGTGGAGGAGGGTGAGGCTTGTGAGAAGTTTCAAATGTCAAGTGTAGTAGGAAAGAAATCATCTCAAGCCCCGTGGGCCGGGAAGGGCGATCCTGTTCCCGATCCCTCGTTGAGAGCCTCTCTGAGGATCACGCTTGTCCGGCGTGCGCTCTCACACCGTCCCTCCTTTCACCCGCTGACCGCCCTCCTAGCCTCCGGTGGTTTGTGAGCTGCGGAGACACTTTCAAGATGACTCTGGGTTGCCCTGCAGCCCTGGGGAGTCGGGGGGTGGGGTGCGCCCTGGACGCGGATGAGGCGCGGTAGTAACTACCGGGCCCGGGGCGGCTTCAGCTCCCCACACTGTGCCACCTCAAAACCCGCGGCGGGCGGGCCTCCCTTTAGGATCCAGGCGGCGAGAGGACCGTCCCTCAGAATCCAGGCGGCGGTCGAGCCTCCCCTGGGAACCTGGGCGACGGGAGGACAACCCCTCAGAACTCACCCCTCAGAACTCGGGCTGCGGGCAGGCCCTAAGACGCCGGGTCGAGGCGGACGCCAAGGGAGACCCCTGGCGGACCAGCCCGCGGCTGCGCGCTGTGCGCCTGCATTCGCCGCCGGAACATTCCCGTCAGGCGCGGCGCGGACACCCCAGCCGTGACGTCACGGCGGCGCGCCGGCAGCGGGAGAGGACCCTGTCACGACCGCGTCCCCTCGGGTCCTTGAGCCGGTGCAGACAGCGGAGCCATGGCCTTGAGGCTGTTGAGACTTGTCCCACCGCGCGTGGTGAGCCGGCGGCGGGCGGGAGCTGCGGGGGGCGGGGAACCTGTTTTGTCCTCCTGGCGCCGCCCCTTCCTCGCCTCCCCGGGCTTCCCAGGTCCCTTCCTGGCGGTGGATCCCACTGTCCTCTGAAGTGTCTGGTCGTGCATTGCGAGGGCAGAGCTTGCAAGAGCCGCCAGCTTCTTCAGGCCATTTTCTCTCAGCTCCAAGTAGAACGTGGGGCTCGGAGGTGAATGGGCTGCCTGGCCGCCCGGCAGGGGGAAGCCAGGTTACAGCGGTTACGGGGTGGGCGAGTGAACTGGTGTGTTGAGCCGGGGCCGGGGGCGTGCGCGCTCATTCACTCGTTAACTCCTGAGGCGGCGCTGTCAGTGGCCGGTAAGGGGTGAGTGACGGAGAGCAGAAATGGCAGAAGGCGTTCAGGTCCGATCTGGAAGCATTAGGAGACCTTCTGGAATGACACTGTTCGCAGAGCCAGCAAGACAAGCAAAATGAGTTGTGTCAGGAAAACCAGTTTATGACAGTGACTGCATCTTAGCTTCTGTGGCTCCTAGTGACTGGAGGAACGTTGGTGGCTGTGGCAGCAATATCATTGACTCAACAAGTGCATCCTGCCCAATATGTTGATACCATGTCTAAAAATGTTTCTTTAACTCTAGCAACACAGAAAGTTATAGATAGAAAATTGGAGATGAGAGTAGATGCCTTAGAAGAGGCAATAATGCATATTGGGACTGAGTTACAGGCTTTAAAAGTGAAAATGGCTCTGTCTTGCCACGCTGATTACCGGTGGATATGCGTGACATCTTTAAAGGTAAACGAGACAGATTATGAATGGGAAAAAATCAAAAAACATATCTCAGGTGTTTGCAACAGCTCTGACATTGGCCTGGACTTAGGGAAAGTTCATAATCAAATACAGGCCCTGGAACACTGTCGACTGGATTTTACCACCGCTGGAGCAGCTAATGACTTTTTTCACACCTTCTCTAACTTTTATTTCTGGAAAAAACATTCTGTCTAATATCCTTGGATACATTGCTGCTGGTGCTTTAATTTTGCTTCTCATAATCATTCTTCCTTGTATTGTCAGGATTCTTCGGCAGAACATTCAAAAGCTTGCGACTGAGCTGCCTCTGGCTGTTTTAAGAAATAAAAAAGGGGGAGATGCGGGGAGCGAGCTCCGCCTCTGGCAAAGGTCATGAGGAAGGAGGCTTGGCATACGCAAAGGCGGGATCAAGCCTCAGGAGTCTCCCTGGAAATTCTCGAGCAATCTACCCCCAAAACCAGAGTCTGCCTACTTTCTGCTTTGTGCTTTCACCTACACCTCTGACTTTACGGGGGGCTGTCCCCCACGACCTCTCTGAAAAAAGAGTTAGCTTACAGCTCCAGTTAATAATTCCTGGGTGTGACAGTGTTTAACCTACAAACTCCTTTGGAAATCCTCTAGCCTGCCTGAATAGGTTTTTCCGGCCACATGTGATTGTTCAGAGCCTCCCAACTGTGAGAGGCAGGAGATGTTCTAAACTGTCTAAACACAGATTCTTTTCAGTAGTTAAAAGATTGATTAGAAATTGTATTGGTAAAGGGATTTTCACTTGTTGGGCCAATGTTTGCTGCTAAGTTTCCATATCCCTTACCTGCTGTGTCCCTGGCAGTGTATTGATTAATATAGTTGGTGTAAGTAGTAGCTTTAATGTTTGTAACCTGGGACCCTTGAGTTAATTCTTTTTCTTGTTATAGCCCACCACACCTTTGCTCTGTAGGAATGCAACTTTATCTAATGCTTTTTGGAGGCTGGCGCCTGACTTGAGAATAATCACCTTTAGAGAAAAAGGCCTCCGGGCCAGAAGATGATGCAAATCACCTAAACTTTTGCATATGATAAGTTTGCAGGAAGAAAGCCTGGCTTACTGCATGACTCTACCCCTTCCCCCATTATCCTCTATGCATAACTTAAGGTATAAAAACTACTTTGGAAAATAAAGTGCGGGCCTTGTTCACCGAACTTGGTCTCACCATGTCGTTCTTTCTCTTACCTTCTGGCTGAATTATTCAGCCTCTTTTCTCCACTGAATTTCCTCACTGAGCTATCCTTATTTCAGCCTCTTTTCTCCACTGAATTTTCCTACTGAGCTATCCTCATTCTATTACTCTTTATATCCTTAATTAACGTTTAATTAAGCAATTGTTTCCTGATCCTCGCCGACGCCGTCCCCGCTTCGAATTCCCTGGATCAGCTGGGGCTGGTCCCCGGCAGGTGGCAAATTGTAGAGACTTGACCTCTGTGCTTAGGATTTTGATGAGCAAAGGTTATTGAACAGAACAGTGCAGTGGTCTTATTAAAAAGTCATATAAATGTCTTTAGGAGATAATTCAGGCTGCAAAAGAGAAGAAAAAGAGAGAGATAGTTGTGTTTAACACCCAGTATACTTCCCTGCATTAGTGGAAGTTAGAGCCCCAGGATAGAGCGGGTACTACTCTGCTGCGGGGTGCTCACTAGATGGACCCATCTGTGACTGTGTCCATCCTGAACATCACTCCCTGCAGGGAATATAGATGGACTTCAGTAGGTCCAGAGGAAAATGAATAGGATGCAAAGAGTATGCAGCTTGTTATTAGGTTGGTGCAAAAGTAATTTCATTTCACATTGTTGAAATACATTCTTAAATGTGGTTATGTTATACATCATTTTAACGCACATTTCTCACTTTATGTTTCTTTGCTAATAACATTACTTCCTGTGTATTTTACATTTATTTTAGACTAGGGAAATGATGTTAGACAAAAAGAAAATTTGAGTGATTTTTTTTTTTTTTTTTTTGAGTTCAAAATGGGTCATAAAGCAGTGGAGACAAACTGCAACATCAACGCATTTGGCCCAGGAACTGCTAATGAACGTACAGTGCAATGATGGTTCAAGAAGTTGCAAAGGAGACAAGAGCCTGGAAGACGAGCTCAGTGGCTAGCCATCGGAAGTTCAGTTCAGTCACTCAGTCGTGTCCAACTCTTTGCGACCCCTTGAATCACAGCACGCCAGGCCTCCGTGTCCATCACCAACTCCCAGAGTTCACTCAGACTCCTGTCCATCGAGTCAGTGATGCCATCCAGCCAACTTATCCTCTGTCGTCCCCTTCTCCTCCTTCCCCCAATCCCTCCCAGCATCAGGGTCTTTTCCAGTGAGTCAACTCTTCGCATCAGGTGGCCAAAGTATTGGAGTTTCAGCTTCAGCATCAGTCCTTCCAATGAACACCCAGGACCGATCTTTAGGATGGACTGGTTGGATGTCCTTGCAGTCCAAGGGGCTCTCAAGAGTCTTCTCCAACACCACAGTTCAAAAGCATCAATTCTTCAGTGCTCAGCTTTCTTCACAGTCCAACTCTGACATCCATACATGACCACTGGTAAAACCATAGCCTTGACTAGATGGACCTTTGTTGGCAAAGTAATATCTCTGCTTTTCAATATGCTATCTAGGTTGGTCATAACTTTCCTTCTAAGGAGTAAGCGTCTTTTAATTTCATGGCTGCAATTGACAGTGACCAGTTGAGAGGATCATCAAAGCTGATCCTCTCACAACTGCACGAGAAGTTGCTGAAGAACTCAGCATCGACCATTCTGTGGTTGTTTGACATTTGAAGCCAATTGGAAATGGGAAAAAGGTCAGAAAGTGGGTGCCTCATGAGCTGACTGAAAATCAAAAAAATCGTCATTTTGAAGTGTCATCTTTTATTCTGTGCAATAACAATGAACCATTTCCCTATCTGATTGTGACGTGTGACAAAAAGTGTATTTTATATAACAATCTGCAATGACCAGCTCAGTGGTTGTACTGAGAAGAAACTCCAAAGCACTTCCCAAATTTGGCCAAGCTTTCACCAAAAAAACATCATGATCGCTGTTTGGTGGTCTGCTGCTCGTCTGATCCACTACGGATTTCTGAATCCTGGCAAAACCGTCTCATCTGAGAAGTATGCTCAGCAAATGGATGAGATGCACAGTAGACTGCAGCACCTGCAGCCGGCAGTGGGGAGCAGAGCGGGCTCAGTTCTTCACGACAACGCCTGGCTGCACGTCGCACAACCAACACTTTAGAAGTTGAACGAATTGGGCTACAAAGTTTTGCCTCGTCCACCATATACACCTGACGTCTCGCCAACCAACTACCGCTTCTTCAAGCACCTTGATGAGTTTTTGCAGGGAAAACACTTCCCGAACCAGCAAGAGGCAGAAAATGCTTTCCAAGAGTTCATTGAATCCCAAAGCATGGATTTTTTAACCTATAGGAATAAACAAACTTATATATTGTTGGCAGAAACATGTTGATTGTAATGGTTCCTATTTTGATTAACAAAGATGTGTTTGAGCCTAGTTAGAATCATTTAAAAAAATTCACTGTCCAAAACCGCACTTACTTTTTCATCAACCTAATAATTGAGGAATAATTGAAGAAATTGGAAATGTGTTATGAAAGATCACTATTCCATGTGATTCCACAGAGCAGAAAAATGAGACTGAGGATAGGAAATTACAGAAAGACTATCATAAATGTAAAAAAGCACTTTGGAAAGATTTTGGAGTCAGAGTGACTGATAGCTTTCTACGACGTTGCTGTGCACCCGCTCTGGGCCACAGCTTGTGGTGTCTTCAGGTTGGGGACATGGAGAAGGAACAGTTTGCACATGGCTCAGAGGTAGTCTGGAGGAGTGAGTGAGTGAAAGTGTCTCAGTTGTATCCGACTCTTTGCGACCCCGTGGACTATACAGTCCATGGCATTCTCCAGGCCCGAATACTGGAGTGGGGAGCCTTTCCCTTCTCCAGGGGCAAGAGTGGTTGATTCCCAGGATGCAGGGCACCAGTGTGATTACCCCCTCACTCGTCTCCTCTGCTGCTCTTTCCCCATCCAGTCCCCGTGGCACCAGCTACTCTGGCCTTGCTGACCCTTGCAGTGCTCTAGCCTCAGGGCATTGGCGCTCACTGTTCCTCTGCCCAGATGTCCATGTGGCTAGTTCCCTCACTGCCTTCCAGTCTTTGTTCAGACATCAATCTCTAAGGGTTCTGTGACCATCCGTTTTAATTTACATCCCATCCCATGCACTGTGCTCCCTCTGCAGCACTCACTCTATAATTTCTTTTTGCTTTGTTATCCTGTGGGATCTTTTTGAGTCACTGCCGTATCCCCATATCCTGTTTAGGAAAAGGACAGGATGGTACGGGAATCAAGAAATAGTTGCTGAATGAATCAATGATTGACCTACTGGCACACGGCTGCTGCTCAGTGAATTAGGTTCTTGGTTGTTGGGATTTGAGACCTTGGGAACACGGAGACTGCCCTGCCGTTTACTAAACTGGTCTCCTGTCGATGGGCCTTTGGGTGGTTTGTCTTTTCAGGCGTTACCTCTGGAGCATTGTGATACCTATCGTTCTGCCCGTTGGCTTCCTGTGGTTGCAAGGGTTTCTTAGGTTCTCCTGTGTCTGAGGACTGCAGCAGTCTGGGGCAGTACTGGGCAGGTAGTTTCTCCCTCGATGGGACTCGTCTGATATTTTCTCATGACTAGACTGGGGTTGTGTGTTCTGGGAGGAAGAGCACAGAGGTCAAGTGCCGTCCTCCTCACGTACTGTGCAAGGTACACCATGAATGTGACTTGTCACTGTCGACCTTAGTCCCCTGACTGGGGCAGTGGCAGCGTCTCTGCTGTGAAGTTGCTCTTTCTCCCCGCTTTCCATCGAGTCCTCTTTGGAGGGAAGTCACTGCGTGCAGCCCATACCCAGGGACTGGGGATTATTCTCTGTCCCCAGGGCAGAGTATCCTCATGAATTATCTGGAATTCTATCGTGTGGGAGGCTTGTCTCTCTTCCATACTTCTATATTTATACCAGTATGGACTGTGTATATTTGTTTTGTATTTCGGGCTAAAACTCAGTGCAGCTGTACTGTGTTGCTCAGGCTGTTCCAGCTGTGGCCATTGGGCACTCGTTCAGGTGGCTCCTATATCCCTGCAGCCTGCCCCTCCTGGTGTGTGTGTGAACACTTCCTTACTACCTGGCCTCGCAAGAGGTAGCCATAGAATCAGCCATTTCTCCCGGGAGCCCTTGCTCCTTTGAGTGGAGAACAGCATTAGAAACCAAGATCTAGGTGCTCGGCATAATTGATCCTGGGGTGTTGTTGCTCTAGGCCCTCTTGGCAGACAGAGCAGGGGAGTCCGTTGTACGCACCTCTGAATACCTGTGTCCGTGAGTGTTTCCCTGTGTGACCCCCTGTGTCTGTCGTGAACTGGACATGAGTTCACACCAATGTCTCTAGCTCTAGCCCAGTACTGCACAGGGCATTCCAGCTCCTCCCTGTGCTGATCTGTGGGGTTTTTTGGTTGGGATGGGGGACAGTGGCGAGGCTTGGTGTTTGAGTTTCAGTGTGGAGAATAGATCTGCATGCTGGAGACAGGAGAAGCAGGCTTTTGCGTTACAGACAAGGGATGTGAGATGGCTGCAGTCAGTGTGCCGAGGGGAGGGAGGGGCCGCTGGCCAGAGAGACTTAAGGGTTGGGGTCAGTGGGGTTGTGTGTGTGGTGATGGAGCTGGAGGAAGGAGGAGCGGGTCACAGGTGACTCTTGCCTTTGTTCTGCTTGGTGGGTGGTGGAGGGGAGCTTGTGAGGGGAGCAGATGGGGGTCAGGTCATGCTGAATTTCAGTTTTAGGTCTGTTAGCTTTCAAGTACTTTGAGGACATCGGGAGCTGTTTAAAAACATGAGATAACCTGTTCCACAGACTGAGGCCTGAACCAAAGAAATGTTCTCTGTCCCCTTCCTCCCACCTCCCCTCCATCCTACCTTTCTTTCATTCATCCACACACACCACACCACACACACACACACACCCCACACCACACACACACACACACATACCACACCACACACACACACATATACAGAGACACACACCACACCACACAAAGAGACACACATACCACACATAGACACACACACACACACACCACACCACACCGACACACACAACACACACATACCACACACACACGACAGCACACAGACACACACAGCACACAGACACACACAACACTCACACATACACACACCACACACACACATACCACACACACACACACCACACACACACACACACACACACACACACACACACATACACACGTACAATTTTTAATGAACAAGGAGATGTGTCCTGTTCCAGGCCCTGAGGATTTAGCAGTAGTCAAAACAGTATCCTGCCTTTATGAACTTATGCTGGGGGTGGGACTAGGAGATGGTAATTAAACAAATAGGTTATAAAGATGTTGATGTTGGTTCTTTTGTCACCGAGGGTCTTCTTGGCATTTATATCTAAAAGTTGCTAATGCCTGCAATAACCACGATGCTCCTATGGTGGTGATGTTTGGTGTGTGTTTTTCAGGGAGGAATTCATACAAGTGTCCAGTTCAAGCTGCAGTATGGCCCGTTGGCGTACATACTTGGTGAAAAAGCAACCAAAAAGATGACAGAAAAGAGCAAACTGATAACTGTAGATGGCAATATATGTTCTGGAAAAAGCAAGCTTGCGAAAGAAATAGCAGAGAAACTAGGTATGAACTTGTTATTATGCAGAATAACAGCGTCTTCTCAGGTAAACAGTTCCTTGTCTGGGTGTGATTTTATTTTGAGTAGATAGAATTGGGCCTAAGGTAGGTATTTTACATTTTTGAAACACTCATTGAAAAAGCTGTTTTTAGTCTTCCAGATAAGGGAAACTCTTTGAAGTCCAAGCCGGTTGTGAGTTTGGACTGGGGTTTTATGTTGGTGATGTAAGCTGAGCACATTAACACGAGCAGTCTCACTTGTGCAGCAGCCCCTGGAGCAGGGCCGATGGTCCCCTCACTCACGCACACATGCCCTCATAGGAAGTGGTGGCACGCAGCTCCCTGGTGCAGAGGCAGGTGTCTCCACGGTTCTGACTCTGGGCCGGTATTGTCCGAGCCCCTTCTCTGGTATTTGACAGGCCAGTGCCCACATGCAGGCAGCGGACGCCCGCACGTAGGGGCAGCTCTCCCTCTCGGGAGGAGCTCACACAAGGCTGCGGGGGACCTGCTGTCATCAGCCCTGGGCTTCATGCCGCCCCTGCACATGTGTCTCCAGGGTCTCGCGCGCTCCCTTCTGCACACCAGGAACACAGGCATCAGGGTACCTTTCCCCGGTCTCAGCTGACCGGCCACAGGGATGGTGCTCAGCTGGGTCCCCGCTGCTCCCTGTGGGCTGTGACGTTTCCGCGTCACGTTTCGTCTGGGGGCTTGTCTCCTCAGGCCTGAAGCACTTTCCCGAGGCGGGGATCCACTATGTGGACAGCACCACAGGGGACGGGAAGCCCCTGCCTGTGCAGTTCAGTGGCAACTGCAGTTTGGAGAAGTTTTACGACGACCCGAAAAGCAACGATGGCAACAGCTACCGCCTGCAGGCCTGGCTGTACGCCAGCCGCCTGCTGCAGTACGCGGATGCCCTGGAGCACCTGCTGAGCACAGGTGCGTGTCCCTGCGCGGCGGACGGCTGCTGGGCGTAGGCTGCGCTCGGGCCCCTTCCGGAATTCGGTCCTAGATTGCCTCTCTGTAGAGCTGCTTTTAAGGGGTATTTGACAAGGCAAGTTCTGGCTTTCCAGTTAGATCATACTTGAGATTCACGATGGTGTGGTGAGGGCTGACCCCAGGGTCTCACTGAGCAGTTGGGATGGGGGCAGGATGGGGGTGGGGGTGGGGAGTCTACAGTTCAAAAACCAGTGCCTTTTCTCTGTTAGCTGATGTTCCTGTTGGATCTGCGAAAGAGCAAAACAGAACATTCTATTTCTGAAGTGGATGAGTATTCTAGTTTTAGAAAATGATTTTCTGCTTAGAAGTGCATATATGATGTGTGTTCTTTTGAAAATATTTGGTATGGAAATGGAGTTGTAAATAATTTTTTTCCATTTCTAAAGTGAACAGACTGGTTTTCACTGCTGCAGTTATTCTCTGATTCTGATTTTTGTTTCCATGTTTTTAAACAGGACAGGGTGTGGTGTTGGAGCGCTCCATCTACAGTGACTTTGTCTTCCTGGAGGCGATGTACCGACAAGGCTTCATCCGGAAGCAATGTGAGTCGGCGGCAGGCTGGCCTTGTGGGCACGGGGGTGGCTTTGTAAAGGTCCTGCTAGACCCACCCTGCAGCTAGTACACGTTCTGTGAGCGTCTGTTGTTAATAAGTAGATGAATGATGCCGTTCCTCAGGGAAAGCCAGTCCCTGCCCGCCCCGTCCCTCCTAAAGTCATCTCTCCCCGTGAGAGCGCACTGGAGAGCCCCAGCAGACGGTCGCCCTGAGCGGCCTGTCCTGAAGCCTCCTGCCTGCAGCCAC
Organism: Bos indicus; assembly: GCF_029378745.1. Classification (NCBI taxonomy): domain Eukaryota; kingdom Metazoa; phylum Chordata; class Mammalia; order Artiodactyla; family Bovidae; genus Bos; species Bos indicus. The sequence continues at coordinate 119,168,596 of NC_091762.1, read as the reverse complement.
CGTGGCCCCTTCCTGGCCCTGGGAAGGCCGCCTTCCCTCAGGGAAAGCCAGTCCCTGCCCGCCCTTTCCCTCCTAAAGTCATCTCTCCCCGTGAGAGCGCACTGGAGAGCCCCAGCAGATGGTCTCCCTGAGCAGCCTGTCCTGGAGCCTCCTGCCTGCAGCCACCGCGGCCCTTCCTGGCCCTGGGAAGGCCACCTTCGCGCCCACATGCTGTTCTGGTGCTTTCAGTGCCAGTAGCACCGGGTGGGCGGTGCTGAAGGTCTGACAAGTGGCCAGTAGACAAGGGAAAAGGCTCCTGGCTGCAGTTAGCCTGGCCACAAGGAGCGAGGGAGCCTGGGGAACGGCTGACCGCGTGGAGATGGGGTCTCAGGGGCAGCGCCCCTGAGCAGGGAGCCCAGGTTAGGCCACGGTGCTGCGCTCAAGGGAGTGGCATGCGCTGTGGGCACTGGCGAGGCTCAGAGGGGGGCCAGGGGCTGGGGGTAGGCACGCACAGGGGAGCCCCTCGGGGTTAGGCAAGGGAGATGTGTGGTTCCGTTTGAGACCGTTTGTCTGAAGGATGTGTTCAGGGAAGGGAGGTTAAGAAGGAGACCCTCGGTAGGAAGTTGGGGTTGGACGGGGCATCACAAGAGGAAGACCCGCAACAGGCAGTGGAGCACCTGCGGGGCCAGCTGGGCCTGAGGCACCCAGGATGCGCACTTGGCGAGCCTGTGGGGGAATAGAGTGGACCCACCTGCCAGTGGGGCTAACCACCGGGCCGATGGCGCTACCCATTGTACCTTGTATGCAGCCAAGGCATGTGCAGATCTGGGCTGCAGAGAACTCTTGAAGTGAAGTGAAAGTGTTACTAGGCTGGGTTTAAATCCCAGTGTCTAACTTTGGATTCTTGTTATTTAGTCACTCAGTCACGTCTGACACTTTGAGACCCCCATGGACTGTAACCCACCAGGCTCCTCTGTCCATGGAATTCTCCAGCAAGAATCCTGGATTGGGTTGCCATTTCTCTTCTGGGGATCTTCCCAACCCAGGGATCAAACCGGCATGTCCTCCATTGGCCGGCGGGTTCTTGACCACTGAGCCACCAGGAAAGTCCCTGACTGTGGGGTAGTCAGCTGGTCTCTGTGGCCTGATCCTTGTGGTCTGTGGTGATGGGGGGAGCCCTGCTGTGGAGGGGCGGCTGCGGGCGCTGTGAGCCAGCACGATGTGCATGTAGCCGGCGGTCACGGTCATGACTGTCATGCGGCTGCTGGTTGACACGCAGCTCTGAGAGCTGCCGGCCCCTTTTTCCCTCAATCTGAGAGGGACGTGTGCCTGAAGGCTGTCTGGACCACTGGCTGACAGGAGGCGTTTCTCTCCCCCCAGGTGTGGACCACTACAACCAGGTGAAGAAGGTCACCATCTGTGAGTACCTGCCCCCCCACGTGGTCGTCTACGTGGACGTGCCGGTCCCCGAGGTCCAGAGCCGGATCCAGAAGAAGGGAAACGTAACTCAGCCTTCCTGTCCTAGACCCGCCTCTCTGGGTGTCGGCATTCACGGTGGTGGTGTTTACACGTGGTGGGGACTGACTCACTGAAGGGCCCATGGGACCTGGGCGTGCACGCGCCATCCCCCAGGTGCCGGCATGGGGGGCTGCGGGCGGCGCTGCTGCCCTCTGCTTATCCCCTGCTCCCCGGGACCTGGGTGTGCACGTGCCGTCCCCCAGGTCCCAGTGTGGTGGGCTGCGGGCGGCCCTGCTGCCCCCTGCTTGCCCCTGCTCCCCGGGGCCCCCTGGCCCTGGTGTGCCATGCCTTCACCCCCTGTACCTGTGTCGTCTGCACACGTGGCGCCCTGAGGGCAGGCGTGCCCCCTGACGCGGCCTCCCTTTCTGCTCTTGATGGCCGTGCTCTGTCGCTTCCTGCAGGTTGAGTCGTCTCTAACACCCTTTGAGTTTACCTCTCACACCTAACGGGTTTGGGCCCTTTGTCCTCTTTCTCCTGCTCAGTGACTCTGTGACCCCAGAGAGGGATCTCCACACACGTCCATTCACCGCCTTAGTGGTGCTGAGGCAGTCGGTCTTGGAAGCCCTGCGATTTGAAATTGGTCCTACCGGCGAGGTGCATGGTGGCCAGGCCCGTCGTCGCCCTTACAGCTAGTCCTTGTTGGAAAGATCAGTCCTGCTGAGGGTGTTTTTTCATGGGAGCAAACACTGTCTTTTTGACACTGATGTCAGTGTGGACTTGCCTGTGTATCTATTGTCCCAGGGTCCGTCCTGGGCACTGGGGCTCACGTGGGTGCTCAGCGAGTGCCTCTCAGGGCTGGTCGTCTCCAGGGCAGCAGAGATGCTCAGGCGCTCTCGATGCGGCTTAAGGAGCCTGCGGTCACTCTCTTGCCCCCCGATCGGTTTGCGCGTGCTCAGGGTACCTGTGTCTCTGCTGGTGGCCTGGCTGCGCCTTGGAGGCTTTACTCCCGAGCGTGCTGTGTGGTTTGTGCTTTGGAGAACATTCCATCTGGTGGCCAGAGATGGGAACTACAAGTCAGAGTATTTAATTATCGCTCTAGGGAACGCTTTTGCTTATTAAAGTGACATTTATTGAGAAATAGGAAGTTATATATTAATATTTACAGTTCTCTAGATAACTCTTGTTATCTGGGTAGCAATATTTAAGAGACAGTTTCAAGGAACACATTAGATCTATTAACGTTGTTGTTTTTCCAGTACTTGATGAATACCGTCACCAGCTAAAACTACCACTGTGTCTAAGAAAAGGAGACATTTTATCAAAGAAACATTATGTCATTTTTAGACATGTATTCCTATGGCGGATACTAATAGTAAACAGGGAAATAGAACATGCAGACGCCACGAAGAAACTTGGACATGGGGAAAGATAACCTAGCCCTTAGCACTGCTAAACTAAGGTTCTCAGTGTGGAGAGTTGCGCTCACGATTGGAAGTTTACATTTCTGTGCTTGGCAAGCTTCATGTGAAAGGGAAGTGAGCTTGAGGAGGTGGGCGGGGTGGGGAGACAGCTGGTGACAGCGGGGTGTGAGGATGGGGGAGAGGCGGGCCCTCCCCTGCTGCGGCCTGCCACCTCTCATTCCCGGAACGGGAGGCGCCGCGGCCGCGCGCAGTCCACATCTTAGAGTCTGGGAAGAGAAGGCCGCAGCCCAGGCCTCCCTGGGCGGACTCCCGTGCTCTGGGCGGCAGGAGGGGACTGTTGGAACTGGCACTGCAGCTCTTTCCTGTCACCCCCGTCCCTGCAGCACCCCACACGGCTGTCCTGGGAGCACCGTGTTGGTCGCTTGTCTCACACTTTACGTAAGTACAGACGTTTCCCACGTTTGCTTTCTGCTTTTGTTTAGCCACACGAGATGAAGATCACCTCCGCCTACCTTCAGGACATCGAGAATGCCTATAAGGGGACCTTCCTGCCTGAGATGAGGTGAGCCGGGGCGTGGTGGGTTTATGTGCCAGATGGAGCTCTGCACACATGGCCCCCAGCCCCGGGGGCGCTTCTAGTTCGTTTCACTCCATCTCGTCTGGGGAGCCTTAATCTGACGTTTATAAGCAAGAATGACAGCAGACATTTCAGTTTGATTTGGTCGGCTGGGAGTTGGTTTGTTTTATTAATTTAGCCAATATTTATTTTGTCGTATCTTTAGGCTATTCTGATAGTAGAAGTGAGATGAAGCTATGTTTGGTGACAGGTTTTAACATTAGAGAACTCATGTTTTCACTCTCGGTGGCAACTGAGTGGCCCTTTTACCTAGAAAGGTTGTCTGGAGGGACTCGGTGGTTGTGATTGGGAAGGCTCAGCAGCGCCTGTCGGTCCTTTTGAAAGCTGTTGCTTAAGGGGCCTTTGGGTTCGGTGGAAACACCACTGGGCCCCTTTGCAGCTTTGCTTCTCCCTCCCTCTGACAGCACGGAGCATCTGCGCTCTCTGGCCAGTCGTCCTGTGGCCCTCGTGTGTCAGGCACACGGCAGTCATTTCCTGCCGTCACTCACGTCCAGCTACAATTAGGATGTTTCCGTAATGCTGTTAAGGTTTCTAGTAGAATTTCTCAGACTTTTAGAAAGCGTAAGCCTTTTTTGATACCTGAAAATGTTTTGCTCTTGTTATTTAAAATTTCAAAGTAACTGAAACTGTGAACAGAGTATTGTCTAGCAGTTTTGGAAGAAAAGTTTTGAATTAGAATGCAGTTTTTTTAGCTGTAAACCAGTGCTTCCTTGTGATCAGCTTTTCTCTCATGGGTAGTAGAAACAGACTGCTGCTCTATTTTCAAGGCCAGAAGCGCAGAAAGAAAGTCCTGTGAATCTTGCCGGGGCGGGCATGGAGAGGTGTCAGGGAGAGGTGGCCGGCCCTAGACTCTCAGTTCCAAAGATTCCTTGTGGTGATCTTCTAGCTGCAAAGTCACTGCTGAGCAAAGGCTCCCCAGCCAGTCCCAAATAGGACATTGAGCTGTGCTGTCAGGAAAGGAAGTCTTAGATTCGGCTTACAGATGAAATAAGGGTTTTCTTGCACCTGGCATTTAATTTTCAAGAACTCACCCAGGGCCTCCTGTTGGTGAAGTGTCCAGCAGGGGTTCTGAGTGTCCATTGCTTCGTCCAGTGCTCCTGCATGCTCTGTACCCGAGCTGAGTGGGGAGTTAGCTCATACCCCTACACGGGCCTGGGCTCCTGAGGGGCTGCTTTGCGTCCTGCTGGAGGTCAGACAGCCCCCTCCTAGGAGGTGAACCCAGCCCCGCACTTGCTCTCTGGTGGCTGGTGAATCCCCTGTGGAGCCAAGAAAGTTCACATCCTCGCCCAGCAGGGCAGATGGTCAGACGCTGGGCTCCCCAGAATTACAGCAGCTCAAGTAACATGTCCCTCCGCCACCCCATCTGCCCCACCCTCCCGAGCCGCCCCCGGCTGCCGTCCGTGCGGCCCTGGGCCCCCTGTGCTTCCTGCGATGCGTGCTGCCGCCGGTGGAGGTTTGCGTGCCCGCGGAGCTGACCCGTGTCCCTGCCCCGTAAGCACCATTCTCCTGCCTGTGCGGTGGGGGCGGTCTAGTCAGGTGAGGGTCAGAAAACAGGCCTGCTGCTACTACCATCCAGCCTTGGGCACAGCCCTGCCTCAGGTTTGCCCTTCTTGGCCAGCCATTCCCTGAGAGCCAGTTCAGAGAATGCGGGCGTTTCTGTTTAGAGTGGGCGCCTGGCGTCAGGTATTCATCTGTGCAGTGACGTCCACTGGGAAGACTTACAGGAAAGCATCTCGTTTCCTCTTACAGTGAGAAATGTGAGGTTCTACAGTACAGTGCATGGGAAGCTCAGGATGCAGAAAAGGTAAGAAAACGGCTGAACATTTTATAATTTTTCTTAAATTTAACTCCTGTGTAGGGGTTTTGCAAATCAAGTGATGAGTTCGGCTCCTCCTGATGTTAGAAGCATCTGTGTTCCGTGATCTGATACAAGTGCCTCGCCCCTCCCATCACATTTCTCTGAGCATGACGTTTTGATTTTCCTTTAAGGTATTCACTTTCTAGGATCTTAAAATTATGAAAGGGTGGAGATGCAAGGAATTTTGGGTTATGGTAAAATTGAGCATTGGATTAGTTAATAGGTAAGATTTATTGAGACTGTTGACCCTTGAACGACAGGGGTTTCAACCGCGAGGGTCCGCTCACGTGGATTTTCTCAGTAGTAAACCCCACACTGCTGCACAGCGTGCGGTCCTCAGTAGGAAACACGGCAACGCCTCACGGCATCAAGGCTGTGGAGGAACCACTGTCCACGCACAAGGAGGCCCGCCTCCAGGTCAGGCTTGGGTTTCAACTCTGGATCGTGTTGTTTGGGGTCGACCACATAAAGATACCAGCTTTCCCCAAAGTAGTGGGTGCAGGTCACCCTCTGCCATTTTCAGGAGAGCTTGAGTAATCAAAACATTTGGATAGGCAGCTGGTGGGAAGGTGGCGTATGACACAGGGAGCCCAGCCTGTCTCTGTGACGACCTGGAGGGTGGGATGCGGGAGCGGGAAGGGAGGAGGGAGAGGCTTGGGAGGGGTTTACACGGTTGCAGATGAGTCTCCGTGTTGCACTTCAGAAACCAGCATGGCATCGTAAGACAGTTATCCTCCAGCTTAAAAACAGTTTTTGGAAAAGAATAACATTTTCCTTCCCAAGTGTAAAAACATATTACAGATTTACGGTAATGAAGGCACTGCACTATTAATAAAGGAGATAATAGGTGGTTTAACAGAGCAGAGTCCAGAAACAGGTGCACGTGTGCCCACGGTTGGAAAAGTCAGTGCTTTAAACGATGATAAAAGTAGAAGAGACTGGGTTAGCTCTTACATGGTGTTGAGGCAAATGAGCATCATTTGGTTAAAAAAAAAATCCCTCATTTTATATTAAGTATCAATTGAAAAGTGAAATCACTCAGTCATGTCTGTCTCTTTATGACCCCATGGACTATACACATTTTCCAGGCCAGAATACTGGAATGGGAAGCCTTTCCCTTTGCCAGGGGATCTTCCCAACCCAGAATTGAAGTGGGATCTCCTGCATTGCAGGCAGATTCTTTATCAGCTGAGGTACCAGGGAAGCCAATAACTTATTTTAAAAAGTTTAAAAATTCTAAAAGAAAGTACAGGCGTTTGGTCTGGAGTTGAGGACTAGATGGTGACGGCAGACAGCTTTGCAGAGGCGGCTGCTTTAAGGACAGCAGGGCCTCGGCGCCTCCCCCGCGTGGGGAGGGAGCCGGCCCTTCTCACAGCAGGGGCGTGGGGCCCACGGTCCAGGCAGGCCCTGGCCCAGCTCCGGGGGTTCTCTTAGGCTTGCTTCTTTCTGCCTGGAAACGAGGCCGCGCTTCGTCTCCTTCCAGGCTGCTCTGTCTGTGATGTCCGTGTCCTTGTGTTCAGGTTATTTCTGTCCCTCTGGCAGAGGCTTTACATGGCACGGGTCTGGGCAGAAGAGTCGTGCGTGTTCCCCGAGACTGTTATCACTGGAGTTCATAACTGAATGTGCTCACATTCTTGGAACCTTAAGAAGTCCCCGAGTTTGGCGTGTTTTGGGGAGAATGTGTTTGAAAAGGCCGGCCCACTGGGAGGTCCGGCTGTCCAGACTGCAGGCTGAGGAGTGTGGGCTCTTGGAGCTCTAGGAATTGTGTGCATCCTCTTGTCCTGTTGCTGCTTTAGTGGATGAGCTTGCCTCCTGGAGTCAAGTTGTGGGAGGAAATGAGTCTGGAGGAGGCCTGGCTCCCCTCTGCGCCCCAGCCCCTGCCGTCTCCAGTCTGCCCATGCCCAGGCCTGCCCCGTCCTCCCAGCCTGTGGGGAATTGCCACTCCACCGGGGCTCAGCTGGCCCGGCGCCCGCATGGGGCTCACCCCTCCCCCCCAACTTCACTGAAGGCTGACCATCAGACCTTTCTTTCTGACCCTCAGGGCGTGATCCTTCCTGCCGGGGTCTGTGGTTTGTCGTGCGCTGAATGTTCTCTGTTAAGTCCTCTGTTAAATCCCTGCACGCAGGTGGTCGAGGATATTGAGTACCTGAAGTACGACAAAGGGCCGTGGCTGGATCAGAACGACCGCAAGTTGCACAAACTGAGGATGCTGTGAGTTCTGGCGGGGCGGGGTGGGGAGAGGAGGGGCGGGGCCTGGGTGGGGCAGGCCTGGGGGCCAGGACCTGGGCTCTCAGAGCTCTCCGTAGGTGGCTCCTGTCTTCAGAGTGAGGTGAGAGACAGGTCCTCAGTCCAGAGTGGCTGCGAGGGCGGGAGGCCGTGTTGGAGGCTTGAGGGAGGAGCGGGTCCGGGGTGCTGCCCAGGGGTGGGGAGAAGACTGTCGCGGGGAGGCCAAGCTCTGGAGGGGCTGTGAGTGGGCAAGGGCAGGAGGCCGGGCGCGAGTATGCGATGAGGAGTAACGGGGAGGAGCACTGTGGGCTCAAGCCAGGGAGGTCAGAGCCATGAAACCCAAGTCCAGGCCGGACCCGCATCGTGGGAGGTGTCAGAGTTTAATGCGGCTTCTTCCCATCTTTCTTAAAGTGTTTGTGTGTTCCTGTATTTCTAAATAAAAATTATCCTGCATATGTCTTTGTACGGTAACTTTTAATAAGAGTGTGTCCCTATTTTGTTAAATATTTAAAATCAGTTTTTTAATGGCTACTCATGCCTCATAAATCTTCTGAAAGAAGCAAGTCAGCAGTGGGGGACCATGGCCTGGGGGCCCATCCAGGCCTCAGCTGCCAATAATGGTCCTCACATTTTTAAAGGATTATAAGAAAAACAAGGTACATATATGAAGCCATACATAGGCCCTTTACAGAAAAAGTTGATCTCTGAAATACAGGCACAGTCCTTTTCATTTCTTTAATATCAGTCTTTGGGGTTATTTTCACTTCTTCATATTTATAATAACAGTAATGAGCATATTGTACTTATTTTTATTCCATTTCAGGTTACTTTTCTAAAGTATGAAACTGGAGTTATGGGTCAGATTATGTGAACGCATTTTATGGCTACTGTGTGTTTTGAAATTGTTCTCCAGAAAAGGTGTGCCAGCTTGCACACTTGAACCTGTATTGTGGAAGTCCTTATTTTCTCTGTTTCCTTATTTTCAGTTTCCTTGACATCTATTCCAGTTTTTGTTGTTATTTTTTTTTAATCTGCTTTTTTTAGACTTCAATTGCTCTTCTTTCTCCAGTTTCCTAAGGTAGAAGCTTAGGTGATTGGTTTTAGATCTTTCTTCCTTTCCAATATATGCATTTGGTGCTATAAATATTGCTCTAGTTTAATTCTGTTGTGGTCTGAGAACACAGTTCGTGTGATTCCAGGTCTTTTGCATTTGTTAGGGTGTTGTATATGGTTGGGGAGGTTTTGTTTGGGGTCCTGGTGGGGTCATTGCCTCATCCCCTGGGATCATCTGCCTAAACCCGCCTTTTCCCTCCTGACCCCGCCCCTTCCCCAGGTCCCGCCGCTAGGGTGGGGCCGCAGGCCCTGGTTCTGGATCTCCGCTCCTCGATTCATTGTTCTTCATCCCACCCATCCCTGTGTGCCTGCCCGCCAGCTAATCTTCACGAGTGTCACAGTGACCCCGTGTTCCCTTTTCTCAGAACCTTTCTGTGGCGTGCCTGTCGAGGCGTGAATCCAGGTTCCATTTCCCAGAATTAGTTCAGAGTCCTCATCGTCCGCCCTGCCTCTGCCGTCAGGATGCAGGGTGTCCTGAGCCTGTGGCCTCCCCACCTGCCCAGTAACCCCCTCAGGGCCTGAGCATTTTCCTAGGCTCGCCCTGTGCGCCTTCTTTTCTCCTGCGCCCCTCTGACTTTTCCAGACTTTGATTTGACGTGGGCATATGCATGATTCTTGTCACACCAGCTCCCGCTGGGCAGAGTACTAGAAAAACAAAATGGTGCTGTCCCAGCCCCTGACATTTGCCGGGACTGAGCCATGTGGGGACTTACCGCTTCTTCATCAACGGGATTGCTTCTTCCTCATCCCAGTTTTTTCTCCTCTGCCTCCCAAGGATAATTCATAACAATTTACAACGGTAATTCTGCTTATTTTCACTTAAGTGCCATTTCTTAATGTGGGCGACTCAAGCAAAATTATGACCATTTTCTAAGATAATTACAGTAAACCTGCCATTTTCCAGCTATACTCATTCTGTTCAGAACCTGACCAGATTATTGGTTTAGAGCACTTTGTGCATCTCAGAGCGTGTGTTGTGTGTAATCATGTATGTGTGAGTACCTATTCAACCTTGATAGTGTTTTGTGTTCATGTCCGTAATCCGTAACTGACCGCTGCTGCCCTGCTTGCTTCATTTTTGTGCTGGAGACGCGTTCCCAGTCGGGCCTTCTCCATGCAGGGCTGCGGGCCCACCTCTTCCAGAGCTGGGGCTCCCTTCTTGCCCCTGCTGCCTCATCACAGGGACGTGTGTTTTCTACGACTTCTGGAGGCTGTCTTTCCAAGAGAATTCCAGTGCGACGAAACTGGAGGGTAGGCGTTTGGTATCAGAATTGTAGGGTTTCATGCAGAACTTTGCCGCTCAGGAGAAGCTAAAAGATAGCTTTGGACATGCTTTAGGAGAAAGTGTAAGCATTCCGTTAATTGGGAAACAGTTGAGTTGTAAGTCATAATTTACTGTTTTTCTTTCCCTTCTTGCCTCACTGTTGTTTTGAAATTACGTGGCAGAGCACCTCGTTCTGTGAATCAGCCTCGGGGACACACTGTCTTCTCACGGGGACACTTTGGGCTGGGATGTGAAGGGGATGTTCTGTCAGTGTTTGACTCTCCTTAATTAGACTAAATGCTTTGTGAACAGAATGTTTCCTTTCACCGCTTTAGCTTCCTGAGTCATGAAATGTGTCCTGTTGTGTCCGTCCCCTGCTTATCTTCAGTCTGGAATGTGTCTGTAGTTTCTGGAGGCCCAGAGTTGGGTTTACGGGAGAGAGGCTCCAAGGGCTCTGCTTAGTCATCGCGGAAGCTCAGAGTGAATGAGCAGTTTACACAAGGCTGAATATGTGGTAGAACAGTCTCTATAGATTATTTTTTTAATCTTCAAAAGTGGTTTGAAGATATTTGTTCAAAGATACACCCTCTTTGAGAGCTCCTCAGGTGGCTCAGTGGTAGAGAATCTGCCTACCAGTGCAGGAGAGGTGGGTTCAATCCCTGGGTCAGGAAGATCCCCTGGAGAAGGAAATGGCAACTCACTTCAGTATTCTTGCCTGGCAGATCCCACAGGCAGAGCAACAGAGGAGCCTGGTGGGCTACAGTCCGTGGTGTTGCAAAAAGAGCCAGACAGGACTTAGAGACTGAACACCACCTTTTCTGTAAGGGGGTATGTGAACTGTAGTTCTTCCAGATTAAATGTAGATGGCGCTGTTGGTCTCTGTCACACGCGTTCCTAGGCCAGTTTGTTCTTTTCAATTCTTCAGTATGTTTTTAGGTTTTCAAAACTATAGACAAAACCAAATCATACCCCAGTTTGATATTTATTAATATTTAAAAACACAAGATTCATTTTTATTTGAAATTGTTTACAGTGAGATCACCTTAAAAAATATCCTTACTATATAATAAGTATTGGAGAAGGAAATGGCAACCCACTCCAGTATTCTTGCCTGGAAAATTCCGTGGACAGAGGAGCCTGGCAGGCTACAGTCTATGGGGTCGCAAAGAATCAGCCACGACTGAGCACATCAGCATATAATAAGTATAGAATAATTCCATTTGTGTTAAAAGTGAAGACATGTACTTTATTGACACAGGCTTATGAAAGATATTCTGTAAACCAGTTTACAGTTAAAAGGAAGAGAAAACGCTCATATTGAGTGTATGTGATAGCTGTGTGCACGACCAGTGACACCCATGTGCACGACCAGTGACACCCATGTGAGCACACTTAGGGAAGCAGTCGTCCCAGCAGCGTGCCCTGGGACGGTGTCTGGTTACAGCGTTGTCGGTCCTGCGAGTGATGCTGGGGCAGGCTTCCGCCTCCGGTCACTCGCATGCGGCCTGTCGCAGGTTCTCAGTGCCCTGTGGTCCCCGGGGAGGAGGAGCTGGGCCCACCCAAGGTCCTCACAGCGTGGCCGAGAGCCAGATCCACTTAGCTTCCATCTGGGCCATTTCAGCGGAGGCATCTTCTGCCATTATAAGTCATTAATGGGAAAAGGGCCTTTTAAAATAATCATTTTCTTGGTTTTGAGCCCTGAAGAAAGGAGACTTAACATTTCTTCCTAAAAGCACTCAAAATGCTTTTCATCTTCCAGTAGTTATAGTCAGAGTAAATTTAAAGTAAGCAAATTATAACAAAGCATAAACATTTTAGCATTCAGAATAAAATGGCAAGACGGAGTGAGTCCTCTGATGGTGTGTCTCGGCGCTGAGAAAAGCAGGAGGCGTCCCGCGGGGCTCTCCCCGCCCCAGCCTCCTCCACGCGCCCTGTTCAGCCTCCGCTCCTGGAATTGGTCCCCACACTGCGGGGGCCCCCAGTGTGTTCCAGCCACGACAGTGGCTCTCCGCTCGGTCCCTCAGGCGTCATCAGTCGTGCAGGCTTTTCGTGGGCGCTGGCCACACGAGCAGCCCTGTAACAGGTGGTGCTGGCTCTCACCTTTGTATCCCTGCTGTGTCTGTATTCAGAGCACATGCAGGTCCTGCTTCATGTTTTCACATCTGTGTCCTTTCCCCAAAGGGAGTCGCCTGTGGCCGTGGGACTCTTAAAAGACGGTCTGTCCTGAGAGTGGTGTTGGGAGGGTGGCTCCCACAGCCCCACAGGCTCTTTGGGGAAAGTTTGGCTTCTGAGGTGAAGGGGGTGGATATTTTAAACAATCAGCCTAATAGCTTACTTTATTGTATTGACTTTGGTGTTTTGTGTGCCATATTGATTATTGATGTTACTGTATTGATTTTGATGTTTGGTCTGTATGACATCTGACTTTCCTGGATTTATTGTATTGATTATTGATGTTACTGTATTGATTTTGATGTTCGGTCTGTCTGACATCTGTCTGACTTTCCTGGATTTATTGTATTGATTATTGATGTTACTGTATTGATTTTGATGTTCGGTCTGTCTGACATCTGTCTGACTTTCCAGGGTTCAGGATAAGTTGGAGGTGCTGAATTACACATCCATCCCTGTCTTCCTCCCAGAGGTCACCGTTGGTGCCCACCAGAGTGACCAGGTCTTCCAGGAGTTCACAGAGGTAAGGCCCTCGAGCAGTGGGTGTCAGACAGCCTGTGCAAAGTCGGTTCTGGAGCGTGCTCTCTGTGGGTCTGTTTCCGTGAGCAAGCTCCATTTTCGCTGAAGTGATTCTCCTGTGCCCCTTCATCTCTGCTGTGCAGCCCCTCCAGCAGCAGGGCCACACGCAGGGCGCTGCTCTCCTGGGAAGCCGTCTGGGCCGGCCTCTCGTTGCTCCTCAGTTTCTCTCTGTCCTTTCCCATCAGTTCTCACTCCTGGCATCACGGTGTGTCATCCTCAAGGAGGGGAGGTGTGCGTTTCCGCAGAGGCCTAGGGTGCACGGGCGCCCTTGGGGAGGACGAGGGCAGGCGTGAGAGCTGGGCAGGTCCACGGGCTTCGTTCAGAGTGGCGTGGAGAGTCGTCGGGGCTGAAAGTATGCTGGAACATGGCCGGCAGTGATCACTCCTGAGTCACAGCTCCAGTGGGATAGTGAGAACGTCCTCGGTGGCTGTGATTGGTTATCAGCAGAAGCGCAGAATACCTGTATTTAAATCAGAACTTCAAGCTGGGCGGTCAGTGCTCACGTGTGTTACTTGCTCAGTCATGTCCGACTCTTCCAAGTCCCATGGGCTGTAGCCCACCAGGCTCCTCTGTCCGTGGGATTCTCTGGGCAAGGGCGGTCAGTGCACAGACGAGTTGGCATCTGAGTTCAGCATTGTTGTGTGACTAGTTCTCTGAGTTGTGTCTGCACATTGCTGGCACAGCACTGACTGGTGCCCGAGGACATCCACTGCTTTCCTTCTTACATGAGATACTTAGCATTCGCTTTTAAGTAAGTTCTTTGGTGGCTTTCGAAGTGACTTTCAGCACAGATATTTGGGGAGGACCATGAAAGTGTAAAGCTGTCGCTCGAGGTCCCTGCGGTTCGTGTTTCTTTCTTCCGGATGCGCGTCTGTGTTTCACGTCCTCTGAGAGGAGCTGGCGGGCGTGGGTAGGGGGCTGAGTGGCCCGTCACCACAGCTGCTGTCTCCATGCTGCTCTGCCGGGCCAGGGGCCTTGCCCCCGAGTGCTGTCCGTGCCCCTCACGTGGTGACCCAGCAGCCTTGACAAGCCTGGCATCAGGGCTGCCCCATGTGGTGGCCGCGGCCTTCCTGCTTGAGCTCATCCTGCCATGCCCAGCTCCAGAGTTCCAGCTCCTGAGGCCAGAAACCCAGAAGTCAGCCGACCTCTTTCTCACTTTCCAGTACAGACTGGACAGAATATAAAAGTTCAATACTCTTGGTTCTGTCCGCAGTCTGAGCACCGTTCAGAACATCCGCAGTGACCGCCCTGGTCCACACTGGCATGCCTCCCAGCTAACTGCCCTGCTTCTGCCCACTCCACGTACAGCCTGTTTTTTAACCAGAGACCAGGACATTCCCACCAAGTACATCACACCCATCTTTTTACCTCCCTGTATCCTGCAGAGGACAAGCCAGAGCCCTCTCGACAACTGGAGACCTCCCTCTGCTCCAGCCGCAGGGGCCTCCTTCCTACCTCATGAATGTCCCAGGAGCACTGAGCTGCACTCTGCATCCCTGCGTGGACCTGTACGGCTCTCCCGCAGCATCGCATCCACCCCCTCGCCCCTGCCCGCCTCTGCTCACCTGTTACCTTCTCGGCAAGGTCTCCTGGACCATGACCAAGACCTGAGCTTCAGCCCCCCCAGCTCACGGCGGCTCTGCCCTACCCTCCTCTGGGAATTCGGTTTCTCCCCAGCAGTTGCCATCGTCATTTAAGGTTCTCTGTCTTACCTTCTGTTTATTTTCTGTTTCTTCCCACTCTGATGTCAGTGCCTGTCTGAGGTCAGGGATTCTTGTCTGTGTCACGCACAGCGTTGTTCCCAGGGCCTGGGACAGCTCTGGCGCCTGGTACGCACTCAGTGAACATTTAGCGGAATAAATCATTGAACTAACAAACAGAGTAAATGCACGAAGGCGCTGGCGCCTGCAGAACCCGAGTCAGCAGAGGTGCCTACTCAAGTGTCCAAGGGCACCTTGCCCGTCAGGTCACAGCTGCAGGTCAGGTGCCCTGCCGTTCACATTAAAAAAATGTGGTACCTTTTTTTCCCCACAAATTTATTTTAAAAGGAAACTTTATGTCAGTAATGCAAGTGAAAAGCCACCGCCACTCCTCATAAACGGCAGGAAGACTAGCACAGCGCAGCCATGCCGCTGAATTCTGCACTGGCAGATGTGGGAGATGGGTGCAGCAGCCATGCCAGCATCGTGGTGGCTGCGGGAGGCACTGGGGCTCTCAGGAAGTAAAGCTGTGGGCAAGCGGGCATTGACAGTCCCCGTGGGAGAAGGGGAGCGCGTGCCAGCAAAGGAGGACAGTGTCTTTCTAATCTTCAGGCTTTTTCTTAACGTTACTGTGTGGGGTGCCTCTGGTTCCTGGCTGGATAGACGTGGTGACAGTGCTCACCCTTCTCTTGCCTCTGATCTCACGGAGAGAGTTCTCAGTGATCCACCAAAGCGCCGAGTAGCCAGGTCAGTCGTAGATCCTCTTTCCCCGGTCAGGGAAGTTCCGTTTTAGTAGGAGTTTCCAGGGGGCTGCTGTTGAGTATGGATGTTGAGCGTTATCACACTTTTTGTCATGGGTGATTTTCTCTTCTTTCTGTTACTGTGGTCATAAAATTACACTGGTTGATTTTCTAGTGCAAGGCCAACCTTGGTTTCCCAGAGAAGTCCTACTGTGAGCTTCTTATAGTATCCTAGTCAGATTTGTCAGCAAGATCATGCTGACATCGAGCACTAAGTTGAGAGGGGGTCCTCATTTCAGCTCTCTGGAAGGATTTGCTCATGGTCATCATGACTCCTTGCTACAGTGTTGAGAAGGCTTGACTGGGGGAGCCGCGCGGAAATGCTTTTCATCATAACTTTCTTTCATGCGGAATATTCAGGATTCTTCTTGGGTTTTCAAAGCTGTGTTTGTTGAAGAATTTGCCTCTGTTTCATATTTTCTAATTTCTTGGCGTGAAGTTGTTCAAAATGTCCTTTTTAGCGTTTTTCATTCGATCACATTGATGGTGACCCTGTCCGCTTCTCCATCCCGTTACCAGTCCTGCTGTTTTCCCTCCTGTTTCAGCCTCTTGAAAGCAGCTCGTTATTCAGGGAACCAGCTTCTTGCTTGTACTGTTGTACGTTCCATCACTGATGACTACTCCTTATTTTTCCCCTTTCATTTGCTGTTTTTCTAACTTCTTAGTATGAGTGGGTGGATCATTGATTTTCTGCCTGTCGTGCTTTTGAATATATGCATGTAAAGCTGGTCACATTGCCCTCTAAATTTGGCTTAATTAACTAGATCTCATAGTTCTTGATGTTGTGTTTTCATTATCATTCAATTCAAAATATTTTCTAATTTTAGTCTGATTTCTTTTTTGGCTATTGTGCTAATTTGAATTATATTAGATAATTTAGAAACACGCGGAGTGTTTCTAATGGTCTTTTTGTTGCTGGTTTCTGGCTTAACTCCTCTCTAGTCACAAATAGCCTTGTGACTTCAGTCCTTGGAAGGCGGCTGGGACTGACTTTTCAGCTCAGCATTGATCACCTTGGATCATTCATGGTCCTGGAGGAGAAGGCCATTCCGCCCGTCGTGTGCTGGGCTCTTGCAGCGCCCTTGAAAGGAAGTCTTAGTCACGTTACTCAGATGGTCTCTCTCCTCACTGACTCTTTTTGCTTCCTCTGTCAGTTTGCCGTGAGAGGTCTGGGGAGGCTGCCGCTGTCTGTGGGTCTGTTCCTCCTTTAGTTGTGGCAGGTTTTGCTTTGTGTATATCTTGAGGTTGCATTATTAGACTTACACACATTTAGAATTGCTGCACTTTCCTAATAGAGTCACCCTTTTGTTGTTCAATAGCTAAATCATGTCCGACTCTTTGCGACGCCATGGACTGCAGCACACCAGGCTTCTCTGCCCTCCACTGTCTGCCGGAGCTTGCTCAGACTCACGTCCATTGAGTCAGTGATGCCATGCAACCTCTCATCTTCTGTCTCCCCCTTCTTCTCCTGCCCTCAATCTTTCCCAGCATCAGGGTCTTATCCAGTGAGTTGGCTCTTCACATCAGGCGGCCAGAGTTTTGGAGCTTCAGCATCAGTCTCTCTCTGTGTGATTAAACTCTCCTTGCATCACTGGTGCCGGTTCTTACTTCGGGGCACTTCACTGCTCACTTCGGTGGCGTCCACAGCCCTCCTTCGGTTAATATTTGCATGGTGGTGCTTTTTCCACATCTTTCAATTTCATTCTTTCCGTATCTTTGTATTTCCGGTGGACACCTTCTAACCTGAGAACTTTGTCTTTAGTTTTTGCCCAGTCTAACTATGGGGGATATTTATGTGTTCACATTTAGTGCAATTGCTGATACATTTGTGTTTAAATAGTTTATGTTAACTGTATATTTTATATTTTCCTACCTCTTCTTTGTATATTTTTTGTCTTGCCTGCTTGTGGATTAGAGTGCTGTTGTTTGTAACATTTTATTCCGTCTCCTCTTCTGCTCGCTCACTAGTTATGGCTTCTCCCACAGTTTCTTCGTGGCAGCCTGGTGATCAGCGCTCACCCTTGACTCGCTGACTTCTCACGGGCATTGGTGATCCTCTAGTCCCACAGCGTCTGCCCCTGGAGCACTTCTGCTTCCCTTTACCCGGTCCTGTGTGCTGTTGCTGTCACTGTCTATGTAGACCTTCGGGACACTGTGATTATTGTTCATGCGGTCAGTTCACACACACTGAGCCCTGGCTGCCCTGCTGCTGAAGCCTCCCTGGTCTGCACACCTTCCTGTAGGTCGTGGTCCTTCTGTCTGAGGAAGTTTTGCTGACAGCAGAGTCTCACCCTTATTGGTTAAGATGTTCTTTAAGCTGTTCTGATTTTCATCTTGGAATTTTTCAAATTTACAAAAGTAACAGGAACAGAAAACTAACTTCCGAACCTCTGTCAGTGATGAGCATCATGCCCGTGAGCTTCAGCCGTCCTGACACACGGATTCTCAGAGTGTGGTCGCGTGTCAGGGCACCTGGGCGCCCATGAGGAATGCCAGTTCTCAGGCCCCAGCCCTGGAGCAGTCCCTGGTGATGGGGCCTGGAGCCTGTTTTAGGGAGTCCTCCAGCCAGTTCTGGTACACACTAAGGTTTGAGAACCATGGCTTTAATGTGTAATTCTTACAAACAAGGACATTCTCCCACATAACCACAATACAGCTGTCAAGGTTAGGAAATTAACATTCATGCATTACTGCCTCTGATCCACAGACCTTGTTCAGAGCTCATCAGCTGTCCCAGGAAGGTTCACGTGCTGCTGGATAAGATGCAGTAAGTTCCCTAACATCCCTACAAAAACCACACAAAACCTAAGTCTGATCATGGGAAAACATCCAAACCAAACCAAATTGAGGGATATTAAAAAATAACCATCCTGTGATCTTCCAAGTGCCAACGTCTTGAAACTTGAAACTAAACCTTGCTTTAGATGCCTTTGCTCTGTCAGGCAGCATGTGATTCCTGTTTGTCCTGTCACAGGCTCTGTTAACTCTGGTCACCTGACTGAGGTGCTGTTCTCACTGTAAAGTTAACTGTTTTACTCTTTGTAATTAATAAATATTTACAGTGGAAGTTCCTTGAAACCATGTAAATGTCCGTTTCCTCATCAGACTCTGACCTGGTAGTTGGCATCTGAGCATTTTCTTGGCTGAATTAATGGTTAATGTGACAGCTATCAAAGCGTAATTATCCAGATTCCGTCATTCCTTCTACATCATTAGTTACTGTTCTGCTGTGAAGAGATGGTCTCTCCCCTCTCTGCTTATTCATTTATACATTGGTATCACTGGATTCCCGAGATTCCTATTTTATACCCGTGTGTCTGTATTCACTTGTCTGAGTGTACTGACAGCCACGAGTGCGCACCTTTAATTCCAGGCTCCTCTTCATTGTCCCCGTCCCCATCCTGCTCAGGCAGCCAGACACCTGGCCCCCTCGGTTCAGCGTTTCCTTCCCGGCCGCGCCCTCGGGCATCACCACGCTCCCTCCCCTGCTGCCTCTGCCCCATTGCACAGCCCTCGTGGAGCCTGGTGCCGCCCCTCAGTGTCCGCTCCGACCCCTGGAGCTGCTGACCTCTTTTGAAAGGCTTTTCCGTATACCTCTGGCAGGGTCTTGCTGTGTTTGGGGGCAGTGTTTCTGACTTGGTTCTGAGCATCTGTGCTGTCTCGGGGGGTGTGCGTCTGTACCTTCGTGTCTGCTCTGCTTAGAGTTCACGGCATTCTTTGGCTGATGCATGTTGCCGGGTTTGGAGCAGTCTGGCTTGCCCCCGTTTCTCTCCTCTCCTTGGCGCCGCACGCTGGGCCCTTTCTGCCATGTTCTGTGTGCTCCTTCCTGTCTTTTTGCTGTTTGCTCTGTGACCTTCAGCCCAGATGTGCCCTTCACTCTGTCCTAATCACTGACTCTCTTTAGCTCTTCTGGATCTGCTCTTAGGCCTGTATTTTCTATGTTTGAGATTTTAACTTTCATCGTACTTGTTTTTGATTTTAGAATTTCATTCTTTTTTTTCTAAATAATTTCAAGTCATCTGTTGAAATTATTTTGTTATCTAATTTCTCTTGTGTATCAGTCAAAAAGTTATCTGGTAACTGTAATATTTGGACCTCTGTTAGATCTGTTTAAACTCATTCTCCCTCTGGTCTTTTCGTTTGGGGACATCTAATCTTATGTTTTGGTATACTGGTATTTTTTTAAATGCCAGTCGTTATTTTGGAGGAACAGTTAAGATGGTGTGAGGCTGCGGCGCTGTGCTGTCTGTTGTCCGGCAGCATGTCAGTCGGCAGGCCCCCATGTCCGTCAGAGGCCCCGCCGGCGGGCGCTGCTCTGGGGTTTGAGAGGCCCGGCGTGTCTCCCGTGTGTGCTTCCTGATGGAGCCCTTGTGCTGGACTGCTTCTCTGCGGGGGGCGGCGCTTGACCCCTGCTGGGGGCCCACTGGGCTTCTGACTCCTGCCAGTAAGTGCAGGCGGGGCCCCTGGATGCAGTCAGCCCCGCCTTTGCTATCCTCTTCTGGGGCCTTGGAACTTCCCTGCGTTTGATGTCTTGGCACACATTGTTTTTCAAATGTTGTCCATTTTTCACGGTGGCTCGGGGTGGACTGGGCCTGTGCTCGTCCACCAGAAGCTGGACATATTCGTCATTTCGCCGAGCAACTCAGTGAGCCTGTGTGGCAGCTCTTCATCATTGTTGTGTTTTCTCTTATTTTTAATCTGTGACCATTAAAGGGAGGCTGCTATATTGGACTTAGGATTATAGTGGTTAGAAATGTTGGGATTTTTAGTCAATATTTAAATGATTGGGGAAGTCTAGTTCTTAAAATTCTTAAGTTTTTAAAAAATAACTTCATTTTTTAAGAATAATTTTACACTTATGAAAAATTAGGATGATATTAGAGAGGGCTTCCCAGGTGGCGCAGTGGTGAAGACTCCGCCCGCCAGTGTGGGAGACATGAGAGATGTGGGCTGCTCCTGAGTCAGGAAGATCTCCTGGAGTAGGAAAGGTCAGCGCACTCCAGTGTTCTTGCCTGGGAAACCCCATGGACAGAGCAGTCTGGAGGGTGACAGTCCACGGGGTGGCAAAGAGCCGGACACGACCGAGCGTGCGCACACAGAGGGTTCTTGTTGCTGTTCAGTTGCGGCCAACTCCTTGCGACCCCGTGGACTGCAGCATGCCAGGCTTCCTTGTCCTTCACTGTCTCCCTGAGCTTGCTCAAACTCATGTCCATCGTGTTAGTGATGCCAGTCAACCATCTCATCCTCTGTCTGTCCCCTTCTCCTCCTGCCCTCAATCTTTCCCTGCATCAGGGTCTTTTCTAATGAGTCGGCTCTTCACATCAGGTGGCCCAAGTATTGGAGCTTCAGCATCAGTCCTTCCAATGAATGAATATTCAGGACTGATTTCCTTTATGATTGACTGGTTGGATCTTCTTGCAGTCCAAGGGACTCTCAAGAGTCTTCTCCAACACAACTCAAAAGCATCAGTTCTTCGGTGCTCAGCCTTCTTTATGGTCCAACTCTCATATCCATACATGACCACTGGAAAAACCATAGCTTTGACTTAGCTGGACCTTTGTCATTAAAGTGATGTCTCTGCTTTTTAATATGCTGTCTAGGTTTGTCATAGCTTTTCTTCCAAGGAGCAGGCATCTTTTAATTTCATGGCTGCAGTCACCATCTGCAGTGATTTTGGAACCCAAGGAAATAAACTCTGTCACTGTTTCCATTGTTTTCCCATCTATTTGCCATGAAGTGATGGGACCAGATGCAATGATCTTAGTTTTTTTGAATGTTGAGTTTTAAGCCCGCTTTTTCACTCCCCTTTTTCACTTTCATCAAGAGGCTCTTTAGTTCCTCTTTGCTTTCAGCCATAAGGGTGGTGTCATCTGCGTATCTGAGGTTCTTGATATTTCTCCCAGCAATCTTGATTCCAGGTTGCACTTTATCCAGTCTGACATTTAGCATAATGTGCCCTGCACAGGAGCAAGGTGACTCCTTTCCCAATTTGGAACCAGTCCATCGTTCCATGTCCAGTTCTGTTTCCTGACCTGCATACAGATTTCTCAGGAGGCAGGTCAGGTGGTCTGCTATTCCCATCTCTTTAAGAATTTTCCACAGTTTGTTGTGATCCACACAGTCGAAGGCTTTAGCATAGTCATTGCAGCAGATATTTTCCCAGAATTGTCTTGCTTTTCTGTGATCCAGTCAGATCAGATCACTCGCTCAGTCCTGTCCGACTCTTTGCGACCCCATGAAACGCAGCACGCCAGGCCTCCCTGTCCATCACCAACTCCCAGAGTTCACCGAGACTCACGTCCATCGAGTCAGTGATGCCATCCAGCCATCTCATCCTCTGTCGTCCCCTTCTCCTCCTGCCCCCAATCCCTCCCAGCATCAGAGTCTTTTCCAGTGAGTTAACTCTTGGCATGAGGTGGCCAAAGTACTGGAGTTTCAGCTTTAGTATCATTCCTTCCAAAGAAATCCCAGGGCTGATCTCCTTCAGAATGGACTGGTTGGATCTCCTTGCAGTCCAAGGGACTCTCAAGAGTCTTCTCCAACAACACAGTTCAAAAGCATCAATTCTTCGGCGCTCAGGCTTCTTCACAGTCCAATTCTCACATCCATACATGACCACAGGAAAAACCATAGCCTTGACTAGACGAACCTTTGTTGGCAAAGTAATGTCTCTGCTTTTGAATATGCTATCTAGGTTGGTCATCACTTTCCTTCCAAGGAGTAAGTGTCTTTTAATTTCATGGCTGCAGTCACCATCTGCAGTGATTTTGGAGTCCAGAAAAATAAAGTCTGACACTGTTTCCACTGTTTCCCCATCTATTTGCCATGAAGTGATGGGACCAGATGCCATGATCTTCATTTTCTGAATGTTGAGCTTTAAGCCAACTTTTTCACTCTCCACTTTCACTTTCATCAAGAGGCTTTTTAGTTCCTCTTCACTTTCTGCCATAAGGGTGGTGTCATCTGCATATCTGAGGTTATTTATATTTCTCCCAGCAGTCTTGATTCCAGCTTTTGCTTCTTCCAGTCCAGCGTTTCTCATGATGTACTCTGCATATAAGTTAAGTAAACAGGGTGACAATATACAGCCTTGACGTACTCCTTTTCCTATTTGGAACCAGTCTGTTGTTTCATGTCCAGTTCTAACTGTTGCTTCTTGACCTGCATACAAATTTCTCAAGAGGCAGATCAGGTGGTCTGGTATTCCGTGTCTTTCAGAATTTTCCACAGTTTATTGTGATCCACACAGTCAAAGGCTTTGGCATAGTCAATAAAGCAGAAATAGATGTTTTTCTGGAACTCTCTTGCTTTTTCCATGATCCAGCAGATGTTGGCAATTTGATCTCTGGTTCCTCTGCCTTTTCTAAAACCAGCTTGAACATCAGGAAGTTCACCGTTCACATATTCCTGAAGCCCGGCTTGGAGAATTTTAAGCATTACTTTACTAGCGTGTGAGATGAGTGCAATTGTGCGGTAGTTTGAGCATTCTTTGGCATTGCCTTTCTTTGGGATTGGAATGAAAACTGACCTTTTCCAGTCCTGTGGCCACTGCTGAGTTTTCCAAATTTGCTGGCATATTGAGTGCAGCACTTTCACAGCATCATCTTTTAGGATTTGAAATAGCTCAGTTGGAATTCCATCACCTCTACTAGCTTTGTTCATAGTGATGCTTCCTGAGGCCCCCTTGATTTTGCACTGTAGGATGTCTGGCTCTAGGTGAGTGATCACACCATCATGGTTATCCAGGTCATGAAGATCTTTTTTGTATAGTTCTGTGTATTCTTGCCACCTCTTCTTAAGACTTTCTGCTTCTGTTAGGTCCATGCCATTTCTGTCCTTTATTTTGCCCATCTTTGCATGAAATGTTCCCTTTGTATCTCTAATTTTCTTGAAGAGATCTCTAGTCTTTCCCATTCTATTGTTTTCTTCTGTTTCTTTGCATTGATCACTAAGGAAGGCTTTCTTATCTCTCCTTGCTATTGTTTGAACTCTGCATTCAAATGGGTATATCTTTCCTTTTCCCTTTTGCCTTTCACATCTCTTCTTTTCTCAGCTATTTGTAAGGCTCCTCAGACAACCCAATTTGCCTTTTTGCATTTCTCCCTCTTGGGGATGGTTTTGATCACCACATCTTGTACAGTGTTACAGAGCTCCGTCCATAGTTCTTCAGGCACTCTTTCTATCAGATCTAATCCCTTGGATTTGTTTGTCACTTCCACTGTATAATCGTAAGGCGTTTGATTTAGGTCATACCTGAATGGTCTAGTGGTTTGCCTTACTTTCTTCAATTTAAGTCTGAATTTTTAAAAAATGGTAAGTTGAAATTAGAATGTAAATAATAGTGAGTGTATCTCTTCATTCACAGAATTTTGTTTGGACCTTAAAGACGTGAGCAAGAGTTATTGCCAAATTTCACTGTGGAAAGGGCGTTGCGGGGAATTAAAGACGAACAAATAAAACCCGTCTGTGAATTTCTCCTCCAGTGGTCTGTATCCAGAAAGATTTTTCTCTCCCTGAAGGTTCCCTGGCCCGGCTATGAGCATAGTTCTAGAAATGGCCGAGCTAGCAGCCAGCGAGGCCGCTGTCCTCTGAGACCCCGAGACAGGGGTGGCTCCGTGCAGGGGTGAGCGAGCGGCGTGGGGACATTTTAAGGGATTGCTTCTTTCCCAGCCGGATTGATTCAGTACTAGAGCAGAGGGTGGTTTGCGGCCGTTTACTTCCTGGAATAAGCGAGATTCGGCAGGGTGCTTTCTATGGCGATAGCCTGCTGAAGTGAGTTACCTGGTTTCCCTGTCCAGGAAAGCAGCATTTAAAAATGAGTGTCTAGCCGTCTGAATATGAGCGGTTTGTCCAGTCGGCCCTTTACAGTGTGGGGCAAGATCTTACAGGTGGCCCCCTCCATTTCCGCGGTCTGTGGTTCCGCCGCGGTGTTCAAGGGTCAGCTGTATCATCCTGATTAACATAGTAAAGGTAATAAGCCGAAACCTGCATCATGGTCTCCTCAGAAGCCTGAGGAGCTCTGGCCCTGCGCCTGTGGGGGCCTGGGAAGTAGGAGGGGGCGGTGTTCTCAAGACACACCCGTTGACTCGTGTGATGGTAGTGGAGAGGCGGGACTAGGTCCTGCGGGGGAGGCTGAGCTTGTTGATGCTGTGGTTGGAGATGCCTGGGTAGTGCTTCCAATTCTTGGAAAAAGACATTTCTTTTTTGTTCAGCTGACACCTTCTGATTCGTTGGTAGGGTCTTCCTCCTTGCTTCCATCTTCAGTTTCTTACTCTAAACATCGTGAACGCAGTCGCTGTATTCCGTGTGTGGTGTAGGGGCTGGAGCCTGACTCCATCATTTACCGTTTTCTCCGATTCCTACCCGTGGTGGCTTACTTCCTGCTGCCTTGGGAGACCTTGGACCCTGAGTTCATGCTTTGTGGGTGTTTACCCCTGGCCCTCCTCAGGACAGGATGGTTCAGGAAGTTTTGAATTCAGGTGAACCCAGACTGTCTGGAAATCAGTTACCTTGGTTCGTAGCTCGGTGTACTCCTGCCAGGGTATTTCATTCACGGGGCATCCTGTGTTGTCCGCTGATGCTGACGGCCCTGCTCCTAGATGGACTGTGCTGGCTCCAGGCCCAGGGATTCAGGAAGTGCTAGGGTTGAAGCTTCCTTTGCTGCTTGTGGGATCCCAGGCCCCGATGGTAAGGATCAGGAGCCCACACTTGTGTGAGGACCGGCTGAGGCAGTGAATTCTTAAGGTCCCCGTTGAGACCTCCTTGTGCATTCTCCACCCGCCTCCCTCCCTTCCCCTCTCCCTGCCCCCCAGCCACTTCTGAGCTGCACGGAGGCGCATCACCACGACCACTTGCCCGAAGCCCCGGGGGTGGAGCCGGCCACTCAACGCTGCTTTCCCGCTCCCTCTCCGTTTCAGCCCCAGGTGAAATCTCACATTGCTCAGCAGTGCAGCTAAATGCATTTCTGGAGGTTTTTCAGGGTACTGGGCTGTTGTTTTGCTGGAAGCGGAAGGCTTCTCTGTTTTTGATTGTGATCTGAAAGCTGATTTGGAGCTGGGTCTTCCATGCCCCCTCCGCAGAGGGTCCGAGCAGGGAGCTGGGTCTCCCTTTGCTCAGTGGACAGAGAACCGTTGAGCCCCAGTTCAGGGCGCGTGAGGGAAGCCTTGCGCTGTGATGCTCCAGAGAGCTGCGGCATCTCGAGGGCGCTGAATGGTGGGGGCCACGCTCCCCCAGCCCCTACTCCGCGAGGCACGCCCCTGGCGTCTGTCACGTGTTTCCTGTTTCCAGCGCTGTTTGCTGTTCTTGGCGCTGGGGCCGTGGAGGGATAAGAGTTAGCGGGGAGTGCGTAGGGGAGTGCGTAGCAGGGCCTATGAGTGCTGAGGGACGCGGGTGGGGTCTTGGGTGCCTGCCCGCGTGGGTGTTGGTGTCCCTGCCGCACTTGGGGCGGGGGGCAGTGGTCCTGGGAGGTAGAGGCAGGCTCGGCTCATTCCAGGAATGGAAGCGTCCGTGCGGCGGGGAGAGGGGTAGGCAGCGTGCAGGAGAGGAGGGCTCTGTCGGTGAGAGTGCGGCCCAGGGAGGCCCCCCAAGGCTCTGGCAGGACGACCTCCCGAGATTGAGCTGGTGCCTCGCTTGTCAGTCCTTGTGTGGGCTCTGCCACTTCACCTGCCGTGACACAGGGGCCTTGACTAGTGGTGAGCTTTTTAGGAGAGAAAGGGTCTCGGAGTTTCATGTGCTAAGAATGAATGGTTTGGTTTGGTTTCGCTGACCTGTGGCCTGGGTGCTTGTTTGCAGACCTGTGGCGGCCCTGGCCAGGCTCCCGCTGGCCTTCGCCTCCATGCAGTCTCCAGGGACTGCCTGGAGTCTCAGAGGGACGTGAGAGCCATTTATCAGCACGTTTTCCATGCACACACTGCCCCCAGCTCTGAAGTTGGAAGTGACCCTGTAAACAAATTCATATAAATACTGAATGTGTGCATGAGTGCCTACTAATTTTTTTAAGCCATTTTCAAATGCTGCATCAGGTCGCTTTTTATTTCTTCACAGCCCTTCCTTGGGGTAGACAAACCGGGAATTGGTTTCCACTTTACCGATTCTGTCCCTTTCCAATTTAAGGAGGCCAGATGCTATTAAGATACTGTGTTCCCTCCATGAGTCAGATCGTGTCCAAGACAGTGGCTGGGATAGCAGGGTCTTCAGCTTTCTCTCCTGCTGTTTGCATTTCCTTAGCACCTCAGCTCACTATCTTCATTTTCAGTGTCAAGTTCTCCTTTACCAGTTTTAAAAATAGAGTTGTTCAATAACTTTAATATGTTAATGTTGTATGTTCTTGCCTTTACAAAGTTCACTTTACTAAGGACAAACTTGCAATACACAGAAAAGCCTTAGGATCAGTTTATCTAAATCTGCTGAAGAAGACAGGTACACACGTGGCTGTTTCGTACTTCCTCTCGACATTCAGACCTTAGTTAGGACTATTTCGGCATCTGTTTTTTGTGCTGAAATGCCCATTGTTGGTTAGAGGCTGTTTGACTTGAGTAGATGTCTGACGCTTTCAGTCTGCCCTTCGTTAGCTGTGGCCGGAAGAGGCTCTAAGACCTGCCTCTCTCCCCTCACCGCGCCTTGGTCCCCGAGGAAAGCTGCTGTTGCAGTTCAGCGTTAGTCTGCCTGTCCCATTATTTGCATTGCTGTGTGTAGGAAATAATGTGTGTCCCTCGGAGAGGAGAGTCAGCGTCAAAGGTAGACGTCGTGCCAGGTGCACCAGTTTGTGCAGAGGTGCGGGTTTCTTGGGGGCCTGCGGCTCTGAAGAGAAGGGCAGCCTTTTGCCCACAGCCTGGCCAGCCGGGGCGCCCACACTTCACTCGTGTTCAGTTGTCACTTCTGTTTTAGGATTTTTAGGAACGTCCTATTCTCAGGTGTTTGAACAGGTATTGAGTTAGGAGCTTCCTTTTCAGCTCATGTGAGTTGAGTGGAGTTAAGACGTTTACCTGTATGGCACTGCGACCCTGTGGTGTGAGGATGAGCCTCTAGCGTGGGTGTATTTGCAGTGGGTGCTCTGCCTGTCCTGCACTGCATCCCCTTCTCCCATGTCCCGTTGGGCAGGGGGCACTCAGGCCCTCCAGCGCTTTCCACCTGCTGCTGTCCCACTTCCCGACTGGCTCATGTGTTCTGTGTATTTTCCAAGCTTAGAGAACATAGGACTGGCGTTCATGTCTCTCAAAGCAGCTAGGACACAGTGCGTCAGAGGTGGAAGAATCTGTTTCCTCAGGAGAATGAGTGAATATGTGTTTGTTTTCTCAGTTGGCTGGTGTCTGAGCAGCTGGCTAACTCAGCCTGTGCCGGCATCTCTAAGCACCCGGAGCAGCCTCTGTGGCCTCGGACCTCTCGAGCCCCTTCCGGCGCTCTTGCTGTCCAGGCTGGAGCAGGTGGAGCTGGGGCCTTCCCTGGCGTCAGGGCTCTCCAGGGCCTCAGATGCCTTACTGTCCAGGCTGGAGCAGGTGGAGCTGGGGCCTTCCCTGGCGTCAGGGCTCTCCAGGGCCTCAGATGCCTTGCTGTCCAGGCTGGAGCAGGTGGAGCTGGGGCCTTCCCTGGCGTCAGGGCTCTCCAGGGCCTCAGATGCCTCGTGGTCAGACTCGGCGCACCAGTTTGTTTCCGCTCCCGCTGGGCCCCACTCAGAGCTCACACCCACCGTCCCTGCCGGCTCCCCCGATCAGGGCGGGCCCACGCCGGCCAGAGCGCTGAGCTCCAGCCAGGCCAGGGGCTGTGCTCCTGCGGGCTTGTCAGGCACCTCCTGAGGGACGTGCTGGGCGGCCCTGTGACCTCTGCCTTCACGGCTCCACGGAGGGGGTGTGCAAGTGAGGAACTGAATTGGTGGTGGAGGCGCAGGTTGGTGGAAAGGGGATATGGAGTGAGAAAAAGGAAGAAGCTAGTTTTGGGTCTCACTATGAAACACTGCAGACGGAAACCTCCTGGGGTTCTCTGCCAACTTCTCTCCACTGAGAGGGCTGCTGGGATCTGGGGACCCCACTCGGTGCCCACGGCCAATCAGGGCTGCCCAGAGAGGGCCAGAGGGCATACTGTGGTGCAGTTACTAGAGACTGGCAGGCTCTGCGGCTCCAGACTCTGCTCGTGTTTATTCTCTGCTCTGTGGTTTAATATCCGATTCACAAAGAAGACGGCAGAGCCTTCCTGGACCGTCCTGCAGTGCTGGCGGCTGGCCTGGCGGGGTCTGCTGCTGTTATGGAGGCTGGAGAGCCTCTCAGAGCGTCCCTGAGATCCGAACTCTGTTCTCTGGACGTGAGGCTGCAGTCCGTCATTCAGATGAAACGTTACTTTCTGATGTGATAAACTTGAAGGCGTGCCAACGTCTTAGACTGTTCCTGCTACAGCGCCGTGTTTGTGCGGCAGTTGGCTGGGAGCGCCTCGTGGACGAGAGTGGGGAGGGGAAACGTGCCTGCAGCTCCTGCTTCGTGGCTGCTCCCGCTTCCCACCCTGTGTCCTCGGGCCCCCGCCCCGACCGGCCGTGCGGTCCCTGCGGGAGGCGCAGGCAGGAGACGGGAGGGTTGGGGGAAGGGCTGACACGTCCCCTGCCGCCACCCTTCCCGCGTGGCTGCGGCTCCCCTGGGCCAGATCTGTTTCTGCCCGTGGCTCCACGGCCCCCTCGTGACAGCAAGGCAGCGCTTGGGTTGCTGTTGATAGTATTTGTGTTTATAGCGCCCCACCAGGGTGGAAGCTCCCAGGGGCGGGGTCCTGTCGTGTTTTATTCCCAAGGAGCCCCTCACCCTTGCAGCAGGAAGCCCCAGGGGCAGGCCCCCCTGCCCTGGGGCACGAGGGACGGAGCAGGGAGGCTATCGGTGAGCGGGGGACGTGTGTCTGCTGTAAACTGCTGGTAACCACACTCTCCGTTCCACAGCTGCCAGGCCGCAAGTACCGCGCCGGGTACAACGAGGACGTGGGGGACAAGTGGATCTGGCTGAAGTGACGCCTCCCGGAGGCCGCCTTGCAGGGACGAAGACACGCCCAGGCCCCCAGCTCCTGCACTCCGCTAGCCTCACGCTGGGGGGCAGGGGTGCAGACAGAAGCCCCCCAGTTAGGGGGCCCAGCTTCCTTCTACAGCGCTTGTCCCTGGGCAAGCAGCATCCGCTGTGAGAGAGCAGGCACCGCCTGGAGCGTCTCCTTCCCCACAGCCCGGCTGTGTCGGGCCCAGTCTGCGCCTGTGTCTTCAGACTTCGAGAAATAAAACTGTTTTTGTGGCACCTCTCTCCGTGATGCGTCTGCACGCCTACATACGTGACACATATGTGTGTGTGTGCACACCATTAGCTCACAGTTTGCTTGGGTGTGGTTTGGTTTGGTTAAGACCTGTGTCAGGACTGAAGGTGGTCCTGAAGTGCTTATTTTGTGTGTTTTAGAACGTAGTTGCCGCATTAGAGGAAAAGGAGAAAGAACGGAGGAAATAGCCAGAGGAGGGAGAAATTCCCCCCGATATATGGAGCTGGGCACTTGTAGCAGAGCTCTGGAAGTCTCCCGCGAGGACCGTGGTCAGCCAACCTCGTGACTCCTTCCTTCCAGGGGAGGTTCACGCAGAGGATGGCGGTGGGGTAAACCGCAAAAACAAATCAGTGTACCTACGCCTTCATCGCCTGAAAGTCCAGTTTTCAGAAACGAGTCACGTGAGAGCAAGTCACGCTTCTTTATTCACCTCCATTGAAACTTGGAAAACAGAAGCGAGATTTCCTGCAGGCTAATTGTCCCCGTGTGCTCCTCAGGAGTTGAGCTGTTAAGCTGCAGAACCGCTCAGTCAGGTTTTCTGCCCCAGGGCTCCACATGTTCAGCACACCGCTCCAAGCCACAGGTGACTGCTGAAACGTAAGTGAGGTGAGATCCCGTCAGTGTCGGGCTCAGTTCAGGTGCTTCCTCGCCGCGTGGCCTGTGGCTCCAGTCCTGGACGGGGGTTGCTGCAGGAGCCCCGCCGCCTGCCTACCCGCCCACCCGCCCCCTCCTTCCCCTCTCTCCCCGCCCTCCCGCCCTCGCTGGCCTCACTCTGGTCAGGTTTTAAGGATTAAAAAGTTTGCCAGCAGTTTCTGGGTTGGAATCCAGAGGCATTTCTCAAAAAAGCTGCTTTTGTCATTAAAAGTGAGTGCGCCAGGCAGGGGACCAGTCCTGGAGCCCCTCACAGACCCCTTGGAGGAGAGGAAGGCAAGGGGAGGAGAGGAAGGGAAGGAAACTCATCTGATTATCTGCCAGCATCTTGGCCTAAAGAGCCAGCGCTCACTGCGCCTACTGTCACGGCCGCAGGCCTGAGGTCAGCGGGCAGGCCTGTGACGGGCCTCGGGCAGGACGGTCAGTGCTGACCCTATGACCCTGCTCTGTAAGGAGCCAGCGCTCACTGCTCTCACTGTCACAGCCACGGGCCTGAGGTCAGTGGGCAGGCCTGTGACGGGCCTCGGGCAGGACGGTCAGTGCTGACCCTATGACCCTGCTCTGTAAGGACCCAGCACTCACTGTCACAGCTGTGGGCCTGAGGTCAGTGGGCAGGCCGGTGACGGGCCTTGGGCAGGATGGTCAGTGCTGACCTGGTGACCCTGCTCCGTAAGGAGCCAGCACTCACTGTCACGGCGGCGGGCCTGAGGTCAGCAGTCAGGCCAGTGACAGGCCTCGGGCAGGACGGTCAGTGCTAACCCGGTGACCCTGCTCCCTCCAGGCCGCAGGTGTGATCTGTGGGCTGAGGAGGGGATCACGTCGTGCTCGGGGTTTCTTTTCCTGGGAGGTTGGGCAGAAGAGCGCGTGTCCGAGCCTCTGCGCGCACAGAAGGCCCAGGGAGCTACCGCGGCTGCGTCTCACAGGAAGGCCCACAGCCGCGAGAAACCCCGGGGGCAGGTCACAGCGCGCTTCCAGCCTCTCCTGCCCCAGGCTCGGGGAGGAAGCCTGTTGTCACAACCGCGCATGTGTGTGTGTCTCCAGGAGGGAGGCTCCAAGAAGACGTCAGTTTCCCGTAACGCACCTTTTCTCTCAGGTTTTGTCACCAGGGGGGTGAGGCCCCCAGCTGCTTAGAGCGGGTGGCAGACAGGTCCTTACGTCCACCCCAGCTGGCAGGTCACTGGGCCCAGCGCTGACCAGGCGTGTGGCCCAACGCGGGGCAGGTGACCCAAGGATGCTGCTTACCTGTCCTCGTCTCGTCTCGGGCCGGGATCTGTGATACGACAGGAAGGAGACGTGCTCTTGTCTTGCCTACTGAAGCCCATCTTGTTTGTCAAAAGCCCGTCGGCCACCAGTTTGGCCCGGGGTCTCTGTGTCCTGTTCCCTTAGTGACCTGTTTCTGGGCTGGTCGTTCTTAGCGGTGCACATGTCAACACCAAGAAGCAAGCAGGGAGCATGTGTTGGTCGGCGGCGGGCTCTTCAATACGTGCGTGTGTGTGTTTAGCCTCCTGGGTCCCAGCCGCCGTTTGCAGCCCTGGACAGGGGGCAGAAAGGACACAGACCCCGGCTGCAGCTGCAGATGCGGGGTCCCTCGTGGGGAGAAGAGGGGCAAGTGGAGGTCCAGGCAGGCCTCGGGGCATCCCAGCACAGACGCAGCGCTGTGCTGCTTCGGAGGAGGGCAGTGGGCCTGGAGCTGGCCAGGCGGTCCCAGTGCAGCCCCTCAGAGTCCACCTTGCGGGCTGGACCCACACCAGGAGGGCTGGCGCCCAGCACCAGGTTCCGTGTCGCAGTCCCGCTGTTGTAAGGCCTCTGCCGTCGGAGGCCTGCACGTCTCCACTGGCTTGGACCTCGCACAGCCAATGCCCTCCACCCTGCTCTGGCCCCTCCACGCTCTCAGAGGGTCTTGCTCCCCCAGCCCCGCAAACGCTGCGGTTGCCGAGCAGCCCTGCTCCCAGTGCGGTTTTCCACGTACTTAGGTCTATAGTATTTGCATACTTAACGTGAAGCTTGCTTTCGTAAGAGATGAATTTAATAAACTCATTTCTGTTGAAATAAAAAGCAAGAAGACTCTGCAATGCACCAGCCGAAGCCGAAATGAAAATGGATCCCTTCTGTAAAGAGGGAAAATCTTGCTGAGAGAAGTGATGTAGATGAAGAAGGAATTCCGGCTAGAGGTCCCCACTGCATGAAGCCAGCAAGTGAGCCACTTACCTGCGGTCGTGTGGCCGTCTGTGGCTGGGAGGCGGCGGCGATGGCGGGGTGAGCCCTGGACTTAGGACCCTGATTTCCTGTCAGTGAGTCACTGCCTGCCAGCATGCTGTGCACTTGGGCATGTCCAGTCTTCTTGTTCAGTTACTCAGTCGTGTCCAGTTATTTTTGATCCCGTGGGCTGCAGCACGCCAGGCCTCCCTGTCTTTCACCATCTCCTGGACTTAGCTCAAACTCATCTCCATCGAGTCGGTGATGCCATCCAACCATCTTATCCTTTGTCATCCCCTTCTCCTCCTGCCCCCAATCCCTCCCAGCCTCAGGGTCTTTTCCAATGAGTCAACTCTTCGCATGAGGTGGCCAAAGTATTGGAGTTTCAGCTTCAGCATCAGTCCTTACAATGAACACCCAGGACTGATCTCCTTTAGGATGGACTGGTTGGATCTCCTCGAAATCCAAGGGACTCTCAATCTTCTCCAACCCCACAGTTCAAAAGCATCATCTCTGGTCTGGCTCTGGCCTTTTCTGACAGTTAACCAATTTACATTTGAGAGTACAAAAAAAAAAAAATCTAATGATAAATTTTTTTACCTGGTCAGAAGTGACTGGAAAGACTCCAGGCTTTTTTCTTGGCTTTAGAATGAAACAGCCCCCGTCTCCGCTCCGGCAAGTGTCATCAGGTTTGTTTGTCTGGTGAGCCCGGGCCTGTCTCTGCCGCTTCCCTGGAAGGTGCAGGGCCGGCCTGTGCTCAGTCACCACGCCCTCCTTAAAAGCCGCTTTCACTTCTCGGTGCCCTCTGCTCCTCAAGCTGGCTGGCAGGAGCCCCTCAGGGCTGAGACGGCCCCCAGAGGACGCCACTGCGGGTGCCGTGGGGACACCGCAGGCCCAGGCCCGGGATCCCTGGGGAGGCAGCGTGTCCTCCATGAGATCTTTCTGGAGGCGTTGGGAGGCGGGCATGTGAGTGCAGTGCTGTGACCACGCAGAGCCTTCCCTGGGGTCTGGGCACACCCCAGCCCCTGCCTGGAGGTTGTCCACGCGGCCTGCAGCAGCCTCCAGCGGCCTCCAGCCTGTGGAAGGGGTGGTGAGCTGACGCCCCGAGAAGGGCAGTGTCCAGAGCTGCAGCCCCGATGAGGTCACGGCGAGGGCCTCAGGGTGGGGCGCTCAGCAGCGTGTCTTAGCCGGGACCCAGCCCCCCGGGGCTGATCCCACCTGGTCTCGATGGGGTCACCACTGAGCCTGCAGTGGCCTGTGGTGCCGTCACAAGTGACTGGGACTCAGCGGCTTGAACCACGCCCGTGTCCTCTCGCAGGAGGCCTCGGGGCCAGCTGTCCACAGGGGATCCGTTTCCCTGACATTTCCAGCTTCGGGACGCCGCCCAGGTCCCAGGGCTCACAGCCGCTCCTTGGGTCCCTGGCCTCCTTCCCTGAGCCTGGCCCTCCGGAGCCTCTGTCCAAGGGCCCCGTGAGAATGCAGCCCCAGAAAATGCGGAGTGGCCAACTCCAGGCCCACGGTCACACCTGCAGGGCCCCCACCCCACCCACCATGTGCTGTCATGGCCATGGGTTCCAGGGGCAGGATGTGGACGTCTGGAGCCTGACACTCCCGCAGGAGCCCCACTATGCAACAACAGGAAGGCCATCTAAGGACAGCGGGTGGCCTGGGGATGCTGCTGCTGGGCCCGCCCTGCGCCCCACCCCCCCGTCCCCGGGGCTCCTCCCCTCCCCAGTGTCCCCTCCCGGGGCTCCCTGCCCTCCCCTCCCCGGGACCCTGCCCTGACCCAGGCCAGCTGCCCCTGTGCAGCTCATATCCTTGGGGGCGAGTCTGAGCAGTCACCCTGTGACTTGAAGGAGGGTCTCCAGGGGCTCGCCTGGTGCAGAGGCTGCTCAGGGGGCAGGGGTCTTCCAGGAGGCAGTGATGGCCTCGACTCAGCATGGAAGTTGAAGAAAAGCCAGAAAAAGAACCCAGTGTCACCGAGGCCAGAGCCCTGTCCCCTCGGGGGCCCCCACTCTGTGCTCCCCCGCCCGCCCCGCCTGCAGCCTGTCTGTCCCAGGGCCCACACCCCTGTCCACCTGCAGACCAGCTCCTCTGACAGCCTCAGGCCACATGGCATGACGGCATGGGCCAGGCCCGCGGGGTGCCCCGTGTGCAGACCTCGTGAGGACCACGGGCCAGAGTGGAGGCTCAGTGGGGCGCGCCAGGCCCCAGAGCCCCGGCCTGAGTGCTGGCAGCACCGCAACCCCCAGCTGGGCAGGGCCCCCGCCCGGCACTGCCTGCGGGCTGCAGGGGCACGCCCTCCCCACACCCGCTGCTTCGCTGGGTGACAACCAGGCGGAGCGCCGGAGGGCAGGGCCGGGCGTGGGGACCTGCCGCAGCCCACCTGGAGCGTCAGCATATGCTGTGTTTACCACCCTCCTGCCCTGCCCTGATACCACCGCACCGTGGACGGGGGAAGCGCGTTTCCCTCCACAGCCAGCACGGCCCTCGGGCCTGGTCAGGGCCCAGACCCAGGACCCCACTGCGAGTGGACAGCGGCCCCAGGGCCACCAGGGGGCGGTGGTGGAGCCGTGTTCCCCGAGTTTGATCCCGTTTCTTGGGAAGCCCTGGCTTCCGTCTAATTGCAGGCTGCCAGTCCTGGTGAAGAAAAACACTCCCAGGCTGGTGTGGTGGGAGCGCCCCGCTTCCCTGGCTGGTCCAGGCCCGGGCTGAACTACTGTAGGAGAGAAGCCCCAGCCCTGTGGGCTGCTGCTGCTGCTGCTAAGTCACTTCAGTCGTGTCCGACTCTGTGCGACCCTGTGGGCTTCTTGACAGCGAGTCTCCAGCCTGGGCCTCGGAGCTCAGGGCACCCCTGAGGGACTGCAGAGGCCCCCCTACCCCGTGGGCTGCTTTCCTGTTATGTCCTTGATGGGAAAGGCTTCAGCGTCGTGGGTCCCTTCAGGCCTGGCCTCAGGATACCCAGTGCCCGGGCAGGGAGTGGCCAGCCTGCCAGCAGCCTGGGTCTGGATCTGTGCCCTGCATCCTTGGGAGGACCAGCCAAGGCCGCCTTGCACCCTCAGGCTGCTGGGGTGCCTGTGACACACGGGAAGGAAGGAGCCGGGACCTGGAGCCCGAGGTCGCCTGGCTGTGGTTGCCAGGGCGCCCTCAGCTTCCAGCCCCAAGCACCCACGTGCCAAGGTCCATCCCTGGGAAGGCGTGTAGGGACCCCAGCCCTGAAGCGAGGAGCAGAGGAGGCAGGAAGGTGTCACAGAGAGGTGACGGGGAGGAAGGGCCGCCGCAGGCTGGCGGCTCCCTGTCCCACAGAGGCCCGAGGCCCCAGGGCCCGACTGGAGGATGCACAGGAACCCAGCTGTCACTCGTAAGAAGCTGAAGCAACGATGTGGGGCGTGGGTGGTCCCCAGATGGGCCGGCATCCAGGAAGGGGTCCACGGCAGGGAGGGCGGGCGTGCTGGGCGCCCGGGAGCCCATTCCCAGGAGGGACAGGACCTGTGGTGTGTTTGGAAGGTCGGTGTGGCTGCAGAGCGGGTGTGAGGTCCGAAGGGACGGGCGTGGAGGAGGGCGGGCGGGTGAGGGCCGTGCCGGGGCAGCTATGTGCCCGGGCTGTTCCAGGTTCTGCCGGCATCGTTGTTTAGCCCACCCGCCCGGGCTTCAACAGCCGGAGGGCACCCGAGAAGCACCTTGCTTGCCACAGAGCGTGTGTCCCGTCCGGGAGGGCGCTGGCAGATCCGGAACCTGCCAGGGGGACATCTCCCTCCTTGGTCTTGATGTTCCTGTTTTTCTGACCTGGATTTCGGGCACTCTGGCTCCGAAAGCACCAAGGTGCTCCTTCTCATGGACGTTCCTAGCGTCCCCCAAGTCAGGTATGTTCTTATGGGACCAAGAGTCGTCCCTGCTTGTGGATATTCGAAGAGAATGTCAGAGACAGTGGTGAGGCAGAATCTCCTGCCCCCAGGATGAATAGAAAGGAAATAACTAGGAAAAATCAGAGAAGAATCCCAGCAAAAAACAAGCAAGAACACAAGCTTCAGACACTGGGTGCTGAGCAAGGAGGGGACAGCTCCCCCGCGGATCAGAGGCACAGACCGCATGGTCCCTGGGCCGCCCCCTGCCCCAGAGCCATGCCAGCCAGTGACTGGGGGCCAGGAGCCCTGATTCATCTGCACATACTGACCCTGGGAAGTCATGGAACAGCAGAAACGGGGTGGCTGTGGGCTGACCCTCCCAGGAGGGCATGGTGGCTCCAGGCACACCAGCCGTGGGCCCAGGATCCAGGACTGTACACACTGCCCTCCCCCTGTGAGTCCAGGACATCTCACAGATTGCAGGAGGAAGCAAGGCTAGGCTGCTTCTAACAACACCCCTCCTCCTAGACCTCCCTT